>NC_064669.1:14669943-15281610 GCF_943734685.1 Anopheles coluzzii
TTCCAAGTGACGTGTTTGGAGGTTTGAACCAAGGCTGATAGAGTTGTTAACCTGTTAGCTTACCACTACACCACCAAGGAGTTTCCTACAGTGGGTGTTTCAGCAGCAATATAAATTTAGTGTCACCGTGCTGAATATTTTAGCTCGCTGTGAATTGTATATTAATTGCGCTTTTATTTAAAGTTAAGTTGTTTGTATTTACTTTGTTGTAAATACAATCAATTGCTCCTCCATTTGTCTTGCCCTTCAGCTCGGTAAGCTCAGGCTTTGCTCAGTCAACATTTTAAAAACAAATACAAAAACAGGAGGCTTCATCAGCACAAACCAAATAACGTTTCAAACAACCATTTGCATACACTTAAAAGTGAGTCCTTGCGTCTGTCGATGATTTTTTTTTTTGCATCATGTCTTATACGGCCCTCCTTTCGGGTGTGATTCCCCCTCCATCTAAAGCGATTTGTATTGATGTGCTGGTGTGCGAGATTTTGTGTGTGTGTGCGTGTTTGCATACTATTGCATTCTTCCGCTGCTTGCTGGCATCGATCCGGGACCCCGGAAAGGTTCGACGTCACTCGTTGGACGGTAATTTATACTGTTTACAATCGGGTCACCGTAAAAACGTTTTACGTCCCAAATTTCCGGGTCTTTTTTGTATGTATGTATGCTATACTCTGCTCACGCAGCCTGCGCTCAGGATAATTTATTATGTTTTTTGTTTCTTCTAAAATTTCCAATACCATCCGTTTGCGTGAGGATCAAGCTTGATGGTAAGTGATACGTTATGGTTTTTAGTATCATCACGAACCGTTTCGGGAGTTGGTTGCAGTGCCATTAGAGCACAGGACATTGGGCAGTGATTGTAATTGATTCTAGGTTTGCGCGCTTAAGTTTCTCGCATAAAAGAAAAGGATACGGCATAAGCGAGCCCTTGAAAATGATTTCCGGGTTTTGGTTTGAAAAGTGAAATAAAAGGGGAGAAAAACCACCAAAATTTAAACAGGTAAATTGCAAAACAAAAGGACTCGATAAGGATTAGCCAAATCCAGCACGCAACTTACTGCTAAGTTACTGGCAGGATGAGCTTAGCAGGAAATTAAGCAATCTTTAATGAGCCCAGAATCGGTCCAAATGGGCAAACCAAAGTAGTGACGGCAAATAACACGCTCGCAAATAGTCCTTGTTGCGCGGGAACAGCAAACCTCCAGACTATTGCGCGAAAGAAAGAAAAACCCTCACCCTAAAGGTAGGGTGGGTTTCGATCTGATTAATTCACTTTTATATGCCTTCCAGCAGCGGACGGTCACACTGCGACTGAAGATTTACGACCCGCACTGATCTGCCCCGACACCATCCGTCCATCGCATTAGTACGGGCCGCTTGCCTTGCGCAGCAGCAGCTCACGAACCGTTGCTGCTTCCGTGCAATGGCTGGCGATTAAATCCCAAGATGGTAATCATTATCACTCGCCCCTCTTACGCTCAGTCTTTCCGCTTCCGCCCAGTGTCCGAAGGTGAAACAAAAGGGAAAGCTATTCTGTTTTATAATGCAGCTTGATTAACGGTTGGGGAGGCGCACTGATATCCACTTAAACTGCGATGCGGTGACTTGTTTTATTCCTAACCCGCACAATTATTTATCTCTCCCTGTTTCTCTCTCTCTCTCTCTCTCTCTCTTTATTTTTTTTTCTTTGTCATGCATCTTCTTCTGCTGACCACAACGAGGTAACCCCACTGATGGATGACAAGGCACCAATCGCTGTTGAGGTTGCTCCTGTTGCTGCTGACAACGTGTGCCCTCGTAAAACCGGAACGTCCTTTATCATTTCCTCCACCCTCTCTCCGTTGCATGCAGTATTTATACGATGGTTTTATTTTCACACCATCCACATCCTCACGCGAATGGAAAGGGAAGAACAATCTAAAAACGGATAATGACTTGGCGCACAGCGCGCCACTGCAAAGCGGAAGAGAGCGCGTCATTACAAAACACTACTACCGCGTGGGATGTGAAAAATCATTGTCCCCATCTCCTGCTTGCTGATATCGACAGCTTCTCATTCGTGGGCAAGATATGGGACCAAAATCAAATGAAAAAAAAAACGCATTGCATTGAAGATTTTCTCAATCAACATTCCCCATCAACGTTCGTCACAACAGTTAGGCAAGGGATGGTATGCCATTCGGATGCTCAAACCCACACGGCTCCACAGTAGGATTGTTTTAAAAATTCCATTTTTGCACTGTGAAGCGAACACTAAGCACAACAAACCAGACAGAACTTCTTCCTGGACACAGAGGCTTGCCGTTTTCGCTCATGTTACGCTGGACCAAATTCCAACCGTCCCAACAACGGGGCCCGGTGACAAAATAAGGCGAACAGCGTCATCATGCTAACGCGGTGGCTATTATTAACTTTGCTACAAGAATTCTGATACATTTTCGCTCGCTCCGACGCACAACGGGAAGCAGTTACAAAAAAAAAAACAAAAAAAAGCAAAGAAATAAAGATACACAAGCTCAGCAACGTTTCGTAGAAATTTGAAACACATCCTGAATGCGTTCGAGATTCGCAAAAGCGCACCCAGAGCACGGCCGGGAAGGGAGGCCGGCACGAGCACGAAACGTAAAACCAAATCACCATGATACGGAATGATATGTTGGCAGCGTTGCGTAAAGCTTTCCATGGAAAGGCGGAACCGAACGGGCGAGCGGAGAGCGGGCAGGAAACAACAAGCTTCATTAAACCCAACTTCAACCATTCCAGAAGCTACAACACACCGTGCCAGTTTGGTCAGCTGGCGGCAACGCAACACAGCATCGCAACAAAAAGGAACAGCTCACACAAAGATAGTTGCAGAGTGTTTCCGCACGCTTCGGCTGCAGCAAACGCTTCGGCGACCATCGGCGCTGGAGGAAGAACCCGTCGCGCGGCCAGCATGCTGCTGTAACAACTCATCTTGGGCTCCGGCTGCTCTGAGCGTAGGGTAGGCTTACAAGCTTTTTTTTTTTTTTGTTTTTTACTACCACGCGCGGTGAGCTTTAACTGTTTGCTCTGAAATAAAAAAAAAGGTAGACAGTGGTGACCGGACAGCAGATGTGTGTGTTTGCCGCCAAAGCTGGAAAATCTGGATGAAAAAAAAAAACGAGAAAGAAAATACACAGGAGGGAACCTTTTCATCCCCTTGTTTTTTGCCTCGCAATTGATCGCAGTGCAGATCGCAAACGAGTTGCCGATGAGCACACAGTGGGGTGGCAGGGACGAGATATAATCGAAACAAAGCGCACTGCTTCCCACCGCGCCGGGCTCGGGAGCGCCCAAATTTATGCAACACACTTTGGCGTCGTTTTTGTTTGTTGGCGTTCATACAGCGCCGGCGATTTCGATACCCTGGCTGGAGGTTATTGTGGCGAAGCGATTTCAAATTTCAGTTTTCGAATGAACGATTTATGTTTTGAACGGTCGCTTAACTATTGCATACATTTACGGGCGCACAGGGGTTTTTGTTTTGTTTGTTTGTTTTCTACTCCCAAGCATGTTGGCACGGGAATTAACGATACATAAGCGTGTGCAAGAGTCCGTGCATGATGCACTCAAAAACAAGGCTTATTAAAAAATCATCCCCAACCGGGCGGCAACTTCAGGCAAACTCATCACACAAAACTCCGCTCCACCTCGGCCCTTCGCTGGACACGGGGACGGCCGTCTATTTCGCACTTCGCCGGTTCCCGGTAACGGATGCGCCTCTAAGACGGCAATCTGTAGCCGGAGCCCTCTCGCTGCGGCGTCCGGCAGTGTGGAGCGATGAGTTTGCGAATGCTCGTTTTCGTGCCTCTGTTTACCGGCATGGTAAGGGATCGATTTTTTTTATACTAGTCTTTCTCTTCCTCCGACGCACTCGACCCCTCTCCCTCCGCATTCTCCTACTTGTTCCTTAGCCCGACGGAAAACTTGCGTTGCTTGCTTCTCCGAATCTCGGCACTGAAGCAACGTAAAAGCACAACAAAAAATCACGCTTCCTTCTCCATTTCCAGTTGGGTTCTTACAGGAAGCAGACTTCAAATGAGATGCAAAATGTAGCGCTGGGAAGGAAGGGTGGCAGGCAATGAGGGGAGATTTTTTGCCGTACGAAAAAAGGCTACTCAAGCTACCTGGCTCAGATGCAGAGTTTCAGTGGTGGGCCGTTTTCCGGTGAGGTGGTGCAAAAACCTGCACCGAATGAACATCTGCTAATTATAAGGTTAAAAATAGTTTACCATCCGATAATTGGCTTCTTCTGTTTGAGCAGCACATTTTGGACTCATTAAAACACACACCCACACATTTACCCACACATACACCACGTTAAGCGCACGTATTTTCGATTGCACGTATCCAGCCTGCTGTCCGCTTTTCGGTCTGGTACATCAAGTAAAGTGCGATAAATAAATGCAAAAGCCAAACAGTGTTTACAGTGCGGCACTAAAATAGGAAGCGCGAGTCCGGAGGGATTGGAAAAAAACCATCAAAAACAACCATTCCACTGGACACAGGGGGGTGCTCTGAGCGTAGCTTGCGCTAATTAAAATGTTGTAACGAGCTGTTAAGCAATTAAGGTGCGGCGTGTTGAAGCCTTGCAATTCGAGCCCCGTGTATGCGATCCCGTGCACGATGGGGAAGGAGTATGGAGTGGATGTGCCAGTAAGCAAAAGCATCACTTGAAACGCTTAAACCAGTCCCCGGTGGATGCATTTTCGTACTCATTACTGACAGTGCTGCGGCCAGTACTTACTGTTGCATTTAATTTTGGTGGGCTACAGTGTAATGTCCATTACATCGAAACCATTTCTCAATTGAAGTAGAACCGTTGATAGGCAATACGTTTAACGGTTTGTTTTAATAAACTGATATTGTATGCGATGGGAATAGCTTTTTTTTTTTTAAATCAATTAAAAAGTTGACCATCATTGACGCATAAATGTATGTAACGTATCCAATTTTTCTCAGCATTACATTATACAGCGCCTACCACAGCTATATGGACAGACGGTTTTCGCGATTCAGGGAAAATCCGTAAGAGATAGATAAAAACAGTGAATGTATGAGTTGTGCAGAGTAATATTTCACATCTGTGTATATTTTTTCAAGTTTTCTAAATCAGTTTTACATGACTTATTACGAAAAAAAAACAAAAATATGGACGTACCATAACTATAAAAATATTTTGAAAAACAGTTTTTTTTGTGCTAACTAACGCATTTATAAATGATTCAAAAATATAATTATCATGTTTTACATAGGTTTCACAGAAAAATATGCTTTTAAGATTTTTAAGAAGTGTTTTCATAACTTATGTTTAAGGTTTTAAGAGTTTTATACGAATAATTATCAAAATTATACAATAAACAAAGATCAAATATACAAAGATGTGAAATAGCATTCTGAACAACTCATCTCATCACAACATTCTGCACTATTTTTATCTATATCTTACGGATTTTCCACAAATCGCGAAAAACGACTATCCATATAGTTGTGGTAGACGCTATAGTACAAGCCTCTTCTATAAATTAAGTCAGAAAGCTGAAATTTTGAAGCGGTCAGTGGAACAATATTCATCATCCAAGTTTGAGGTGGATCAAGGAGATCAAGGAGATAAAAGAGTATTTTGACAATCCATCACTTGACATAAGGTCCCTGGGATTCAAACCATGTTCACGTTTTCTAACGTTTCTGTACATGGATCGTGTCTACAATTATTTGTTAAATTATATACTTATTAAACGTATTTTGGGCTTTATGAATTCTTATTCAGAAATTGTTCAAAATAGATTAAACACTAAATTGGTATTGCAGTAAACAGAGATAAAAATGAGGGTTATTTCGTGATTCCATTGCATAATTCACTGTGTTTTCGACATAATGGCTTCTAATTAAGCAATTAAGGCAATACGGCAAATTCTATAAGGCAAATTCTATCAAAACAAGAACGAAGCAAGCTTTTATATCTATTTTATATCGGACACTCCTGAGGCAGTTCACCACCGCAAAGCGGTTGTAGTGCCACATAAGAAGAAGAAGAAGAATCTTTCCTCCTAATTACCTATAAGGCGCATAAATGATTTAATTTGGTACAGTTACCTATTTGTTTGTAGATTTCGAGACCAAAAAAGTCATCAACTATTTGGTTCGAACTTGACTCATTTTTCCGATATAATCAATAAACATAAGAAATTGCACTTCAGCACCAAGAAATCGGGTCTATTTGCTATGTTTCGTGTTACACCCCCTAAAGGCGCTTCTCCGCCACCTGATCTTTTTAATGCACCTTGATCCGGATTGTATCCATTTCACAGCTACGTTTCGCCATATTGGATTTCACCATTTGTGTACAAACAAAGGTTCAGTTTACTTTTTTCTGTTTAAAATGAAACATTCCACTTTTAATACATTTTAAAACATCGTTTCGAATTGTTTTCCACATTTCCTGACAAAGTAATTTTGCTTCAGCGAAAAAAGTTCAATCATCCATAAGCTAACCTTGCGAGCTTGCAATGAATCAGCGATTATTTACATATTTTTCAGGCTAAAGTAATATAGGTTGAGGAAAAAAAATTGCCCTTCCCCCCTTCTCTAGTTAGACAAATCGCCTTTGTTTGGTTGTATTTACATTAGAAAGAGAAATACTTATTTGTTTGAACAATCATAAAATTTTAGAAAAACAAATAAATTATGTACCTTTTTAATCTTGCTAAGAGCAGCAATTTCCCTCAAAAGTGCATTGCTTACAGTACAGAGAAGCAAACATTCAACATTCCTAACGAATAGTTGAAACTATAACTGCACCAATATGCACTCCACAAGTTGTCCACTGGTTAGCAATGGTTATAATTGCTGGAGGCTCAAAGCTCGTGCGAGGAGTTGCAAAGGAAAAAAAACTTCACTGTTAAGCTTACAAAACAAACATTTTTCGCAATCACTGTCACAAACAAGGCAGCACTTCAAGCACCAGCGCCAGCTCGAAAAACATCACCCGATCCGTTACAGGCACCACTTAGCCACTTTATGGGAGAGTTTCTCATTTGCCGTTGCCCTTGCTACCGCGAATGAGCCGAACTTTGCATCCACGAGTTGACACGAAACCATGAAACTGCGTTACACCATCCCCCTCCCGCAGCAGGAATGTGAAATATGATCGGGCCCGGTGGGATTTGTTTTTAAACGAGCAGGAGAGAGAGAGAGAGAGAGAGAGAGAGATAGAAAGAGAGAACTAGTAAAGGGAAGGGTCAGAAAATGTGTTTCCAAAAACCGTCGGTAAAGGCCAATTGCTCGATCGCTCAGGCACGCACGTACACATAAAAAGTGCACGACGAGAGTTCGCTAATGGGTTCAATTAGTGATGCCACCGTCCGTCTGGTTGAATGGAGGGTGTTAGAGTTAATTCGCCCCATTGCCGCATTTCCATTCCATTGGGTACAACAATAATAAAAACGGTGGGTAAAAAGTACCAGCTAGAAAAGGAAATTGAGAGGCGAAGGATGATGTTTTGTTGCTGCACTCTTATTCTTTCTTTCCGTTTGGGTTTGGGTATTTTATAACTCGCTTCAGAACTTTTTAATACATTTCTTTTGTTTGAATTAGTTTCCAGTATTTGGTTCTCTATTTTTCTATACACTCTCATTATTACACTCTCATATTCACACCGGTGAGTGTATCTTAAGTAAGGCTAAGGCGTTTTTCTGTAAAGTGACGCTAAAATATTGCCATCAGCCAGCTTGAGCGCCTAAATGTATGCACTTTTGTTCCGCAAAATAGCATTTTCTGCGAAATAATTGGCCTTTAAGATTTAAATTCGTTATCAGACTACTTTTAGCTTTGAGTTAATCAAAACTTCACTCTAAGATTTTCATTCTATCCAGGCAGATCCTAGTTCATGCTGTTGTTGTTGTTGTTTTATTTTTTGTTTTTTTTTGCGACTCTTGGATATCGGAGCGTACCAGCAAAGGGAAGCCAACACATTGGCCGAGCTCGAAAACTCGAACCGTCAGGGTGTGACTAAGCTCATGGATTATCTAACCACACACACACACACTGACATATACACACATAGAATCCCTCATCAGTAACAACAAAACTAACTAGCCAGGAACAGGAAACATGCCCAAATGTCCTGTGCCTTTTCAAAGAACACAAACACACACACACACAGGTACACATCCCAAAAAAAAAAAAATCCGATTGGATCTGTCGACTCCAGGAAGGATATCGTTAGCTGCTCACATTGAACCGGCATAGACGGGGACCGGTGCGAGCTGTGTGCTGATGGGGTTGTGGTTGTAAGCTCCTCTAGGATACGGGTACGTAAATGTTAACGAAAAAAACGGTCCCGATGTACTGTAAAGCAGGGAAGTTACACCAAAACCGACCCCAAACCAGAGCATGCTTGTGTGCGCTGTCGGCCAAAACAGATAGTGGATCAGGATCAGGTCCGATTTGCCATGTTACCGCAAAGCAGGAAGCCCGAGAGCGTTGGACAGAGAGCGACCAATTTTGTTAGTGCCAAACATGTACCCGTGCCGCCGTTGGTCGGTGTGGCTTTGTTGGCTTACTTTTCGATGTTTTTATTTGCCCCCTCCCCTTACCTCCCTACAGCCTGCGGGCGACGATCTTAGGCAGGATCCATGTAGCGGATGCGGTTTAGCTGTCGAAGGCTGATACCGCCCAACGCTGGGCGGTCAGATTAGCACCTCCTCCACCAGGCTAAGAGTGTCGATTTTCGGACAAAAGTATTAAGACGTGTGCTGGATTTTTGTTGCTAGTGGCTGGATTTAGAGACAGTTCGCCCAACAAGTTCTCCCTGGAACTGTCTCGCATTAAGGTTGTGAGCTGTGCTCTACATCCCGTCCCTTTCAGCAAGGGAATAAACAAACCAAAACAACTACAAAAACGCCTCAAAAACACCACTACCAGCTAGCTGAAAGGCTAGCGATGGTTCGGCTAAGCAAAACTCTACATTTAAATAACTGTCAATTCGCCTTTTTTTAAGCAACCACAGCGAACAACGGGTAACCGGTTTTGTGAAGCGTAAAATAAAGTTAGTATCTATGTTTGCACTACCAGTGGAGGACGGTAAAAATGCTAAGAAAGTATGAATTAAAAAGCTTTCCCCCACACGGGAGGTCCGCCACAACATTCTCCTAACCCAAATGGCGATGACGCTTCACGCAAAGGGTACGGAGTAAGCTGATGAACACTGGCGGAAGAGGGAAGACAAAATTACCATTTATAATGATGACAAATAAGAGAGCGGTAGCGTCGGTTGCTGTTTTAAGAGAAATTATCTTCCACGCTGTAATACAACGTCCTGATTTTTTTGGTTTTTTGCTTCTTTATCACATTCGCTAGCAAAACCGACAAGCGGCTAATACGCCCAAGATTAGCCTGTCCGCATGACATTTGGTTGATTTTTAAAGCGAACAGTAAAGCGATCCCGAAAAGCACACGCACGTCATCACCTTTACCGGCCCAGGCGAAAGCAGTTCGAAACTAATTAAAAAGTCTGCCTAGTCTGCGTTCACCGTTGGCTTCACTTCGCTCTGTGTATGTGTGTATGTTTGGGCTTTTGTTGTTGTTGTTCTCTTTCGGTTGTTTTTGTGTGGTAAACTGGAAGGAAATTTTCTGATTCGCGCACCAGTTCCGCAGGTGGAGCACCTTTGCGTCACACCGCGCCGCAACGAACGCAACGATGAAATCAAACAGCTCGACAAAAGTTGCACTCCGTCCGTTCCTCCGTTCACCGTTCTCTGCCCACAGCGTACACCCGCACACAAATGCTTCCCAACCAGCTTTCCGAGGGCTTTGAGGTTATTTGCCAGATTTCCCAAACTCCACGCTTACGGCTTAGCTTTACTTTTTCGCTTGTATTTTTGGTCCTTTGCGCTGTTTTTTTTATCATTTTGTTTTCTTCCTCGTATTCCGTTTTTTTCTTGCTATTTTATGCTTTAGCTTTCCCCTTTTTTTGATTAGTTAATTATTCATGCCAAGCCGGAATGCCGGGACACGCCGCGTGTGTCCTTCGGCATGCCGCTGTGAGTAATGTGCGGAAAGGCACGGGGAAAGGGTGTCGGGTAGTGAGGGCAGGAAAACAAAAACCTCAACCCGATCTTCTTGGCACACCAATACGGCACGGCAACGCAGCCCCAGTGTTCTGTTGGTTTAGTTTCGCTTTGCGCTTTTCCGTTCTTTGGTTTGCCGACTTTAAAAGCAGCTCCCAGCAGTTGGGAAGTGAAAGCACTGCACGCGGCGCTCTTGTGTGTAAAAATGTGTATGGGTGTGTGTGTGTGTTTGTGTGTGTGCTAGTTTGCTGGTGTTTGGTGTTTGTGAGCTAATCATTCGGTCGGCGTTTTCTTTATCCCAATCCTTCCGTTCCCACGCGAGCAAAGGGCGGGCGGGCGCTGAAGGGTTTGGCGAAGCAAGACACCAGCATGAAGTATTTCACACGATTCTCCATTTAGGACTTCATTAATCTTAGCTTGGCTAGTTGGTTGGTGTCCTTTTACTCCCTTCGCTTTCGCATTCCGGAGGGAGTTTTCTTATCAGCTACGCTTAAAAGTAGCGCCCACCCCCTCCCTAAGGGGTTGGGAGTTGCAGCACAGGCGAACCAGCCAGGGCTGTGTGCGGTGTGTCTTAGTACGCGATGGGACGGCGAAGAGGACCTAATTTCACGGCTAATTTACTATCCCCTCTCGTTTCTGCTGACGTCTGTCACAAACGCAAGTCGAAAGAGTCGGGAGGGTAAATTTATATCCACTGAAAATCATTTGTCTCGCCCGTTCCGCCGTTCAGTCCGGCTAGCCGTTGGAAGACAACAGGCAGCAAAAGGGAAAATTCTTGGAGCACAATGAGCAAGCGAGGAACCCGATCAATGTATTTTCTCTCTTTTCTCGTTCTTTATATCCCACTCTTTCCTTCTCTCTCGCACACACACACACACACAAACTCATAAAACCGAAAAGCAGTTAGAGTGACGGAAGTAAGAACAGCAGCAGCAACGGCATCGCCGAAGGAAGGACTGATTGCAGTGTGCCCGGTTCGACAGCGACCGTGTGGCTGTTGGGAGTGACTGTGCTGCGGTAAGCCGATTATGATTGCCACGGCTCGGTCACCGACAGCTGGGTCCGATGCTCAACTTTAACTTACCGGCCCCCGGCCCTGGTGGTGGGGCAAGAACGAGATGATTCAATTCCGACTGCAAGCTGATGTGCCCTCCTTAGGGTTGGCCACTATTGGACGTGAAGCTGCTGGCGGGCAACACTTCGTGCGACACGAACACGGCTCTGTCCCAGGGGTGTGCTGGGAGGGAAAAGAAATTTCGAACACCCTTCCTCGAGGACGCGCGGCTCCGACAGATGGCACTGTTTATATGAAAGTCTCGCACGCCTTCGTTCCTGCACCTTGCAGGCAGCAGGTGTGGAAGGGCGGGAGCACATATTTATTGATATGCAAATGTCTGCGAGCTGCAGACACTAAGAATTCGAAAGGATGCGCGCACACACACACATACACACACACACACACACACACACACTCACATACAGGCACACATACACCAACAAACCTGGAATCTCTTTTTGTTTGACCAGAAGAACGGCTGAGAGAGTCAAGACAAGAGAAGGCTGTTTTTTTGTCGGACGATTGTAAGCGTGAAGTACACCTGCAGTGCTACCTGCAGTGCAACCAGCACGATTACTCTGAAAACCTTCCCTTGGTTAAACTATTGATTTTCCACTTCCGAACGTTGACACCAGGCGAGCCTGATGAATGGCATTAATTACAATGAAACATTTTCAGAAAAAAAGCTGATTGATAGAAATCAGTGATGCAATCAACGAAAAAGGCAATCATTATACAATAAACGCACTTGACACCAACGGAAGCTTATCGCGCTGTTCAATCGACTTCTACAGTACACAACATTAGAGTTGTTTTACATAGAATTTTCACTTTGCAAATGGATTGGTATTTTGGCAAATTATTATTATTAATAAATTGTTATTGTAATTGATATAATTAATATTGTTATTATTATTGTTATTATTATAAGTACTATTATTAATATTATGGTTATTAATATTATTATTATTTTGGTTATTATTATTATTATTATTATTTTTATTATTATTATTATTATTATTATTATTATTATTATTATTATTACTTTTATTATTATTATTATTATTATTATTATTATTGTTTTTATTATTAATATTATTTTTATTATTATTATTATTACTATTATTATGATCATCATCATCATTTTTATTATTACTATTATTATTATTATTATTATTATTATTATTTTATTTTATTTTCCTTTTCTCTTTTCAGTGGATAGTAAATTCCTGAAATAAATATCTCTGTTAATCGCCTCATTACATACATTTTATCATAGGCTGGAGTGAAGACGGTCTATAAATGACTGAAGTTTTTCTAAAATAAATTAAATTGATACACCAGCTTAAATTATCTGTACATAGAAGTAACAGGGCCAGACGACAGGCCATATCATGTTCGCACTATGGACGTGTACGTAGTGGAGCTGTTGCAGTTGTTGGAGTTGACATGAGTAGTCGATGTTTCCTGTTAATAGACCTCTGACGAACATTTGCTGCGCTACGCGGTGCCTATCGATGAGTTTTTGCAGTTCAAGCCACTTTAATCGTGCTTCATAAGATGGATGAGTCTGCATCCGATTCATTTGATACACGGATGAGTCTACGTTGCATGGATTCGATGCGATCTAAAAGGTGCTGAGATAAAAGCCTTCAGACAACACAGGCACATTCCGCCACTGACCGGACAATTCTGCAGTAAACAGCCTTGGCACCAATTGGATCCCTAAAATCCGAACATGCCGGCCTATACAGGCTTTCGAGACTTGATTCATTATCACGCAGCAGGATAGGTCAATCTTTGCTACGAGAGGACGGTCCATTCTAGGCTTGAACCCATGACGGGCATGTTATTAAGTCGTTCGAGTTAACGACTGTACCACGGAACCGCCCTTACCGCCGGATTCAATTCTCTACTCCCTTACCGACAGCAAAGACAGTCAAAATTGAAAAATAACATCAACACATTTACTTACGATAACTTTGATGCCTTTGATTGAGATAGTAAATGAAACATTCATAGAAATAATTTGAAAAATAAACCCTAATGAAAGTTATAAAGTAATATTAATTGGAAGATTCAAAGAGAACTATAAACATTTGATTCTAAAACATTTTACAAAAAATTGATTTATTTATAACGCGTTGAACTTTTGTAGAGCATATTTTCAACGCTGCTCATTGATTGTATTGATTGTAAGTCGCTAATTGTTTCTTTACAAAGCTGTAACAAAAATAAACTTTAAAAAATACCATGAAACCCATTTCAAATTTGATTAAGATGTAATGTAAGATTAAGATGTAAGATGATCTAAAAACAAAAAAAAAAACATCATTTACCCAGACCACCACAAGCTCTACAAGCACTGCTTATGAAATAGTATTTAACTTACCTCCATCGTATCGCAAATGCTCTGCACATGGCTGGCGGTGTGCGACGACTGCGGCCCGAAGATGGCGGCCACACCGACACCAAGCAAATGACACACTGTGAGTGCAAAGTAGAAAAAAAAACAGTTATTTGCGGTTCCGAAAGCTCTTTCGCTGTAGCATCACCACTTAAACGGAAGAAACGCTTACCTCGTTTCGATGCTAGAAAGCTATCCTGCGGCGAGATACGCTCGATCTGTGCGAGAAGTTTCGAGCGGGGCAGTATCGTCCGGTCGGAGTTGATCTTTTCCACCGCGTACCGGAACGCTATCTCCTGATGATCGTCGTCCGGATGGAACAGTCCACCTGGCACCGAGGAATGCGCGGCAAGCAAAGGGAAACAAAGGTAAAAGAAAAACCAAATTTGAAACAGGTGTTTAATGAAACGGCCAGGCACGGTACGGTGCCGAGAACACCGAGTGGGGCTATAGAAGACGCAAAGTTTCATTTAATGTTGCTACACCTGGTCAGAGATTTTCGTTCTTATCCGAGCAGCGCAACCTTTAGTTGAATAAAATGGTCCCAAACAAAAGGGAATTCGGATTGAAACTCCTTGGAGATTAGAGGTGTTCGGAACATACGGGCAGCTATTTGGTAGAATGCGTTTTACTTCTCTACCCGGGAATGGGAGTACGAGGAGCTGGTACAATGACCTCTGTGACCTTGATAACGCTTGATATCCTCGCCATCCTTCGAATTAATGTCGTAATATTTACTTTTGCCTTCGATAAGTAATGGTTCAATTTCAATTTTTTACACTTTTTGTTCAATCAAATATGCTTAGAAAGCAAACTAAAATTGAGATTAGTGTTGTTTAGTTCAAGTATTGAGATCTTGCTCACACACACATTTCTGGGAAAACGTGCTGAGCTTCTCGAAGCAGCCGTACTTCCCTGCCAGTTAATTAATGATTCCACACAATAACTAACAAACCGCAGCTCACTGTAAACCACCACTGGCATGCGAAGTAATTAAATGATCATCGCTCGAAACCGACCTCCCTGTTTCCGTCAAAGCTTGCATCTCCCTAGTCCTGCTTCCCCCCCAGCCCCCTCCAACGCTAAAGTCAACCAAAAGTTAGGCAAAAGTTCACGCCCACCATTCAGCCCGACTCTTGCGCACCGAGTTTACACACCGAACGCATCTGGTGAGTGCATCTTCCGCGCTCGAACGCTGGCCCGAATGGTTTGGCGTTGGCAGGAAATTATACTTTGATAGTGGCAGAAGCAACAATACCGTACGCTTGCGGCTCAACTGAGACCGGGAGCCTGAACTGAAGAACTTTTCCGAACTCTCGTTCTTGTTCGACGTCCCCGGAGAAAAGAAAACGCACATCCATAGCAGCAGGTATGTGTGTGTGTGCGGATGTATCTGCTGACTTGACTATTCAAGATGCTGGTGTGTGTGTGTGTGTGTGTGTGTGTGTGTGGCTGTGTGTTCAATGGACAATTGTATTTGAAAAAAGGAACAGGTGAATAAAAAAAATTCATCGACTAGCGTCTATATTGAACAATCGGAGCGAGATTTCGCTGCTGCCTTCATCGCGCTACCAACATACCTAGTCCTCTCTCCACTTTCTTTCGTTTCTCTTTTATTTGTCGCTTCACATTTCAAAACTCCCAGGTGACAATTGTACGTCTGTGTGTGTGTGTTGCAAGTGTGTTGATACGGAATGTGGAGCATCGTTAGGTGAAGCTGTTTGCTGGTCAAGCAGTTCGTTTCCATCTGTCCTTTTCTTTTAATTTCTTCTGTTGCCTGTTTTGAGCGTAAACGTTGCTGTGCAAGCTTGTGTAGCGACGAACGCTTAACGGAGAGCTGTGCACAGAAGAATAATATGAAGAAAATCCCACATAACACAATAGCACGCTTGGGGAAGTTTTTTGTTGCTGACTATGGATTGGAATTTTGGTACTTGCTCCCATGAGGATGTGTTTGCTTGCTTCAAAAGTGTGTTTTTACTTTCTCTCCATTGCATTGGATATATACTTCACTGTTTTGTATTTCTTGTTGTATTACAATCTGCTTTTAATTCTACCTATATTCGTAGCGGGACTTAGTAGCGCAAAGGTATCTATAGAGCATAACAATTAATTCCTAAATTAGAGCCAGATTGGTTGTCAAAAGAGTTCGAATTATTGCAATATATCAATGAAAAAGCCAAAAAGAACCTTTGTTTCGTTCTGTAGACTAAATGTAATGTAAGTAATCTAGAAATTTTAAACTGAAATAAAACTTCAAAAACAAAGTAAAAATTTAATCCTAGTGTCCAACAAATGCAACGCTTCGCTGGAGCAAGTTATTAAGACATATCACTGGTTTACCCGTTCGGGTTACAGCACCAGTCTTGTGTTACATTCTTTTGCTTCTTCTATTTATCTCGCTCTGTTCTCCCTTTATATATATATATCTCTCTCTCTCTCTATCTTCCACCTTGCTGCTTACAATACCCATGAGTGCCTCCATCCGTTGCAAGATCGATTGTTTTTACTCGTCTCAAGCTCGGCGCTCTCGTGTGCGAGCTGGCGGCAATATTTTCGGCTTCGACTCGGGGAAACAAAACGAATTCCATCTCGATGGAGCTTTTGTTCAGCTTTTTCTTATTTTCCCCCCACCCTCCCTCACCTCCACCTTTCAACTCGCTCTCCTACCCGTAGAGCGGCAGCGATTCGGTCCGGAGTCGCCCACATTCCAGTCGCCCGGATATCGAATCACCGAGCGTGGTCAGGCAAAGGGGGGTGGAAAATTGGGGCGAAAGGGAAGGCGTTCGCTTCCTTCAGCCCCGCCCGAGATGCAGTGCGGGATGCGTGAATGTGCTTGCAAATGACGAGCGAAACGCTACGAATCCTTTGCTTGCATCTCGCCGCAACACACCTGGCCCCGCGCTCTTTCCGCGTCCGTGGTTTGCTTTTCGCTCTTGCTCTTCCCGCCTTTGCCAACTCCCGGTGGCCGGAAATGAAGAGAATCCAATTCACATTCACCAACGACCCCCTCCGGCCAGGCTACGAGTGTGGAAGGAGAGGGGTGCGATGGGTGTACTCGATGTACGTGAATCGAACCGTACATCAACAACAACAACCCCTCTCGAGCCGAGGGTGATCAAGTGATTTGTTCTTTGACGAAAAAAAAACAACACACCTTCCAGTGCCTTCCAACCATCTTGGAAAAGCAGTGCGAGATGGATACTAGGAACCGAAGGCAGCTCCACTCTCCCGTTCCTTCCAGCGTTTTTGGAAAGCAAAATACCACTGTTATCATATAAGTGTGTTGTTGTTTTTTTGCCTTACTTCTAACCTCCTAGTAGACAATCACTAGTACGGTTTGCGCCTGTATGTATGCGGTGAGAATATTTCAATCACAGCGCAAGTTCCGCACCGGCCTCCTGGGACATTAAGTAACAAACACACACCGACGAGCGGAGAGTTGGGCTTGACTGTAAAAAAAACAACTTTTTTTTTTGTTAATTGCATACTGTTAGGCGCATTGTAGTACGCTGTAAGGGTTTAAAAAACGCTTTTGCTTCATAGAACTTTATGTTTCATCTTCATAGCCGAAAAATCATTATACGAAAGTGTTTACGCTACCCGGTTTCCACCTTGAAAGCAATCAGTAGCTTTTGTTTTCTCAACCCTTTACTGCCTTCACACGCACAATCAGTATGCATGCAACACACAACAAACCCATCGTCATCGGGCAACCACCGCGGTGCCCCGGGTGAACGAAAGAGCACGTCCTCGGACAAACCGTCCTCGCACGTTGCACGGCTCGGCCGACAGACCAGCTGCCAGTACGGGTTGATAATTTTCCATTATCAGATTAAATTCCCGTTTCCCAGGGCAGCTCCCTGGCCACCGTTGCCACCCGAGAGAGAAAAAAAACCCCAATCGGTAAGAAGCTGCGGCACTACTGAACTAGCGACGAAAAGCGATTGCTTTAAAAGCAATTACGAGCGTGCTTTGGCCGGGCGTACGATCGGGCATTGGTATCGAAAGTTATTGGCTGTGCGTGTTTGTATATGTGTGTGTGTGTGTGTGTGTGTGTGTGTGTGCGCGTGTGCGGTAAAAGTGATGCTGCTTATTGCTTCACCAGCAGCGGTTTTCCCTAGGGGTCGCTGTTGCAGCATTTCAGTTAATGAAATTGACACTACAATTAGCATAATAAGAGCGCAGTCAAGCGAAGATTGCTGGTTAATGCGTGCGCGTGTATGTGTGTGTGTGTGCTGTTTGTATGTGCGCATGATCGATTGATCAAAACTCAGTACAATTGGCAACCATTTTTAACTCAGTGTACATTCCATGCTTGCATGTATTCCATTGGTTGAATGTGTATTAGACAAAAAATCTATGTTCAGTGGCCAACAATACAATATTTGATACAATGTAGTCAATTGCACTGCATGGCAAATTACATTGGCGAACAAAAGTGAACAATCAATAATTATGACCAGTGTTTTTGTGTTTGGTATTTACCGGGTTTTTGCCTTTATCGTTTTTATACTGGTAAACATTGGTTAGTTTCTTTTGAATGGATTTTTTATGCATTTTTGTCACTTATTCCAAAATATTTCTCCAATGATTATATAACATAAACTTTGCCATATTCTTACTTGCAGCTCAGGCATATAAATAGTATCTTTTTCGAAATATCTAATAACTAAATATTATATATCGCAACAAATATTATTCCACTAAATATTCAACAGCTTTATTTTCCCGTTGACGATGTCATACAACCGGATCTTGGTTTGTAAAAGATTTGTTCAATGTTTTTCGATTTGATTATTCATTTAATTTTAACATATATAGCAAATATGTTTTACCTCTAATAGAGAACATTTTCATGATTTTTTTTATTTTGTTTTATAAAACAATTAGCTTAAACGCGATAAATCAAAACATTTTACCCGCTACATTTAGCATCCTGTATATTATTTCTAACAGAAAGTAGGTAACTAAGTTAAAAAATAGTACCGAACTAGTTTATACATATCATGCAATCTAGTTTTAATATTATATTATATGAAAGAACAATCAAAATGTTAGCAGTTTTTTTCATTTCATTTTGGAATGATAGATACGTTACAAAAGTTAAATCTTTCAAGTAAAAAAAGTAATAAAAAAATAGCTGTAGCTGATTGTTTCCAATTGGTCATAGGACTCTGATATTTTCAACATTTGCATAGTTTTATGGCAACTAACAATACTCAGTATGCAAACATAATGTGCAAAATCTGGCCATGACTAACACGTTGGTTTCAATGCAGAGCAGTAAATTTTGTAAAGAAAAGTTGATATTGGTGTCATTTTGATCATCAATATTTTTGAGCTAGAATTAAAGTAGCGAATGCTTACTTTTGACGTTGTCTAAAGTCCATAAATTACAATAAGTCGTTCAGTCCAGTTCAGATCTTCATTTTACAGAGAAGTGCAAGGTGTCATACAAAACATTGGTACCAGTTATTCTCTTCCTACTAAACTCCACAGAAATCTTCATTCATTACGGCAACCAAAATCAGAATCATAAGCCCACCTGTAATTAATCTAAAGTTAATCGAAATCTTGCAGAAATTAAATGTATCTTTAGTATACCTAAAGATGGGTTCAACCTTTTCCAAAACAATATACCAGAAAGTGTGAGAATTTGCGTTTTTAATTCCTGTTGGTTGAGTGATTTTGTCAATTTGTACAAGTCTTTTTCTTATGGAAATTGCTCAATTGGTCGCCAAGTGCCTTGGTTGATGGCGAAACAATAAAAAGAGTAATGTTTCCTAAACCGTGGATTGTTTCCTTTAAGAATTGTTCATCAGTTTCATCATCTGGGCTATCAGTTTAACATCTCTGCCCTAATGTTTGTATATATGATGGTTCAATAATATAATATTGATTCTGAAGATTAATAATATATTGAAGATACGTTTGTACTGTTGTTCTTTGTTAGCTGCTGTATTGCTAATCTCTTAAAGCAAGGATGCATTTTGCAACATCATTTACATAAGACAAACAACGTTTTCGATGCCACATGTGTAACACAATCGTCTTGGCGGGCCACATCGAAATCATTCTCTACACGATGGAATAGTAACGGTCAATACATTATGTGTACATATATGCTTGCGCTATCCACGAATGGGCATTCAAGTGCTTAAGCGATTTCTGTTAGTTCTACATTAAAAAAATGTTCTACTTGTTTACATGTCCACTTTCACTTCAAAGTCCTTTTGGATACCGTTGCATCGTAGCCATGTCATACAGGCGTATTCTTTTCTTTTAATCGAGTCATCATGACGTCGAGTTGATGAACCTTGTGAGTTCATTTGTATGGAAAAACTCACTTTGGAGTTTATTTTCTCGACTCGAATCAAATCGAGTTCAGTGTAGAATAAGCCTAATAGATATCAATTACAACCAACAGGAAAAAAAACTCACTTTAACTTTATCATTTAGTCAATTTACCCAGGAAAATACAGGTCTTACCGGGTATATACACCTATGGATGTTTTCCCCCGAAATTTATAATACCCGATGTATCATAATACCCCGGAATGTACCAATCCTGATTATGACAAACTGTATGCACTCCAATCCAATCCCTGGCAGTGTCATACAAAATACACTGTTGGGAATGAACTTCAAGTCATAATTTTAAAGCTAAAACAAAACCCTCAATGCGATAACCCGAAGCTACCGGAGCAGTGGATATCTTGTCCCTGCCTTGATGTAGCTTTTCTATCTTTTATCCCACCCCTTCGCCCCAAATTTACAAGTCAAATGTCAATTACTTGTGCACACCTCGTCAGGCTTCGTTATCATCCTACCCACCGGCTGGATAGATTGTTGCGGTACAGATAAAGCTCCAAAAGAAGGAAGCCAACAGTACACACACACACAAACAGACACCCTTCGCTAATGATAAGACAAACAATGCACTGTTTTACACCGGCCCGGTGTACACAAAAGCCTGCCCGTGCGAGCGAGGATCAGATTTTTGTGCGGTGCGGTTTTAGATTCATGGGAGCTGCTTTATACCATTCTTTTCTTTCCTAGCTGTCTCTCTTTCTCTACGCTTGCCGGACTGGTGGGATTTTTCCTCGTGTTAAATGCCGGAAAATTGCAGCAATTAACACTCCTTTCTTCGAAAACGGAGCGAACCCTTTTTGTCACCACGTAATGTTGTTGTTTTTCGGGCTTCTTTCCACTGTTGCGCTGGTTGTTTTTTGTATTCCTTTTCGGTGCTTTTGTTACCACTGTTTAGTGGAAGAGAGAAAGAGACCGAGTGACAGTGCGAGTGAGTGTGAGAAAGATGGTGCAAAAAAGGGATAATGCTACACCGCATTGCCTTTTGCCATTTTATCGCGATCAGAGAAACTCTGGTAGCATCGCACTGGGCGGTTTTCTGGGCCACCCCGGCGGTCTTTGCTCCCACGGTGCAATTTTTATTCTGTGTTCCCCCAAAACAAAAAGGGGGTCTGGCCGGGAGCAACAGCACCGCCAAACACCAGCTGCCCGCAACGAGAAACGAGGGAGGGGGCTTTCGGGACCGTTGCCGTTGGCATCACCGTTGCCTGGGCTGAGTGTGCGTTGATCGTGGATAAAAGCTTCATGGAAAATATTTTATTACACCATGGGTTTGCCACAGAGTAGAAAAAACTTAATCAAAACTTTTACAAAAAATGGTTTTCATATTTTTTCATTTCATTTTTTTTTTTTTCAAATTAATTGTGGTGAGAGGTTTCTTCTAATTCATATCTGATGGGCGCGGGAAAAGTGGGAACGTATTTCATTCCTCGACACATGTGGCCATGTGCAGTTGATGACTTGCTCATCTAGGGTTTGCATTTACGTGCTGCATCAGCTGCTCAGTCAGCTAGCATAAACAAAAGTGCATGAAAAAAGCGCAGCAAAACCATTAAAACATCACGCGAAAAAGGTAAAGTTTATAGAGTCTGCTCGAGACGCAGGGTACTTTTTGCCCTGCTTAATGGAGACGCCTGGTGGTTACACATTTTTCTGTGCGGTGGAGACGCTTGGTGCTTCACTTCTTTTAAGCAAAACACCCACCATAACCTCAAAAGCTTTTTTTTAATTCTTTCAATTATCTTGGCAAATGCCCCCAAATTTTTAGGTTATTTTCCACCACCACCGTTTGTTGTTTTTTTTTGTGCCACGATGGTTTTTTATTTGTTAAAAATGCAAATCACTGCTCCCACAACAACCGTGATGCTTTCTTCATGGTGGTGCGCATTATCAGCAACAAACGGTTCATAATGCACCGGGAGGAACAAACGGTTGGATGGCGTTCCAACTAGTGATTGCAATGGGATGGCCGGCGGGACAACCGAAAATAGGCGACACACACACACACATACACAAACACACACAATGGAGCGGAAGTGGCGGGCCAAACACGTATCCCGGGCAGCAGCATACTCGCTCGGCGCTTGGCTGTCCATCAACGGCGTCTGACCGGCGTTTGCACCCTCACTGTGTGTGTCCTCGAGCTCCTATGCCCCCTCCCCCCTCCGTTCTACTCCCTCCGCCCCAAGCCTGTTGTGCCATATCTTTGTCACTGTCATTGTGACGTTTGTCTCGTCGGCATCACCACCGAGACAGAGAGAAATAGAGAGCCCAGCCGACCGTGCACAGAACTGGCCCGTGTCAGGTTTTGTCGTTTTAATTTCGAAACCACCCACCCAGCCTTCTGCTCGCGATCAACCCGCTCGAACCGTTGCATGGGTGGCACGTTTGTTATCTCCATCGTGATGCCGCCATCTTTCTGCTTTATGTCTATGGGTTCTTTTTGTTTTTGTTTTTTTTTGCACCTCCCTCACTCGTCTCTCATCGCTCACTGTTATTTGTGAGTCGCATTTTGACCGTCCGTCAGGCGAAGCTCAACCTCATCAGCCATTCACGAGCTCTGGCCGGTTGAGTATGTGTGTGTGTGTGGTAGGCCTTGACAGAGAATGGCTGATTCGGGCAGACGTCAAGCGTTGGGTGCGATTTCAAATATTTTGCACCCACCGCCGCTCACAAGGAAAAAGCTACCGCATCGGCTTTCCCCGTACACCGCGACACACTGTTGCTGGAATGCTGCCGTTTGCTGTACTTACGCCCCACCCCACCCTTGCTATTGTCTCGTTCACGTACGGATGCTCAAGGGTAGCAAGGAGACGGTGTTTTATTGTCAAGCATTTAATTTGCATCAGCAGGCAGCGGAGCTCAATTGCTAAGCTGAGCAGAGCTGGCCATATCAGTGCGTTCCATTTAACACATTCTTTGTGGGATGGATGGAAATGTAATGCTTGAAATAAACAACTCAGGCGAAAGGATGCGAAGAAGGGGATGGAAAATGGAGCCAATGGGGACAATGCGACCGCCGCTAGCGTTTGTCATTTGTAGTCAAAATAAGTTTCTACCCTCGTCTATTATCTGCAACAGGACGGACTACCATTAAAATTTACTCCTTCTTGAACCCTCAATTGGAAACAATCATGCTTGTAAATGTTTTGAAGAGTTTTTTTTTCTATTATTTTGAAATGTTATTTGCATTATCGAACAGTGCATTGAAAGGGCATGCAACGCGCTAAAGCTCATCATTCTATTCACCATTATTCAAAAGCTCCCCGGCCGACACTGGGCTGCTGCCAGGTACGAGCGTCCATATCGTTCGGGCCCCGTAACTGATCGCATCGTTGATTGTCCTCCAAGAGGGGGTGGGGTGCGAGGTGTGATAAAACGATGATAGCACTGTGGGTTTGCTGCCCGGCCGACATTTCAGCGAAGGGCCTCGGAATTTTACCGACGGTGCGGTTGTGGCAGGTATGATTGATAGCTCCTGGAATGACCACCCACTGTACCGTGCCGTGTTTCTCCGTGACCATGTGTGTGTGTGTGTGTAAGTGTGTGTATGTGAGTGAAGTTCACTAGCAGTGAAGCAATTTTGCAAAATATCCCACGGCGTCATGTCGTAGCGAGCGAACGCAACCGATGGACCGTCTTCAGATGAAGAAAAATGGATGTCACCCAACTCAGGGCCAAGAATTGGGTCTTAAAAGAAAAACCGAGGAGACCGGAGAGTCGAGGAAAGCAAACACGCAAACCCATTCCACGAAACCGACCGCAATCATCCGTGTCAGTAGAATGGACGGGGGGACAATAACGGTATCAATAAATTATGGCAACATTTATGATGCATCTGTCACTGATTTTTTTTTACCTCACAGTTTAGCAATGTTGTACAATTTTTTTTTATTATCTGTTAGGGAATTGTGTGCGAAGGAGGCGGTGATTCACCTTGGCTGATGTTACTTAGAGAAGTTTTAACAAAACAAAAATCAGTTTAACTTGGGAAGCTTTGTGTTCGCATGTTATAAACCTGCTTTATTTGTGTATATGCAATGTGTGTAATTTAATTATTGATTCAATTGATTTTTTAACTTCATCACAGCTTACTCGTATGTACAAAGATTCTACCTAAAATCCAAAATATCATATTTATCACATTCATTTAGGCGCTAAGGATGGTCCCCAACAACTATTGGCGAGGGGGAATAATAACGGTATCAATAAATTATGGCAACTTTTACAGGGTTTTCCAAGTCACTTGCAAATGTGCACATCATTATTCATCGCCTCTAAGATTTTTTTTCAACAGCTGTCAAATGGAGTGTAAGCGTCATACAGGGTTTACCTAGCCAATTCGGCATCGCCAAAGCGTTATCGGTTGCCGTAAATTAGTGTTGGGTTTCATGACTCTTTCGATGAGATTCATTCACATGAATCTTCAGTGATGAGTGATTCGAATCTCGAATCGCCTCTTCAAAGATTCATGAATCTCTTAAGATTTATGAATCTCCAAGAATTTATGAATCTTGAAGGATGTATGAATCTTCAAAGATTCATGAATCTAAAAGATGAATAAATTCATTAAAATTCATATATGTCCAGGGATTCATTAGTCTTTTTATGTTCATCAATTTTTTTTGATTCAAGATTATTTGGAGATTCATGAATCTTTGAGATTCATGAACCTTTGTAACCGGGATTCAGAATCATTGAATCATTTCAAAGATTCATTTAGATTAATGAATCTGACTCAGATTTACCCAACAGTACCGTAAATACTTTTTCGGGTGACGTAAACTCTCAATTGGCCATAGTCATTTCTATTCGGGCCTTGTAAAATATGAATCGAGCATAGTGCAGAATGAAAGCGACCTACACTAGATTTTCTTGCTTTTCTAGTTGTAAACAATGCTTTTATGCGTGTAGTTAAACTGATCTGTGAGAAAGTTTACAATTTTAAGTTAAATTACAAATAAAAATGATTCAAATACCTTACAGAGTTTACCTAGCCAATCGGGCGTCGTCGAAGCGTTATCGGTCGTCGTAAATACTTTTTCGGGCGACGTAAACTCTCAATTGGGCTCTGTCATTTCTATTTGGGCCTTGTAAAGTATAAATCGGGCAGAGTACAGAATAAAAGCGTCCTACTCTTGAAGGTGTCAAATCGGTAGCTCCGGTGTGTTTCATCCATTAAGTTGTTTAAAAATACGTAGTTTGCATGTTTTTTTTTAACTTAGTATGCATTTTTATAAAATGTTAACCTAATTTAATCACTAAACATATTATATGCTATAATATGAAGAACTGAAACATTTTTGTGATACAAATAAATAATTTGATCACTGTTGAAAAAACATCTCGCAATACATGAAAAATGATGTAGGCATCAGAAATTTACTGGGAAAACCCTTTATAATGTAACTGTTGATGTTTTTTACCTTTCATTTTAGCAGGTTTGTAAAAATATGTTGTATCTGTTAGAGAATTGTGTACGGAAGATGCGATGATACACCTAGCCTGGTTATATTGACAGAACATAAATTAGTATAACAGGGGATGATATGGGCTCCTATGCTTAAAATTTGTTTTTAATTTCTTGCGCCGAAAGGCATGCGAAATGTGCGTTTTAATTATAAATTTAATTTTTAATTTATCACGAGGGTCGTACTTACAAAAATTGCACCTTAAATCCAAAATACCAAATTAATCACATTTATTTAGGCGCTAAGGTGCATGGTATCCACAAAAATATGAAATAAAAAACATTCGCCATTCTCCAGGAAAGATATATCTAAATTTAACATTTCTACTGCAGCCAATCAGCAGGCACCTCATCTTTCGCCTCGTTTCACATCGATCAAACGTTTGCTAAGCGCGCCGCGGTAGCTTTTACGAACGTTTGTACCACTCTCTCCTTCTCTCTATCTCTCTCTCTCATTCTTTCTTTCTTTTTATCTCTCCCACCACCACCTACAAACCGCACGTTTCACGCGTCAACACCAGACCCAAGGATTTGCCATCGAATCCGACTCTGTGCTGGGACGGGAAAAAAAACCCTTCCTGTCAGCAGCAGATGCTGCACGCCTACATACAGCACGTGGAGGGGGTAGAAGAAGGTGGGCTCCCTTCAAATTTTGGAGCACGTACTTTGGCCGCAAGAGAATGAACTGTGTTTTTAGGCACGCCGAGCGGAAACTATTAGAGCGATAGGAGAAAAAATGACAACATTGAGGGGAGAGCGGAAAGGGGAGGTAAGGGTGTGAACGTTTACTTCAGAAATATTGGAGGGGGAGAAGCATTGAACAACAATCGATTCGTTACCGGGTTCAATTTCGGGCTCGAGGCTTTTGCCACTCCATACGTAACGGGTTGCGCCGAAAGTTATGCAATCTACATCGCACTCGCACACATACAAACACATACACCGTTATGTCCATATTAACCCGGTACAAAATGGACGCAAAAAAAAAGAATTCAAAAATACTAAGCGTGCACTTCCACACTACTTCGCCCCTTCCCCAACCCTCCGATCTTAAATCTTTTACCATACCATCAAACAAAATAAGAAAGGCAGACACGAAATGGCAAAAAAAAGAAAACCATTTTCCGATACACTTTCCTTTCATTGCAAAATCCTTTCAACGTGATTAAACTACAACAGCCACACGTCAGCCGTCATCAACGAGATTTTTCGTTGCAGTTCAATCACATTTCGTTGCGTGTGGCTGTCTATGTGGGTGGTTTAGTATGTGTAACGAATCTTTGCAAAACTGTCCAAACGTTGCCCAACGAAAGTTATACCGTACGGTGGAAGGTGACATCAAAACGGAGAGAGAGAGCATCTCTTGGCTTTCATCTTTTCGTGCACATTTTCTAAAGGCATCGCCTAGTGGGGATTATTTTTTCCGATGAGACTTTTTGTGTTGTGCCTAAATTCAAAAGCGTACAAAGAAGACAAGGTTCAAACACCACGATACACCACAAAACTGCACATGGTTCAAAAGAGAGTTACAGTTGGTGAGCAGAAAAAACTATGCCCCGCTGTAAAGCTGACCAAGCGCTGGTACCGATGCAGTGGACCGTGGTTTACCATGTTTCAATAACCACCGGTTGGGAGTGGTTTAAGCTAAGCTGCTGGATAAGCTTTAAAAAATTAAAATCATAAACACGAACCGGGATGTAATGGAAACAACAACAACAACAAAAACAGCACAGCGAATCGGAGGCAAGTAAAGCCGCGAGTAACAGTAACGCAAAATAATAGCAAAGCGTGCGCCCGGTACCTTGACTTTATTTAATAAAGCAGCGCAAACATGGCTAACTACAAATTGGATGGAGAGATGGAGGGACCAGCAGCAGCAGCAAAGCTGCGCACGGTAGGAAGGGAACGACAAAAAAAAGCTTTACTCTCGCCTCCGCCACCCACCCAACTTTTGCAATGCAATGCGGTACTCACGCTCGCGTACAAAATTAGCTCTCAGAAAAATCGGATTAATTCCGATACACTCGGGACTTAAAAAATCTTCCACAAAAGCATTTCCTTTCTTGCGCCGCCCTGCTGCCTCATGAAAAATGCTAATGCTTGGCGTGCTCTGTGTGTGCGCATGTGTCTTCCCTTCCATTTGGATGCTTCGTTTCGCTCCGTGCCTGCCCGAAACGGGCCAATTTATTGCTTATGCAGTGGTTAAGAAGTGCAAAATCGAGGAGCCAGGGAAAACATAACGAAAGCACCTGCAGAAATGCGGGGAACGGCTAAAAATATGAATGTGTAAAGCTATTGTATGAAAAATTGTGCACTACTCGCAAGCTGCACGAGAAATCGGTGAAAAATGGAGCCTTTTTTGTGCTGTTGGTCCGCAATTTGGCTTATAACATTCCACGCTCAATATTGCATTTAAATTGAGCATTTAAGGGTGTGCATATGTGTGTGTTCTCTCTCTCTCTCTCTCTCTCTCTCTCTCTCTCTTTCTCTCTCTCTCTCTCTCTCTCTCTTTCTCTCTCTTTCTCTCTCTCAATATATCTTTAACACACACACACTCTTTACCCACTTTACTTCGCATTGGCTTTGACTACGAATTTTGTTCCATTCGTACACATCCTTCCGAGCTCTCAGGGCTAAATTCGTTACATCGAAATGAATCGAATAAATTGTAATCATTTTAAGTACGCTCACACAAATTGACCCCCTCACCTCGGCACCAACGAGAGAGATTGAATACATGGCGAAAAAAAGCGAGCATGGCAAACATACGTAGCAAGTACAGCAGTCAATTCAAGTACAGCAATTTAATACATTGCGCCAACAAATGTGAACATGTTTTTTTTATGAAGTTTTATTTTAAACGTGTTCCAAACAAATGATTATATTATTTTTGGAAAATCATTTCCACCCCTGTGCTTCGCACTGTCGCTGTCACAAATGCTTGCCCACAAATTAACGATTACAGCAGTTCCAGGATCTAAATAGATTCGGTATCAAAGTCCAAATCGTGATCAACTCCCGCACCGGTATGCGTCCTGTACTATTGCTAGAAACCGTACAGTTATGGTATAAATTCCACCATCGAGACAACCTCTAGTTTGGTTTTGAAATCAATACAGGCTAAAATCCTAAAAAGGATTATTTCCATGAGTTCCGTTTAATAACCACAATACGACATCAGCTGCAGGATCGGAATAGGGCTGAAATCAGATCCAGTAACTTTGGTGTCGGTTCTTTGGTCATTATCAGAATCAGACTCAGAAACAGGAAGCATTTGCAATATCTTTCCGAGCAAAAAGCGTAGTGAAAATAACAACACTCTAATAAATCAAGCATTTGAAAAAGATAATAAGTTTGATCACCTCATTTTCAATGTTTAATCATGATTGTTTTGTTAATTTTAAGCCAATTTAAAACGAGTTTATGTACAGTGAAACCTCTCGTAACGAGTATCCCTTGTTAAAAAATTAGTATGAATTAAATGACACGGGCTGCATAAGTGTGCACAAGTTTGTGGTATGTTGACGATCATTTATTGCGTTTCGATATTAAAGTATGATCAACGCGTGATCTGCCAATTGCTGCCACTTGGAAGTGTTTTGTATGACTATAATTGTTTTGTAAATTTAATGCCAATAGATTTGTGGATATTCTAATTATTGCTGAAGAAGATTTAATTGCTTAATTGTTCATGGTTCGTAAAGTGGCATGATTGGCCAAGCTAGCGACCATAGTACTGAGGTAAAATTAAAATTTAAATAATTATAATAAATACTAACACAACCAACAGCAAATCAAACACAGCGTACAAGCTTTTTACACAGATTAACAAACACTTGAGTGGTAGAGTGGTGCCGTTCAAATGACATGTAGCGTAGATTAAATTTACGGGCCATTGCAGTCATAGGGTTGCTCTCGCTATGTGCACAACTTTTAAGGTCAGTTCTTATATGTCTGTAATTACGAAAGGAGGAAAATTTATGATGACTCTAGCCAACAGTTCAGGCAAATCTATATCACCGACGAAAAGCTGAGATATTAATGCATATTGGGCATTAATGTATATCGCGTCTCCAAGCAACTGTGTTCCAACCAAACGATGTTTGTTGTTAAATCGAGTAGAAACTCGAAGAAACTGCTAAACAACAAACTCGTTTTTGACCCAAACCGATAATGGATCGTTTGTCATCACAAATCACGTGTACGAAACAATGAAATTGGTCAATTTGAAAAATCATCTAAAAAATACTAAATCAACCAAGAGCTTTTTCAAGAAAATGTATTAATAATCATGTTACACAAATAGCTTTCTACAGATATTTTTCAAAAAAATTCATATTGATATTAAACCGGCGGGGTGGATCCGTGGTACAGTTGTCAACTTGAACGACTCAGTAACATACCCGTCAATGGTTCAAGCCGTCCCTCCGTAGTAAGGATTGACTATCTGGCTGCGTGGTAATGTAATAGTCGAATACCTGTATAGGCCGGCATGTCCGCGTAGTACGTTACTCCAAATAGAAAAAGATTAATATTAAACAGATGAGGATGTGCTTAGTCCATGATTTATAGTAAACTGTTTTACCGCTTTTAGCACATTACTTTAATATGTTGACAGGATATTTGTAAATTTTGCTGGAATATCATATCAACAAAACAGGTGCAAAATAGGAATAGCACCACCGCGTGAAAACAGCTTACTCTGGATTTTGGAAAGAGATTTTTCCCGGATTTTGTTAAGACTATGATTCAGTTTCGATTAAGAAGTGTTACTGTTAAGCAATACGGCCTTTTTGGACCGTTCCTCCTGAATATATAAAAAAGTGTAGCTCAAAAATAACAAAATAGATATTATTGTTTTCGTTAGACTACCAGCATTGGACTGATCACAGCATCTAGCATACGAAAATAAGGTTCATTGCAAAAATGTTTATGCAGAGTAATAAAAATATGTCAAACCTACTGCCTCTGAAGGAAAAATCAGATCAAAGACAAGGTTTTCATGACTGATAAAAGAAGATTCAATACTGAATCAGTGTATCAGTTAACAAATGTTTATCGTGTATGATTACCATTTCCGGTGTTAAAAACAGTGATTTGTCATTTTCTGCAACAATTAAAACCATATCATATCATGAATATGATCGTAAACCTTTCTTAATGAGGCTTAATCGTACTTAATTAATTATATTCTACTTAGAGCATCTTTAAAAATGTTCTCTTCTAGGTGAAATAAAACTTGATGTTTATCATGTGTGGCAACACTATTGATGCGATAAACGTAAACACCAGTTTTTAATTTGAATCAGAGCCCTTACAGTACGTTCATGACGATGCACTTATTATTTGGAAGGATTTATCATTTAAACAATTTGCTATTGCAGTGCAAAATGTTGGAATATGAATCGAAATACTTAAAATTATCTATATGAAACAGTTTGACCCCCTAATTGGCCTAGATAAAGTTCAAAAGTATAGTATAATAATTTCGTCACAAACATGCATGGGATAACTTGAGGTAATTTAACATTACATTACATGCTTAAAAAAAATCTTCATCGATAAGGTGATTCCGCAATTATTGCAAAAAAAAACATGGTGTAGCCATTTTAATTTCACACAATATATTAAAAAAAGTTTAATTATACTTATAAGAAGGCTATCAAATAAACTAGCTTATTGTGTTTCGTCTGCTTGCTCAGTGTATTATGTTTTTCGAAAGATTTTTTCCTATACCATTGCTTGAAGCCTCATTATTTGCCAAAGTTATGTAATTAGTAAACATTGATATAATTTTAAGTGTATTTGCTCGGTTTATCATTTCTGGTTTGATTCGTGCACAAAACGTTGGTGTTAAATGCAAATCGTCCTTTACTATTTGTAAAACTAGTATGAGTATGTTTTTAATCGTTACATTCTTTAAATGTGTGCTCGATATCGTCGAAAATCAAACGTTTTTTTACAGTTCAAATCACGATTCTTATTTAATTAAGTATGATTAATATTACGCCATAACCTGTTCTATTTTATTGACGTGCTGTAGAGTGTATTTGTGGTGCGAGAAGTGAATATTTAGCTTGTTTGTAAATTTCTTTAGCTATTGGAGCAGTTTTTTAGTCTAAGTTCGTTTCTTCTGTGCTTACTGGCAATATGCAAAGATAAAGTGAACCATTTATTTCATTTTTCATAAAAATAAAATTGGCTAAGAGTCTCCCGCTTCCCGAGTTTTTGACATAATGAGTATGTCACTGGCACGGATTAAACTCGTATTGTGGGGTTCCACTGTATTAAAAAAAAACTTCCACACAACATGTCGACAATATCATCATGCGTTACACGATTTGTAGCAGTCGTATTGGTATTACTATTGATATCTCTTAGTTTCTGATTTGGACCACCTTTCCGTCGGCCGTGCGGGGTCCGGAAGCACGAAAAAATTTGCCTCATGATGCCCAAATGGTGCGAAATGAAAAATTGTCATGCACGATGCCCAGCTAGAAATGGGCCAATTGGAGGAAACAGTGAGACGAACTGCGAACGAATAAGAAACCCCCAAGGCAAGCGGCGTGCGTGGTGTGTGGAAAAATTATGACACAGCCTCCTGCCAGTGCTGCCATGAATTATTCCGAAGGCAGGAAAAAAAAATCCCCCCAACCGGTCGGTGCCGAACGGTAAGTGGCGAGGGGGAAGGCAAAAAAAAAGAAAACGGAACGAAAAATGCCAATGGTGGAAATACTTCGCACTTCACCATGTGCGTCGTCCAGCTGCCCATGGAAACGGTCCACCCATTGTCACCCTCCGAGGGATTTGCTGCTGCTGGCTGGTATGTCTTCTACCTCTTGCGCTGGTACTCCTGTTCGATAATTCTCCAGCATGGCCGGCTGTAATGTGAAATTGTTGGAGCAAATTTTACACACACGCACACACACACCCGAAAAGCAAGAAGCTACCGGAGCGAGCAAAAAGAAATGGAAAATACCTCTCAGGTCGAGCCGGGCCGAGCAAGTATGTTACCGTTTTGTTATTTCGTGCCAGCCGTGTTTTTTCTTCCTCTTCTTTTTGGCCACTGCTGTGCCCGGTGGAGTGCAGAGCGGTTGCGAAAATGGTTTCTAGCTTTCAGGAGTGCTTTTGCCACCATCCTTCCAGCTCTTTGCCCACCTTCCAGCGTGCGCCATTAATTAGACCGTTCTTTTGGGGGGGGTGGGGGGGGAAGGGGTGGGGGGTGTAGGATACCCCAAGGCTCGACCCGACCCGGTATGCAGTGTTATTAGATTATTGCTTCACCTTTTTTCCGCCCCGGGGCCAACCATCCCTCCCATCATCCGCTGGGTACCAGCAAAAAATCGTTTTCGAGATGATTGGTCCATCTCTTTTTCGTTCGTTCGGGTACCACACACACTCGCACCTCGTCGGTTCTTGTGCTGTGTGCGTACGTGTGTGTGTTAATATTTTTTATTTACTCTTTGTAGCCCTCTCTCAAAACAATTATTTTTGAAACAGGTTTGATCGAATTGTTCGAAGCATCGCAAATCGAATCAAGCACCTTGCACTTAATTGTACAATCTTCCGAACAGCTTCACCCGTCCCGTGCTCAGTTTGATTGGGATCTGTCACTAATTGGAAGAGGATAGAGTAGTGGAGAGAGAGAGAGAGAGAGAGAGAGAGAGAGAGATAAGAGAAAAAGAGAGAGAAAATGGGGGATAGCAACAACTTGGTCAGGACATTTTCTCTGATTGGTTGCGCTCCCACGCTCCCAGGCCCAAAACTGGACAAAGGTTGAGCTGGTTTACAAAAAAATAAGCACTAGGTGACTGTTTTTGTCCTTCACACCTTTATCATTCACACCCATCATGGAAAAGGATCGTCATGTGTGTGTGTGTGTGTATGTGTGAGAGAGAGAGAGAGAGAGAGTTATCTGTCGACTGATTTGTTGGTGTGCTAATAGGATTTACTACAGTCCACCCTCAAAAAAGGGCCCGTACCTTAATTGTATTGTTAGGATATATATTTATTTGTAGGCAGTATCCCAGGGATGAGCAACTTTTTTTTTTAGCTGTCAGTGTAATGTGAATGTGAAAGAAGTGTAAACTCATGGAAAACAAGGAAAAAAACGATCAAGTATAATTATTCGTTGCTAGGCAGTGTGTTAGATCGTCGCCAGGAAGTCTGTGACTTAGGTGTTACAGTAGACTATAGTTTAAATTTCCGTTTACATATTGACAACACTGTTAACAAGGCATACAATATGCTAGGTTTTATCTTTAGACAATTCCGTGAATGTAATGATGTCTTATGTCTTAAGTCGTTGTTTACTGGTCTTGTGCGCTCGTGCGTGGAGTATTGCTCAATTCTTTGGTTCCCGAATTGCACTACGATGATTAACAGCATAGAGGCAATACAACGGAAGTTTACAAGACTTGCTTTAAAATGCGACCAATTCAGAGGACTTACAACCATGCCAAATTATCGCTCGCGTTGCCTTCTGCTTGGCCTACAGACGCTCGAACACTTTAAGGTTAACCAATGTGTATTTGTAGCCAAAATAGTGAAAAACGAATTAGACGTCCCTTATTTACTAGAGAAGATCAATATCTCCGCGCCATCGACACCTCTTCGCTCTCGTAACTTACTTGTCGGCGAGAACATGCGTACCTTATATGGATACAACGAACCGTTACTAGCTATGACAAGGCAATTCGATACATGGTCCCATCACTTTGATTTTAATTTAACGACCAACGCATTTAAAGAAAACATTTTAATAATCTTCAATTTTGGCGACACTGGATCAAGGGAGATGTTAGGGGAATAATTTAGGTGTAGGATAGGTTTTAAGTACTTAATTTGTCACAGCCTCAAGAGTGCAAGACATATTTGTTGGTAAAAAAATAAATAGAAATGTGTTTTGTGTCAATGCTTCCTAACGTGTGCATGACAAAAATGGGCAAAAGTTTGTTGATTTTTAATTGATTTACCATAACTTGTTTCTACCAACATTCTTACGCATTATCAATTTTAGTAACCTGTGAGTTCCTGAACAAAATTTTACATCTCTATCAGTTGAACTCTAACCGGGATGGCCAAAAACGTGAAGCAGCTTTGTTCAGAAGCGTGCACGATAAAAAACTGCATCCGTTAGCGTCTAAAACGGACATCGTGTGGCAGGTTGTGGACGACGTAGGCATTATTAAACAACAATCAGAGCACCAACAGAAGACCCGGTACCGAATGGCCGACGACCCTAAGCGACTTGAAGCTCCAAAGGAAGCTAAAAATGAAGACTGAGAGACAAGTGGATACATCGCTGCCTGGGAAACATAAACAAACATACCAGGAAGTAAAAATCGCGGGTCCATAGACTTCGCAACGGCAAGCAATGACGCTAAAACTCAATTCGCCCGTTTCAAGCGAATTTCGGCTTAATCTCAATATGACTAGAACGCAAAAACTGCGTCTCATCCAAATTGTCGGGACTAACCTGATGCAAAAGCTCTACTCCAACAATGTTGTCGCGAAAACTGATGAGGAACTGCTGAAAATCGAGGTAGATTTTCAAAACATGCCTGCACGTATGGATTCATCTGCTGCAACGATAATTCCGAGTAACTTACGAAAGGCAGCTCGCGTGGTTGTAGATATATTTTTGCAATAAACCTTAAATCACCACTTTTCAAAGGATGTTCATTAAAATAAATCAAGGTCAATTGTGTTACTCGATTCTTTGAAGAAGTGCCCAAAAACGGAAATGTTGTATTATGATGCGTGTTTGGCATCTCGATTTGTATCTGGTTTGATATTTTCAACTGTAAGAAAGATTTTGTCAACCGTTTTCTATTAGCTGACTCAAACGGAGACCAGTTTTTGTCCAACAACTTTCCGTCGGATCGCACTGGCGGAAAGTGTTTTATTTTACGGATTTCTATTAATAATGTTATTTTATACCATAGGATCAGCATAGCATAGTACAAATTTAGAAATGTCGCCTGCAAAATGTAAAATGACAAGAAAACTAGATATTCAGTTGCTACTCTTTTTTATTCTACAGTAAGCCAGTTTCATTACAATCAAATAGTTGTTTGTGGTAAATGTTCTTCAGCACGATTTTTTTTACGATTTCGTTCGATTAATTGGCATCAAATTTACAACAACACTTTTAGCCATACGAAACATCGTATGATTCGTATGATACGCAATGGTGTTAATAGGCAGACCATGCGCTGATGAATTATTAGTAACGATACGCAAGAAACAATCGTTACTTTACACTACTCCATAATTATTCGATACCTCTATCGAGGTAATATTTTTATGTTAAACTCTGTATCAAAAATTTAATCATATCAAAACTCTGATTAACTTGAGCGTTAATCAAAATTAAATAAATACTCATGTTAACAGTTGTGAGCTTCATAACACATTGGCAGAACAAAATGTATCAGAAACACAAACGTTATTGCTTGTTATGCGAGATTTTACATGTTAAAACAGGTATTTGTCGAGCTTTAAGATTTGCTTACAATAAGAGGCACTTGTTATGAGGGTTATTACTGTAATAAAAGAATAACAATAATACTCCCAAGGAGGAAACGATTTAACAATTTTGTAATGCTTCTTGTGCATCATGTTAGCGTTTGTTTTTAAAAACAAGAGCATTGACAGAGCGATTTGACAGAAATGTCTTTTGGGTCTTCTATAATAGCGATAAAATTCCAGTTTTTTTGGAATGGGTTTGTTGTACATTTATCCGTTTGACTCGCATAATTGGCTTGATTCTCTCTGAAAGTTTTTTTACACAGCCAGCTAGAATAGTCTTTTTTTTCAAATGCAAACGTTATAATAATCAAAACTTCAATCTGAAAAAGGAGGTGTTAAGTTCTTTTTAAAATTCAACTTTATTAAATTTTATTCAGTTATATACTTGGCCCACCGATTGTTCATCCCTGCACCATGTTGAGGGAAGCAAAAACACCATTCGCCCTAAACACGATGAGCACCAAAATTGCATTAGCACCGTCGATCGGTTTTGTTGATTTTAACATTTAAGCACGCTCAATTTAATTCACCTTTTCAGCAGCCAGCAGTCCACTGGCCGATGCATTCCCAAACCGCAAAAAGGTGGAGAAAAATAAAATAACTCAACAGGGAAACTTTAGGCAACAGTACGATGTGTCGAGTAGGGGGAAAAGTTTTCACACAATTAACCACTCCCAACGTGCTTTGCTGCTAACTCGAAGCGCCCAATTTGCTGTTGTTTTATCTCCATAGCTCTTACACTAGCATGTTAACCAATATGAAATATATGTACCATTACTGTAGGTTTAATGCGCTCCAAAAACATGAACAATAAATAATGCATGCTTTGCGATTGACTGAACTATACCAATTATTAACCCGCCATGGAACGAGCAATTTGTGCATAAACTGTTCCTAAAACTGCTAGCGTCCAGCTTCCGTGTAAGCCGCTTGCCAAGCACAGTGGGCCATTTTGTTGCGTGATGCGTTTGAGAGCATTATGGGAACCTATCTCATTACAGGCACATCTGTTGATTGTTCACTTCCTAGAATTTGTGAAAACAAATGAGCTGTGCTTTTGCTATAGCGAAGCGCCTCCCGCGAATTCCTCTATACAGTGCGGCCTGCCATGTTTATAATTACATATTACACCTAATCAGCTCGGTTGAATTCTAATGAATTACCGTTCGAAGAGAGTTTTCCAATTGACAACAACATAAAAATATAAAACAAAGCAACAGTAAAAACCGAATCATGATCAAACCCCAAACAGCAAACTATGTGCGAGAATCACAACTCTTGTGCTCGTGGGCCTATTCAATTCCAATGACGTCGGGCGGAAGCGGAAGCGGCTGAATTGGGCGGGCAAGGCAAAGCAAATCATTTCACGAAAATTATTCCCCCGCTTCTTCCGGACCGATCGAAAGTGTCGGTCGAAGCCCCGGTCGATTGGTGAGAATATTTTACCGAATTCAACACCACCGCAGCTTTGATCGACGATGACAGTTTTGCCGAAAGCCGAACGGGCCGAAGTAGAGATTAGAAAAAAGAGGATGTTTGGCGCAAGGGAGGAAGGTTGTGAAGAGTGGAGTGAAAAGTTGGTCCGTTCCCGAGGTTCACAAGCACAGTGTATCGGGAAGGCTGGGAAACAATGGAAGTGAAAAATGTTTGAAATTCCCTCCCAACGTGTCTGACCCTGGCACAGTTGGGGTTTGGAGATGGTTTCATCTTATTTCCCACGATGAAACGATAAAGAGAGAGAAAGAGAGAGAAAGAGAGAGAGAGAGAAAATAAGAGAGTGAAAGAAAAAGTAAAAGAAGATGAACTTTCTCATACTAATTTGCTACCTCCCAAAAACTCGCTCCTCCTCAACTCGTTTGCTACCGCTCGAAACCTTTTCTGCTTCACAGCTAGTCTTCCACCCTTTTGAAACGCAATGGTTAGGGGGAGGGGGGGGGAGAGGGAACGGTATGCGTGAGTACGGACGATTGAACCGATCGTTCCGGGCAGGGCTGCCGGGCATGGGGGTGTTCGTCCCAAAGTGTAGCCGCTTTTTTCAGGGCGTGCGCGTGCAGCAAAACTGAGCGCGTGCTCCCTTTCAAAATTCATCATCGTTCCGGGCGGGTAGAAACAAGCCCCAGGAAGGCAGCGAAGGTGATGCTTTCGAAGGGCCTGTCGAGTGGATGTCATTTTCCGGCACATTGCGGAGGAGCCGGACGAACGAGTCAAAACCCTTTCACTTCCTTCACACGCACACTGCTGTAGACAAAACAGCATTGCAGCAAGCATATGAGGGACACATCACAGTGATTAGCGAAAAAACAACTAACCTTCGGCATTGCTTCGTCCGCAAAAAAAAAACGCCAAAAAGTTTGCAAAATGTTTTACTTTTCTCCATCGATAACGTACAGGTTTCGCATGCGGGTGTGTTACATAGAACCTTTTTGCATACATTTCGGCGCTTAATAATTACGCCACATTACAAACGTTCGGACGAATTTTGCCACTCTCTGTGCGGGTGAGAGCAGCACTGGATCGGGTGATATTGTGCCCTCTTAGTCAACAGTCCGCCTATCCTCCTGCCCGTCCCCTTCTTGTAGTGAATAGACAACTATAGTGAATTTATTTCGAAGCGATCTTGGCAAACTGGTCCCTTCTGGGAGTTTGGGTTCCTTCGCTTCCAGCCTTTGGGAGTTGGAAGGATGGGGAAAAGGCTACAACAACAGCCGTCCCTGCATTCCGCTTCCTCATTTTGCAACACACTAACACACACAGACACACACACACACACACACACACACACACACACACACACACACACACACACACACACACACACACACACACACACACACACACACACACACAATTACACTTTAAGCTCTCCCGGGCAGACACGGCCAAGAAATGGAACGATTTGTAGTAATTCAATCAAAAGAAATTCAGTACGGGTGAGGGCGAGGCAACACAGGGTTACTTTCACCCGAAAGAAACTTTCACTCTCAGCCTTTTCATTTTCCTGAATCCCCCTCCCTCCCTCCTCCCTTCTCTTTCACTAGGATGGCAAATCGAATGTTCCCGTTTTCCCCACCTCCCGAAAGCCGACTCCCACTTTTATCGCTTTGGGAACGCTTTGGGAACACTGTTTCCGGCGCCCAGCTTTGCACAGTTTTTGATTGAAATTTTCGTCCGCTTTAACCATAAAGAATAAAATTGTCTTAATAAGTGGCGGGGGGAAGGGGGAGCTTGAAGAAGAGGGACCATTTCTTTCCCTGCTCGCTTGCAGAATGAATCGATCATTAGGAATTTTTGGGATTGCAAAGAGGCCATGGTCGAACTACGTCGATTACGCAAAAACGAATCCATCATCACGCTTCCTGCTATCTGTCTCGCTGTGCGTCTGTGCTAGATCGAAGCTTCCTGCAAGTCAATCAATCACACATACACACACACGCACACCCAGAAACAAGCATCGCAAGCAGTGGAATTGGGGACACTTCTTCCGGTTGCTATCGGAATAATGTAAAGCTTTCAATTCCTACCCTTCCTAAACTGTTTTTTTTCTCTCCTCGTTGAGATTAAAAGAAACCTATCACTACGGTACAAGAAGGAGACAAGAAAAAAAAAGTGGACGCCACCAGCAGTGGCATAAGAATGGGAGCAAAATTGTCACAATCTTTATGTACATTTCCAGTTACACATTTTGATGGATCAGTTTTTCTTCGCCGTGCTGTCACCGGTTGTGTATTTTTTCTCTTTTTTCTATCTAGTTGCTCTACTTGTAGTAGTTTGTTTTTTTTTCTGTAATACCTTCATACCGTTTTTCATGACCAGCCTATCGGGTCCCGAAACCGGCCTGACAGAACCTGACAGCAGAAAACCACAAACCACAAACACAAGATAAAGAGAGAAAAAGTATAACACAAACATCCGGCTAACCCCATGACGTGAACTTTTTCCACCGAGAGCGCGAGATTGCGATAACGGTGAGGCTAAATCTCGGTGCAACAACAGCACCAATCCAAAGAAGGCGCAAAATAAAACACGATGCTTACGAAGCGTGATATCGCAGAGCCATTTATCAAGAAAGTGAAAAGGATGCTGCTGGCCGTGGTGCAGAGATCGTGGGAGCAAACGACAGCAGTAGCAGTAGAAGAGGGCAAGTTTTTCTCGCCCTGCTTCGTTTGCTACGGTAGAAGTTTACTATCCAGAACTTTGGTGAAGTTAGCAAACAGTTACTAAAGTGTCAGATTTACTATTTTTTGTACTCTATCATCTGCTGTGCCAAACACGTCAAGGTCAAAGTTGACCAGTACCCCAAAATAACGCCTCTCGAATTGCGTGAAACATTTTGTAACTCATGCACCATTCGCAGTATACTTACTTTGTTTCAATTTATTTGATCTTCTGAAACCTTCTTTTTAGGATCCAACATGTAAGCTAAATTCAATAAAAACGCTCCAATAACATCTATCTCGTGAGCTATAATGTGCAAAGTTCCTTAATTATTAATTACAATCCTTATTGCTAAACATTGGCGCTGAGCTACCAAGTGTGGATCTATTTTTGTTTCTGCTGAGCCTATTCGAAGACTTTTTTGAAACCTTTAAAATTGTCGTAACAATAGATAGGGAAAGGACTATTAAAAAGAACGCATTAAGGAAAATGGTAAAGAAAGTGTGCTGAAACTTTGAAGTTTCTATCGTTTTTTTATGTTTTTATCGTGAATTAATACATTGTTTTGAAAACTGCAAATATTCAGGTAAGACGGACATATGATATGGGAAAGAGGGACACCATCAAGAGCGTCCATCTGGCCATGTAGAAAATGTTTGAAATTGAAGAATTATTTCAACATATCTTATTGCTTTCCACGACCTGGTACGTTCGATAAAAGTATCTTGGTCAATTGAAAGGACGGTTCATCCAGCCGTGGCTTTAGAAATTGTAAGTGCCACCTCTGACATATCGTAAAATGCAGAATCTAAAGCATTATTGAATCATCGGGTACAGCTTACAGAAGAGTCCATGACTCCAACATGTTTAGTGGGCCTTAAATATTTGTTAATAAATAGGCCCTTAATGGTATTTTTGCAATTAAGTCTAAATTCAACTTCATGATCTTGAATGAACCCATGAAATATGTCATCTGTTAGTGAATGATGCCATGTTAATACCTCTTCTTGTTGAATTAAACACAAAAGGTTCAAATCGTGGCAACAACATTTAGGAAACGCCTCATCAGCGTCGATCGAGTAATAGCATAACTTGAGTGTAAGGATGCTTAAACCACCAGAAAACAAGTATTTTTATTGCCGTTTTTTCGCCAGTTTTTTAGCATACTAATCACAAAATTTCTTTCAATTAATAAAACTTTCAACGGTCAAAACAATGCAAGTTATAGAGCTTACGATTTCTAGTAGTCAAAGTCTAGTAGATCTACAAGGGTGCGCAGGATTGAAAATTTCTTCAATTCAAAAATTTGACAAATTTTTATAATATCGTTTGAATTTTTTTTAATGTTTTTTTCATACCTTGCTACATTGATGAAATATTGAAAAAAAAAATCTTTTAATATGTGTCTATGAGAAGTGGCCATCTTACCTGTAGCGTTTGTCGTAACCTACCTTCCCGTAACATTGTGATATTCTAAATTAATTAATTATGTCACTGCAATTGACGCATTTTGGGTCCCACAGACATAGCAACTAAGCAAAAACTTTGTATCGATTGCAAGCCTTGACTTAATTAATCGATTTACAGTCAAAGTTTGATGCCTCAGAGACACAAAAAGTAATTACAACGAGTTGAAACTGTTGACCTAGGAACACTATTTTGTTCTTTTCTTAAACCGATTGTTATGCGTGTTAATGGCAAATATGAAAAAAGTATAAATACTGATGGTAAATATGAAAACAAAAATTGTTTCACCATATTTCTAAAATCAAATGACAAGAGACTCGAACAATGTTTGAAAGCTCAATCGAGAATAGGGTCAGTCTTAGCTTATTTTTTACACGCTGGGTAAAATGGATAGAACGGCAAGTGGTAACGTTACTAATCATAAAATCACACTATATGCCTTTCCCTTGCGTTCATGCTACAACTCTGAAAGAGAGATGTTGTTTTTTTTCTACCTCCCCCGTTGCGGTTCAAAAGGTGATGTCCTTATCTGGTTTCAATGAACTTGCACGTGTGTGTGTGTGTGTGTGTGTGTGTGTGTGTGTGTGTGTGTGTGTGTGTGTGTGTGTGTGTGTGTGTGTGTGTGTGTGTGTGTGTGTGTGTGTGTGTGTGTGTGACACAGTTCCTTTTGACTTCCCATCCACCAGCGAGGTACAACAACGACCAGCAGCAACATTTTGTGCCCCGTCAGCGTCCACAGACAATCATCCACAGCAAAGAGGCGAGTGGCGCTTCCGCCTTCATCAAACGGTAAGGACACTGAGAACGGCTGGGTTAGGGGGAAGAGGCTGGGCAAATCATGACTTTTCCGGATTTTCTGGGCCAATCCTCCTGCCCCACTCCACCCGTTGGAATCGATATCTTCCAGGGTAGTATTCCGAGAGGTACAAACGTACAGGCGAGTGGAAACAGTTGGTAGTGGGGGAGGAGGGAGGGGCAGTAATGTTATTGGAAGATAAATTATAATTCCAACCCAGCTGGATGTTACTGGACAGGAGGAGAGGCTGTAACGCCCGTAGGCGCACATGCTGTGGTTTCATTTTCGTATTTTTTTTTGTTTCTCTCTCGCTCTCTCTCCCTCGATGAGCCTTCGTTCCCTTCGGCATCACGTACGGTTAGGGTCCTCTTGGTTCCTCACTCCTCCGGTCCCGTTCTTTATTCCCACTGGACGAACGTTTACAGCTAGCCGGCCAAGGGGTGGAGTGCGCCTGAGAGGAGAGGAACCAGGTGGAAAGTAATACTCCCAGGTGTATCAACATGGCGACCACCTGCGGCAACAAGGAAGGTCGTAGCTGGAGCAGCTTTAATGCAAGCGATATTCTACGCCCAATCCAAACCCCCGCCCACCCCCACGTCACCCAAGTCAAACGAATTGAGACGTTATGAGCGCAACTAATACACCGCGGTGCAAAGGAAATCCAAAATAAATAACGAGCGATTATGGAAGAACACTGTGTAAGAATGAGCGTTTGTGTATGTGTATGTTATTTCTTGCAGCTGGCAAGGGAAGTTGGAGAGTAAGAAACCCGAGATTGAATGATTTTATATTCTAGTGTGTTGATGTTGTAAGATAAGATACGCGTTAATTATATCAATTGTATCAAAAACCATTGACAATGTCAATTTTACTACAAGATTTTATATAAAAAAAAACCTATTTGAAGACGAACTAAGACATTTGTGTCTGTACCGTGGCTTTTATAAGTAATTGAAGCGCTGATAGCAGATAGTGCTCCCGTAGCGTCGTAACAAGCGCTCAAGCATATGCAACAGAGGTCATGGGTTCAAGACCAATCTGAACATTGATACAATCCGTCTCTTTTCGTCGTGAGTAAACATTTACGTGAGACTTCTCAGGTCAATATTTGTGTCAAAAAAATAAGGTAATAAAGTAATCTCTTACGCGCTCTCAAGAAGGAATAAAAAAAGATTGTTTTTGCTTTCAAAGAAAACGATTAAATCCTAATCTGTTTCTTCCTTCTTATCGACTACCGATAAGCGAATTCCAAACATAAACTTACAGAGAAACACGCATCAAAAACAACGCAACAACACTCTTTCACCGATAACCTTTGTGCACCCTTCCAATCGTCTCCCGAAATAGCCCCGCGTCTGGAGATGTGTTATGCTTGTTAACTTGTGAAACCAACCCAGCGCGCTCTATTTGCGAAGGATCTCTGCACTCGTTTCCACAATACTTGCCGCACCGAACGGGACGGAGATGATAGTGGAGACTCATTAAACTATGCATATCAACTATGCTATTATCGGGCTGACAAAAACGGGTGGCTTTCAAGTGGGTAGAAACTCTTCCGCACGCATTTTTTATATGTTTTATGCCTCCCACCGGCAACATCTGGGGCCCGGTTACGCTGTGCATCTGTACAGGTAGTATGTTTTACTTCTCTTTGCTACCGATGGGTACACCGATGGTACACCAAATCTGCTGTGCACTACCATTTCGGTCTTGCATTTCCCGAGCGCTCCTGCATCGTTCAAACTTTTAAACAACAAACTCGGATCCGTTATTATTTGCGTTTGTACCCTGCATCCCGCCTCATCCCCTGCTTCTGGGATCCCCTACCCTTGATACACAAGCTGTACTCACCGATTCGAATGGCGTCCGGGAGGGCGCGGGCAGGAGCAGGACCGTGTAGCAGAAGCGCTAGTAGGCAAGCGGCCCACCAGCACGGGTGAGCCCACCGACCCGTCATGGTCTTGAGTTGAACACTCGGCTGCAGCCACTCAGTGCGAGCTCAGGGCTCTCAGACGCTCAACAAAGTGACACGAAGCTGTGCCAGGGAGGAAAAGGGAGGGATGCCGGTGTGCGAGAGTCTCACGTCTCACTGCGACAGCTCAGTGCGTCGGTTGCGCCCTTGCGCGTTCGTTTCCTCCGTCGAGCCCCGCTTGGCGAAAGCTCTCTTCACTCACTCACACAGCCGCACGCACGCACAGACACACACGCACTCGGTATAGGGAAGGAAATGTGAATCGAGGCAGGGAAAGGGCAGCGACGAGGAACACGCTTTTGCGTTATTTATGCACTACGCCAGTGGCTCACGAGCTGGTTGAATGATGCTGCTGCTCCTTCCTTTTCTACTGCTAGTAGTGGTTGATGGACGCTTGCTGTGGTATTGGTGGTAAGTGCGCTCGTCAGTGTTGGTGTGCTAATGTTTTGGTTTTGGGTGACGCCGTTTCCCCTGTTTTCCTGTTTGAAGGGGAGCAAATGGGAGGCAGCGATGGGGAGATATGCGCTTATTATCAGGATTGTCTTTCTCGCAACTGTCACCGTCGGTTGTCAAAAAGTGGAAAACGTCCCCTGCTGTGGTGTGAAGTTCAAACAAAAAAAAACACACACACGCACACGCACTGTGTACGGTTCTGGATACAAGAAAAACAAAACACACGCACACACGCTCACTGCGTAACGTCAGTTCGTGTTCGAAGGACCAGCATGGACCATGCTTTCGCTCGCTGCGACAGTAATTTTTTGTTGTTTCTCTTTTCTTTTCTGGGTTTCTCGTCTGTTTCGTTTCTCTTTCTATCTTTTTTGCTATTGTTTATCTGATATAATGGTTGATTGGAGCGCTTTGAGATTGATGAAAAGGAAAGAATGCAAGAAGCAAATTAACAACACACTCAACCCGTACCTTCACTATGCACACACACACAATCAGGAGCTTGGAGCAGTCAACAAACAGATGATGCTGTGCTACCTGAGCCGCCAGCCTCAGCACGTAACGAACACTAGCACTCTTGCAACACTAGTACACACACACGCACACGATCTGTCAAAATTCTTCCACCGAGGTTTCTACCAAAAACAAGGTGCCGCAGCGGCATACAGGAGGTGAGAAGAGTTGCAAATCGCTCACGTACGTCACGGGCACCGGATGCAAACCGCACCAGCACCGGAAGCGACACGCGGACCAAGCACCCTATTGTGTGTATGTCGGAATCGTGCGTATACAGCGTCCTTCTTCACTTATACTCCCACCCATATACACACACACACACTCACACACCCATACACGCACGCACAAATTCACACACGCATCACAAGCAACAGCCCCGATGGCGCAGGGAAGGGGTGTTGAGCAGGGAGGGAGGTGCTGGTGCTGTGTCCGGGGGAATTAACTGGGCCGCTGCACTCCCACGGTCGCAAGCGAGAACGGAAGCGGCGGGCAACTAGCTGCTAACTGACACTTGGTCGCTCGCTGCCCTCAGCTTTTAAAGGATCTCTTTTCGGATCGGGTCGGCCAGCAGGTCGGACAGAAAGCCGTGCACTATTACCCTAGCGGCTGCAAAGGATGCGACCGTACTGACGACGCGTGCTCCGAGATGCTGGCTGCTGGCTGCTGGATGCTGCGCTCACCGTGAGTGTCGAAAGCTTTCGATATGATCGAAGCTTTCGTGGGTGCGTCTGGTGGTTGTCAGCGCACCCGGCGATTTATTTGTACTTCACATGCGCACTGCCACGCAAAACACGCAAGCACTCACGCGAGGCCGCTCGGGCACCCGAAGCGGCTGATAACGTGTGGCGGTGTGCTGTGTGTTTGGAGCGTTCGGAACTCATCTCAAACCCGGTGTGGATGCTGGACAGGCACTCAGCGCCAGAGCATGGCTTATCTGTCGATGTGCTTTCAGTACAAAAAAAAAAAGTGCGGTTAAAGTTGATTCGCTTGTACAGAGCTTGCTGGTGAAATGTTTCTATGAATTTTTGAAATATTCTACGAAAATTAGAATGAAATGTTTCGCAATAGCGATTGCGTGAATGGACATGGATTGAAGCGAACGAAAGCATGATTAATGGTGCCAGTGCAATTGAAGCTAATTCCCTCACTCCTATTTCTTCACCCAAAACATAAAAATCCTTTCCAGCATTACCACCGGAATACATTAATTTTTTTTGGCCATGCTCGTCTTTATTGCTTTTGCCAGTGCACCCGTCGGGATCCATTTCATCGCTATGAACATCAATCTTACTTACTGCAGCCCTGCATCTCACGATCCGAGCCAATCGACTGCACAAGTACGTGCACTTGCTCCGGGACCGTCTGCTGTACGTCCCAGTCAGTTCAAGAATCGGAGTCATTAATTATTGCTCAAAACACACACACACACACACACACACACACACACACACACACACACACACACACACACACACACACACACACACACACACACACACACACACACAACCCCACAGCAGTACCACTCCTTGTCCTGTGCTGAAATTTGGAGCTCGAAGTGAAAGCTCCAGCCAAGCGGTATGATGGATGGCTGTAACGTTTCTGTTATGTTTCGTTTTTAACGTTTCACGTCACTTTTTGTGTTGATCTGGAAAAAAACAGGACATATTTCTTCTTATTTTTGCAGCAGCAACTGAACTGAGAGCAGCCAGGACTACCAAGCCAGACAGGGAAAACTTTTATAAAGCTTGCTTGCATTTCAGGAAAGCTGTACATTCGAAGCTCGCGTTCAGAAGCTTCCCATGTGCGAGCTGACAAACACTATTTCTAGCACCGTTTCAGTTTCTATCCCAAGCTGATAATGCCTGTTGAACGGAAAGATTTGCTCAATGTGCTTGGTCGGAGAAATCAATCATGCTTTCAACGTTGATTCATTAAAGCTTTGAAAATAAACGTGTGCTTATTCATCAACAAAAACGAAAATAAACCATATTTCAACAACAAATCTAATGTTCGGATGTATGTTGGGTTGAAATGGGTTAACGTTCAAGATGCATAGAGGTATTTTTATGATTTTTGTTTTTTTTTGTTTAGCTTCATACAATTTTTATGTCGTTCCAAAATATCCTAGAATGCATGCCAATCAGCTCTACAATATTTATATTATAGCTTTACAATAGACATTAAAATAAAAATCCAAGCAAGCTGCCACTACATAGTCGAGACCTTGTTAGCATTTTTAAACAGCTTGAATTAATTGCAATGGTTTTGTAATTTTAAATCATTTTAATTATGCAAATAATTTCGCTTCTGGTGCATGCAATGTGGAAAAAACTTTTTTGCTTTTTTTGATTACATTAATTTTGATTGTTAAGACTTCTTCTTTGGCACAACAACCGTTGTCGGTCAAGGCCTTCCTGTACCGCTAGTGGCCATGGCTTTCAGCGACATGTTGATTACCCATAGCAAATAGTTAGACCTACTTATGAGGAATACGTTGTATACGGGTTTTGAATCCAAGACGGGCATGTTATTAAGCCGTCCGAGTTGACGAATTTACCGCGAAACCGGCCTTAATTGCTTAAGATTAATCAAATATAAAGCATAATAACATTGAAAATTTGTATTTTTAAGCAAGAAAAAAGTATTGAACAAATCAGATAATTATAAATACATTAATAAAAAGCAAACATAAATAAAATACTTTAAAACATATAAGTGTTAAAAGTGTTGAAGAAGCCAGAGATATATACATACATTTATAAAAGTAGTTATAAAAATAAAATATTGTCAAATATTTTACATACGAAAGAATAAAAAATAAAAAAAAAACAAATAAAAGAAAAAAAAAACAAATAAAAAAATAAACACCAAAACTAAAGTAATTTATTTGATAATATTGCTAATACGTGACAGGAGGCAAAAATAACTCTTCCCACAATCGATCAAAAACGCTTATTCGATTGCAGGGTTGGCGGATCCTTTTTCATACTTGATTCCCATTTGGATTTTAAATTGTTTTCGAAATATGTTTAAATAAATAGCACCATTTGGCGATTTGGAATGATTCGATTGATCAATTTAAAAAAATATACATAAGCACCTCTAAAAAATACTTTGCACTCCCCTGTGTACCAAGCAGCTGTAGATTGTCATACTGCTTTGCTGGCATGGTTTAATTTTGCTTCAACAGTAAACCTTTAGCAAGCAGTACATCGTCAAGCCATTTGATATAGTGCAGTAGCGCTGCCCTCCTTTTGCCATTCTTCTACCATTCTCTTAACCTCCAAATCATAAAGCTGCCCTGCTCGGTCACCATCCCCCGGAAATTGCACCGGCCCTGCTGGCCTGGCTGCCCAGGGACACAATTTTCCTTGAGTAAATGAATTATCTGCACCTCAGAGCCACAGGAAATGACTCGTCCGCACACTCGCATACACGCATAAGCTGCAGTGTTTAAGCTAACACACTCAAAACTCGGTTAATGGACACACTGGAGAGCGTCATCCACTGCCCCGTATGCATTTGTGCCACGAGGAGAACGGGATGAACGGACAGCTGACGGAGCTGTGCAGCGCACGCTAGCAGGGATAGATCACCGAGCAAGAATAGACCACCGGGATTCCCAATCGGTAACGATGGCATCATGCGGTCAGTTGTCCTCAACGCACCTGTTAGTGAAAAGAAAGATAGGGCAATTGAAAACTGTTTCAAATAAGCATCCCGCATCCATAGCAAAATGCCACGACTACCTGAAGAAAATAATTATGAGCTTTTTATTTAAATAATAATTGCATTGCAACTCAGCATTGAGTAACCCTGTCCCGGATGAACATTTAACGACTATTTGCTTTTCTAACAAGCACGACCCGCACGACCAAAACGTTTAATAATATTCTCACGACATTTCCTCCCCCATCCCCGCCTCCTTTTCCATACCCACTCTCGTAGAATTTCCACCGCCTCAATTTCCCCCTTTTCGACTCGGTTAAAAATAGATACCCCACACCCATACAGAAAAAGACACGTGTGTGTTGCCTCGTGTCTGTCTGGTTTGGCATTTTTGTTTGCATTGGAAACAATCCGTGCGCCGGCTAACCACCCGCTCCAGCCGCCGGCCAGTTGCCAGCGCGCCCTGCGTCGAGCTATTTTTGACGTCCCGCTGCAGCAGCTGTCTCTTCCTCATCGTTGTTCATTGGCTTGGGCAATCGTGCAGCGTGCGGCCACACCAGTTGCACGATAAACGCCCGTCCCGACTGCCGACCGAATGATCTTGCACGAGCCGGCGTAGCGTGCTGTACCTTTGTGCTCGTGACCGCGTGCCAGACCGGTTGGGGTGTGTGTGTTTGTGATCTTTTGTTTGATCGTACAGCGTGTGCGTGTGTTCGGTTGGTATTTGGTCGCGCCAACTGTCATCGAACCTTCGTGCAGGCAATTTCCGTTTGAAGCGCCGAGCGAAAACGAGAAAAGGTCTTGAAGCAGAACCAGTGAGTGCAGAAAAGGATTCATCCGTTTTCCTTTTGTGTGTAGTTTGTGGCCAGAGTGTGGTGTGTGGGTGGGAGGACTATCGCTGCATGATGCAGGGCACGCGTCGTGGAGTGAGCGTCCACTATCTACCCGCGATACTGCTGCTAGTGCACGCCCTATGCGGATCTGTCGACGGCAAGCGTGAAATTCCCATCGGTGAGTGTGCCCTGTGTGTTTGTGTTAGTGTACTGCATCTCTACACGAATCTAAACGCGTCTACAATAAAATAAATACCTTCAAACAACATCCTCAATCAAGCCAAACAATTAATGTTCCAATGTCCCAATGTTCACTGGATGATGACACCTCCGTTTATTTTTTTAAATTTGTTCTCCGGTATATCCCCGCGCCCAACCAGGTGCCATCTTTCATCAGGTCCCGGATCACAGCTACGAGTCGGAGATCGCGTTCCGGTACGCAGTCGAGCGCGTCAACATGCACGAAAAGCACTTCGAGCTGGTGCCGATCGTGCGCTACGTGTCGCCCGAGGACAGCTTCCGGACGGAGCGCAAGGTGTGCGAGCTGGCGGCGGAGGGCGTCACGGCCGTCTTCGGCCCGTCCTCCCTGCTGACGGCCGGCATCGTCGGCTCGATCTGCAAAACGCTCGAGATCCCGCACATCATCACGCACTGGGATCCGGAGCCGCTCGGCGGCATCGAGGCGGAGCTGCGGGCGATGACGATCAACCTGTACCCGGAGGCGGACGTACTGTCCCGGGCGCTCGCCGACCTGATCGTCGACTACAGCTGGAAGAGCTTCACCATCATCTACGACTCGGACGAGGGGCTGATGCGGCTGAAGGACATACTGCAGATCCACGGGCCGGCCGATGCGCCGATCACGGTGCGGCAGATCGACGACGATCCCGACTACCGGCCGCTGCTGAAGGACATCCAGTCGTCGGGCGAGTCGCACATCATATTGGAGATACGGCCGGACCGCATACTCGAGCTGCTGCGCCAGGCGAAGGAGGTGAAGATGCTGGAGGAGTACCAGAGCTACATCATTACGTCGCTCGATGCGCACACGATCGACTTCGAGGAGCTGCGGTACTCGCGCTCCAACATTACCGCGCTCCGGCTGATGGACACGAAGAGCTTCGACATCAAGAATGCGGTGCACGACTGGGAGCAGGGCGAGGCGCGCATGAAGCGCCCGTTTCGCGTGTCACCCGAGCACGTGCACACCGAGTCGGCGCTGTACAACGATGCGGTGAAGATATACGCGACCGCGATACGGGAGCTGGACGCGACGGAGGAGATCACCCCGGCCAGGCTGTCCTGTGGCAGCAAAAACCTGCGCCAGTGGCCGTTCGGGCTGCGCATCGTCAACTACATGAAGGTGGTGGGTATAGGAAGCACATACACAATGGTTTGAATATCACGATAAACGTCTGACTGTGTACCTCTGTTAACAGAAAACCGAGCACGGCATTACTGGGCCCATCATCTTCGATGATTTTGGCCGGCGAGCCCACTTCCACCTGGACATCATCGAGCTGAGCAAGGACGAGGGCTTCAAGAAGATTGCGACCTGGGATCCGACCCACGGCGTCAACTACACCCGCAGCCAGGGCGAGGTGTACTCGCAGATCGTGGAATCGCTGCAGAACAAAACGTTCATCGTCGCGTCCCGCATCGGTGCGCCGTTTCTTATGTTCAAGTAAGTGATGTGCGTTGGTGTACGTGACGCTCTCCAAGGCATTGCCATCCTTCACCACCCAAGAAACATTTATTATGCTTGTTACACTTAAACCTGTCTAAAGAATGATTTATTATGAGTGTGCTAAGCTACATAGTTTAAGCATGTTGTTTGAAGATACTAAACAATCTTATTATAAAATTATAAAACATTAAATCGTTCCGAAGACGCTTTCAAGAATGCCTGTTAAAACTAAAAGTGGAGTTTTGATGTCTGGGTGAGTGGGGCTTTAATCAACCTGTAACCGTATTCTAACACGCGTTTTAGGACTCTTCATTTGAGACTAAAGCCCGGGTTAAACGTGAAATTTTGAGTTTGTCTGCTATATTTCATTAAACGTCAAACAACATTAACGTACACCAAAAGAAATGAATTTAATTACTCAACTATGTACACTATAAAACATGTTAAAATAATTAATTAAATGGGTTTTATGATGATTCTCTGCTTTGTTCGTGGTAAACGAATCATGGCCAGTGAGGAATCACTAGGAAATGCATTTAATTCATTACAGGGTTTTCCAAGCCAGTTTCGTAAACGCGGTAAACGTTGTTGTTTCAATCTTCACATCGACGAAGTTATAAAAAAGGTTGCGAATAAGTGTGGTGTAGACTTACGGATGAATGAATTGAGCCTAATTGGAAAAATATAACTTTATAAGACTTTAATTGTTCCACATTTTGACTTTTTTGTAACAATGTTATTCTTGGCTAATGAAACACTAATGAACTGGGCTAAGCGCATAATTCTTGGTTGTAATAGACGCTCTTCGTTATATGTGATGTTACATATATTGCAGTCTGTTGTCTGTTAAACAACGAATCATACAGTGGCCGGCAGAATAAAGTGGCCACTACTTACAATTTTACACTTTTTTCATTTTTTCCGTAAAAAATGAAGTTATTGTACTGCTTTATTTTTTGAAACATTGTTCGTGATATGCTTAAGAATGCGCAGTACCATAGCATGACAAAAATGAGAAGTTTGCTTAAAGAAAAAATATTTTTTCTAAAATTGATCAAAATCACTGTGCCAAAATAAAGTGCCCACTTTATTCATTCTACAGAAAATATTTTTCTGAACAAATATAACACCAAACTTATAATTTGTATGCGTTCCTCTCGCATTCTTTACATGTTCGATGATCTTTGCCATAATTTATTTTGTTTTTTATCTGCACATATTTGGCATTGGTTCTTCCTAAGAGTATTTCAGAGCTTTAACATATTTTGTTTTTCTTAATCACGTCATTTTCACTACATTTGCATTAAAATTTGCATACTAAATCTCGATTGAATTAAGATTAAGAATAACTGGGAGCCATTAAAAAAAATTTATTCGATTTGATTGATAAAAATAAAATAAAAAATTCTTCGTGTATAACTTGAGTCGCCTTCCTGTTGTAACATCAATTTATTTACTAACTCCGTATTTTTCACAGAAAACAGATAAATTCACACAGGATGCTTGTATAGGTATTTGCTTTCATTATGCCGTCGATTCAAACCATGCTCCCCACTTCTCGTATAGAAATCCCCTCCTTGGTCATCACATTGTACTCTTCATACATATTGGTTTGTTGGATCGCGTCTACTTATTTTTGAACATCTGTTCTAATTTGGACTCATCTGTCCAAATACCAGTTTTTCATCAATCTAACGATATATCTGCATGTTCTTGATCATATTGAAGCCAATTAAAGGCTTTGTTAGTCTTGCTGTAGCTCGGGCGAGGAACTTGAAGGACGCTACATCTAACGGGCAGTAAATTACGAAAATTGCAATGTGATAGCTAGGGGGTGTTTCTCTTTAGGAGTAGCAGGAAAACTGGTGTGAATCGAAAGTACAACTATGGCTGATACCTTTTTTAACATTCTTCATCACTATTTTGGGATATTTCTTTTAAAAAAATAGGGTTTGAAAACTAAAAACATGTTCCTACAGGCTAACATCTCAACACCCACAATCAATACAAAATTCATTTCTCAACTAGTATCGTATAAAACACCTTGCATGTCCTCCATGAAGTCTAAATCTTTGTTCCATCGAGAATTTGTGGCAGATTCTATGTGCGAAGGTGGATAAAACTGGTGTCACACACAAATAAATTTAAATTTAAAGTTCTTGATAACGCTTAAGAAGAACCAGATGCAAAAACTAGATGCAGAACTAGATAAACCTTTAAAAATTAGAAAAAAATACGCCAACGATCCTCGAACATGTAAAGAATGCGAGAGGAACGCGTATAAATTATAAGTTTGCTGTTATATTTGTTCAGAAAAATATTTTCTGTAGAATGAATAAAGCGGACACTTTATTTTGGCACAGTGATTTTGATCAATTTTAGAAAAAAATATTTTTTCTTTAAGCAAACTTCTCATTTTTGTCATGCTATGGTACTGCACATTCTTAAGCATATCACGAACAATGTTTCAAAAAATAAAGCAGTACAATAACTTCATTTTTCACGGAAAAAATGTAAAAAATGTAAAATTGTAAGTAGTGGCCACTTTATTCTGCCGGCCACTGTATACACAACGATGATATGTGTATATAAACTGCTGAATGACCTGTTGCCTGACTACCTAACCACAAGAATCCAAAGAGGGACCGATGTGCACTACCATAGGGCAAGATTTGCTGGGATGCCAAGGCTTCATGTGCAGGTCACATTAAGAATTGTTATACAGAGCCTACCACAACTATATAGACAGTTGTTTTTCGCGATTTGCGGAAAATCCATAAGAGATAGATAAAAACAGTGAATGTATGAGTTGTGCAGAATACTATTTCACATCTTCGTATATTTTTTCAAACTTTTTTAAACACATGTTTACACGACTTATGACGAAAAAAACAAATTTATGGTCGTACCATAACTATAAAGACACTTCGAAAAACAGGTTTTATGTGCTAACTAACGCATTTAACACTTTGACCGCCGGCCTGACGTCACAGTTTGCGAGTGAGCACGTAGCGCATGACAAGAGAGCGATGAGAGCGACAATTGTTCGTGCGACTATTATCACTCTTTTGTTTCATTTCGATAAGCGGCGTAGCACATGTCGTTCTCGTTCTCTCTTTCCTACCTCATTCGTTATCAAGAGAATTGGTGAGCGTCAGATACAGAGCTGAGCGGTGAACAAAGCCGTCGTGCGATTTCATATGACGCGGCGCTTAAAGTGTTAAAATCGTTCAAATATATAAATAGCATATTCTACAAAGGTTTTAAAGAAATACATTTTTGAACGATTTTTTAAAAGTGTTTTTATAACTTATTTTAAGGTTTTATAAGTTTTATAACAGTAATTATCAAAATATATTTTTTTCGATCATCAACAAATTTCACAAAAAAAAATTGTCGCCTGTAATGATTATTTTGAAAATGCAAACCAAGGTATGTAATTTTTTTTTTCAAAAATTATTTTGAAATTGCCATGAGAACCTTATCAATTTTGTGAACAACGGTTCAAAACTGATCCAATCAAATAAAAGCGACACAAAAAGCTCAACAACGATTTTTTAGCAGAATATAAGTATTTGCTGCTGTTACATACATAGTTGAGGAATGTAATTCTAGTCTTCTTTTCCTCCCACCACCCACTTCACCATCGATGTTCTCTTAGGCCGCTACAAAGGCGCCTGTAAATGTTTTGGAGGAAGTGCAGACGAACACGATATTCATTTGCAACGGGCCTAGAGTATTACTCTTTGCATATATTCTTACCGGCTTTTCAAATACTTATCTAATACATATAAATACCACATCACTAATTCAGCCAGTCCTTATTTAGGCTCATAAACTATCTAACGCATTCACGACTAAACTTTACAAGCAGACGGCTACCGGCTACATTCCTCAACTATGTATGTAACAACAACAAATATTTACATGACAAAAATATACGAAGATGTGAAATACTATTCTGCACAACTCATACATTCACTGTTTTTATCTATCTCTTATGGATTTTCCGCAAACCGCGAAAAACGACTGTCCATATACATTGTTGTGGTAGGCGCTATATATGATGACTTCTTTTGTAAACTGTGTAGCTATTTTGATCTCTAATTTTGTTTGTGTGTCTACTGTGTGTGATGTAGGTTAAAGACTATGCACATTATATGTTAGTGTTATCTGTGTCTGTAAAAAATCTCCGTTGATCAGAACCACGTTGGTGGTGATGATGATTTTCATTTTATTATTTTTAAGATAAAAATAATTAAATAAATAAAATAAAATGAAAGTAGACACTATTTTGAATGAATGAAATCAAAGTAGGGGTTTCCAAGTCACTTTAAAATGTGCACATAATTATTCACCGTCTCAAGATGTTTTTCAACAGCTGTCAAATGGTGCATTTGTTTCATAATAAAATTGCAAAACAAAGTGTTAATAGAGTTCTGTAGATGGTTCCTCTCAGTCTTAAGAGAGCATTATTAAAGTCTTACTAGGTCGTACAAGACATTCGACTGAGAAAGGAAGACCTAATGAATTAATCGTAACAACGTCGTTCAAACTATGAAACGATTTAAAATGCTGATTGGCCTCACATGTCTTGGTTTGCTTTTTGTTTTCAAACAGAGAGAAAAAGGATGGCGAATTCCTGGAGGGCAACAATCGGTTCGAGGGCTACTCGCTCGAGCTGATCGATGGGATTTCGAAAATCCTCGGCTTCCAGTACCGGATGGAGCTGGTGCCGGACGGGAAGTACGGGTCGTACAATAAGGTGACGAAAAAGTGGGACGGACTCGTCAAGTATCTGCTGGACCGTGTAAGTGCGCAAACAGTGGATTCCTCAGTCGAAAAAGTTGGCAATCCAACTCAACTACACTCGTTTTTGCAGAAAGCGGACCTGGCCGTTTGCGACCTCACGATTACGTACGAGCGAAGGACGGCCGTCGACTTTACGATGCCCTTTATGACACTAGGTTGAGGCTGGCTTTAGTTCTGCTAAATATCATACTGCAGAAGAATCTCATCTGCAATTCTCTTTCGCGTATCTTTCGCAGGCATCAGTATCCTCTACGCCAAACCGGTCCAGCAGCCGAAGGATCTGTTCTCGTTCCTGTCGCCCCTTTCGCTCGACGTCTGGATCTATATGGCGACCGCGTACCTGGGCGTCTCGGTGCTGCTCTTCGTGCTGTCGCGCATGGCACCGGCCGACTGGGAAAATCCGCACCCGTGCAAGCAGGACAACGACGAGGTGGAAAACATCTGGGACATGTGCAACGCGCTCTGGCTGACGATGGGCTCGATCATGGGGCAGGGCTGCGACATCCTGCCGAAGGCGATCTCGACCCGGCTGGTGGCGGGCATGTGGTGGTTCTTCGCCCTCATCATGCTGTCCTCGTACACGGCCAATCTGGCCGCCTTCCTGACGATGGAGCGGATGGATGCGACGATCGAGTCGGCCGAGGATCTGGCCAAGCAGAGCAAGATCAAGTACGGCGTGGTGATGGGCGGCAGCACGATGGCGTTCTTCCAGACGTCCAACTTCTCCACGTACCAGCGCATGTGGGCCTCGATGGAGTCGGCCCGCCCGTCCGTCTTTACCAAGAGCAACGACGAGGGCCGGGACCGCGTCATCAAGGGCAAGCGCATGTACGCCTTTCTGATGGAGTCGACCTCGCTCGAGTACATTACCGAGCGGTACTGCGATCTGACGCAGATCGGCGGCCTGCTCGACTCGAAGGGGTACGGGATCGCGATGCCAGTCAGTAAGTAGTACGTTCGTTTAGAAACAATCAGCCACTTACAATTCGTTCGCTTCTTTGCAGACTCACCGTACCGCACTGCGATCAGCGGAGCGGTACTGAAGATGCAGGAGGAAGGCAAGCTGTACCAGCTGAAGACGCGCTGGTGGAAGGAGATGCGCGGCGGCGGCCAGTGCACCGAGGTGCCCAACTCCTCGCAGGAGAACGAGCTTGGCATCGGCAACGTGGGCGGTGTGTTTGTCGTCCTGGCGCTCGGCTGCTTCTGCGCGTTCCTCATCGGCATACTCGAGTTCCTGTGGAACGTGCGCAAGGTCGCGGTCGAGGAGAAGGTGACGCCGTGGGATGCGCTCAAGGCCGAGCTGAAGTTTGCGCTCAACATCGCCGTCACGTCGAAGCCGGTGCACAACACGCTGAGTGAATCGACGGCCAGCGGCAAGAGCTCGCTGCGCTCCAAGTCGGAATCGCGCCGCGGCTCGGAGCTGGCCGGACGGGGCAACAGTGTGCGGACGGCCGCCAGCCTGACCAATCTCGACAAGAGCGGGTTCGCGTTCGACAAGCACTGAATCGCCTGCGTTGGGGCGGGCAAACAGGCGGAAAGCAATTGTTGTACCACCGTAGCAAGCACGCACAGCTAAAATTACTCCAAAAAAGACAATACTATTCTCCAATCCATCGCTTCAAAATTCCACCATTGGTATTACTACTGTTAGCGAAATGCATGGAACATTTATTCGAGTAAATAAAAAAACAAGCAGTACAAGCAAGGTACGCGTACCGAGGTGTCATTGCTTCTCTAAATTGCTCCGGTGTAGCGAGTCTCCGTGCCCTTTCGACAGCCCGGGATAGTCTCGAACTTTAAACTAATCGTCGCATTGCTAACACACGTGCACAGCAGTCGCCTGACCGTATGCAATTGGCGCTACAAACGATGCCTAATGCAGCCTAGCCGAGAGCATGTCCCTGAACTGGACTGGACACGGGGCTACACGCGGCTTTACTGGTTGAGGTACTTCTCCAGCTCGTTGCGCATCTCGAGCGGGCTGGTGGTCGGTCCGTAGCGTCCCACCGGCTGCCCGTTCCGGTCGACCAGGAACTTGGTGAAGTTCCACTTGATCGCATCGACCAGCGTGCCGCCCTGGCGCTGCTTCAGATACTGCCACAGCGGGTGCGCATCGTCCCCGTTCACGTCCACCTTCGCAAACAGGTCGTACTTGGCGCCGCGGCCGACAGCGAACTGCTTGATCTCGGCGTTCGTACCCGGCTCCTGACCGCCGAACTGGTTGCACGGGAACGCCAAAATGCGCAATCCTGTCACGGGAAAAAGAGAGAGAGAGAGAGATAGTAAGTGAGAAAGTAATGAGAATGGCTGGAGGAAAAGAGTGAAAACTTTCGCCGTCGTAGCTGCTACAAGCGACGGGATAATTAACGCCAGAGTGAACGGGTTTCGTGAAAAGCGGAAAGTTAAATAATAGCGCACAAGTTTGGATTCAAAGTTACCGCAATCCGCCATCCCAGTAGAGCTCCGCGACCGTACGCTTTGTGTAGGCGGGCAAGTGTGACTTTGTGAGAAGTTTGCGCTTTCGCAGGCGGTAAGACGATTTGATTAACGAGCTAGCTGAGCTACCCTTTTTGCATGCTGTAGTAACTGGCAGCGAGTAGGGCAAATAGTGAGTTGTTTTATCGAATCGAAATCCGAAATCGACTCCTTTCCAACAGAGTGGGTGCATTAAATTGATGAGATGAGTTAGGGTAAGTGAGTGAGTTGAATACAATAATTCTAACAAAAAATTGAATCCCAGAAAGATATGAGTCAACCCGGTGAGTTGCATCCCAAAAGAGTGCAACGGAAAAGTTCTCAAAACACAAAAAGAAATCTTGGATGGTTCCTTTTTGTAAAAAGGATAACAGAACGGCTGCCATCAACTACAGAGACATTACTTCTGTATGTGCCATTGCCAAGGTTTTGCTGTATAAACCTCTGCTATATGCATACCGCAGCTACCTAAGCCCGTATCAACATGAATTCGTGTCAAAAAAAAGTCGGCTACCACAAATCTGGTTGAATTTGTGAGCTATTCTACTAGTAAAATTGATGCCGTAGCACAAGTCGATGGAAATTATACAGAGCTGAAAGCAGCATTTGACTCCTAGTGAGCAGTAGTATTTGACTCTCTACCTCACGCAATTCTTCTCGCTAAACTAGATAAGCTGGGACTTCCCCGCTCGCTCCTGCAGTGGCTTAAGTTTTACCTAATGAATCGCTCATATGTTGTCATAATTGATAAGCACATATATAAACAGACATACAGAAATAGTCAGCAGCTCGGTTGCGCCACAAGGAAGCAATATTGGCCCGCTTCTCTTCATCTTATTCGTCAACAGATGTCAACCTCGCTTTACCTCCCGACAGTGTCAGCCTATTTGCTAACGACGCAAAAAATGTTCGCGCCTATACGCAACACAGATGAATGCATGTTCTTGCAAGATTTCCTCAATAGTGTTCTGCTCCTGATGCAAGCGCAACGGCCTAACTATCTGCATCGAGAAATGCTTCTGTGTGTCCTTTTGTCGATGCCATTCAATTACTATCAATTACTGTCAATTACTGCTACCCACTTCACAGACGGCACCGCGGTTAATCGACAAAATTATGCCAAAGACTTGAACGTTTTTCTAGACTCAAGTTTGAGCTTTAAACAACATATGACATATGACGTTGTAGCCAAGCAAAACCAACTGCTTGGCGTGGTTATCGGGACAACGAATAAATTTGAAGGGTGTCTACAATAGTATCGTTCGTTCGGTCTTGAAATATTCGTGTGTAGTCTGGAGCCCCGCTACTGCTTCTTCTATTGCTCGTCTTGAGGTGATTCAACGAAAGCTCACGCGATATGCCCTACGCCTATTTCCCTCGGCTCTAGCGAGTCATTTCCTTTGCTGCATCACATCGATATTTACGCAGCATACCGATCACTTGAAAGGCTTGATTTTGCTATGTATTTTTTTATATTGTTACTCATCTTAATCTGGTCATATGGTCCGTTTATTATTAACTAATAAATAATAATAATAGGAAAAATAATAATAATAATACTTATAAAAGTAATAATAATAATAATAAGTATGATAATAACAATAAAAATAGTAATAAAAAATTATTATTATTATTATTATTATTATTATTATTATTATTATTATTATTATTATTATTATTATTATTATTATTATTATTATTATTATTATTATTATTATTATTATTATTATTATTATTATTATTATTATTATTATTATTATTATTATTATTATTATTATTATTATTATTATTATTATTATTATTATTATTATTAATAATGATAATAATAAAATGAGAATAAAAATAGTAATAATAAAAATAATAATCATAATACTAATAAAAATAATCATAATAATAATAAATCAGTGGATACTACTGTAGTGTAACTCACTGAACAGAGTGAGTATTCTCATATCTCAAGTAACAAACCTGTACGTGGTATATATAGGTAGCACTCAAGTTACAGCTCAAGTTATCAGTTGAAATAACCCAAAAGATTCACACAATGATTCACTCCAGAAAATTTTGGCAATGCTTTTGAAAAGCTTTCGCGTAAGAAAAAAAGCCCGATTCGATTCGAAAAGCGTCCTGGGGGCAATATGTTTTACAGGCAAGGCATTCCTGATTGATTCCGATTTTAAAAATAAGTGAATATGATTGGATATTTTAAGCGATAGTTAATGTAGCCAAACAGACATCAATTCTGAGACTCATCGTTTGAAAAGAGCATCAAAAACCCGGAGCCATCTATTCAATATATTGCACAGAAATAAAACCCGAACTCAATATGCTGCAAACGACAGAACAACAAAGAAAACACACACACATACACTCATACATACAAATTAGTGCACTCACAATTTTCCACCCCATCGCTCGCACAATACAGCGAGAGGGCGCTAACACGTCGTCACCATCGACCAGCTGGCTGATGATTTGCGTTCGCGTTCACCGCCCGGCTTGACCACGGTGCCAACCATCACAGCTTTGCTAAATCGTGCGAAATCGTCGTCTACTCGTCCACTCCTCACCGATTGGGCAAGCGCGAGAAGAACAAAAACCAAGTCAGACTACGTCCAACGCCAATACCAGCAATAAATAAACGACAGCCCAGCATGATCCGCTACGCGTGCTGCGGATGCACTTGCGGACGGCGCTACAAAGTGCTGGATTGCCGAATCTCCGTTCCGTTTGGAATGTTATTTTAAAGTACCACGAGAGAGATAGAAAGGGACAAAAACCCAAAACCAGACCGTGTGACGCTTTCCTTTTCCTCCCGGTTTACGTCATTCGATGGTAAAGGTTGGCGAAGGTTTTATGTCCCTGTCTGACGTTTGAATTCTTGCACACATCAAAAGACGTGTTGTAAATTCGAAATTCAAAATTAAACTACCGACCTGTCCCGTATAGGTGCTGGTTGTAGTATCAGTTTTTCCCTACTTTTGCGAACGTTATTCAAGCCCCCAACCAGCTCACCCCACCCTAGCATTGCAACACAGAAACCTCCGGACACGTGCTCCGGGTTTCAGATTTATTACCCCGGGGGCGGTACCCAAGCAACACTGGCAAAACTTTCTGCCCATCTCCAAGCCCGCAAGAATGCAAACAAACTTCCTTTTGGGTGTAATTTTCTTCCCTTTCCGCATCTGCACCTTCCTTGCCCATCCAGTTGGGCCAGCAATTTTGGCGCTCGGATGTACATGTAGTGCCAAACTAGCAGCCCAGGCAGCCACAAACACCACAAGATGAAAGTATCCCAACTGCTCGCCTGATGCATTTCGTTGTACCAATCTGTACGTTTGCCCTTGGGAATGTTTCTTCCAGCCGCTTACTTTCACTATTCTCTCTTCACCACACACTCACACACACACACTACGTGTGATATTCTCGTGCCGGATGTGGTGCACAAGCCACACACCACACTGAGAATGGGGAATGAAAAATGGCCCGATTTTCCGGACGGTTGATTGTAACGCCCGCTGCACGAAGTGCAAGGGTCCATGGCCGTGCTTTGGCCATGATTCAGCGCGTTTCGGTTGCTTAAGAAGCTGTAAAGTTGCGGCAATTGCATACATTTAGGCGCATCCGTCCTCTTACCCTTCGCCTCGTACTCCTTGTACAGCTGGTTGAACTCCTTGTAGTGCCCGTCGGTGTAGCCACAGTTGGACGCCACGTTCACGATGATCAGCACCTTGCCGCGGTACTGGCCGAGCTGCACCGGCTTCCCGTCGATGTCGTTCGCGGTAAAGTCGTACACGGAGGAGGCCACCTTCCCGTCGGCACCGGCAACCGGTGGCTGCGCCGCTGAGCAGGCAGCAACACTGGACGATGCGGCCGCATGAAAACAAAGCAGCAGCGAACAAAGAAAAAAACAAAATTGTCTGATTAGGTGGTTTGAAAACAAATAGGGTAACACACAAAAAATCCTGCCCCGCTGAACCCTGTGCGCTGTGTAAAACAAAAAAAAACCAAAGTCGTTAATTAATTTCCCTTTCCTCTCGTGGGCCAAATCATGGTAGAAAGTTTTCCGAATCTCTGAAACGATGCGCGAGACGGGGCACAGATTGGCCTAGAAAACTTTGCACCTTGCCAGAATCAATCTTTAGATGTCGAGTTTTGTCTTACTTTTTTTGAGTTTGGTACCTGCAATTGTTCTTCGAAAGGGACTTTTGGATTGAGTTTTTTTTTTGCTTTCATTTTCCGACAACTTGGCCCAAAGTTCCACATTACAGAGTGTTGTTGAGTTGTGCTTTCATTTAACTAAAGCACACAGCGCACGTAAGCTGCGTGAAGTTAGACAAGATTTAGCTTATTAGTGCGCAAGTAGCTGTGGCTGGAAAGGAACACAGTGCAAAAGGGGGAAGGACGTAAAACTTTTCCGCACCCACTTGCAAGACCTTGAACACATCGCCTGCAGCGATGCTATTGATTGATGCGTCGATCTGGAAAATTTGAGCCACGCAGAGCTCAGCTGATACTCTTTTGTTTTCCTTCTAGTTTGTCGGTTTGATTACAGCCCCTTTTTTGATGGATCATTGTAACCTACAAGTTTGCCCCGAGCAACGACCGCAACCTCTCTCTCGCCGCAAAGCGCACGACTTACCCGGCCGGTGAGGAGAGCAAGTTGATGGCAACCATTGCCGTGCCGAGCAGCCCGACGGTAGCACCGACGGCAGCACCGCGCGGTCCAGTTAGCAGACGGCGTCCCAACAGAAACATGCTTTAGCCGCTTTTCGTACAAGCGAATCCAATTAGAGGGTAATGTGGGTCTCTTCTCGTTTGCTAGTTTTTAGTCTAAGAGAAGAAAGGAGAAAAAGAAAGAATTAGATCAAACTATTGGTTGAAAACGGGAAAAATGTCAAATGTTTAGGAAAATTTCGCCTTAAAGTATGCAATGAACATAACACCGAACACTAAGAAGCAATCGAATGAAAATAATTTGCCGAAACAGCGCCTAAAAGTATCCTCCGCGGGTAGCACGTCAAACAATTAAATAAATAGTACTGATCCACATGTTGCATACATTTCAGGAGTAAATAACAATCAGACGCTGTTGAAAAACGACCCACCCTAGCAACCCCCTCCCCCCTGCCCCCTTTGGCCACCCACGGTACAAAAAAAGACACCGATTCCTCGAACGGTGGTTAAAAATGGTTCCGATAATGGTGTTTTTTCCCCGGACCGGATGGAAGGAATCAAAGCGCTCCAGCGAGTGCTTATTTTTGGCCTCCCTTTCAATGCTACCCCCGCACATGCCCTTTCGATCTGCTAATCTGTACCCACCGCTGGCACAGGGAGGGCGGTGCGCCAAAAAAGGGAATTAAATTAAATTCTATGAAATTCAATTCTCTCGACACCGCGTCAGACGCGAAAACGTCAGCCGCCCACCGTGACACCCTGTGGGCGAAATGGAATCGAAAATCGTACCGACAACAATGGAAAGCAACGGGAAAAGGGGATTTTGAACAAAACAGAATGTCCAACAACAGTTAAAATACTTTTTTTTACATTTGCATAGCATGCTTGCTTGAATGTGTTTCCATTTAACGTAACCATTTGCAGTTTGAAAACCGGTGCACAAAAGGTACCAAAACAAGGGAAGTTTTTGAAAATAAATTTTCAAGAACCAGCTAGTTCAAATATTTTCCTCCCCGCACAGGCAAGTAAGGTATAAAGTGAACGAAGCTACCGGAAATGAGAACATTTCAACGGGGCAGAGAAAGCAAAGAAGCCAAACCCCGAGCGTAACAATCTAACGCATCACACCAGCAGCTCGGAACTGGCACCATTGCTCCTCGGCTAGCTCTGTGTGCAGAACTTTCGCAACGGCAAAGGAATGTGTAATGCTCTAGCGTGTGCACCTTTCTTTTCTTGTGCTTTTTTTTTTTTTTGGTTTTGTTTCTGTGCTCAACTATTTGCAAGAAAAGCGGGTCGAATTTTTGCTCCAGTTTTTTCGCTCCCTTGCACACAAACACACTGCGATGCGATGCAAGCGATGCGATTCAGCGGCCTCAGCAGTGCCCGGGTACAGAGGTTTATTGATCGTTAAACTTTTCTCCGTCCTTGAAACCCAACGCCCGCAAGGGGTGTGAAGCTGGAACGGAGGACGAAAGAGAAACGAGCGACAGAAAGGGGGGGATGAGGGGAGGGGGGTTCCGTAAAGTATCCCGCAAAGGAACGTTACTGCGATTCGGGTTCTATGGAATCGACCGTGGCGAGGGTGTGCAATTTGCTGCAGCGGATTGCGGCAGGCAGGCGAAGGTTTTGGTGGAAAATGCAGCAGCTGCCGTGCTGCCGCTCCCGGCAAGTTTGGTGCCGGTCGCTCGCGCTCGTGTGTGTTCTCCAGGGAGCAATCGTGCAAATGGTGCTCCAAGCCGAACAACAAACACACCGTGATGTGAAGGAACAAATGTTCCAACCCGGCCGATCTCAGCCGGGTTGATGATTCTAACCCCTGGGGAGGGGCTAAAAAAAAAACAAAAACGGAAAGACATGTACAAGGGTGAAGCGCCAACAAGGGGTCTAAAAGCGTGTGGGAAGGGGGGGGGGGATTAATCGCTGGAACGCATTCACCATAAAATGAAAATCATTGGAAGGATCATAGCTTGGCTGGCAAGAGTGATTTGAAATCGTTGCACAAAAATGCTCTTCAAAATGAAACAAAAAGGTGATGTTTTGTAGTAACGCTTCATAACGCTTTGGAAAGGCTTAGATGTGAAGCAAATGAGTAAATCCGAATGGGAGCAAACCGCACCAAGCTAAGCAATCTAACCATCTAACCACCGCACCAAGCTAAGCTAACCATCATATTGCATTCCTTCAGGCGCTTATCGAATGATGCAATTCCAAGTAGTTGAGATCGCCTAAAAGTAGGCAATGCGACTACTGAGCAAATAAAGTGCCATCATACAGAGGGCGCCATCATGGACAGGACGAGAATGCTCAAGGGCTCGTATCGGTTGAGCCTTTTTAATAGATTCACATTCCATATCCTTACCTCGTCTGCACGCTCGCTCTATTCGTAATCGGCCGATAACATCCGTAGAGCGTCACTTTAGCCCTGCCCAGGGATGGAAAAGCTACGGTTGGAACGATAATACGAATTGACAATCGGATAATCGATGAAGGACATAATTGATTTCCAGAAAATTGCACCATTGGCACAATAATTTAATCATTTTCCAGACTCATTTAACGCATTGCATACTTGAAGGCGACAAATATCCATCAATTATCGAATGGAAGATGGGATTTTACAGTTACGACGGATGGGTTACGATTTAAGCAGTTTCAGTTGTTGCTTTACTTTTGAGCAGTTTGTTTTTTTTTTTTTTGTGTTTTCATTGTGTCCTTGGTACATGATTTTTGTTACATGGGCAAATGATGTGCTGCTTCTTGAAAAGAAATCTGCTTTCTAAACTGTAATTTCTTTTATAAAAAAAAATTAAAAAAAAAAACATATTTTGTTCCCCTTAGGTCTCAAACATTCAAAAAGCTCCCTTTCAGAGGGCAATACAACAAAACCAGTTGCAAGACCTCTGCAGCAGACAAAAGATGGGGCAACAAGGCCGGGCAAACAAACAAAAATATAAAAAAAAACCAGGGCACCCGTTCCCGCGTCGTAGAGCAAATGACGCTAAAATATACTTCCAGCTTGTTGCCGTATTTCGTCGAAAACGTGCCTCAAAATTGCACCGCTTACCGGAGTGGAGGGCGAGAGTAATTGTGAGAAGGAAGAAACCAAAAAAAACAACCACTCACACACAGCCACCACGAAGCGAAAGCGAACCCTCGAACCTGCCTGCCTGCCTGCCGCCGCCGAAATCTATGCGAAGCTCGGCACGCACGAACGCACTCACAAAGGGCACTGAACGGGCACTACCGCCGGAGCCCTTCAATCAAGCTCGCTCCGTTTTCCCTTCAATATGGCGCGCAAGCACAAAACAAATGCACGTGTGTGTGTGTGTGTGTGTGTGAGCATGTGTACGGTGCAAAGGTATGCCAGCCCCGGCTGGATCGGTTTTGTGGAGAGTTTTGCAGCCTCCAGCAAGGTTTGGTGTCCTTCGTGTGCCTAACTTTACACACACACACACACACACACACACACACACACAGCGAAATGGACAAGTCAATGGCAGCAACATCTTTCCAAGAGCGGTTAGAGGAGCAGGAAAGAGAACGCGAGCAGCTAAATCCGTTTGTGGAGAGATTGGAAGGCCTTCACTCTCCACAGGGCGCACGCAAACGCGATACCAGCGGAAAAAGCATTCTCGAGCCCGTCCCGGCACTGTTCTGCTGCCATTACTTTGTGTGCATTATATGTATTGTGCGAGCGTGTGTGTGTGTGTGTGTGTGTATGTGTGTGGAGAGATTTGCTTCTCTGCATGACAGTGTAAATCACACCCTTGACATTCTCTTTCTCTATATCTCTCTCTCTCTCTCAATCGCCATTTCGTTCACAACACGTAGATTGCAGTAAGAGATTCACACTTTCACTTTTTTAGCACGCGCTTTATGTATCTATATTTGTGGCTAAATGTGTGCAAGAGTGTATGTGTGTGTCTTTTGCTGATGCGCCAAACGGAGCTGGTCGGCTAGAGCATATCTAAACAAGAATACTAAACAAAAAACAACTGCGAGCTGGCGCGTGTTAAAGCCAGTGCGCGTGAAAAACTAATCACCGATCACAATGCGGAAAAGGCAAGGGAAATGGGGACCCAAGACCAAATGCAGTAATGTCCGTGATGTACAAACATTAACAAACAATAGAACAGCATGCTGTTTGTGGTAGCGTAAACCACTGTTACTCTTTTACAATTTTTCAATAATTGTTTCAGATTATTGCTGCACCAAGGAATACTCGGTTGGACTTTCCCAAATGCCTCCACCAAGCAGTGCGATCGTGGTGCCTGGGTTTTAAAATTAACATTGTAGTACATTACATTACCGCCGACCAGCTGAGCAACAAGGACGAGCCGTGCACGTCCTCCCCCCTAATACGCAGCCTATTCTCACACCCAGTCCCCGCTGGCAACTCCATCCTCTCGCACGTCGCAGCATCGAGCAAGGAGAAAAAAATGGGAAAACAAAGGGAAAGCCTTACCGAAACTACCTCAGCGAAACGCAGTCGATAGCGCACGGAATGAAATAGAAAACTGGCCGAACAGCGTGCTGCGTTCATGCGTACGACCTCGGTTTCGATTTCTTTTCCACACTCCCGACACCCTCTCGCACACCATCACCATCAATACACTTACTTTGTATGCGAACCCGTGACGATGGTGGGTCGCGCAATACAGAAAAGGGGAGAGAGAGAGAGCGAAGGAGAGCAAACGAATGGTTCTCAATTTGTTTCGCACGATGTGTTGCAGCCACTCTTGTCCATCTTTCTTCGTTACTCTCTCTGTCTCTCTTTCCCTATCTGTATCTCTCTCTCTCTTTCTCTATATCTCTGTCATTAACGTTCTCTTTCTGCTCCCAGTGCAAAAAAAAATCCAAAATCATGTAATGGGGAGGCTGGGAAAATTCAATTGCACTTCTCGGTTGCCGGTTGTGGAAAACGCAGAACAGAGAGCGAGAGAGAGAGAGAGAGAGAGAGAGAGAGAGAGAGAGAGAGAGAGAGAGAAAACGCAAGAGAGCGCACGTTGAGCGATAGAGAGAGTCAGAGCACGTGCGCAACAGGGCGCAGGACGCGGAACAACTCTCCACACGACCAGGCGAAAAGATCCCGCAACAGCAACAGCATCAAGCACGCGGGCGGATTGCATACTAACGGGCGCTTTTTTGAGGCTACCTTGAACGAGAGCAGGAAAGAAAGAGAGAGAGCAAGAAAGAGAGAGAGAGAGAGAGAAAGATATTGGTACAGAACGGTGGGAGGGAAAAGGTAAGGGAAATAATACCGTTTTCTCACGTTTCATCTCTTCAACACGGAAGCATCCGTGTGTGTGTTTTTTTTTCGCTCTTGTACCCCGCCACCCATTCTCGCTCCCCTGAATCTAGGCAACCAGCTTGCTCCCCAACGCACTGTGGGTACTGCTGAGATCAAATTGCAAAAAAGTTTTTTGCTTCTCGAATGCCTCGTTGGCCTTACTGATGAGGGTTTGTGGGATTTTCATGTAGCACATTACAAGGATTTCTTTTTATTTCAAATAATTGAACAAAATATATAAAATTACAACAAGAATCGATAAAAAACAATCAAATTATTATACAACATGAATTAATTTATGTAAAACAGATATATCAGCTGGATTTCTAGTTTTACAAAACTGGCTAATTTTTGTTAACATGGAGTTTGATAATTTGAAATGTTGTCAACACTCTATACACAATCACGCGCTAGACTAGTCCAAGGTTTTAAACCTATTCATTTTTTATGGAAATTTGCATTATTTTTTGTATACAATTTTCAATATCCATTACGCTGGAACGCAACTGTCAATTTGATAAGGAAAATACAATCTGACTGATACATATTTTGTTTGACACTGGTTGAAAAGTCAACTTCCCAACTACTCATCACGATTTTAATCCGTTCCAGTGACTCACGCAAACTCTTCATGCGGGAAGTCTTTTTGCATGATTTGTATGAAAAGTGAAATAATTGGTTCCAGGACTGCAAATGCACTTATATAAAAGGCATATACGCATCTGAAAAAATACATGAAAGACTCATAATGCTAATCATTGCGAAGATATTTGTAAATCATTATAAAAAGTGGTCGATTGTTTTAATTTATGTTTGTATAAAACACATTTTAGATCGATTTGTGATGATGTGTTTCACTTTTTTTTTCAGACTTTTTTTTAATAAGCCAGTTTCATCACATTTTAAAATTTGTTTTGGTAAACATTCTTCAGTGCACATAAAGTCATTAAAGACTTTTCTGCAATAGTTTTGTATTGAACAAGCATCGAATGTCTTACTTGTCTGAATCATAATCAAAATCAAAAAAATGCTTAATGTTCACCGATCTTGATTTCACATCGGAACCGAAAAAAATATATTGCTCGAGATTTGACTCACTACGAGAGGTATTTGTTGAGCATTTAGATTTGCCCGCTAAGCGAAAAATTCGTTATAAGGAGTCCTCGGTATGAGGGATTTCACAGTATATCCATCAAAAGAGTCTAAATTTCTGAAGGAAAACTAATCTTTCAAACCTGATCCATCAAATATGATTAATTTTTTTTAATAATATGGTAAATGGAATAAAAAGAACAACATCAGCTAAATATGGAAATTGGTTGCATTTGTACAAGAGATTAAAAAAACGTTTTTTTAATAATAGATTAATGTACGATTTGTAATAGTAATCTCACGTTTCTGCACTCTTTTCAGCCTTCAGTGGAATTTGTTCGAATTTTTCGTATTTTTGTTTTAGATTTTAATTTATCCTACTTCGTACGGATAAAGCTCACACTGTGCAACGGTAACGGCTGGTGCGCTCCAGCAGCACGGTGAAATACACCCCTCCATCGCTCGTCTCTCCTTCCTTCATTTTCTCTCCCTCTCTTTGCCTTTCTCCTTCTCTTTCTCTCTAACTCACCCTCTGCCTCTCCCCCCACACCCTCCCCAATCCCTATCGCTTTAGCCGTCCTTTTCCCAAGCAAGGCAAAAACGACTGAACGCGTCCGCTCGCTGGTCGTGGCGAACGTTCGTGCACATCCCGATCTCATTTCAGTCGCGTACGGGTGCGAGTCTGGACGTGTGTCTTTCTCGTAACATTACCGCCCAAACCAAGCACAGGAGCAGAGATCGGTGCAGGCACGCGCTACATCTTCACCGCACACACACACACACATACACATCCACTGTCCATCTGTCCGCCACCCGGCCCCCGAACGCCACCCACGAGGTGGAGTGCAGCCGCGGCCAAGTGCATCTGCAAAGCTCATCTCCGGGTTCGTCTCCGGAACGGACCTGTCCTTCAAACGTGCTTCCTTTACTTCCCCGCTCGTCTACTCTCCACCCTTCCCTCGTGCACATTTGCTCTCTAGGCCTCCGGACAGGTGGGTTGCGGGAGAACAATTGCTACTACAGCTACGCTCGATCGTGATTTTGTGAGTTTGGTTGCTGTGATGCGAATGGTTTATTTTGCAACGATTTTTCCCGCCAGAAAATCAAAGTGCATCGTGAGCAGAAGTGTATGTGTGTGTTAATAATTGAAGAAGAAAAGAAAAACAGCAAGCGCGTGTGATTTTAGTGCTTAAAAACAAGTTGCAGCTCCCCAACCAAACGACCCCCGACACTCGAGCCTTCCATGCAATCAACGATCGTGTCCGGCAATCAACCCGTCCGCCATCGTTGAGTCCGAACTCGTCCCCTGTCAAAAGCCCCGAGCAGTAGCTGCACGAGAGCCCGTGCTTGCTGTGCTTGCATCGAGTGCAACGCGTGTGAGTCTACCATTCAGGCGCAAACCGTCGCGCGCACCGCTTGCTAAACGATGAGCGCGTTCCCGGAGGTGGTCGAGCTGAACGTCGGCGGTACCGCGTACGCCGTCAGCCTGAAGACGCTGCTCGCCGAGGAGGGCTCCTGGCTGCAGGACACGTTCGGTGGGGGCAGCCCACCGCCCGACCTGCCCGTCGACGCCCGCGGCCACTACTTCATCGACCGCGATGGCGGCCTGTTCCGGCACGTGCTGGACTATCTGCGCGATCCGGCACGGTACACCGTCCCGATCGGGTTCCTCGAGCGCGACCGGTTGCGCCGCGAGGCCGAGCACTACCGGCTGGCCGGGCTGATCGAGCTGCTGGGCAAGCAGGTGCCGGGCTGCATCACCGTCGGCTACCGGGGCAGCTTCCAGTTCGGGCGGGACGGGCTGGCCGACGTGAAGTTCCGCAAGATCACGCGCCTGCTGGTGCACGGTAGGGTCGCCCTCTGCCGGGAGGTGTTTGGCGACACGCTGAACGAGTCGCGCGACCCGGACCACGGCGGCTCGGACCGATACACGGCCCGGTTCTTCCTGAAGCACGTGTTCATCGAGCAGGCGTTCGACATGCTGCAGGAGCAGGGCTTCCGGCTGGTGGCCAGCTGCGGCTCCGGCACGGCCGGTTCCGTGTCGGAAAACCTGAAGCCGGGCGTCGACACGGAAGAAAACCGCTGGAACCACTACAACGAGTTTGTCTTCGTGCGCGACTAAGCGCGACAGCGCAGGGCCACTTTTGACACACACAAACTTTACACACACACACACCCTGACACACTCAATACACAAACTAACACACACTGGCAGACAGCAAGCCACACACACCCGTGAATGGAGCAGACTTGACATGAGGTGAGTGCAACTAGAGCTAAGCAAATCGAACCCATTTTGATGTTCTTCTTCTCTTTCATTTCAAAACTAAACAATTTAGTGATTTCTGTACCAACACATCACTTCCCTAGGCTATGTTGATCTCAAACTTGTTGTAAAGTTACAGTTGTAGACATTAGCCGCTCAATAGTAAACGAACAACGAATAGAAACATGTTTGCTACATTGCGCATTGCATACATTCTGGCACATTGCTTTTTTTGCTTGAAATTGATGCAAAAGCCCTAAAGTATGCAATCGATGTGTCATGTCTGTTTTGTAAGCTCTCAAAAATCGCTCAAAACATTAGCAACGCGACAAAAAAATCGCAACTATCTATCTCTTCAACGGTATATAGCTCTTTGCTAATTTTAACCTTTATTTGACCCGTAATGCTTCGTATTATCGCATTCAATGTGCTGTTGATAAGGAGAACATTTTGCCATGCGATTTGCATACTGCTGGGCTGATTTTACCTTGAAGTTAAGATTGAAATAAGATTTTTTGCATTTTTTTTATTTTTCTATCAAACTCGTGCATCATTTTTTCACATACAGTAAAGTGCTCGTGCATATTACGTTTTGATGATATTCAAAGCTGATCTGCATTTAAATGCCGCTCGAAAAATCCGTTGTGCAGTACGTACCGCGTGCCAGTAAGCATTGCTGTTACAAAGCATTCTGATAGGCGCCTACAAGTATGCAATGGTCTGTAATATTGTATCAATTTTTTTTTAAGAAAAAATATTACACACACAAACACACACATACACACACATACACTCAGATCTTTTCGATAGACTCAGCGGAAATGCTTCATTAGCTGCCGTGTTTGCACATCCGTTCCGTTTGCTGGCTGGCATGAAAAAATCCTGACGGACCCTTGGCACAAAGCTTCTACACAGTACAGTCTATATTGAAAATCAAAACCCCGAAGGAGCGGGAGCCCAAATTATAGAGCCATCAATTCTCTTCTTCCTCACCTTAAAAGAAGAAAAGCATCATCTCACCCAGGAGACGGTGGCAGGGAAGACTCAAGCTTGCCATAAGAATTTTCCCACCGAACTTTGTCCTGCTTAAGCAACAGTTGCCTCCAAAACGGTATGGAGCCTCGCTCCCTCCAGGGACACACACACGCTGAGAAAGAAATCCCATCCTGACACAGCGCTTTCACAATTAGAGCGCACGCTGTCTCCGCACACTCACGCAAACGGTTTAATGTGAAATGTAAAACTTTTTGGCCATGCCCGGGCAAGCCTGAGCGAAGGGAGAGGGAAGGGGAGGGGCAGGCCCTGAAATTGAATTTTACAACTCATCCCACAGCGCACAAGCGAAGCTGCCGCTGAAAAGCCACAATCCACCGTGCGGAGTGGTAAGAGGAGTGGTAATGGGATGGCCTAGGATGGTACCGAGGGACAGAGATTTCAGTTTGACTTTTTCCTATCTCTCGTTCAGTGCTTTTGATATGTGTGTGTGTGTGTATGTTTTTGCCTGTGCCGAGATCCTACGCTTTGACGCTTGGCGTATTCTTTCTATCATCGGATTTTTTTTTCTTCTCCCTGACCCTTATCTCAAATGCGAATTTGATGCGCCTCCGAATCTCTGAATTCCCCTCCGACGCTCCTTTCCGAATGCATGAATAATGGAAAAGAATGTGAAGTGTGCTGGCGAAACCCATCGGGGCCGCTCCCTGCGCTGCCCCGGGGAGGTTGACGAAACATTTAACCCTTGGCGTAGGCTGCAGCGATTACGCAGGGAATAGGCAAAGAGAAAGCAACCGGGTAATGTAATGGGAAAGTTGCCCGGAAATAATTCCACCCTTCGTTTCTAGGTCTCTCAGTCAGCGCTGCCTCTTTCAGCCCCATTGCCCATTTCTTCTCCACCACCAACACTTCATTTTCAACCCCGTGTGGCCACCCGGTTTTGCTGGCGGATGCTGCATCCACCGCTTTGGCCAAACCGACCGCGTTGTGGCCGGCCCCGAAACAGAAAAACAAAACCATGGCAAAACGAGCCCAAGTGAAATCTTCCAGCTCGCGCCACATCCACCGAGGAGCGAGTGCTGCTCAATCCATCCCCAGGCCGCCCTCCTCTACCCTTTCTCTCTCTCTCTCTCTCTCTCTCTCTCTCTCTCTCTCTCTCTCTCTCTCTCTCTCTCTCTCTCTCTCTCTCTCTTGAAACCTAACATGTACATTGAGGTGGGGCTGCTCGAGGGAGTGAAATCGATTTTCACGGTATTTTCTGGCAACGCGTTAGAGGAAGCAAGATTCCCGTTCGTCCAGGGTGTCATGTTTTCTCTTCGGGACGTTATCGGGTTGGCATGATGTGCCCAAGTACACCAAGGACGGAGCGGAGAACTTCTCCGCAAGTGGCCCCCTCACGGGCAGGCGTTTGGTGTTTACTGTTTTACTTCCTTTTTCTTCGAGAAAATCTGTAACCGAAACGAATGCGAATGCCTCTCGCAATGGAACACGACTTTCACGCCTTTTCCGTCCGTACATTGTTTCCAGCTCGAGGCGCTTTTTCCTCGAGCGTGCGTTTGACCACGGTCGGAGCAAGCGAGCGCACGATTTACTTGCTTCAATGATCCGGATTTGAACGGCACGCTATTTGGTGCAAGCTCTCCTGCAAAAGAATACAAATTTTCCTAACCACAAGCAGCAAATAGATCTTGTAGAAAATTAATGAAGTGTTCTCGCGATTCTCGCAAGCGACCGGTTTTTCTTGGAACAAATGTGACAATTTTTCCTACAACGTACCAAACAATAACTGTATCTGGTAGACTTTGTGTGTGTGTGTGTGTGTGTGTGTGTGTGTGTGTGTGTGTGTGTGTGTGTATGTGTGTGTGTATGTTGCTGTTGCAATTATTGAAAGTGTTTTCTCGTAGCTAGGCCCCAACTTTTATCTATTAATAAACCAACTTAAAACTGTGTCTCCAGCAAAAGTTACTTGCCTCGCTATTCCGATCGGAAAAGTTTCACAACTCGGAAAAATAAACAGCAAAAACAAAACTATCTCTGTGTGTGTGTGTGTGTGTGTGTGTGTGTGTGTGTGTGTGTGTGTGTGTGTGTGTGTGTGTATGTGTGTGTATGTTGCTGTTGCAATTATTGAAAGTGTTTTCTCGTAGCTAAGCCCCAACTTTAATCTATTAATAACCCAACTTAAAACTGTGTCTCCAGCAAAAGTTACTTGCCTCTCTATTCCGATCGGAAAAGTTTCACAACTCGGAAAAATAAACAGCAAAAACAAAACTATCTGTGTGTGTGTGTGTGTGTGTGTGTGTGTGTGTGTGTGTTATTTTTTTCGTCCTTTATAGCTTAAAATTAAGGTCACTGTCGGAAAGGCAGAGCAGATCTCGATGTGTACGTTGTTTCTTGCGCTCCGCATCGCAAGAGCGCCTAAAAGTATGCTTCCTACATGACAAAAATCAATTACGCTTTGCGGTCAACTTTTCATTTTCTCTGCCTTCTCTTCTCTTTTTCCTTTTTCACTGATCTTTTTCGGTCGCTCCCTAGGCTCGATTTTTTTTCTTCAACCACCTTCACTGCTCCACCTTACTGCCAAGGTACCGTTACTTAAATGTTTCAATTTTCCGTTTTTTTCGCCTAAATGTCTACTCCCCAGATGCTAGACACGCGATGAGGCTGGACGATGAAATCGGCGATGCAAAAGGCGAGCAGAACACACCACAACAACGGCAACAACTATAAAACAATAATTTGCAAACATCGCACAACCCTCAACGGCGGAACGCGAACCCGAGCCGAACGACTTAAATTCGACAACTCGAACTTTTGCAGCCCCTTAAAGTTCGTACCCTTGAATTGATTTCGATCGCTCTGGTGCGCGAAACGGCCGGCACGGGAGTACCGCAACGCGATCGTGTGCAGCAATCAAATCCAGCCACTACTTTTACTACAGCAACAGAGTGCAGGTGAGCGAGAAAAGGAGAGAGTGACAGGGGTGGAGATGCAACAAAAAACACATTGGAGATATGGCAGCTTCCGAAAACCAATCAATCACAATCCACCGGGCACATGGCACAAAGCGCAACCCTAACTTCCCACCAATGTAACAAACGTGGTAATCTTTTGATAGTATAGCTCAATCGTTCTTTCCCCCCCCCCCCCCCCCATTTTCACAACTCAACAACTCCACACAGTAGTAATAGTAGGTAGAGTGATTCTGGCAATAGTGTCAATGGTCGTAGCCCTTGCTCATCTTTCCCGTGCGCCACCGACAGTGCTGGGGAAGGGAACAGTAAATCAGAACAACAAAACAAAACCCACCGAAGCAAATGGGCAGAACCGGAACGGCCACAGAATGGAATTGTTTCTAACCACCATTCTCTTCATGGCAAGGAATGATCTCGGTGTCTCGGTTTAAAGGGTTGTGGTACACCCCTCCCCACAGGGTGGAATGGAATCAAAGTAGCATTTGTCCGACCACTTCGGTAGAGGAGTAGTTACCGTGTAATAGAGAAATCGAACTTTGTAGTTTGAAACTTAACAATCTTATAGATCCAGTTTTATGTAGTTTTTTTTTAAGTGAGTACAATTGTGCAAAGATGCTGTGTTGGTATGTGTGAGTGTGGTGAAGAAGTATAAACCACATGCACACACACACACACACATACAGAAAAGAAATCTGAGAACAACTTTTGCCATTTTCCGCTCCATCGAAATAGCAAGAGTTTTTCCCAGCCCGTTGTAGCTGCCAAAGCTGCCAAACTGCACAGAAAACGTCATAAAATGCTCACATACGAGCACAGCACACACTCACACAAACAATCTCCCATTAGCCATTTTTCCTTTCCTGCGGCTTTGGCCGTACCAGAAACAGCAGCAAAAAATCTCCCTGTTCCAGATGAGGTTATTTTCTACCGAGCTAGGTTTTATTATTAATTAACAAAACCAAGACCCACCACGCTACCCCGACTACTGGGAGCAGAATTTGAGCAGAAGGCCCAGCCAACGTGTGTATGTGTTCGGAAAATGGTACGGAAGCGCAAGTAACACAGCGTGTGGCGTAAACAGGGCGTTGCATTTATTTCAGATAAACACGGTCGAGTGTTGCGAACAGTCTGGGACAAAGAAGAGAAAAAAAACTCACACACACAAACACACATACAAATACCACCAAGCGGGTTGTTGTGGACAATTCGGGTGAAAATGAAAAGCAACAAAATGAGTAAATGTGTCAAATGCATCTGCTCGATGGACACTAAACGCCACGCACAACGCACAACAAAAACATACACACCTACACATACGTTCACACAACAATTGAAAGCGTTCACAGCGTTCGCACATAACGCAAAGTAAAAAACAACACCCACACATACATTCACAACGTCAAAAGATTTACAAGCATTACAGCGAGTTAAGCAAAGTGAGCAAAACAAAACAAAACCAACACAACACAACAACTTGAAGCGGGTAGAAGCGGGTAGCAAGCAGCAAACAAAGGCGAACAAGATGACAGATGCAGTCTAAGTGTACGTGTTTAGAAGCATAAATAAAAGAGTCGAAATCTCTCGATCGATACTTTACTAGTGAGCAAAACGTTTTTGAGCGGCCGAGAAGGGCAGCAGCGATGAAAGCAAGTAAGAAATTAAGCAAGAACAAACAAAAAAAGATAAAATAAAATAATACCTACCAGTGGGAGCACAAGAAATAAACTTTAAGCAGAAAAAGAAAAGTGAGATAGAAACAAAAACAACCATAACGTAGTAATTGCAAAATGATAACAATAGTGAAATAATACAAATAGCAACGAGGAGGTAGCTGAAACATAAACGAGATAACAGAGCAGCAGAATGAGCAGAAGCTGTAATTGTACGATTATATTTAAACCACCACGGCAGCACGGCACGGTGTGCGGAAATCTGGGTACGGGACGGCATGGTTAAGGATTGAACGGACGCGTCAAAGCGAAACGATCTGATCTGGGCATGAAGGGGAGATGCGAGGGACGGGAAGTTATTGAATTTTGATGCAAAGCAGCAACGCCACGCATCGTTTTGCGGGGATAAAAATAGTTCCATCTGTTTATTTCGCTTCATGCTACGGGTGGATCAGTTCGGAATGTGATTCCGGCTTTAGCACTGTACTGTTTCATGTGTTTACCGTGCTTCCGTGCCGTTATATGAACTATGGGCATTACTTCATTATCTTTTTCTTTCTCTCCATCTCTCTCTCTTTCTCTCTGTCTCTCTTTCTTTAGTTTTCTCTCTTTTTATCCGTGGTTGGACAGTAGTGCCGATCCTATGACGGTACCTGCCTCTAGCTCAACTTTACCGCAAATGGAAACATTGCATGTTTACGGAACTCCTCATTACGTGATGATGTGGAGGCCGGTCTTTGATCTTTGCGAATCGTTTCATCTGCCGGGTGGCTTCTTTTTGTTTGCGCCATCCCAGAATCTTGTTTATGCTTATGTCTGACGGTCATGCGGCAACATTCAATTGCCACCCTCACCCACATTAGTGACCAGGTCATCTGTTTCTATTTTTCTGTTTTTTTTTTAATCTTTGTTCCTTCGACCTTCCTTCCTCCCCTTCAAAGGACAGATACTCAAGCAGAATGTTTAAGAGTGTTTCTTAGGATAGACGAACGTTTGTGGGTATGAGTGTGTGTGTGTGTGTGTCGTTTTTGAAGCAATTCACACCGCACATAGCTCCACATGCATGCTGGGGAATGGTGGAATTTATCAAGAAAAGTTATTTGCGAGAAAGAAAAAAACAGCCAACCAGATATCTCTTTAATTAATAATGCGTAACGAGAGCAGTAATGGGAGAGCGATAATACTTCAACATATTACAACTACTACTACTAACTAACAACTACTATTCATCGTAATGGTAACAAGAAAAAAAATAACTATACTATTAAACAATAATACAAAAACTGAGACAAGGGTGAAAGAATGACGAAAAAAAAACAAAACCTACACACCCAAACCAAGGACGGAGAAAACTAGCAGCAAACACACAAAATTGGAATGAAAAAAAATAAAATACTTTAATTGATAAGATAAAGCGAGCGACAGATAGGGAGAGCGAGCGAGCGCAATGAATGAAAACATCCCAGCAGACACAAAATGCAGAACTTAGTAGTGAGAAACGCAAAAAATGCAGAAATAATAATAATAATATGAATAATAAAGAAAAAAAAATATATTGAAAGTAATTATAATTAATGCAAACCGAACACAAGAAAATGAACCCAGAAACACACACATACACACGCACACACCCGAAACACGCACACAAAAGTGCGCAAACCGTAACACCGACACACTCCCAACAAAGAAATGGATCATTGATATACACAATACAATATATCTTCAACCAAAGTTAAGTTAAGTAACGAGCCAGAAACCCTAGACATGAGCATCAAATCACATGACGTGGAGCAGAAATTGAGGAAACAGGCGAGAAAATTAGTCGGATTGTGGTAAGAGAAATGAAAAACAAGGGATAGGGGAACACAGCAAGAACATCAGTAGAACATCCTTCCAAAAAAAAAAATCAATGCTGAAATCGAGCGATTAATTAGCGCAGGCAAGTAACCTACCACTGGACGGGTAGAGGGATTGTTCTTGCTGGTGAGGAAAGTGGGGCCAGTGACCACGCGAACGAACCACCCACAGGATGGGCAGACGATGGGGGAGACGCAGGCAAATGGAAAGCATAACGATTGAACGTGAAACGTCTGACGGTTTGCTAGGAAGAAAGACACAGAGAGAGAGGAAGAGAGCAAGCGCAAGTGCGTCATAATAAAAGCCAAACAAAACAAAACAACAACAAAAACCTAAGGAAAACCCAACACAACTGGTTTTGCTTTCGCACATTTGCATGCAGGTCGAAACATCCGAAATAGATCCCCTTGCGCCCTTCCTTCCACTGGCGGTAGGACGGTGAACTCGTTCGCACGCGCCCTGCGAAACTCTCCGAAAACAGCATCTCCCACTTATTGCGGACCACCGGACAGCATACGCAGCTCATTAATCACGATAATGTCCCGCCAAACCCTAGACAGCCCGTGTCAGCTAGGTTGTCCCTGGGTTTCGGGGGATCCTCTCCGCCGCTTTGCCTCACTGTGTGGGTCGGCGTGTCAAGCACAGACTCGCCGCAAAGCTACTTCTCTGTGGAGTGGATTCGAAGCAATTCCAGCCGCATGACAGCCTTTACTTGAGTTCGGTTCGCTTTTTAGGATTTTGTATGCGTGTGTGTGTGTGTGATTTTGTGGGGGGAAAAAAGAACCTAACCTTCTAAAAACCCTAACCCCAGGTCAGTGGAATGGGAGATCCGCCCGAACGAAAAGTACACAGGTAAGCGTGAGCCAGGTTGGCAAAAGTCATCACCGCACAAACTGATTGCCTTCAACTCCTGATATGCACACAGAAAAAGGCGCAAAAAAGCATTGGAGCCCTTGCTGAGCCTGGCTAGAAGTTCGTTTCGCATCATCAACACGTTGCCGCTGACGCCACCCGCCACTGCGAGCCAAGTTGTACCCCGAAATGCTTCACCAACACAAATCGGACATCTTCTCAATTTGCATGGAAATGAGCCAGCTGTCGAATCAAAATGTCCGGAACACATGCACATAACCACACGCGTGCAATATATCAAACGACTTTCGTGTTGTGTCGTACACCATCAGAAGCTCATCAGCAACGGAAAGGGATGGAGATAGAGAGAAAGTTTAATAAAGAATAGTTTTGTTTTAGTTTTGAAAAAAAGGCGAAGACTCAGAGGAATTTTGAAAGTACCTTTGCCATGTCCGATGAGATTGGCACAATTGACAAAGTGCCGACAACAAAAGGTACGGGTCGAGCAGACCAAAAAAGAGAGCGAGAGAGAGAGAGAGGGAGAGAGAGAGAGAGAGAGCGAGAGAGACTCGTTTTACGCTGTTTGTCAACGGTGCCTCTAGCACAAAAAGCATTCGGCAGCAAGCTTTACTGCAGCCGACTGTTGAAGTGGTCACAGCTTGTGGTCAACAGTGTCGAGTGTCATCTGCATGCTGATGGCATTGTTTCCTGCATGCACCAGCGTGCTCCAATGCAAGCAAACCGCTCACACATGAGCGAAAAACCACACCCGAGCACACATACAGGGCCGCACATTTCAACTTCCCACAGGACCCGCTTTCAATCGCTACCGTGGCGTGGCGTGGTGCTAACTATTTCTACCTACCACTTCACAGTGGCACTGTCCCACTGTGAAGCTGATGGGAGGCTTTAAGTTCAGAGAAAAAAAAAACTACTTCCAAACCATCCACTTTGCCATCCTATCGATCGTGATTATGATGGAGTGCGAATTCAATTTTGACAGCGCACAGTCTCCGGTGCATCGCACTTTGTGTGTGTGTGTATTTGAGCAGTGCCCGTAACAAGGGTGCCCGGGTCGATGATTGTGAAAATACAATTTTCCCGATTCTCAGCCGCGTGCTGCAGGGAGCGATACACCTGTGTTCCAGATAGCAGCACGGCCGTATCGATTCACTACACTTTGCCAAGTTTGTTTCTCTCTATATGTGTGTGTGTGTGTGTGTGTGTGTGTGTTTGCTCCTGCTCGAAAACAGTGCGAGGAAAGCGGAAACCCAGCCATGATGAAGACTTGTTTGCTCTGGCTTTTTCCCGATCTGGCTGCCTGCCGCTGGCGTGAAGCTGAAATTCGTTACACTAAGAGCACTAACGTTCACCGCACCAGCAGCGAACGAGAGCGCGATGTTGACGATGATGATTATGATGATGTTGATGATGAGGATGTAGCAGTACACCTCCCGAGGGCGGCGAGCATTCTTTGCGGCACCGACGCAGCACGATGACGATGGCATTTTGTCTTGTTCTCTGTTGCGAGCAACACGTACCGCCGTGCCGTTGCTGGCCGTCGTATCGATCAACAAGCGAAGCGGCAGCCCAAACCGGCACAGCCCGGCGGCGGTCTTTAGCGCGCCAGAACGTCAATACGCTACTTAGATTGTGCTGCGGCGGAGCTGCCCGAAATGTGCAAGCATCCATGAGATGATTCTGAGTGGCGGTCGGCAGTGAGAATGTGTGGCCGTACGCATGGAAATAAACCTTAGCGCTCGAGTCGCTGGCAGATAAGAACGCGGGGAGAGCGAGAGAGAGGATTAAACCCTATGGAGAGATCATGCCTGTTGACCAATGTCCCGCTATCAAACCCTCTGTTATTTCCAGTGTACTCAGTTTTCGATAAGGGATCATCCATAAGTAGCGTAACGGCAAAATAAGAGATGTTTTTAATCGCGTTTTAATTGTATGCATGAATCTCCATAAGAGCTTTCAGTTTTTCGTTTTCGGGTCAAAAAGCATGCATGCAAAATATACCGTATTTTAACGTGTAGCATTCCCTTGATGAATTATTCAATAGTATTGATGACACAGTTTTTTTTTATTTAAAAAACAGCTAGTCTATATCTCCAATTTGATTCAAACCATTTTTTTGTGCTTCTAGTACAAACGAAAAGAAAGGCATCAGATTATCTCCGGATTCTTTTGGTATTTTTTGAGTTTTAGGTGTTGTTCTCCTGAAAAATCTTTTTTTTTCCGGTTTATTTATCTTTTTTCTTTTTCCTTAACACTTTAACATGTGCTTTGCCGCTTATTGCAATGAAACAAAAGAGTCATAACAATCGCACGAAAAATGATCGCTCTCATCGCTCTCTTGCCATGCACTACGTGCTCACTCGAAAAACTGTGACGTCAGACTGGCGTTCAAAGTGTTAACCATTTTCTAGGACACACTCATTATTTTTTTCTGGTACTATCTTTGGGGATACACATGCACTAGACTATCTTTGCATATAATCGAATATACAGGCCTATTATTTTGCTCACATGACATTCGATTCCGTCGGAAGCACTCGAGGGGGGAAGAAATTGATACCGTTTTCGAAATTTGAATCGATAGATTTCGTCAACCTTTTTGTTCTTGCACCTGTCAGTCCTGTCATATTGCGTTTGGCATTTAAGAAAATTCACTCGAACGTTCATTTTGCTGAAATTTGCTTTTCCGCCGGCAGTTTCAAGTTGATGAAGCTTAAATTGGTATCATATATCACGATCGAATACGCAGATTCGAGTGATTCTCAAGCTGTCGGAAACACACAAATGAATTGTAATCGCTGTCTACATTTATAACACAACACAAGTCTAATAACACTTTCATAACTCACATTTAACCTATTTGTAACCAAAATATGGAAATTATTGATTTAAAATACGGTACTGATTAAAATACAGACGGAAACGTCACTAACAAAACGATACCGAAATGAACAAAATAAGCGTGCGAGTAAATGTCGAATGCAATATAATAGGCCTGATAGTGTCTCAGATGTAGTCGAAAAGGTACTACACGTGTATAACGGCCCACTAAATCTGATTTTGGTAATTTTGGTGTAAAGGGGGCTGCTTGAATACCATCTATTTGGGGAGACACTGTATTTGAATTCATTTATTGTCAGCTGGTGCTTTGTAATCAACGCAAAACTCCACCCAAAAAAAACTTTTCTACATACTTCTTAAGAATTTTGTTAATTTCTAGAATACCAAGTTTTCCATACAAACGCGTACTTTTAGTAGAGCTCTTTCGCCTACCCCTAGTATTTACTGACACTTTTATGGCATTGTTAAACACCGTTTTAACCTCAACGAGGTTAAACGTTGTCATATTTCACGCAAAATTTGTTGAACATTGTTCACATAATTTTAACATTGAAATATCTAATTCGATACTAAAAAAAGGCTCGAAACTCGAATGGAATCAGAATGCAAAAAATAATTTCTGGTACATTATAACACATAACACATAGCAATATTTCGAACCCATGATGCATATCCGTAACGTAATTTGTGGATGCCACCTCAGAGGTTAAGACCTCTAAGTTTAATTTCTTTGGTCAATACAACGCAATTGACGGCAGTCACCACGACAAACAACAGAAGTAAGTATTGCGCTTCTACACTTCCACAAACACAAACACACACACACTCGTCGGGGTTGTTTTTCGTGTTGTTAAGCAGTCAGACAGGGTTGGTTTTTACTGGAACAATAACAGCTCTAACCTTCCGAGACTCGTAATCTCGTTTGCTAAATCAACTGTGTGTCGAAGCAGAATCGGTTACCACCGAGCACCAAGCTGGCTGTTTGTTGTTTGCTGGCCACCATCGTCCACGACAAGAGTCGTCTGTATTTTAGCCGTCGCACCATTAGGTGGTGGCTGTTGTGAATCTCGAGTGCCGAAACCAGCATGGTCGGTTGTGTATCAAGACGATTAGTTTGAGGAAAAAAAGTACCCGCAACAGCCATGGACGATAGCACGAAAAGCCACCAGATGCTGCTGCTAATACTGTTGGCCGCGTTGGTGGGCCCATCGGCTGCAGCGTTGGCGCCCAGCACGCGCGACAATACCTCCCTGCACGAGCGCTTGACGGCGCTCGAGAGCACGTAAGTAGTGAGGCGGCCATCGGTTACCGAAAGCTCAATCAAAACCTCAACGCGCGACCCCCTCTTCGCCACCCAGCATAACTTCCCGAGATGAGGAGCTCGCCAAGATGCTGCAGCTGCTGCTCACCAATCAGCGCGAAATACTCCGACTCCTGCAGCAAGACACTCCCAAAGCGTTCTGCGCAACGGACGGCACGCAGCATCAACCATCAACGCAACCAACGCGCCCATGCAACCGTGACCACTCGTTCACTAACTCGCTCCATCCTGGATCGCTCCAACCTCCGGGCAACGCTACCGCGCCCTCGACCGCTGCCTACCGCCAGGAAGCGCACCCGGCGGGCACGCATCCGCGCAGCTGCCGCGAAATCCCGGACGGCATGTCGGGCGAGGAGCTGATCTACCCGTCGGCCGGCGCGGCCGGCCCGGGCGAACCGCTCGAGGTGTACTGCGACCAGGACTTCGAGGACGGCGGCTGGATCGTGATCCAGAACCGGTTCGACGGGTTCGTCAACTTTAACCGGAGCTGGGAGAAGTACCGCGACGGGTTCGGCGACATCGGTACCGAGTACTGGCTCGGGCTGGACGAGATCCACCGGCTCACGGTGGCGGTGCCGCACGAGATTGCGTTCGTGGCCGAATCGTTCAAGGGCGAGCGGCGCTGGGCCCGCTACACCCTGTTCGAGATCGGGGGCGAAACGGACCGGTACCGGCTGCAGAAGCTCGGCGTGTACTCCGGCACGCTCGGCGACGAGTTCACGTACAATCTGGGCATGCAGTTCTCGACGTACGACCAGGACCACGACCAGTACGGCGATGTGAACTGTGCGCACCGGACGGCGGCCGGCTGGTGGCACCGGAGCTGCACCCGCATCAACCTGAACGGGCTGTACGGGAACGAGTCGGGCGTCCGGTTCGCCTACTGGCTCGACTGGCTCCATCTGCAGGGGCTGAAGCGTACCCGCATCATGATACGGGAGATAAAGAAGCGCCGCAAGTAGCCCGCGGGTTTTCGCACTCTCTGCTGGTAGGAAAATAAACTGGTAGCACCAGCACAATCAATCTTTGGCATCTTCCCATCATAGCAACAGATCACCGCTACGCTTCAGCACCGAAGGCACACGCACGCAGAGTGAAAGAAATTGCTTTAAATGATGCCCTTGAGGGGGGGGGCGTTTTTTTAGTGAAGCTCATCGCTTATCGACCTAGAATTTCGACACTCCAAAGGCTATGCACATTCTGCAAACAAAAAGGCTACGGTGGTGTGTGTGTCATATACTAGTTCGTGCTGATCACGTGGGAATTCTTGGTGGGCACAGATGGCGTTCAAGCCTTTTCGAGTGAGCAGCAACAGTGCGCTAGGGAGCAAGAGGGAGAAAGATAGAGTGAGAGAGAGAATGAAGAGTACCACATTAACGTACACAGCCAGGCCCGCAAACGCAAAAATAGAGCTGTCATATTTGTTACGCTCCAATTATTTTTCCGCGCTCATTGAGATTTCAGCCTCAGCGCAGTGGTTTCAAACCTGCCTCTCTATGTGGATGAGAGTGTTTGTGTGTGTGTGCGTGTTTTAGAGTGAGCAGATATGCCTTTGTTTCAAGCACAGTCTGTCAGGCCCCGTTTCTCGTCCACCGATAACACCGTCTCCCTACCGCATCTCCTCGCTGTGCGTACGGACAGACACGGAAGAATGGAGGACATGAAAACTTTCCCAACAAACGGCCATACAAAACGTATCTGCATGTGTGTCTGTGTGTGTGTGTGCATGTGTGAGTATGAGGAATAAAAACTTGTTGAAACATTGTACAGCTTTCTAGCACAGCCCCGTAGAAAGGAAGCAAGGATCGGATCAGAATTGTACATTTGATTCCAACAAGAATTTATTGGACTGGTTTTGCAAACGGCGTTCCATCACCCCAACAGGGCTTTGAATTAACGGGCAACAATAGATATTTAAATCCCGGCCCCGTTAATACAGTCGCCATGCATAATGGTGTGTGTATGTGTGTGTGTGTCGCTGTAAATCCAGCCGCCGAGAAGCACTTGGCAAGCATATTATTACAATTAGTACACCGCTGTCAGTGCTGCAAACCTCCAAACCTCCTTGCTGCCATCGGGTTTTAACTGTTGATGTACTGTTAACTACACTCTCACACACACACACACACACACACACACACACACACACACACACACGTAAACACGTGGAGCATAAACTCATTTTCACAGGGGTTTATGCACGTATCCGCGGCTTTTTCTCCCCAGATCTCCCTGGGCACGTGCAAATGACTTCATGCAAAATTAATTTTCATTGTAATTGGAAATTTTATTAAAACACAAACACAGCCGCCAACACCCCCCGACGTTCGCTCGCAGGTTCGGCCGGCTCGGCTAACACCACCCAAGAGAACAAGACGTACCCCGTTCCCGCCCACTCCAGCATCCCTGCCCACTCTATTCCTATTTCCGTTGGAGAAATGGTTTAACGGTTTCTGTTTTGTTTGCTCCCACCCTTACCGACCCGGGAGGGGTGACGGGGGGGGGGGGGGGGGGATGAGGCGAAGCGAGGCAGGAAAGGGGTGCGAAGCGTGGTTGCGGGCACGAATGTTTTACTTGTTATGATTCCTTGCATGATAGGGCACTGCGGGACAAAGCGGAGGAAACGCGCGGCCGCCCACGAACGCAATGACAGAAATGCAAATGCAACAACGCACAATCCGCTGTGAGGCTCTGGTTGCGAGAGATTGTGTGTGCAACGAGAAGAAGAAGAAGATGATGCTGAATAGTAAGAAGAACCGGTAGAAGAAGAACATAAGACAACAACAACAACAGCCCTATACCGTAAGGCATGCGAAGCCGTACGCTTCCCGAAAGCGCATTTCCGGGTCGCTGTCCCTCCGTAAGCCTGCGCCTAAATGTAGGCACAAGCACAGCAGCGCAGGCACCACTTCCAACTCGCCTGCCAACTCCCACGGGGTGGCAGTGGGGGTTCGTGTTCTACAGCACACGGATCGGGACGACAGAACCGGCGCTGACACGGTTGGTGAGGTGACGATGATGGCGATAATTTACAACAAAGGGCCACTGAGAGTGAGCCAGCAGGATCAGGAGGGGAGGGCGAAGGAGCTGCGATGTGTGCGTGTGCGATAGGTGACGAGCGGTTGACAACTTTGCTGCTGACAATGCCACACTCTTGCCACTGGGGAGTGCTCGGGAGGAAACAGGACCGCAAGGAGTTGTTTTGTAATTGGTAGATTGGTAAAAAGCAAAACATTGAAGGGTTGGTGTGTGTGTGTGTGTGTGTGTGTGTGTGTGTGTGTGTGTGTGTGTGTGTGTGGGGGTGGGGGTGGGGGTAATTTAAATACGCAAACCAAAGCACTTTAAACCAAATCCAAACCTCCTGTTGAGTGGAAAATACGCTCGCTCTGCTTTCCAATCAATCACAAACGGTCTGCGATACGTGCTGTTGCCCGCTGGCTAGCTTCTCGATGCTTCAGCTGAACGGTGCCGACGATTCGATTGCCCATACGAAAGCTAATTGTTGCTTACCGACCCGACCATTGCGTCTGGTGTGGCCGTTTAGTTTTTCCTCTCTTTCTCTTTCTCTCTCTCTCTCTCTCTCTCTCTCTTTCTCTTTCTCTCTTACACATACACTTTGCTCTCATCCACAGAACACTTTCTGTCATTGAATTGATGGCTGGGGATTTATTTCGCACTTTCAACTATGTCCGCTCATTCCCCACCAAAAAGGTCGACCAAACGCAGACGAGTGCTCGGTACAGCGGAATCTATCAAAGAGTAAAACAGCCAGCATCGATCAGTAATTTCGTAACCGCCTGGCCGGGGTTGCTAATGGGGTGGGATTGCGTTGGAGATATTTGATAGACTAATGAGGTTGGGTAATATTGACACGGCACGCACGTCAACTGCAAACGTTTGGCCCATCAGTAACATTGCTAGCCGGATTGCGGCAGTAGTAGCAGCACGAACCATCGCCAGCGAGCAAATATGTATCGATCCTTTTGATTGGAATCGCTATTTTATGGGCGGCTCGATTTCATCCATTGCCCAAAAAGTTGTGTTGAGAGAAAGCTTGCATGAATGTACGTTATGAAAAACCTAACAAAAGGAGATTTTGTAATACTAATTGCATATATTTAGGCGTTCACGATATGAGTTGTAACCAGCAAAATGTCACTGAAAGTGCCTTAAATAAAGCTGACTGAAATAAAAACCATGTCAGCGTCACGTACTCAATTGTTCTAATCAGTGGTGATGTTCAAACAGTTGGTGTGTCCAATACATGATTGGTGATATTTTAGCAATCAACGCTTGGTCAGTCAGTATGTCATGACTTTTTTTACTGTGATCAATTCTGTAAAATGTCACTGGTATAGTCATGACAAATTCCGACCAAACCAAAATCATGTCAGCGTCACCAGCTCTGCTGTGATAATCAGAGGTGAGACTCAAACAGTTGGTGCTACCATCACATGCTTGATGACATTTTGTGCAACCAACTCTTAGTCACTTGGTCGCGATAGCTTCTGTCGGTGATCATCATGATAGTCATGGGAGATATGCGGTGCGTGCGATTGATTTATTTATTATTCAGAAAGAACGGCTTCGGAAGGTATTGCTGTGCGTGCGATTGATCCCAAGCAATAAAATGAGCTTTTTTTTGCTCAAATGCTTTATCATTCTACCCCACAGACCATCAAACCAAACAAACAGTCCCAAAAACGTCGTGATTATCATAGGGAGAAAATGCCATGTCACCAAGCATATTATTGGTCCACTGTCTGTTTGAGTCTCACCTCTGATCATTACAGTTGTGTACGTGAACTGACTTGAACTTCGTTTCGGTCATGAGTTGTGATTGAAACAGTAGCATTTGGCTGTACTGTTCTTCTTCTTCTTCGTTGGCACTACAACCGTTGTCGGTCAAAGCCTGCCTGTACCACTAAAGGGATTGGCTTTACATGGCTTTACTGATTACGCATAGCAGGATACTCAGTCCTACGTATCGGGACACGGTCCATTCGGGACTTGAACCCATGTCGGGCAAGTTTGGTAAGTCGTGCTAACGGCATACATTCAGGGGATTATTTTTGGTAAGTAATATGCACTCCGCGTAACTAAACGCCTTTCGTTATGCAACCGGCATGACGATGGTGCATTTTTTAAACACTTTCATTGCTTTCGTTGCTACGCAACAGCAAATGAAACAGTGCTAGAAAACCACCCCTCACGGTATAGTTCTCGAACTGTTTCCCGTCCCCTCTGGCTCTTCTTCTTCCTTTAGGAAGCCTTTCTCTAACCGTCAGTAATCACGAAACAATGTCCGTATGCAAACAGTGGCTTGCTCCCTTCACGAATTCGACGTAAAACTCTTTCAGCACCCGCTAGATCCCAGTTCCAAGTAAGTGTAAGTTTTCGGCGGGTGTTAATAAGCTTAAAAACTTTCAAGCAAAACTCAACCAAGCTTCCACCACCCTCCTTGCACACATACACACACAAAATCCTCTTACTGCCATTTGTTTCGCTCGTTCAAACAAGTGCATCGATTTACTAACGAACGGGTATGGATTAAACGTTTACACGGTCTGAGCTCAGACCTGTTTTTGTCGCTCCACTTCAATCTTTACCCTGCCTTTCCCACGGCGCTCACACTCAAAGGTAGCGTTTCTGTTGCATCCTTCATCTATAATGTGTATGGGGAGGGCATAGTGCCGCTGCTAGCTTAAAACCAGTACCCAGATAAGAAGATAAACGACAGGTCAAGCAAGCGCTCCAGGATCGGAACAGCAAGGACACACCGCCCCGGGACCGCGGAAGTATCGGGTGGATATGGTGGGCAGGCGAAAACGGATGCATAACCAATACACAGTTAATAGGAAATTAAATATTTATCTGCACGAGAACGAAATGGATCCAATTTATTGGATTCAACCACCCCCTGTCTCGATTCACCGGTGGCCATTATTTTGCTTTTCGGAAACCAAATTAAAGACGCAGTGTGTGTGTGTGTGTGCACTTATGAAGTAGGAAAAAATCATTTAGAAAGAAAAGAGATACAAAAGTTTCTATTAAAACCACTATCAAAACCACTCGACGTAGCGCAACTTCAAAATATTAATCAATTAATTGAATAAAATAATGAGATGACTGGAAAAAAGTGCAGTTACTTCTATTGTTATGGCACACACTGTACACCTTCAGTTCATTCCGTTTTCCTACAAAATTTCGCTTACATCGTGGGGACATTTTTGGCTCCATAAACACACGCACACACAAACACACACCCTTTCCTATATCCCCCTCCCCCCCCCCCCTCGTAACGCTTCAATCCCCTTCCTCCCCCCCCCTCCCCCCACACACACACATCGGATCTATATCAGCATCATCAAAAGGATAGTTAATTGCATTGAGTCCGGGGATGGGGATGGCAGCAGGGTATGGGGAGCGGCGGGTACAAACGAGAGATCCCTGTCGAAGCTCGTCATCACTCCCGGGCGCGTGCCCGCCCAATGTTCGAGTATCGAGGGGTAGATAATTCCATTTACAGCCCAGACCAACCCTCCCCGCTCTCTTTCCCTGATCGACACATTTGGGTGAAAGTGGCGCGCAACCCAGAAATCCGGGAAATGGGGCTCGACATAAATAATGTTGACCCAGCGGCCCAAACGCAACAAGAACGAAATCGACGGGCGATTGGTGGGACAGGCGAGATTGCAAGCGAGCATAGTGCAAACGTTGTTTTCCTCTGACTTTTTCTTTCACTCACTCTCTCTCTCTTTTTGTCTCTTTTTCTTTGACGGTAGTTACGGGTAAAGGCACTAAAAACCACCATCACCTTAAAAAGCGTTAGGTTCGTGTGTGTTTATTCTTTCTTTGGTTTATTTGGTGTTCACATAATAAAAAAAAACTCCAATAGAAGAACCTTTGCTTATTTTAAAAAGCAAGCAACAAGAAAGCAAACAACATTCCCCAAGAGAAACGACACAGGTAGGAGAGTGCAGAGGAGCAGGAGAGGAACGGATCCTCTTCTTCCTCCCCGGAAAGCACTACATCAAGGTGCAGAAGTGGATGTCGTATATGTAAATAACTTTTTCTCGCCTCATAAATAAGTCTTCCGTCTACTAACTTCCACACTTGCACACACACACACAGTGACACCCAACTTACAAACGATAACAACAACAACAAAAAAACAATCGCCCGAGCGACATCAAACCCCCTGGCTTGTGGATTGCGAGTGCGAGCTGCCCCTGTTAAACGGAGCGGACGAAACGCGACGACAAGCGTGCGAAAGCAATGTCCGCCCGTTTGGTCAAACGGCGCTTCCGTCCGTTCCTCCCGCATTTCCAGAACAAATTACCATTCAGGTGCGGGATGGGGAGGCAAGGAGTAGCAATCAGAATGAGAAAATGGCTCTGTGTATATGTGTGTTCGTGTGTGTGTGTGTGTATGGGAGGGGGATTTTCGGGACTTCGGGCTGATCGATTCGGTTCGAGTGCTGTATGTTCTTCCCATCCTCCATTATCGATGGTAATTTTTCAATCGCAATCGTCGGCTGCTGATAAATGAACTCTCTTCCTACCGCTTGCTTTCTATCTCTCCCGCTCTCTCGCTCTCGCACCATTGAGCAGGGAACGGTAAACGACCAAGGTCATAGGAATTTGTCCCAAGTCGCCCGAAGGGAAGCCAAGGCGGTAGAACAATCAATAACAGTGTGTCGATCGGACGCATCTTCGATGTCGCATTTTATGGCCTTCGATGATCGATTCTGGTGTGGTTAAGAGCCGGTTCGCTTCCGCCTCACGCAGTAGCTCAAGAAGCTGCTTTGCTGTTGTAAAGGAGTGTTTAAAACTAAAGTCTCAAGCGTTATTCAAGCGTCGCTACTTCCATCATGTCTCGTTAGGTGTCAAGGCTCTTTGTAGTTGCTATATTGTTTCAAACTATTCACGAAACTAACAGTTCTGCTTAAGGAGGCTTCAATTCAGGACCTCCAAGAACATTGGCAGTTATTTGAATGAAGCAGAGAATTTTGATTATAAGACTAGAACAACGGGAATGCTAATTATGATCCGCTTAGGAGGAGGGCTTCAACATTCAGTCTTAGTTGTTCGATTAACGAAGAGTACTCCACTCCAGTTACTCATACGGGTTTCTTTGGTTAGGTAACTGCAAAGATGGCATGTAACATGTGTTTTAGTAATTGTTTAGTGGTCGAACACCCTAAAGTCGAACACCTCAAATTTTCACTCATCTGAAGGCTTTGTGGAAACACCTATCGGAATACCACTTTCTGCACTTCATTGTTTAGGATTCTCTTTAGTTATGTTTTTTTGCAGTTTCTAGTTAGTTTTTGTATGTAGTTGGAGGCTGAAATCATGTAAACACTCCATACAAAACCACACACAAAACTAGGCTGCAATGTTCAGTCTAGATTATTCTAGCCTCAAAGCTAGAATTAGATTCGAGTACCTGCTCGAAAATAGCAAAATATCGTGGTGTTTACATTTATCCCAAGGTGCATTAAAGAGATCTGGTGATGGAATCCAGAATCAAAGTGCATGTAGTTCAGGTGGTCTCATAGCATGTTTTTAAAACCAAATTTGAATATCATTTTTTGACAGGATGGGTGAAAACTTTTGTTCAAACAAGCTTTCTGGAGGCTTGACGAATACACAAAACACTCTTAAAATCTTCATTTAGAAGCAGAAGCGATAAAAATCAGCCTTCTAAATTCATACACCTTGCGATAAGCCCACCTGTACATTATACTCACTTAGACAGCTGCTTGAAAACTGCTATACAATGCAAACAGCTGACGGGCTGAAATTTTCTGCCTAAAAAGTTAAAACGGAAAGGGCCCCATTAATAGAATAGTTATGCTAGGTTCTGTATGAGTGTTTTCAGATACTGGTCTGATTTTGTGCATGCTAGTGCAGACGAAGAGTATTCTTATCGTTGAGTGAAGGCGATATACGAGGTTTAAAGATCTGTGCTGGATCCCTCAACCTCTGGAGTAATGTACAGGAATTTTAAAATTTCCGAGTTTAGGCGACCGCCACTGAACGTTTGTTAGAGCCTAAAAAATCTAGATTTGAATCTTTTTTCAATATATGGTATATCTTTTCTTTAATTATTGTTTTTTGCGATTGTTCAATCGAAGTCGACAATTATTTAAATCGTGTGGACGGTATAGAACAGGCGGGTTGAAGTATCAGCAAGTGGTAGACAATTGTGATTTCCAAATCGGACCTTGTATTAAGCATGTGGACAGTAGTTAATTGGATTGTGAAACCCTATATTAAGGAGGGTGAAACCCTTTATAATTAATGTTCCTGGTCAAAAATGTTATATTAGCAACGTTATATTAGCTGAGAAATTTGCCCCCAAATTGATAAAATGACGATGGCAAGTGAAGGCACAAAAGACTGATTTTCTCATTCAAATATCAAGAATTTTCCCAGGATAAATAGAAATACTACCACATCGGCAGATTTTGTTAGTAAAAAAATGAAAAAATAATAATGTTCATAAATAAATAAATGAAAATAAATAAATGAACTCGACAAAAAATATGCCTGAATAAATTATTTTCGCATACTATCAAAAGAGATAACGGCTCAGTAAAGAGCTGAGCAGCTGTCATTACAGTTGAGAAGTGTTAAAATGGCAAATTTGTATACAGCATAAAAAATTCGAAATGAATTACTCTAATTTATTTTCATTGAATTATTGGTTGTTTTCATGTTGATCCATCAAGTTTGGTTTTACTGGCGTTTCAATTATTTTCTTTCATTAGATGTAACTTAATTTTTCATAGTAAGTAAAGTGAAAAAAAAAATACTTCAAATCTGCCATACTATCCAATTCGATCCGTCCCGTTAGGGTTTTGATGTCGAGACGACAGGCTTGAATTGACTCTGGAATCGAAAGAATACCGAAAAGTTTTCATGAACAACAACAACAACCTACTTGACACATTTTTATGGAAACATTCAAATCACAATTTGAAGTGGTATAGATTAGTTGCAAAGTAGACCAGATTTCCTAAGCAATATTCAAGTCGACGTCGAACCATCTCGGTTGCAAGAATAGAATAAACCTGATTGGTTCTAGCTCTTAACGCTACAGAGAAATTAATTTTAATTTTAGTATATTCACATTATCAACTAGATTAATTTGCTTTATTTCATGGGATGGGTCTTTTAAGGCAAGATTTCAGTCCAAGTAAGTATAGTTTACCTGCTGCTTAGAATTCAGTTTGAGAGTATTTCAACTAACTTTTCTGCTTCTTCTTCTTTGGCACAACAACCGTTGTCGGTCAAGGACTGCCTGTAAACCACTAGTGGGCTTGGCTTTCAGTGACTTGTTTATTACCATTGCACGATAGTCAGTCCTACGTATGGGGGCACGGTCCATTCAGGCCTTGAACCCATGACAGGCACGTTGTTAAGTCGTACGAGCTGACGGCTGTACCACCACATCCGCCCTAAACTCTTAACTAACTTTTAAGAGTCTTAATATGACGTTATAATAATTATCATTATAAAAGCTATAATAATACTAAACGTTGCTTTGAAAAAAATGCTTGTAATACTAAGTGTCTTCATAAGACTTAAAACGGTCCCACGAAAATCAAAACGTTCTTTAAATAACTTTATTTTCTTCCCTCCAAACGTTTGAAGCGTTACTTTTCATGGCCTAGCGCAATCTCTCTTTCCAGATAGCTTGGCATTCAACAACTCTCGTTAAAAAGTTGTTCATTGCAGTTTGATCTACTGGGAGCGTTTATTCGGGCGCGGTTTAGAACGATCTTTCAAAAACCTTGGCCGGCTTGACACCATTTTTTGTTTAACGCCGTTCTGTCCAACCGAAGTCAGTGCAATGCCTTTAACCCTTAAAAACGTACAACTGCTAGTAAGAGCTACCGTTTTGGGCACGTTTAAAATCGGTCTTGCAAGCAACTCGGCCATTCTTTTTCTCTCGCTGCCACGCCGCACCTTTCCCCGGTCTGTAATTGGAACCGGAACGATCGTTGCGGTTAGGGTCACAGGCCCCATCTCCTTCCCCCGACCCAAGACGCTTGCAACACTTTTCGCAGTATTTGTTCCGTAGTCTTTTTTTCTTCTTCTTCTTCTTCTATGCATAGCATTCTATCATACACACGCACACACACACCGCCAATCCGGGCGTGTTACACAGCTCGTTTCGCTTAACGGCAGCGCAGTTAATTTGCACCATCGTTTAGGTGAAACGAAGCGGCAAAACATGATGCGAAATCTTGATTTGATTTCACCCTGTCCCTTCCGCGCCGCCTCTTCGCCTTACGAGACAGGCGGGTGTTGGTGTGTGTGTTCTTTTTTTGTGTTTTTTTTTGCTGTGCCCTATCAGTGCCTTTCCCCTTTATTTAACACAACCAGTGAAAACAGGTGGGGGGAGGGGAGAGTTGATCCCTTGAAAAAAAAAAGATCCCTTGTCTCGCACTCTAGCTCTATCTCTTTCCCCCACAATGAACCCCCGACAGAAGGAACTGCAACCCACTGCTAGACACAATACGGTCCGATTTGGTTCAACCGAGAGTGAAGGCATTTGGATTATCTGCCCCTTGCGCCACAGCACACTGCCTCCCCGAGTAATCGCTTAATGCACCGCAGCCGAGGTAGGGCGAGGGCGGAATGGTAGCCCGGCGGTCCATTTCCGAGTCCATTTCCGGGTCAATTTAGTCTGCGCAATGGGCGCTCCCCGGGGCGCTCCCGTTGACCGAAATGGCGATGGAATTGGTCGAGATTAGCTGTCGTTTCCCCTCTCCCTGCCTGCGATGTGCTGCCTGCGACGTGCGACCCACCAGCATCCAAATGTCATGATGATGGTTGAGAAGGAAGGGAGCGAGGTCCTACCCATCACAGTTAGCATGGGTTGGGTAGGGCAAATTTCGGAAGCAGACCTTTCCCGGTTCCCGGAAATCGCTCCAACGAGCAGCCAAATTTGTGTCGCCGTAGGAAAGCAGCAAACCGAAAATCAATAATCTTTGCAGGGCGGAGAGAGCGCAGAAACCGGCGAGAAGGCGAAAGTGAAGAAGCATTTTTTACCCCATTATTTTACTCCTTTTTCTTACGTTGCAGTCGCCACTCTTGTCCTGGCTCTTGTGACGGCACACCGAAATGGCACACAAACGATGTCGACTTCAAACCCTGCCCAGCTGATTAGCAGCCTCTAAAGCAGAGATGTCAAACTGGTGACCGGCGTAGTCTTTCGGTGTGGCCCGCAATCGCTTGAGCCAAAATTTATTAGTAGAAGGACATCTGCATCTACAGTACAATACATTTTTTTTAATAAAAAAACATAAGCTTAAAATTCCGGACAATTTGGGTAAAATGGTTTAAAAAGGAAAGAAAATTCGGTTATACCCTTTTCACTCAATATTTTTATTAGTAACAAACATTTGATGAATAATTCTTTAAAGCAGCGATCGGCGAAGTTTTCAGATAAAGGGTAAAATTCTGTAAATGATCGAGCGCCGCGAGCCAGTTAGTTTTGCATATAGATTATTTCTTTTCAAAAATATAAAAATAATAGTTGGTTAATAATATTAAGCAATATGATAGAAGATATTGTTGTTTTGATGTAACAAAATCACCAAGGCAAGATAAATGATTGAATATTCCTACTATTTAAACAAATTGTAATAGGAGAAGGGTGGTTGTAATTGTTACAGTAGTATGTAGTTGCTTCCGAAAGCGGACGCTGCCCAAGTAACATTTTAAGTTTTATCATAGTTCTAACAATGTTGTTATTATCATGGCATTAAGTATTCAATTCATAGGAGTTTTTCTTGTATGTCCTCATAATACCATAATAAAACTCTTTTAAGCCTGAAAGGGCCCATCTACAGAACTCTATTAAAACTATTCGTTGCAACCTTCTCTAGACTTAAAGATCTTGCACCTTGAAAATTTAATTAATTCTCCAAGTACATGTTACGACTGAGATAATCATACTTTAACAAGATTCAATGATCTTTAGAAAGTCTTTAAAACACATAAAAAATGAAATCATGGGATAAAAATCATAATCCGTTTCACTGTGAAATTGTTATTCTTGAAAGATTTCAGTGACAATAAAAATACAACCATAACATTATCTGCCTGTGAATCGTGAAAGTCAACAAATTAAATAGTCGTATTTTTATGTTAAGCAATATAACATTGCCGAAGGGCAAATTTAAATGCCAAGAAAGTTTTACTGTGAAATATTACATTGTACCTCGAATTTAGACGAATCGCCGACATAATAATACACTTAATAAATAAATAAATAACAATAAAAAAATTTATTAAAAAGAACTGCCGAGTGTTCTGCTATTTTCAAATAATAAAAAAAAACCTTTGACTGTAATCCCATATTGTAGCATAGCAGAAAGTAATATCATGTTTAAAAAAGTCATGTATTATTAAATATTTAAATTATAAGCATGAAATCAAATACTTGCATACACAGAAATTCAATATGGCATACACATTTATGTACCAATAAATGTCAATTTCATTAATAAAAATGGTATCCATTGCATTAAGACACTTATATTTTGATTTACGACTCTTTCACACACATTTTGATTTAACATGTATGGCAACAAACAATGTTTAGTCTTAAAACTCTTAGTTTACCTATTCATGTGCTCTGTTAAGCATAAATGACTGTACAGCACTGTACGCGATGACATGTAAAACATGTTAACCTGTTAGGCAGCACTGGCGCAAGATATTGTGTCTTAGGAAGCTTCATCGTGTCAAGTGTCAAACTTATAAACAAAAGCGTCTGTCGTTGTAGTGCTCCCGAAAGAATTGGAAATTCAGTGTTGCAATTAAACAAAATTGTCCTGTAAGTTGAATAGTTGACCGGTATGGACAGTCATTCATTCAGTCTTAAAGCATCAAATGCAGCTTCCATTGAAAGAGCAGAGTCAATGTTCTACACCACACATCGTCTATGTCGATCCAGCTTCAACTGTGCAGAACCTAGAATCAACACAGCTCGCGACCATCATCAATAACCAAATGCATATAATGGAAACCCAGGACAAAATAATGCAGGCTCAAGCGATGCTGCTCACATATTCCGAGTACGTCTTACAAAGTATCAAAGAAAACCCGATTGGTGCATGGCCACTGCCAAATAAAAAATATGACAACCTTTTGTCAAGTAAACCCATAAGCGACTTCATAGCCTTTTTTCTTATGTAGAAACCCACGGACCAGCTTTGAAGATCGTTGTACAGTAGTTCATCATTATTAATAGAGTTTTGAACGGGAGTTACACTTGGGCGATGAATTTCATCATTTACAGCTGGGAAAAACATTTGCTGTTGTCCCAATTGTAGAGATTGTGTGGATTCCCGAGGCGTTCGTTTGATGTTTGTTGTTCAACTGCATTTTGAAAAGGCTGATTTACTGCTCGTAATGTTTCCACTATTCTTATAGGATGTGTTTGCACAATTTCCAGATAGTTTTTAGCTACATTTCGCCTAAAACTTCCACTCGATTTTATTCTGCTCGATTTGTCAGACATGATAGCTACTTTTGTTGGTACAAAAATATGACAACTAGCAACTATTCTTCCAACATTCTTTTTATAATCCTGACGTGTCGGTATTAAGAGATTATAGTTTTAACGAGCGTAAAATTAGACAGGATGGTCTTATTGCTTTGAGTTTTAGATAGATCTTAAATCAACGGTTTTTAGAAGCTCTTTACAGCACATCTACAGTGCGATTAAAATCACCCAAAAAAACAACAATTTTGGTTTTAATAGGTGGTTTTGTAGGTGTTTTAAAATGTTTTAAAGATGCTCGCATTTCAAAAACTGCTTAGCTAGTAAAAATTGTGTATTACGACATTTAATTCTTAGGCCAATCATGATAAAACTTTGATAAGACATGTTTAAGCCTAAAAAGCGTAGGAAATGTTCCTTGGGTGGTCATAACATTATTTATTCGGACGAAAAATTGATTTCTCTGAAGGCATCTTTGAACGAGCAAAATGATCGTGTATAACGAGCATGTTTTAATACATTAGCATTTAACGCATTTAACTTCATGAATGATATTCATCTGCTGAGTTGGTTTCGGGAGCTATATTGGCAAAACGGGAAATTGCCATTGATTTTTATTATCAAATGCTAATAGAAGCCTTGCGCAAAAATAGCTTTTTTGAATAGCCCATTAGGTTTCAATTGTTAAAGAATGTGGTAAAAAAAAGCCTTATTTCATCAGCTGCCTGAATGGCGTTGTAAAATTCACTAAAAAGGACACTTACTCCCAAAATTATGAGTCCTCCCGAAAATGCGTGTAATTATTAGTTCGTCAATCCATATTACGATAGTGAAGGCTGAAAGAGTACGACGGTATGAGATGTCATGCTAAATGATTTTCAGTAATTTTTAAAGGAATAGTTGCTTCCCTTTTTTCAAAATCTGCCGTAACCAATGGCGGGCCAGATTTAATGACATTTTCTTTAACGCCGCTTTCAATAAATATCTCGCGTTTTCACTTCAAACTCGTACCCGTTAATGCTCGGAAGTATTTTGCTCATCTGTAGGTGGCTTTGGACTATTTTTTATAAGCAACGAATCAAGGTACTTGGTGACCAATAAGCAATTTCTATTTAAAAAAAAAGAAATACGAAACGCAAGCTCTAGTGAGCTTTTATGGCATATTGTTTTGTGAGAGTTTAAAGCCCTCTTTAGGCCGGTTTGGTGGTACAGTCGTCAACTTGTATGACTTAACAACATACCCGTCATGGCTTCAAGCCCCGAATAGACCGTGCTCTCATACGTAGGACTGACTATCCTGCTTTGGTAACAATAAGTCATAAAAAGTCAAGCTCACATCATTAGTGGGTACAGGCAGACCTTGAGCGACAACTAATGTTGTGCCATACAATAAGAAGAAACTCCTCTTTAGGTATGGTTGCAGCATTAGAACACTTCTGCAAAACGTTTCGAAATTGGCTGAAATCAGATGTCAGCCTCAACTCGTGTTACTTTTGATAGGAGTTTATAAACGATCTCTAGCTCTCCATGTGATTACTTAACTACAGGGCTCTCATTTTAGTCACCCTAAAGGCCGGGCTACATTGATCATTCTCGCTGATGTAATTTCGATTTTCACTAGCGCACCTGGCGGCGGCTGACCGAAGCATTTTTCAAAACAATTTTGAGCCGCTTCAGAAAATATGTCTAGACTGGACGAACCGCCGTGTCGTAATTAATTGGACAGCATCAATAGTAAGAATTCATAATTTCTAAAGACTGGGGCACATTGATCGTACTCGCTAGTGTAATTTAGATTTTCACTAGCGCATCTGGCGGCGGCTGGTAGAAGCTATTTTTGACCATCGAGGGAAGGGTCGTGCCGGATCTCAAAACTAAATATTATTTTCATCCTTTTTACGATGCGAAAATGGATTCAATGCGTGTAGAACAAGTGTATCTACCTTTTACAACACTTTTACTTTTCTCGTCCGATAGAAGTAAAAAACATGTAAAAATAACATATTTTCTGAAGCGACTCCAAATTGTTTGGTAAAATGCTTCGGTCAGCCGCCGCCAGATGCGCTAGTGAATATATAAATTACACTAGCGATTATGATCAATGTCCCCAGATCTTACAAGGCTTTCCAAGCCATTTTCATTTTAAACATTGTTTATTAACGCGTGCAAAATGTTATTCCACATCGAGCTGATATTTCATTTCCATCACAATATATTTTTTTTATTTTCTTCAGCATATTCAACACATGAAATCGAAATTATCCGTCAACGGACCATGAGATTTGGCTTCACACCCCGGCGAAAAAAGTCGAAACTCTGTTCCCAAACTTGGAAAACCCTGTAACGTTCGTCAATGATGATCAATACCAATGCTGAAAAATATTGATAGTTAAATTAACACCACTTTCAACATAAAATTTAGTATTCTGTAGGCAATAAACCAACCTACTTATCCATTGTCATTATGTTTAGTTGACAAATAAATATGCAAATTTTGAAAACATCAGAGGCATATAACCAATTAAAAATAATCTGCTACTGTTATTTTTTTACTTTATGTTAAATTAAAGCGTTACTCATTGTAACGCAACTACTATCGCAAAATGAAATGACAAGAATAATCTGATTTTTGTATCATATAATATCATTAAAAAAACTAGACTGCGACCCAGTGCACCTATTTTCAGCAGCATTTTGCCCCGCGGAGTCAGTTTGAGTTTGACATCGCTGCTCTAGAGCGAACCGTAATCCGCTTACGCGCTACGGCTGCTCGTAGCGTCTTCGAATCGATACCGCACGTGGATTCTTCTTTTTAATGAACCAAGCAAACCAAACAAACCAACCAACGCCTGTAAAAAGAAACAGGCAGGCGGAACGCAACGTCACGGCACCAGTCAGCCACCTCAGTGCGAACGTTCCGATGCTAAATGATGTTAAAAATAATTAAACTTCACTCTCAGCTCTCAGCACACTTGCCCCCGTCGCCGGCGATTCATCGTTGCCTTGGACAAGCTTCCCCTACCGCGCAAGGGCGAAAGGATGCTTGAAAGCGGAATGGTTTACACTTCCGCTTTCCGTGTTGCGCCTTTCGCCGGGCCCGAGTCCTGCCCGGAGGCACACGGTGCCACAAATAGTCGCGTTTGTTTTCTGTGAAGATGCTGCTTTCGCAACCCTCGGGGAAGGAGTCAAAACAGAGCTTTTGTCGCTAGCCAAGCACCGAACGATTGACCCAGTGGAAAGGCAAACGGTGCAAACGTGCGTTCGGTTTGTGCGTCGCGTGGGGTTTTAAAGCCTTTTGTGGAGTGAAAGCAGCGAACAAACATATTTTGCTGCTAATGTAAAATTGTGTGCGCTGTTTGGAGTTTTGATTGGGGAAATATGTTCAGTGGGAGCTTCTCCTTTTGCCTGAACTATTCACAGTAGCTCATCCACGCCTATGGAGACGCCCAGTACATCACGAAAACGCATGGAGACGCATGGTGCCTCACGACACGTACACACATTCGCCCGCAAATATCCCACCAGTCACAACCCGGTCAGAGGTCAGAGCACGGGACAGGTGCAAATTCCTTCCCGAAAGGGGTTCGATGTGCACGTCGGCATCCGGAGACATTCCAGGCGGACATTCTCCATCCATCCGCATCGCGCGGCCACGTGATGGTGCCAGCGTCACCAAACATTCCCACCGCCGGCGGGTGGCAACACATTCCGATCTGAGTGCTGCAGTCAAGCAAGCAGCATCGCCTCCAATATCGGTACCATTAACCCATTCCATCCACACTTCTTCAAGGCCGCAAATAATTCAACACATACAAACTCACAAACACATTACTGTGTAAGTAGCAGGGACAGTGCGTACGAATTAAAGCGGACGGAGCGGAAGCTCGTTGTAACCTTGCGACGACGAGCAAATAACCTTCAAAACCCGTCAGCACAGCGCAATAGCAGACAGCCGCTCGGTAATGATCGATAAAAACGAACGCACCGAACCCTTTTACTTTCATGTTACCATCTTTTTTATCACCCTTGTTTCAACTCGCTTCATCTGTTTTTTTTTTTTTTTTTTTTTACATGCACCACCGCCCATCCTGGCAGAGTTATAGAAACAATTTCCCGGCATTTGTTTCTCACCTCTGCCCCCCCACCAAACAGTGCTGCGCAAACCCTTTTTGCGTATTTATTTCCGGCCCAAACTTTATTCCACCGAACGACGCTCCATTCACGTTTGTTTCGGGAGATTATATGAAAAATAAAAGAACAAAGCCCTGCTATACCGTTGCCCCACACAAACAGCGATGGAGAAATGGAAGATGAGGAGGAGATGGTAACCGCTAGGTGCAAATTAAATGCCACCAGAGACAAAGGCAAAAGCCCGGCCCGGCAAACAGGCACGAACACTCGAGCATAAATATGTATGTATTAGATACAAGGTTTGGTCGGTGGTGGTGCAATTTTTTTTTTTTTGTGTTTTGTTGCTGAAGCCTTCAGAAATTTACATCGCAAAATGTAGGCATCGTAGACATCTTTACCCAAACTGGGAGCAAATAAATTACGAAACCAAACAGACCCGCCCTAATACTGGGATGCCACACGCTCATTAGAAATGCGGCGTCGATGGCTGGAAGGATTTTTGTAGGGGACCCGAGTGTGTGTTTCTTCTTTCTTTTTGCCTCTTTCATTGTTGTGTTGTTGCCTATTGAAGCCCACTGCCAAAGCAATCCAAACAATCGAAAACAGTACGTTTGCAATAGTTTGAAACGATGGCCGAAACGGAAATTGCATCTAATGTTTTTCCTCTGCTCATTGCCTCATCATCATGAGCTTGTTGTATCGCTTCATTCGCTTGCTAAGAGTTCCCTGTCAACCTTGCGCTAGCGCGCACCGAAATGATTGCAATTCAATTTCACCGAAATCAAAATGCAAATATGCAAGCGAAATGGAGGAAAATCGATCGAAAAACGGGTCTGAGATAACGGTTCGAAGCGTCAGGCGGAAGATTTTTCCCTTCATTCGCACTCTCTCTCTCTCTCTCTCTCTCTCTCTCTCTCTCTCTCTCTCTCTCTCTCTCTCCCTCTCTCTCTCTCTTTCTCGCTGAATCTATTTCTCGCTAGCGATCATTCTATCAGCATACATTACAAAACCCGTCCGATTGCGTTCTTTCTTTCCAGTGCTCTCGGAAAGCCAATCGGATGCGAGAATTTGTGCAGGGAAGCGAATTTGCATCGTCGCATGTGTTTTTTGCTCTTTTTTTTCCTTGTTGCATCAGCAGCTTCTTTTCTGCCCTTTATTCACACGGCCGAGGCGGGCAAATAAAATTCGGTACCATTTGCCTCGCCGCCTCCACGTTGATTTCATTAAGAGCGCAATTGTAATTCGATGATAACATGCACGAAATGAATGGCATTAAACGGCATTTTCCCCCTCCCGGGAAAGATGCTCGGTGGTCCATCTGGTTTCTGATCGATTGTACCATTGAATGGGTGAAATGAATTACCTGTGAGGGTGTGTGTGTGCTTGTGTGTGACATAGCACAAGTCAATCGAACATGACACAAAACATGACATGCCACTGTTGGCGGCAATTGCCACTGTCAACGATGGTCGGGCGATGGTGAGAATTAATTTCACATTGATTTTGGAATATTTTCTCGCACCCTCTCCATCTCCGCCACACGTTTAACTTTTACACTCTGCTCTAATATTGCTATTCGCTCTCACAAACACACACACACACACACACATTTCCCTTACCTTTTTAGTGCTTCAACGCACCTGCCTCAAAGCGCAAGTACTTTACGTGCAGCTCGAACGTTGATGACGTGGGTAAAAGTTAAAACCACCACCATCACTATGGCTTCCTGTGGTGTCTCCGCTTCCTATGCCTCTGATGCCCCCACTCTCTACATTCACACACACACACACACACACACACACACACACACACACACACACACACAAACACACCTGATGCCTGTGAGCATTAATTTTACGTCCCGTCGTACTCTCAGCCGGCTTGGAGCACCGGAAATCATCCCCAGCGGGGAAAAGGGAGCTAAACTGAAAAGCTCAAAATAATGACCATCACCACCACCCAAACGGGCAGCGGGCAGAACCAAAGCAGCGCTGGCGGCAAATGCAAGGGAACGAGAGGCAGAGCGGTTCAGGATGGGCGGGCGAGGCTGGGGATGCAAATTTTCATCTCATTCTCCTTCCACTTCAAAAAGTTCGTCCTGCCCTGACCCTCGCCAACCCCCCCCCCCCCTGGATGGAGGGTCAATTTGAGGACAGCGCTTCGAGCACCGATGGAAAGCCAACTGCTAATGCGTTTCATTTTCCAAGATGCGTCCCAATCTTCCGCTGTCTCTTTTTCCCCCCTCTGTCTCTCTCTCTCTCTCTCTCTTTCTCTCTTTTTCCCCATCAGCACTACATCGATAAGCAATGTGTCAAGTGGTCGTCTCTAATTGCTTCTGGGTTGATACATTTAATTATGCTAAAACACAGCAGTGCCCGATGGCAACAAATGGTGCTGCGGTCGGAGAGCAAATGAAAACCGAAAGAAGACGTAGCAGCCCAGAACACACCAAACGACACTGTCGACCAGGTGGCCCGGACCGGCATCAATTGTCGGTTGCGTGACGCTGACAGGAAAAGAATTATCCACCCATCAGCATCTCCTTCTCCTCGCTCCTCGGCTAATTATACGAGCTTGAAGGGGAATCATTTTCTCACTTTGAAGTGAATGAAATCCGGGATTTTGCCCTTTTTTGTGCTCGAGAAAGAAAGACCATATATATCATTGTGCCCGTAAGTTCGTTTCACTGCATTCACTTGTTAGCTCGTTTTGAAATCGTGACAAAAACATATAAAGAAATGCTGAGCGCAGGGCAGTTTTTAGTTTACGTACGACCAAACGACTGTAACTTGCATAATTTAATCTGTTTAAACATGTCTAAAGACTTTTGTGTGCTTAAATCAACATAGTTCTTACATGTCTCTTAGCAAGATCTCAGCTAAACAGTCTTTAAAGTTAAAAAAACCCGATGTAAAGTTGTTTATAAGATTATCTGTTAACACTAAAAATGGGGTTTTGGGTGGCTGGCTCCAAATCAACCTGTCCATTTATTATTAAGCACGTTTTAAGACATTTCATTTGCGACTAAGGCATCAAGATCAACGGATGTTATTGAATGCATATTAAGTCCAAGACTTAAAAAAGGGAGCTCGAAACATAACGTATAGGTTGTCCTTGAGATACGCTATTAACGGAAGTATCGAGTATGTTGAGTTTTATGTTATTTGAAACATTCAATGCAAATGATCTTTTTTAAAGCTTGTTGCTCTTAACAGGAAATGTATCAAATCAGTACAATTTATTCAAAAACCTGCCTTAATGAGAACACCATAAATATCTTCTCCCTCTTCTTCTTCTTTTACACAACAACCGTTGTCGGTCTAGGCCTGCCTGAGAACCCACCTGGGGTTTGGCTTTATTGTTTACCCATAGCAGATAGTTAGTCCTACGTATGAGGTGTATACGGGTTTTGAACCCAAGACGGGCATGCTGTTAGTCGCAAGCCCTGCACGTTGACGACTGTACCACCAGACCAGCCGATCACGAACTTCTCAATATGCGTATACGAGGTTCCGCGTATCGCGTATGAGGTAGCGTATTCTTAAAAGTTGTTTGTCTGCACAAGTGCTATGTGCTGTTTATAGCCGTCTTAGCCACATAGATTCCATTACAAATGCTCTGCACGCGTGATCAGGAACGTCCTTATGATCTAGAAGCCAATGGTATCCATTTTTATTGATATGGTTGTTGATTTGTCTCAGCAATGTTGATATTTGGACAAACAAATTCAAAGTTAAATAACAAATAGAAAAATTAGCAAGTTCCAATTTCCGCTTTTCCATTTCATGGTTATTACGACACTCTCTTGAAATAGCTTTTGGACAGGGGTGGCTTAAGCAGTACGAAAACTAATCGACCGCGTGGGGCCGAGAAAAGGAACCCACTTCCCACTCGCAAACAAATTTGCTTGTAAATCTTTCTCCTGTTTCAAATTCCTCTTACAAATTCTTGCTCAACACTGCAAAAAGGCCTATAATCGTGTGAGCGCTTAGAGCCTCCATTCGTGTTAATCCGCCACTGCTTTTGTTACAAACTGGGAGCGTTTGAAACAAATTCGAATTTCTCAAACAATCTAGTTCAAACTTTGAAGAAGCATATTATTGGGGCGCTTTAATATATCTCGAATTACTATGATGTATTGCAAAAGTGAACTTCATTATCATGGCTTCACTGCCATCCCTAGAACATGTCCACAGTAAAAGGTTGAAATGTTGATAGTTTATTTGCGCTTCACATCTTTAAGATCTAGAAATAGGGTTAACTAGTGATCTCAACAGAATTCTGCAGATAGACCCTTTCAGTCTTAAGTGAGATTTATTGAAGTCCTATTAGGTCATACAAAACATTCGAATTAAAATAAAAGATTGAATGAAATAATCGTAACAACATCATTCAAACTATGATAAGATTCAAAACGCTCCGAGGGATGTCATGTGTGTTGCATACCATTCGGGAGCCAGCCCATTTTCCGTCAACAGACCCCCGTGGTATGCAATCGGCAAAACAATCCCACCTTCATTATCAGCTCCGTTCGTTGCTGAATTGTTAAAATGTTCACACACGTACGAACTATTACGAGAAGATGGTTTTATGTGTCAGCCGCAAAAAGTAAGACCAACCGCCCCCCTTATGTGTAACATAAAACTCGCTCCGTATAAACCCTTTTTGTTTGCGTGATTGAGCGGTTCAGCCCCGTTTGCAAAATATAAACCTGAGTTTTGCCCCCTTTTCCACCGTCCTAGCAGGGACCGTTCGCACCCGTATGAAGCATATCTCATTATGGTGCCTGCGTAACGAAAAGTCACGACCACAGCCGTAACCGAAACGCACACCACACATCATCTCGGCGGTGCCGGCGGCGGGCGAAAGGCGAAAAAAAAAACATTCCGCTTCCAGCTTCGGTTCTGAATCGCACCCAAATGATCGTTCCTTCCTCCCTCCACTCCAACAGAACGTTCGAAGTTTTGTAAATATCGTTGCTTGTATGAGCTGACCTTCCGCACGCACCTGCACCGCATCGCACCCCGTATTCCGGTGTGTCTCACCGGCGGCCTATTCTTAGCTTTCCAGAATGCTGGATGCTGGGAAAGAATAAAATAATAATAATAATAATAAAAAACGAGCCCCTCTCCAACGGTACACAAGCTGGGGTATAATTCAATTTCAGGCCCTCTCGTACGCTGCGCACACACCCTCGTACCGCACACCGGCATGCAATCACATTTCTTTTATGTCGGATCGACGGCACAAGCGGGCCGCCACAACGCGTATAAAAATCATACGGAATGGGAATAAATGGTAAAAGCGCCCCGTGCGTAGGCGGGGCAGTCGCACACAATACGAGATGATGCGTGTACATTCACACAAAACGCACACACACACACATGTATGTGCGAGACGCACGGAAAATGATCGATTGCTTCTTCGGCGCAGCCAAAGAACGAGGCGGCTCTACACTGTGTACCGGGTTATTTTTAGCTGGAATGTTAAGAAACATATAGCCACGCTTCGCGATGCTTCGCTAGCGTCAAATCCAATTAGCTCTACCCATCGCCCGTCCTATTTATGGATAGATTTCTTGTTTAAAAAAAGCCATCTTTGCGCTGCACTATGCATACATTTAGGCGCTTCCGCTTGCCGATAACTTCATGCAAAGAAAATGACTGCTTCTACCTGTGTTTGTATGTTCTTTTTCTTCTTCGATTATCCCGCTGACTTCATTTCAATCTCTCTCTCCCCTCGAAACCATCATACGAAGCGTGCTCTTTGCTGCTTGATTCGTATTGGACGCCTTCAAAGCCCATTGAAAGCAGTGGGCGGGTGAACAGCAGTAGTTGCGGAGCGCTGACATGCAGTAAAGTTTTATTTTATCTTCCATCCAACAAGTGGCGAGTGGTTTGCTGCTGCATGAGCATGATTGTCTTTTTTTTTTGTTGTTCTTCTTCGGGTGTTTTTGTGCTGCGTGAGGAGATGGTGTAAAAGCGGGACAAATGCGTACACACATTCTACTCCCTCTCCCCCACCCCACCCCTGTACCCATGCGTATTTGGAACGGTCGGACCGGTTCGCTCCCTTCTTCTAGTTCGCTGCGAATGCGTACGCGCTTTATCTGATTGTGTTGCTTGATATAGGTGTATACAAATTGATTCTTCTCCTTCGTCCTGCTGCCACGTTTCTTGTCTCATAAATTATTCGCCCTTGCGCCGGGCTGTGGTAGTTACGAGGAGAAGCGAGAAGAAAAAAAAATAACGACAGAAGTAAAACCATTTGACACCGAAATAAAGCACGGACCTACCTGTTCCACTGTGCCGCTTTTGAAAGCTCAATCACACCGCAACGAAAACAAACATTCACACACACACACACACACACACACACACACACACACACACACACACACACACACACACACACACACATACCCACAAAGATGTCTCGCAACACTCGCTTTCGTTTCCCGCTGGAAAATCTCATCCCCTTCCGGGCAGGAGCAAGAAAATGAATTACACATAATTAATGGTAAAATATGATCATCATTAAAAATAATTATTTCCCCATTGAGGATTGACCTTCCTCAGCTTTCTCAGGCAGAGAATAGTATAGTTATATATATATATATATATATATATATATATATATATATATATATATATATATATATATATATATATATATATATATATATATATATATATATATATATATATATATATGTGTGTGTGTGTGTGTTTGTGTGTGTGTGTGTGTGCAATTGTATGATGCCGCAAGGCGCAGGGAGGAAAATGAGAAAATAAATAAAGCACAAAGCCTCAAACAGCCCCATCTTCGTTCTTCCAGAAACATCGGCAGGTGCGAAAGCGCCCGGATTTATGTACGGTTTTTGGGGCGTATATCGGTTTGCCGCAGGATAGAGACACACGAGCGTGCCCATTGTGCCCCGGTCCAGGCGCGTACCCAGTGAGGGCGGCGACTTCATGAATCATGTCGCTTTCTATAAATCTTTCCATCTCGCTGGTCTGGTCCCCGGCTGGCTCACCGCAGGAACGGCAGAACCAAACAATGCCTCATTCCCGGACTTTCAACGTGTGGGTTGTTTTATTTGTCTTTGCTGGCGGTGTGATAAACGCGCACGATGGCGGAGCAATACAGGTACATTTCTTCAGATTTGTTTTTCTTTCTTTATGTGTAGGAACGACTTTTTGTCCAATGTGACAGTTTGGTATCTGGTTAGGGATTTTGATTGGGCGTTTTCTTTTTTTTTTTTTTGTTAGCTTTCGCTACAAGTTAAACGACCCCACACTTACCGGTCAAGTGGAGTATTGTCATCGAACGTAACATTCAACGCAATGAAACCGCTTTGTGCTTTGTGAACCTTGGGATGAGAATCATCGATTTTTTTTTCATGAATATTTAATCGAATCAAGAATTGCATGATGATTTTCGATCTTATGCTTCATGACCGTCTCAAAATTTGATGATTGGAGACCTATAGGGTGAGTAGAAAAAACAGCAAACCGACTTCAGACTGCTCGTCTGAAAGATGTCTGATTTATTCCAGTGACATCTCATTATGTTGTTAATTAGCACACAAAAGTATTTTTGTGGAACTCTTCCAGGAAAAAAACTATTCGTGTTAGATTTCAAGCGTGATAGCGTAATTGCTTCATATTTGCTCTCGTAATTGCTCTCGTAATTGCTCTCGTTATGCTATTTGAAAGTTGGACTGGAACAATTAATCGGATATGCCGCCGTACAACACACGTCTCTTACTTTTAGGTCTGGAGACGCTTGAAAAAGACGTAAAGACTCACAACCTAGAATACTGTACGAAACGAGACATAGTACACAATATGGTGCAAATGTCTCCATAAGCACCATGACAAGATTTAACGATCATACATAATTATTTGACTGTTAACATTTAGAAACATATCAAGAAATTAGTACTAGTGTAAGATTGCGCCCCACACTAGACAGTTAAAACTCGTGACTCGAGTTTTCTATGGGAGCAAAAATCAGCACAGTTGCCATATTCACCGGAGAGCGCTAATTAGTGTCAAGCCAGAGCTACCCGCCATGGAATCTATGCTAGATTTGCTATCAAGGTGATATGAAGATATAGAAATAAATTCATGCTCCTAATTCTTTGCTATTAATTGAATTCCATATAATTTCTAGGGATACTGACCACGAAGCGCAATGCTCCGCTAGTGATGTTTACATTTTGGGTTTATCCGACGGCCTTATTCACTTTCCCTCTTTCCGTTAATATACAAATGCTTCCCTATTATTAGCTTATACAACACCCTTTGACCCAATGATTCGCATGACTAACCACGTAGATGGCGCTACTGTTAAGTGTGGAGTAGTTGCTTTATCGCCTCAAGATGGCGCTGCTGTTGTATTGTGGCTTAACTAAGGTGTAAATAAAATTGCCTATATTTTGGCGTATTTTAATCCTGAACAGTATTCATTAAACCTTCGCGGTGGACGGGTAAATAAACAATAAACAATATTAGCCTGGAAAACCACATGTGGCTATCGCATGTGGCTCGTAACCTGAACATATCGCAGTATGCCATTCTGCATTTATTGCAAAATGAGCCTGAACTAAAGCTACTGAAGTTCCAAAAACTTCAGAATCTTACCAATGCACACAAAGAAGTTAGACTCACTAGATCCAAAGAGTTGCTTCCAGCAGTTTGTGAACAATCAAATGATCGTGTTTGCCTTGCCAGAGTGGCCTGCTAAAACCTTGCAACTTCGGTTGGCCATCAGTACTTAATAGCCGTAATGGAGTATATATACAAACAAATTAATTTGTGTATTTCTCGGAGGTGTACCAGTAAAAAATATAATTAATAAATTAATAAAAAATTAATTTTCCATTAAGACCAACTAAAAGTTTTACAAAAGTATGCATTAATATGTTCTACTCATTAAATTGGTAGAGCGTTTGTATCCGTAGATGTAGTTTTTATCACATTTACCTTAATGTGTAATCTATTCTAGCTTACCCTGAATTACTCACGCCTCGACACGGCTGTTTATTAGAGGAATGGTGGAGATCGAATAGCGATTGTACAGTTTTTTACGAATGTTTTTGTACCTCTTGTTTGAAGGGAAGAACACTATCAATGGTGTATAAATCTGCATTCCTTGTGAAGCGGTTTGTATCAGTTATCACGCGTAACATTTTGTTAAGCATTACAAATCATGCATGTCTACAGAGGTAAATTTTCGCGGGCGGGAGTTTTCGCAATACGGCCTTTTTGAACTGTTCCTCTTGAATAAAAAAAGGTGATTTTTCGCATATGTGATCCATACTGGGGCTGCTTGTGTTGCAACTGGTAGGATTATCTGTTTATAAACTGCCAACTTATTAGGAAGATATCAAGATAGCGTTGCATTCTGCTCTTCAATTCGATCATGTTCCTACCTTTGACTGCAATCGCAGGGTCATCTACGCACAGAAACAGTATGCCATCGCAGAAAAGGAGAGAAATATTCGTTTTGTAAAAGATGTACAGTAATATGCCCTCCACACGTACCGGGGTCGTGTACCGTACCATCGGTGTGACCAGATTTTTTCGGCAGTTTTCGGTAGGAGCGTCAAAATTTTATTGGTATTTTTTGGTAGGAGTTTCAATTTGCATTACCAGCACGTCCAATTTTATCGCATCTCTTGAAGTACAGACACGAGCCTTAGTTGTCAGTTAGTTATGACTTTTCAGTCAGTATTATGAGAAAATCTGTGATTTTCGGTAGGATAAATGAAAAATCGGTAGTTTTAGGGTGGTCATCTGTGAATCGGTAGGTATATCCAAAATCGGTAATGATACAGATAAATCGGTATTTCTGGTCACTCTGCGTACCGTTCTGTCAAACTCTCCAAAAATGAGGGAAAGGTATAAAAAGGAACGGTATGGTACGCCGAAACGTGTAGAGGCCCAATACGGTAACGGTTTCCTTGTGGTTCATCCGCAAGAACAGGATTTGGATCAGACAAGGCAGAGTGCAAGGCCACTCTGAATGATCTCTATTTAAAGTAGCTACTAATAATTTTAAACTAGATAAACTGGAAGACCAAATTCAACCAGCTTGTGTAAAAGTCCACCATATCAAACGCTGTCGAATGCCTTTTCAACAACCAACAGTAGTGATGGTGTAGGCCGCCATAACCACCGAAGGTCGCTCTCCACTCATATTTATCGTGTGTGGGGTCAAAATAAAAGAGCAAATCTATTGCGAAAATATTTTGGCGGGGAGCTCTAAAGCCCTGAGCACCTCAGAAACAATTCAGCCGCAGACCTTGACCTTCAGCCGCAGACTTCGGTGCAATGCATCTTCGTGCACAAGAGTAAACCAGCACCCAAACCCCGTTGTCAGTAAGAGCGTCGTTCTGTCCGTCTTGGAGGACATCGACGTTCAACATTGGGTGTTCAAACCTCAAAAAAATAATTAAAAAATAAAAATGTTTAGTGTTACGATTACAGACGAAATTTTAAGGCTATCCGGAATTTGAATCAAAACGTCCGTAATTTGAAATATGAGCTTCAAACTGTCCGGAATATGAATCAAAATATCGTTGCATTTTCATGATTTTTTGGAATGATTTCAGTAAAATGATTGTAAATCTTTTTTTTCTGAAATTCAGAAGGTTCACTTCAATTAGGTGAGTTATGCAAAGGTATGGCCGACTTAATTTTTATTTTAAGCAAATATGCCTTAAGTGTCCGTAATTCGAAGCAATTCGGTATCTCGATTTTGGATCAAGAGTCTGTAAACATTCATTAATCTTCAATGGCACCAATTATTAAAATTTGAAGATTCTTATCTCTAAAGGTATGGCCGACTTAATTTTTATTTTAAGCAAATATGCCTTAAGTGTCCGTAATTCGAAGCAATTCGGTATCTCGATTTTGGATCAAGAGTCTGTAAACATTCATTAATCTTCAATGGCACCAATTATTAAAATTTGAAGATTCTTATCTCTGATAATCTGATCTGATCTGAGATCTGATCTCTAAAAGCTTTTCTCAAAAATCTCTTCGTTTCTTAAAAACGTTAAAAATAGTTCTTAACCCCTTAACCATAATGACCAGCAATTTAAATTAATTCGAACTCTGCTTCAACGAACTCACGAACCAGATGCACGCAACAACAAGCAGCACCGACAATCACACTTGTGATTTTCCACCGTTCAATTGGTGCGAGCGCTGCCCCCCATACCCTCCTATTGTCACCGGCTGGCGTTGCATTTGTTTCGCTTATTTCCCCGTTTTTATTTCCCATTTTTATTTTCCGCACAATAAGCGTTCCTCTTGCACAATACACCATCGGAGCACGCACACACATACACACGCATGCTCCCGGCACGAGGTGGAACGTAAACGTAGAGCATAAACTGCCAGCACACGGTCCCGCCACTGCGCCCAGGATAGGATGGAGGGCTTAGAAATTAAACTCGAAATTGAAAAGAAACGTTCCCACGGCCAGTAGTCGACGGTGAAAAGGTGAAGGAGTGTGTAGGGAACACTTCCACCAAACCCACCCCTTCCTCCCCCCCCCCTCTCTCCTCCCACACGAGCCACGGGCCAATCTGAGCGCAAAAAAGAAGCAAACGAAGAAAAAAGTACGCCCGAAGGACAGTAAAACATTCGCCCGATGGCACTCACGGGCCATCATATAAAAGCGCACACACACATACAAAGCAGAAAGGACACAGATTGTAACACGGTAACGTTAAAGATAAAGTAATATCAGACCGACCCTGCTGTCACACTGTTCTCCACTTTCCCACTCAAACCGTGTGCTCCGGTGCGTGTGTGTGTGTGTTTTTTTTTTTCATTTTTTTATATTTTTCTCCCTTCCCCGAGACCGACCGGGTCCGGGGAAATACAAATTCGCAAATACTGGCGGCCACAATGCCGCGCAAAAGTGCGAACCACCATTACGCGGTGACAAAACCGAACCTTTCCTTTCGCTTCGTTTCCGCCGGCCTGTCCGTCCGTTCATTAAGGGACACATTAATTTCCTCGAGCTGTCACAGCGCTGGGCGCGCCGCTGTTGAGCTACCGCTGTGTTCGCGCCAAGTATCGCGCGTTGTGTAACGTGTTAGTCAATTTATACCATTGTGTGTGTGTGTGTGTGTGTGCTGGACTGGCTTTTTATTTTTATTTTTGGAGAAAATGTGTATACGGTATACAGCGGAAAAAATACCCATTAATGCATTTAGAGTCGTCGTAATTTGGCGCAAGAAAGCAATGTATAACACACGAAAGTGTTCTTCTTTTTTCCAAATGGATTTTTCGTCGAGACAGCTTATTCTTCTTCTAATTTTTTAACTTCTTTCATTTTTTTGTACAAAGATTCATAAGAAGACGGTTAAACAACCACTTACTTTATCACGAAGCGAAACGCGCTCGAGCGCTGGTAATGAAACGAAATTTGAACGTCCGATGTGAGGTGCACCAGTCCGAGATTCATTGCACAAAACCGCGCGGCCACTCTCGACACACAAGTGCAAAAATCCAATTAAAGCAACCACGACCTGATTCGCATCATGTCTAGAGAAACCAACAGCAATAATAACACTCTTGTGCGACACCACTCGGTTTCCACCCTAAGGCACCCCAAGCCTTCTCCTGAGCCATTTTTTTTTCTAACACGAAAAAAAAAACAAAAAACAAAAAAAGGGACCCTTCGCCCAGATGTGCTTGCAGATGTGTAAAACAAAACCAAATAAAAAAAAATACGTGGAAAAATAAAGTACACAGGGTTGAGAGCAAATTGTAGGAATTATCGTTTGTGATCTCGCTTTCTTCGTTATTGCTCGCTCCTTTTTGCGTTCCGTTGAAAGCACGGCTTCATCAAGACAGGCGCAAGCGAGCGGGAGAGTAAAACAAAACAAAACGAACACGACCTCAACATTCGTTTCATTGCAGCGTGGAGCGTCGCCGCGATGAAACGCGATAATGAAATAGCAATGTAACCCAATCTACTAGCACGACCTTCTACTCACACAAACTCTACCCCTTTTCTTTTACAATGGTCGCGCAAAAACGTCTCCGAAGGTGGGAAGGGAAAACTCTCGAGCAAAGTCAATGGGCTGAACCTTCGGGTTCGAATGATTGAGTGGGGATGAGTCGACCCGATTCCCGACCATTTCTTTGTTTCGCTGAGACACGGCGCACGGCGAATGCTAAGCAGACTTTTCCCCCCCTTTGGTCGATTGTCTCTATCGGTTCGTTTCTTCCTTGAAATTACGCACTTTGCACGCCAAAGTTTGCATGTGGTAAATCGATTGAACAAAAAAAAAGGCCGGAAAAGTGAAAGAAAATTCCCAGACACGCCCGGCACGGAAAGTTGGGCCATGGGAACTGGGCAAACATCGTAAAGCGTATATTTACATTCCAATGTTTCATCTCGAACTTTCAGCCAGTTTTGCAAGCTGTTGTCTAATTTTTCACTCGTTCGTTTGAAAACCCCCACACCGACCGTCGTCCTTTTCCGCCAGCGCACCGAGGTTAAGAGCCAAGTATTTTGTCATGTTTTCTACGGCTCCGCTCCTATCCCTTGCCGCTCAGAGAACAGCAGCACTTGAACGGTACGACAATGCGTACCGTTAAGCGGGGCCAAATGGGGCATGTGGGGCGAAATGGGCACCTTCTATTTAATTTCACTTCAAAGATATATTCCAATGCTGGAAATGTGTTCTATGGACACCATATAAGTTTCATAACCCTTTTATAACAAATTACCAAGAAAAATGCAAAATAAGATTTAGTATCATATTGAGATAATTTTTACCACTTCGAAAATTAAAGCTTAAACCAGTGTCACAGGGTTGCGTGGAAGTTTTACAAGGTACAGTGGCCGGCAAACTAAAGTGCCCACAAGGTGTTTTATTTGATTAAAGGTGTTTTATTTGATACGAGCTGATTTTTTTTATTTACTGATTGTGTGTGTTGGCATGTAGGCCTGTAGTAACATGTTTTTTAGTTTTCAAGCCCCATCTTTTTAAGAAATAACTCAAAGTGTTTATTCATGATGCTAATATAGGTATCAGCCATCGTAATACTTTCGATTCACGATACATATATTTTAAGAAATGATATTTCTATACAATTTGTCCCAAGAAAGCTAAGCAATTGAATGCGTATTTTTACTAATATAACAAAAATTACAAAAATGTTTCACGTGGGGCAAAATGGGCAGTTACGCTTGGGGCAAAATAGGCAGATGCTTTCGACAAATGTTTAGCAATAGATAAATGGTGGAGGCATGTAATAGTGTAAGAATAATTTGTGTTTTGTGGCATATTCAAAGGAATACGCAGTAAACTGCTTAACATGCCCATTTTTCCCCGCTTTTGCCCTGCCAATCGTCGCAAACGTTCAGCGCGAGCCGTGGCACTCGACACGATTCGGGCGAAACTTTCTACCGAAAAATGCCAGGAAACTCGATACCGAAGAATACCAGGAGATGGCGGAGCCTGAGATGCAGAAAGGGAAAAAACACATACAGACACTCACATTTTAACAATAGGCAGCAATAATGGTGGAAAGCGGAGGGGGGAGTTGAGTGAACAGATAACAGATCAACCACGTTTGTTTCTTTTTTTTTCGGTCTCACTTGCGTGCGTGGGTGAACCAACCGGGCCCATCAATAGAAATAAACAACCGCACGTTTTGTTTGCTTTGAGGTTATCTTTATCCATATAGAGCGAGTGCTGGTTGTTGTAACCATTTACAGGAAACGATATCGCGGCTGATGGAGTTTGGGGTTGAATAGCGACCGCTACGACGAACCCGGGCCGCGGGTCAGACACACACTGGTTCTGGAGGAAAGCGTGCGCTGGCGCTGGAAGATGGAGACGACCCGCGGTAGTGACGACCGCCCCTTTTGCCACCTCAAGAGAAATGGGAAAATGAAAGGAAAACAAAAAAGAGGCGCACCGCTTGCCGGGGAAAGAAATTTTCTGCCGGCCGCTACAAGCATTAGGTGATAATGTTTGGTAAGAATAATTTAAACACAAAAAAACAGGATTACATACACAATATGAACAGGCTCTGGATGAGCTCTTGGCAGGCAAACGAAAAACCTGCACAACCGTTTCGATCATCACATTAGCTTCAAATGGCAGAGGCACGTGCCGGCTTACGGCACGACACACCCTGCCTGGCACAGATACGTTAGCAGCAGCAGTCCGGCAAAACCCCCGTACAATGCTCCCAGACGGTTCGATAGCGCCGTGGACCACCCGTGGTCCCCGTGGCGCGCCACAAATACCTACTGCAGTTGTGATTGTCCTTCTTGATCCGATCGCGCACCTCCGGCTCGATGAACTTCTCGTGCTTGGAGCCCTTCTCGCCGGCCAGACCGGGCCGCACCAGGAACTCCTGATCGGCGGCGACGGCAGCGACCGCCGCCTGCTGTGCCGCCCGGGCCGCCCGGTTGCACTCGTACGACGATATCTCGTCCTCAAACTCCGACACCACGAACACCCACTTCGGTATCTCGAACCGGATCAGCCCGAGCAGGTCGCGCACGTAGTCGAACTCGTCCACGAACGTTTGGTACAGCTTGTTGCCGAACCGGCAGGACAGCTTCATCTCCAGCCGCCACTCCTGCTGCTGCTCGATCGTGGGCGTGGCGGAGGGCGTACCGGACGACTGGGCGGAACCGGCGGTCATCGCCGGCGCACCACCGACCACCATGCTGCTCATTGCCTTGCCCGGTCCGTTCGGGACGGCGGTTGGGCCGAGCGGGACCCCGTTGGCGGGAGTGGCACCACCGCCCGCTCCGGGCACTGGGGCAGCCTGCGGACCGGCACCACCGCTGCCCGCGCTCGCCGGCTTCGTACTGATGAACGAATCGTACAGCCGACCCAGTATCATGAGCCGCGTGTGCCGGCACGACTCCCGCACCAGGTTCTGCTTGGTGAGCTTGAGGGCGGCGGTCACGTACTCGCGCACCTGCGTCTTCTGCTTCTGGATCACGTGGTAGCGGGTCGGGTTTTCGAGCCGCGTCTCCACCTGCAGCACCTTCTTCGGCAGCTCGATGTCGATGTTTTCGAGCGGCAGCCGGACGGACAGGACGGGCGGCCCGGGCGAGGTAACCATCGACCGCGGGCCCGTCTCGCTGTTTTTGATCTGCTCGCGAAACAGCTGCTGCTTGAGCTGCGTCCGGGAGGAGATGTTCAGCTGGGGGAAGCTCGTTCTTTTGTTAAGATTGGTTCGAGAAAGGGAGTTTAAATAGTGAATAGATCGTAAGAGCAGTACGCACGGGTACGGGTACGGAGCAACAGGGAATCGGTTAGAGCGGTTGCAACCGCACGCGTCGGTTAGCGAACAGTGGCACACTTACTGATCAAACGCGGACACGGTGGAGGAGCGCAGGTCGCGCACAATGTTGACGTCGCGCGATTTGTCCAGCAGCGAAAAGGCGTCCTCCTCGTACCGGCTGCAGTCGACATCGACCAGTATGCGCTCGAAATTATCCATCGTGGGGCGGGAGAGGGGAGAGAGGGGCTCGCAGCTCGCAACCTAATACTGCTTCGTACCGGAACAGCAGGCACTTTCAACAACGGTGAACACTTTCAAACGCACACGCTCTCCCTAGTTCGTATCGGCCACCGCGAATAACATTTCAGGTGGAGGGAAGGAGCAGGGAGCTTTTCGAAACCTTTGCGGGTGTGTGAAAAAGAACGGAAGGAAAGAAGAATTTAACTTTTGGACGGTTTTTCTTTTACATTTGGGGTTAGACAATTCTCGGAAACAGATGGAAAAAGTAACAAGCTTTGCTCTTTGAGTATTTGGTAACAGGATCATATTGTTAAAGACATTGCATTGCTTCTAACGTATTCTCTATGCTTCCATTGGTTTTATACCGATCAAAATAAAATTCTAGTCAAAATAACATAAAAAAACTAAAGCCTGATCAGCGTTACTTTCCAGCGGTTGCTTGGATACGTTTTGCTTAGTTCACATCTATACAATGGAAACCGTCTTGGTTATGGAAAACGCAACGCCGACTCAGATTGCAATGTTTGGAAAGGTTAGGAGAAAAATAATGCAAATTACAGCCAAAATTCAATAGACTAACACTTTTTCGTTAAACACTCAATAGTTTGCTGGTAGTTAAACTAAAAAGCATGCGTTTGTATGGAAAACTGGGTTTTGAAAGGTTAACCAAAATCTCATGACCTGTTAAAACAATTGTATGACAAAGCATGCCAACTAAACATCACATATTCAATAGTTGGAAGTCAATCGATGTTCAATCAGTACAGGGTTCCCAACTATTTATTGGTTTATTCCCATGAATTTTTGGTGGGTTCCCATATTTTTTTAGTGCGTTCCCACGATTTTTTGGCCGTTTCCCAGATTTTTTCGGTGCAATTGTATTGATATCCAATCGGAAAATACCAATAAATTATGGGAACGAATAAAAAATCTATGGGATACGATCAGAAAATCTTGGGATCGCACCAAAACATCATAAGAACTGACCAATAAATCGTGGGAAACCCTGTATGTTCAGCCTGTATATACATTAATGCGTGGTTTTTCGAACTTTGATAAAGATCGACATTGATAAAGAATGTCATCTACAACGTTTGAGGAAAGGTTTCCAATAAGTAGTCGAAGGAACTGTACAGCATGCCTCTAGGTCAAAAGATATGTATCTTACTATAGGTGGCTGCTATTGTAGGTCCGGCAACAAACAATGCAACAAACAAAAATACTGCTATAAATAATCTTCTCATAGGGATTACAAATCATACTAGCCAACACAAGCTTTAAAGACTTTTTACTAAAGTACCACGCAGCCAGATAGTCAGTCCTTGCTAAGGGCGACGGTCCTTGCGAGGGAGCACAACGGGCAATATGTTAAGTCGTTTGATTTAGACGATAATACCGCAGAACCCGGATTCTTCGAGTAGTTCCTTGACTGAGACAGACTTTGATACTATTTCTAGAGACGAATTAACAAGGCAACGTTATCAGAGACCAGAATGGGGTCAGGATCAGTTTCAGACATACCACCAATAGGCAATTTTAATTAGTTCAAGGACCAGTATTGGTACTTATATGTTACAGGATCTATATGGGATCAGAATCAGGATCAGTAGGGAAGTTCTGGTATGGGTTCAGAATCCATTCCAGGTCCGGGATGTGATCGGGATTAATTCCACAACCGGCATGGTCACTAATTCAAACACCTGTCTGGGATTGGAATCAGTTCGAAAATCAGTTCGATTGGAATTTTTAAAAACTCCGTTGCACGCTTCGGAAAGTTATTAAAAACCCCCTGATATTATCTTGGAGTTAACAAAAACAAACAAAAATTTTCTAGCAGTTGAAATGATAAGTGGTCCGCTGAATATTCCAGAAAGACTCAATGTCAGAAGACTTTAGGTGGCCGCCACTGTAGATCCAGATGTATGAAATCATTGCAACAACATTTCTAAAAAAGAGCTACTGCAACATATAACCTTTTTTTAGGGGTAACGGGACTAGCCGGCCTATACAGGCTTTCGAGACTTATTAAGTACCACGCAGCCGGATAGTCAATCCTGGCTTAGGGTGACGGTCTATACGAGGCTTGAACGCAGGACGGGCGTGTTGTTAAGCTGTTGACGATAGTACCGATGAAAAACAAGGACCAGCATAGGTTCAGTGTAAGTTCTGATATGGGTTCGGGAATAATTCCAGGTTTTTGGAGCTGTTCCAGGACTGGTATAGGGTCAAGATCAAATCCAGGGCCGATATGGAATACCTCAAAGCGTACTTATATATTTTCTCAAAGCTAGCCTTACAGTATGCAATCTGTGGTACAAGATGTCTTTATTTAGTGTTCAATCGATGGCCACCGTAGCATGGCAGCCATATGGATCTCATCTATTCTGAAAACCATATTCCATTGCTAACCGGAAGAATCAAGCTTTGAAATATAAAAATGTTCACTAAATAACACTTACAGTTTTCATTTTAAAGCATTTTTAAAAAGAACAAGATATTTTGCGTACTCTGTACTTTTCGGGCATATGTAACTTACAGAATAATATTTATTTATTAATTTATTTATATATTAAATTGAACGCATGTAGCGACCTCTCGAAGCGGGGTTATGCATCATCTCTTGTCAGGAAAGCCGTATAAAGATATCAAATACATTGCCTACTAGTCGTTCACAAAGGTCACCCTGCCACAAAGATGCCCCGTAAAATATGCAATCCACGTTACAAAACCACTCTGTTTAGATGTGGTTTGCCTGACGAAGAGGCACAGAGAGCTGCAAAAGCTCGACAATCGGCAATCGATTCGACATCACATAAATACTTCATACTTCAACTTCAAAAAAACAATGGATTCGTTCCACCCAGCATCCCGCTGACATTGCCATTGAGCGACCAATAAAAGCGGCCTCCCCGCGAGCAGCTTACGCATAATATTCTGCTCTTCAAAAACCTCACACAGAGCACACAGCACCGGGACCGGTAGAGCAGGCAGAGAACCAAACAACAAAGCCACGTCGTACCACGTCGTCAATCGCAATCGACTTGCTCGTCATCCATGATGCATCCCGTGGTCCCAGCCCAGCTCCCGGATACTCCCGGTGAACGATTTGTACCTTCGTGCGCCGTGCCCGGTTTTCCAAGTCTCTCGAGGGCCAGCCGACAAAGGTAATCGCATAATCGCACACGGAGTACATCGGCGAAACGACTGCACACCGGTTGAGTTGAACGAGCGCTGTGCGTTGTGGGTAAAGCGCAGAACCGATGCGACGAGTGCGAACTCTCGGAGTGGAGCGCTTGCTGGTTGTATTTCGCTCTTTTCGCCCATTCCCGGTGAGTGCTGCTTCCCGTAATGATGCACTACACCGTAAGCGAAGGTAGCAAAGTGGCAGGCGAAGGTTTGAGACAAGCGTGGAAAGGCAGCAAACACGCTCGCGCTGTGCCCCAGCACCAACGTCAACGAGCCATCCAACGCAGAAGCCCGGGCGCTTTATTTCCCTTGGCTGGGCTACTGGGTTTAGTGGATTTCAAGCGCAATTCCTTTTTGTTCTTCTTTCTTTTCATTTGACTAGCCGTAACGTTTACGGACTGCCTGGCTGCCGGGTAATAGAACCATTTGCAATTCTAAGGACGGTAAAATTGCGGCTAAACTGCTTTTGATTTTTATGAACCACAGAATGGAAGGGATCATTCGTCTCGGGTTTGATTTTACACTTTTTTACGATTTTACTGGCGACGGCCGTCAGAAAGACATATTCGCTGCTCCCAGATTCGCCTTATCGTTAACTTACTAAGCGAAATTATTTATTTCTTGATTAAGTGTGTGTGTGTGTGTGTTTTTTTTTTTATTCTTTCTTCTGCTCGATAACATCACCATTAGTGGCTCATCATCATCATCATTTTCCCTTGCCTGTTGGCGTACATGTTTCCCATCGGCCTGTTGTTACATGTTCCCTCTCCCTAATGGCTCCATCTTCAGCGTGAACCGACTCGCGCCGTTCAGCGCTAGTGATGGGAGCTCGGAATCGGAACTACCTGATTACGATTCCGTCTGTGGAATCAATTTCGATTCCGGAATCGCTCTGTAATCACGGCTCCGGAATCAGAATCGGTTCCGGATTCAGAATCGGCTCTAGATTCGGAGTTGGCTCCAGAATCTCCATAGCATTCTAAATACATTCGATGTAAACTCTGGGCATGGGACATGCCAGATAGATTAAATTGAGTATGTTATTATTTGTTAAATAAATAAATGAATTTACACCATGCAATTTATAAAATTTACTTCAATACGACCAAAAATAACCATTTGGGAGATCAGAACATAACGCCCTTGTTCTCAAATTCTTTTGGTTTTTAATCCAATTGCTATGGAGCTCGTTTTAAGGTTATCAACGCGTTGTAAAACTGACCGAAAATGCATCCAGCAGATTGCATTGCAACACAACTAAACCTTCAATGCATACTGCAATGAAACGATTATTGCTTTTTCATAGAACTGTCAAAATGATTCCACGGTTTTTGCTTGCATGCACTGGATGCTTTGACCCTTATTTAATAAGCCACAAAGGATTCAAATCAACTTTAAAAGGATTTATTCTCATGGAGATTCCGGAGCCGATTCCAAAGCTAACTCCAGAGCCGATTCCGGAAACTGATTCCGAACCTACTACCCGAAATTGATTCCACAAACATTAGAGGTTAGTCGGAATCGATTCCTTCCGTAATTGAACTTCATTTTTCCCATCACTATTCAGCACCCACCCGGGACAAGAAAGAAGAAAGAAAAAAACACCAACGGCCGAATCGGATGCAGCACAAACGAGATGGAATCGGCGACACGTTATGTATCCTCTCCTCTCCAATTCTCAATTCTCAATCATCATCATTCGTCAATCTTGTACCTTTCCTTCTCCCCCCCCCCTCCCCCTAACCCCCTGAGAACTGGTCGGTGAAAAACATCTTCCATTGTTCTTTGAATCCTTCCCCCTCCGCCCTCGGTTGGCCCACCGCTTCCCAAGTGTAGCTTATTTGTTGCGCCAGCCCTACCGGTAGGCTTCCAACGGACACAATCAGACAGAAGCAGCGAACCCACCCCGCCGCAACAAAAGATCTCGAGGCCTGAGAGGTTGTTCTGGTTTACTGTTTTCTTCCCCTCGCTTTTCTGCCTTATTTTTCGGCTGCAGCGTTTCGATTTCCACGTCTTCCACGACAAAGTTAAGAACACACACAACCAAAATGCTTCCCTCCGAAAAACTCGACCCAATTGATCGGACAATACCGTTAACGGATTTTTTTTTCCTTTTACAGTTTCTTTGTGGCCTTGAAGGGATGAGGGGTTGGAAAAGAATAAGCTGACATCTTGACACACACACACACAAACACTCAGAGAAACGAACTACGAATCATCGAGAGCGATCCCAGTGACACAACATGGTCCACTAATCAGCGGACTATTGGAAAGCTGCTGCTCTTTACAAGCAACTGCCCCTGGATGCTGTAGCGTGGGAAGCGTGTGCCGCGGAGGTCGCGGTGGTCGAAGAGTTTTCCTTCAGTGTTTTTGCAACATCCAATTTTTCGTTTGTTTTTTTTTTTTGTTTTTTTGCTCCGGTAGAAGACTCTTTTCTGCTTCCCATTTTCCCTCCATTCGACCGAAAAGCCGGCAATAAAAGTAAGCTTAAAGGTGTACAAAGGTAGCGGCAGGTACATTACCCCCAGCTGCCCGTGCCCCTTTGCCCCAGCCACGGCAATGGGACACCACCTGGGTGGGCTTTTCGGGGATGATTATTGATTTTCTGAAGAGCTGTTTTATTTTCTTTTATTTTATTTTTTTTTTTTGCAAGAGGCTTTTGAGCCCTCCTTCGAGCTCATTGGACGTCCGCTTGAGCTTTGTGTGTGTGTGTGTGTAGGTGGAAATGGACAATGGACGAGAAGGGATTGGGTGGGTGGTGCGTTTTTGAGCATCAGCTAACCTCTTGTTCCCTCAACAACAACAACAACAACAACAGCAACAAAACGACGACCCAAAAAAACGTGGGAAAGGAAGTACACTATCTCCGGCGGTTGCGGTGTCAGCACCAGTGTATGATCGATTTTTCCGCGGCAAGAGGGGTTTCCACAAAGACACACACACACACACACAAACCAACCCTCACGCGGATTCCTTCTATCTCCGCACGCAGGGCGCAACGGTTTTTGGGAGAAACAGCTGAACGTGGAGATAGCGAGCGGGCGGCCGGATCTATTATGGAAGCGGATCTATTAGCATTGTTTCGTGGGATTTTCCTCTCTCGCGCTCCCTGTGCTCCCATTTCCCCCATTCACGCTATCTCCCGGCGTGCTTATTCACTCTCACATTTTATCCATGTTAAACATCCTTCCCTCATCCACCGACTGCGGGCGCTCCGTGCCATTCCACTCCCCCCACTCAACAGGAACCCGGAGACAGCGTTCGTCTGAAGCGTTCACTCTTATCACGGCCGAAACAGGAGCATCCAAAACTGTGCTACCATAATAAACCGAAGCTGGCAAAGGTTTCCGGAGGATTTGCTCGCCCCACCCACGCCGAGGGTCTTGCTGAGAGCAGGTGACGGCAGGCCATTTCCCAATACCGACGCTTCGTCGGCATAGCATCTACACAGCCACACAACACACACACACACACGCACACTGGGAATGATGACATAACTTTAAAGCTTTCCCGGTAGTGTGCACCTTCCAGGTTATGAAGGGGCTCGTGGCAAACGGGAACCCACTGGCGGAGTGAAATTTTCCCCCACCAAATGATGATGATAGGTCCCATCCCATCCGGTTGTGGGGAGGGTGTAGGGTCTCTGTCCGGAGGAAATGTTTTGTGCGCGGGCTTGAAAAAATTAGAGCTTCATTTGCCAAACCCGGCTGTTTTTGTCGAGTGGAAGGAAGTTTCCCCGTACCCCCGTTCCACCATTTCCTCCCCATTCATCATAACCCATAACGAGTTGGCTCCATCATTCAGACACAATCATCGCCGGTACGGCAAAGCACCTTCCCGGGGAGTCGCAATCGTTTGCTGCTCAGCAGCGCATGCATGCATGCCTGAATGTATGCAAACCTTACCCATCTCGCAAAACAACGAACTTTACTTATCTACGATGGCAATGCGATGGTGGCGTGCTTATTGCAGACCAGAGATGTCAAACTGATGGCCCGGGAGCCAAATGTGACCCGCGAGGTCTTTTGGTTTGGGCCGCGACCGCTTGAGCCAAAATTTATTCGTAGAAGCATTTCTGCTTCTACAGTACATGTCAGTCAATTGTAGACTCCTGAAATATGAAGAGATTTTCAACTTCGTAGGTTTCTCTACTTTTTTTTATTAAAACAATACAAATCCGTATATTTGCTTTCACACTATTCCCTTACTTATCATGACCTTCAACGTGTTTTAATCCGTTATCTGTTTTATTTCATTATTTTCTATCAATTCTACGTAGTTGATGAAAAGACTCATGATTTTTTTCCATTTTGCTTATTTATACCTCTCAGTTCCGGTTTAGATAATTCGTTGAATTCAAGAGGTTTAATGTGGTACGATTCAATAATTTCTTTAAACATTTCTCAGTAGCTAATTGCCAAGCCATGCATCGTCGTAAAACCCTATCGGGGTTTTCTACCTCCTCTCTATGCAAAAAACGATATGAATTGCAAAAACTGTTGTAGTCATAGAATGAAAACCAAACATGGCTATTTTGACGAAAATGAGCATTAAATTCCGCACAATTTTAGTAAAATGGCAAAAACTATGTTATACCCTTTACGATGATTAAATTTTTAGGTAACAAATATTTAATGAACAATTCTTAAAAGAAACAATTCACGGTTTAGTTTCAAGCTCATACAAAATCGTGAATGTCTTACTCATATGTACGAGTTTAAGAACATTACTCTTTTTATTGTTAAGCCATCAATCAAGACACGGCGACCAATTAAGCAATTTCTTAAAGCAGGAGCTTATGGCTCTGATTTTGGTCGCCATAATGAATGAAGATTTCTGTGGTGTTTGGTAGGAAGAGAATAACGGGTACTAATGTTTTGTATGACACCTTGCACTCCTCTTTAAAATTAAGATCTGAACTGGACTGAACGACCTGTTGTAATTTATGAACTTTAGACAGCACCAAAAGTAAGAATTCGCTACTTCAATTGAATTAGTTTTGCGCACTGAGTTGCCATAAAACTGTGCAAATGTTGGAAATATCAATTGGAAATAATCTATTACAGCTATGTTTTTTATGTCAAAAATTAAACTTTAGTAACGTAACTATTATCCCGAAATGAAATGAACAGAACTGCTAACAATCTGATTTTTGTATCGTATAATATAGTGTAAAAACTAGGCTGCGACCGGTGCTACTATTTTCAGTGGCATTTTGGCCCACGAGGACAAAAGAGTTTGACATCGCTGTTGTAGACGAAACTTTCCGTTCGCCCATGGACGAGCCGACGGTCCGAATGCGAACAGGATGGACGGTAGCGCCTTACGATATGCAATCCGCATCACAAATGTAGCTTTTTGGTGGCTTCTAGTGCAGTTATTTTTTTGTTTGCAAAAACCACTGAGCCACACTCAGACACTAGTGGGGAGGAGAGAAAAAAAATTGTTTAGCCCATTTTCCACCACTTCTCTATTCCTCCTCCTCCACCTTCGCTGCTGCAGTCATAAGCTTCACAAACTGTTCCTGACGATTTTCTCACATATGTACACACTCAGCCACATAGCTACACAAAAGCTCACTTCCATTAGCAGCCGATTGACCGATTTGGATGTTATTTGCTTCCACTCCGATACCGCACGGCCGCACACACACACAAACGGCAAAACCCCAGCGGTGGATGGTTTGCTGACGCGCCCGGAACAACACGCACCGAAAATAAACCATAGCAAAATATTAGCCGTCCGACGCGCCGCACGCCCCCGCAAGGCATCAAGGCTAAAAAGGACCGGGCAGCTGCTTACCAGCGTACAAGCGGCTGCGGTATGCTAAAGCAAACCAGAGGCAGAACCAAACCTACGTGCGCAGTTTCGTCGGCACGATCGGCTCAAATTATGTCGAATATTAGGCGGCCAGGAGTCCCACATGCCTACAGGTTGGTGGGGGAGGGAAGATGATGCAGAGATGAAGCCGGAAACCTCAACCGCCGGGGGAGCAATAACCTGCCACGATGGATAGAGGTCGCTGCAGTCGACGTTAGCGTACGTGATCATCATTTTAAGCTCCGCCACCAGCCGGGCAGGGCCATTTCTTCCCTGCCCTGTGGGCTCGTTGTGTGTGTGTGTGTGTGTGTGTGTGTGTGTGTGTGTGTGTGTGTGTGTGTGTGTGTGTGTGTGTGTGTGTGATTTCCAACTGCTTGTAACAAATCCATGTATTTATGTGTGTTTGTGGGTGTGTTTTTATATGTACGTGCGCTTGTTGTGACATTCAAAATCCCTTGAAATTGTCTTGGCTTTTTGGGGTTGGTGAAATATTATTGCGCTTTCCTAACCTGTTTCTGGACCGTTTCAAACAGGAAACTTTGCCGCATGCATTCCACCCCAGCGTCAGTGAACCATTGCAAAAAAAAAAATGGTACCAAAAAGCACAATCCAATAAATGTGTGAAATATTTAAATACAAAACACAACCGTACACAAAATCAACCTTTTACAACAAGCAAAAAAATTCATCCCGTTTGTGCTTTCGTGTGTTTTTTTTTTTTTAGCCAGCCTTGTAATCCGAGAAGCTCGTGCCCAATACCGATGCACAACACATTCACATAGATACATGCACAAGCACACAGATTGTACTTTCTTCTTTCCGCGGGGACACGGCCATTGCAAAGCAGGGGGCTCATTTTTTATTCATGGCTCAGCTACATTTCGAGCGCGCGGGCTACGGTGAAGAAATGTGATTTTTCAACTTTCTTTCCTTTTTTGCAAACAGCCACGATTGACCCTCCACCACACAAACACACACGCCGTGGAAATGTGTTCTCGCCTTGTGATGTGGTATAACGGCTAGTGCTTCTATACCTTTTTTTTACTTCTGTAGCATGCGAGAATGTAAAATGGCGTGTCCGGGCAGCAGCAGCTCAGTTTCGCAGCAAACAATTTCAAACCAGCAGACCTGGCCCGCACCTTTCCCCGCAAGCGCCGAAACGGTGTGCATTTGGTGGACGGGTTTGCATTTTTGTGTCTGTGTGTGTTTTTTTTTTTCAGATCATTCGCTCTCGGTGGCATTTTCGCTTCAATTGAACCATTTTGCCGTGTCCACACCTGAGATTGAAACATGCCCCGTCCCCGTTTTCAGGCGAGCAGGAGTCAAAACCCACAAAAACCTTCCAACAGGCCGATATTTATATCCAGTCTTTTTTTTCGGTCAGAATATCCAGCAGCAGGATACAGTTCGAGGGGAGGTATGTAAGCAAAGCACAAGCGCTGGCGGGAAATTACAGCTAAGGCCAGCAATATACAGCGTCGCTGCGGGATACGAAGCAGCCGGCGATCGGGCGGGCGAAAGTAAAATTTAATTTCAGAATTTTTATGCCATCAAAACATGGCGAGCTGTGCGGGATGGAGTGGGGGGAGGGGGATTTGAAGGTCTGAAAATAATAACGTTTTGTTTTTCGTTTCATAAAAAAACACAGAACGTTTTTTTCTCTCTCTCCCTCTGAGAGTTACATTTCTTTCTAGTAACTAGGTTCGGGTGAAGAATGGGTTTCGTTGGTGCTTTAATTTAAATTTTTAATTAAAAAAAAAAGAGAGAGATGATTTCCATTTTGTAATTATTTTCTGTACAACATGATTATGGAAATGTTGCAGCGTTTATTTTGTATCATTATTCCGTGCCCAAAGCTCGACCGAACTTGAAATCATAATCATGTTCGTATTCCCTTGAGAATCGCACAACAATCAAAAGCACTCTGTAGCGAACTGTGCGAGAGCGTATCATCACGGTGTCGTGTCAAGCAAGCGATCTTCCAAACGAAAGGTTGTGTGATCGATTCGCAATGACGAGGGGATAGATTTCGAAAAAAAAAGTGTTGTGATTAAGGAAACCATATTAATTCACTGCAAAGATAGTGAAAAGCTCTGCTGAAAAATATGTAAATTCCTTAGAATCATTTCCACCTGTGAAGCAATGAAAAAAACACGTGCAAATAATAATCGTTATTGCGAAAGATTAATATTCTTCCCGCAACCGAAACAAAATGATCGAAAATTTGTTGCTCTCACACACACACACACACCTGCATGAGTGTTTCATTGTATCTCTTTTGTGCGCCTTTAGCCCCATCGTGAGGGAACACCAGCACTAAGGGGATATCGATGGCAGGTGTCGAATAAAAATTCACTTAACCTAGCGAACCACGGCACACGAACCCGACCCAATCCGTGTGAAGGTCGGGAACGATGCTGATGGGTGTGTGGTGTGAAGCATGATGGGTTATAATAATTTCCTCCTACTTCCCCTATCCTTGAGCTTTCCTCATCCGAAAGAAAAAATCCCCAAGCAGCCAGGGTTAATAAAGTTTACGGCCGCCGGAGAGCTCCAGCGTGACGTTGGATTGGGGCAGCACCTGGATGGCGTGCCACGGCTAGATAGATGGCCTGGCGCCGCTGCCAGTCAACCATCGGTCTCACTGTGGGTGAAAATTAAAAAGCAACCCACAACTGTCTTTTACATCTTAAACGGTGGAAAAAAAACAACAACATCACGGAATGCTGCTAGCAATCAAGGGGCAGTAAACGATGAACAAAAACAAAAACTGAGCCCAAAACATACTTCAGATAGAAATCGGCATTACAAAAACATTGCCTAAACTCGACTGGGTTACCTCTTTTTTTTTCCTTGTGTCGTCCCCCGAGCCGACCACATTTGCCCACAGTGTGCTGCGAGGCACCGTCGCAGCATCCGCTCGACCGTACCAGCGAAACCAAGGGCGGAAGATTTATGTGCATTGACATAAATTTTTATGACAAATCACTCCCAGTTGATGACCCACCGAGCGACGGTTTCGGGCGGACGGCAGACGCACCAGTCTTCTGCGAAACAGGGTTGGCCGACCGCGAGGAGGAAGAGACAAAAAAGCTACATTTATAAACTGCCCGCCCCATTACGCTCCCTCGCAGAGGGCACTAGCTTCACGTTTGTCTTCTTTTGTCGAGTGGATGATTCCTCCACCTTTTTTTTTTTGTTGTTGCTTGTAATTCTTAGCTCGCGTATGCTCCTTCGATGGTGGATTTGTTGCTGGGTAGCTTCGAATCAGAAAGGTTGATTTGAATCAATACATAAACAAACGCACATAAACCACAGAGCGTCACAAAATGACAGGGGGGTGGGGGGAGGGTGATGGTTTGGATCGTTAAAGTGATTGTTTTTTTTTTGCAGGTTTTAAATCTATTTTTGCGCTGCTCTCGATGTTTCGATCGATATTTTCCTACTGCTTCCCTTTCGTCGGTAGTGTGCCACAAAGTATCTTGCCTGCAATGTTTCGCACAGCCGTAGACGTAACCAACAAAAAAAAGGTGGAGTAAAAAGGGGACGTACGCGACTAATCGATACAAGAGGAATAGCAAAAATTGAAACCCTCCTCACAGCAGCCATCCGAACCTGCCCTGTCATCGGAAGGCCGTGGCGGTGTCGCGATGGCAAATTAGCAATCATTTTCACCAACTGTTGCTGGCTTGCTGTGAATAGGGGCGAAAATGAAAAATGACTCTCCAGCGACTAACCCTCCAAATTGCGCGCACACACACACGTTTCGGATTGGCTGTGCTTAAAAGGAGAAAAAATGGAGCGAGAAATAAAAAGAGAAGCCACACAAAAGAGAGAAAGCGAGAAGGATCATGGAATAATATATACAAAACGCACAAATCAAAATTATCCTCACTTTGAGCCGGCATTTTTTTTTTAATATTCAGCGAGCAGTAAGATCGAGGGTGAGGTTCGATTTTTCGCCTTTGCGACGCAAATTTTGTTCCTCCTTTCTCTGCTGCTCAGCACCGATCAGCAAAATCGCGCTTAGCAATGAGATATTTGCACACTCATTAATCATGCAAATTTTGGTAACCTTTTTCAAAGGACGGCGATGAAACTTGAAATCAGCTATCGTGAGAGAGAAAATGGATTAAAAAAAAACTACTGAGAAAAGAGAAAGAAGGTGATGCATTTTCGTGTGATTTTTTACCTACTAAACTTCGGCAACGGATCAATTGGGCTGGAGGATTTTTTTTCTTTCGAACGGAAACAACGCTTCGTTTGAAGTTTTTTGTTTTGGTTTTGCTTTAATCTCCCATCGCTTCGAAAATTTCCTGGTCACGGCACCACAAAATGACACAGCAAAGGTAGCGGGGAAAGCAAAAACAAAAGCCAGAGTTTTCATTTGTTCCATAAAGTGAAGTGAAAAAGTGCTCCACTCCACTAAACAGGCAAGATTACACGGAAACCTCACCAACCTTTTCCCCTGTTTGCGCACCCCATTCGCCCCAACGCTCGTAACTCAACACGCTGATGTTGGCCGGCTGCTGCTGCTGCTGCTACAGCTTATCGTTTATTATTTTGTGGAAAGAGGTTGTTTTGTTTTGTTTGGTTTGGTTTTTTACACTTTTTGGGTACATTCAGCGGGGTTTCGATGGTGCCCGGTCGCGGGAAAGAGATGTCGTCGTGGGATTGAAAAAGAAGCCAACCCCGGCTCCCATTTCCGCGAGCCCATGCCTCGGTTAGGCCGGCCTGACAGCTGGGTTGACCTTATCAGGTAATTGAATTTTCTTCCACAGCGCCATAGCCGAAATTCTGTTCGCCGACACATCAAACATGTTTCTTTTGGGGGAGGAGCGTTCTGCCCGCGTTTTCATCTCTCTTTGCTACTTTCTTGCAGTAGAACCAGCTATACTAACCCTTGCAGCAGACGGGTATTATCAAAATTCTGAAAAGCGGCGGCACCTGAAGCGCCAGAGCTCGGTGAGAATGGATGGTTAAAGTTTGATTTCGAATTAATATATTCAATACTATACACGATCCAGTTGCCGGTAATGAAAGCCGCGAGGAGTGGCCTTCCCTTCCCCTTGGGAAGAAAACCCTTGGAACCCCTCTCTCCTTCACAGGTCGGCCCAGTCCAGCTCTAAATCATGATTTCCGATCGAACTCAAATGTTCCAGGAAGCGAGGGCTTTTGCCTTTTCAACGTAAGATTTGAAATATTATTACTGTGAACCCTTCTTCGCACGCTCGGTGCGATTCAACATCTTAAATCTCACTCCGCTCACGGTGGATACGGGAAAGTTTCGGGAGTAATGTAACAACCCCACCGCCCCTGCCACAAACCAAGCATCTGCAGAGGTACAAACAATTTAATTATGAGCAAATCTTTACCGCGATCTGTTTCACCCCCAGTTTCGCCCTTCCATGCTAACAGGTCCCAAGTCGTTTCCCTAGAAGGTGCCTTGCTCCGAGTGTTATCGTTTGCCGGACCGAAGGATCTTGGATCTTCCAGCAAACACTAAAGATCAATCAATCAATCGCACACCGGTGTGTGGGGGTGTCGAAATGAGCGCAACGATAGAGCGGCCCGCCTTGGCTTATCTGTAACGAGCCGAAGCAAAAAGGTTGCCGGAGAGTTCCTGAGAACTTGCCGTTAGGGATTTGTAGCTAAATGCAAATCTAATTAAAAGTTGTTGAGCGAATGCAAATTCCACCGTGGACGACACTGGTTCATCTAAGCGTGCCAGACGAAAGGTGAGCGAGTGAGTGTGCGGGAAAAACAGGAGAATATACTATCGATTTTTTCTCTCCGTATTCTTGCGTTGATTTTGCGAAAGCTTACCCGTCATCACACTAGACAGGGGTTTAATTATGAGTTTTACATTCTCTCAGCAGCTCTAAACGCCTCTCGGAGGTGACGGAAGAAGGTATGTAATTAAAAAAAAGGGCTCCCACTCATCGCTTCCCAAAAAGGTCTGCACTGAAGCAGCAACGAAAGCACACAGACTTCAACCACTGCTTGATATAGTATGATAATGCGCACAACGAAGTTGCACAAAAAATCTGCCAAAAAAAACAAGTGACCCACCCGCAGCCAAGAACTTCTGCGAACTTCTCCGAAGAAGTGTGTCCAGAAGTTTTCGCTCCCCGAGTTGCACGAGGTGTGCACTAGTGATGTGCTCTCTGGAGCGCACCCAAGACTCCGATCCGACTCCAACTATTGTTAGTCCGATGCCAACTCCGGCAAAATGGGAACCACTAGTTCCGCCCGGATTCAAAGTCGTGCGGAGTCGTGCGGAGTCGTCCGGAGTCGTCCGGAGTCGTCCGGAGTCGTCCGGAGTCGTCCGGAGTTGTCCGGAGTCATTCAGAGTCGTCCAGAGTCTCATTGGAGTCCACCGGAATCAGACTACTCCGACTTCAAACGACTCTGGACGACTCCGAACGACTCCGAACGCCTCCGGGCGACTCCGAGCGACTCCGGACGACTCCCAACGACCCCAAACGACTCTTGATGACTCCGGACAATTCCGGACGACTCCAAGCGACTCCGGACTAATCTGCACGACTCTGGACGACGACTCCGGGCAACTCCGGGTAATTCCGGACGGCTCTAGACGATTCCGAACGACTTCCGAACGGATCGGACTCCGGATTTTTGACAACTCTACCCATTACCAATGTGCACGAGCAAAATCCCCCCCTCCCCCTGTGTTTCGTCCACGCGTTCGATACCTGTCAGCACAGCAAAGCACAGCAAACACAGCGCTGGGATCGATTGAGCCCATGTAGGAAAGGGCCCTTGGCTGCTTTGGCCGAGCTGCTCAATCAATCCTTTCCGGGTCGATAGAACTCTCTATCCCCCGTTCGCACTGGCAGGTGAAGCAGGTCACAGCAGTCTCGCCGAGCCTAATTATCGTTCCAAGCATCCCGGCTTGGATGCTGGCGTGATGGAGTTAACTCAGAGCGCTGTCTTCTGCACGCCTAAACCCTACAATCACGCAAACACACGCACGCTCTACCTCTGCAATACACACACACACACACACACACACACACACACACACACACACACACACACACACACACACACACACACACACACACACACACAAGGCACAAGCGAGCGAAACAAGCCGCACGCAACCGGAACCCGTTGTGCCGAGGAAGCACAGCATCTGAAAGGAGTTTCGATCGATATTACCCTGATGGTTTGGCTGTGATGTGAACCTGCTCCTTGCCTTTTCCCTTGCCGACAATCGCCCAACCTACCTGATGTAAAGTCAACCCACCCAACCAATGCAGACCGAACGTCCCCTCACCAATCCTTTGGTGATTTCCGAGACTGTTAGCGCAGCCGAGATTGACAATAATTAAGTGCCAAATGGGTTCGCTTTTTTATGCTTCTTCTTCGTCTTCTTCTTTTTCTCCTTGGAAACATCCCCAGCAACCTGGTGACGGATGATTAACCCAAATAGATTAGGGCCTGGATTTACGTACGGAAGCGAGGTTGCCCCCCCCCCCCCCCCCCCCCAAAACGGACTCCGTTTTGTATTTTATTTGTATTTTTAGACCCTTCAAATAGACTCAAGCGAGGCCCTAACTGGTTCAAAGTGAGCTCCTTTCCACTCGAGCGAGCCTTGTAAGCCCGTTTTCCCTCACTCCTTCCTCACCATCCTCCAGCCGTGAGAGCTTTAAAATGTGGCACAATATTGGTTTTAAATTACCGACCCTTCGGGGGAAGTTTTTTTTTTATTATTCTTATTTAATGCCACGACCTCCTCCACCAGCCGTCTGCGATTGGTAAGAAAATGGTGCGTTCGAAACCCTACACCCCACCCGGGTACAGGTGTACTACTCGCCAACCCTCCCCCAGTCACACTCGAATTGTCCCTCGTTGCCGCGAGTGCGAAGTGAAGCGAGAAATTGACATTTTATTGCCATTATCAACTGCCAGCCGCAGATGATATCGGAACACTTCGATACGCATCTGGATGAATTGGAGGATGAGTTCCATTCCCCCCTTATTGCTTCTTAGATATCCACTTCCACTCGTTGGCAGGTAGGTTTCCACTTTACATTTTCCATTTTTATGCGAATTTTATCTACACTCCTCCCCCATGCGCCCCAACTTCCCATCTCCAGCGGTTGAAGAATACGAGAGAGCCTGAAGGCGAGGCCGAGGCGCGAAAGGCAAAGGCTGGTATTATTGATTTTAATCACATGCTTCTGCCACCAGGACGATAAGGGTGAAACGGAGGACGCAGGTAGCAGGCCGCTCTACCACCCTTTTCGGGGCGAGTTCATCATTGACGCCTAGATCCTTTAGATTCCCGCAGTAGCTCGGTGGAGTTCAGCTTGTTCAGAACTTTAAAGCGCTTCCGCCCTTCCCGGCCGTATAAAGTGGGAATTTGCATTTTCAGCTGGCGGGAGCTGCGGCCGTAGTTCATGGCTACAGTGCCCCGGGCGCTTTAATTGCTCTCTTCTACAGCAGTTAATCCGTGCCCTATTAACTCTTACTTACACACTCAATCAGTTCGCAATGCATACGTGCAATGGTGCGTTGGCAGGAGTTAGCAGGGTTGCTCAATTGCAGAATAATTCGAAACCGACGAAATGAACACATTAAGCTGCAAAAACATGTTGGTATTACATTTTGATGGTAATGATCGTGGGGGGGTACGTTGGAAGAATACTAGAAGCATAAAATTCACTTTCCTTTCCCAATATGCCCAAAAGGGTCTCATTTTACAGCCCAATCCAATCAAATGGTGGGTTGATTTTTTTTGTTGTTGTTTCATTTGTTACCCCTTTTTATCCCAAAGGGAAGGAGCCGGAAAATTGGTGAATTGTGAATTGAAGCTAAAAACCGTTTCATCAAACGCAGCCAAATTATGACAACTCAATACATCGCGCCGGCCACACCGGGCGGTTCCCCGTTTACTGCCGATTTGTTTAGCGGCCCAGGCACGGAAGCACGGAAAACCCCGGTTTTCCCGAATGCTCGACACGTTTCCCGCACCACTTGTTTTTCTTGGCCAATATTTTCCACACCAACCCAGCCAAATCGTGGCTGCCGTTGTTGTTGCGTTGGTGAAGGGCCATGGAAACATGTTTAACTTTACGATGCAGCCGCGAGCCGATACGTTTAGCAGTGGGCCAAGCGCGCGTTGGACGGGTTGGCGAAAGAAACTGGATGAAAGAATCAGCTGTTGAATTATTCAACGAAATTTCGGAACAGCAACCGGAGGGTAAATGATCTCTCGGAGCGGGATGATGATGATGATGATGATTCGCTTCGCAGATACGTGTCTTGGCACGTGTACGTGTGCTTGCTATTGGAGAGTTGGATGTTGAAGTGGTTTTGTGTTTTGTTGTTTTTTGGGTAAGACTTCTTTTTTACCAGAACCAATTGTACGCAAAGCTCATAACAATCATATGGGTAGACGAAGACGGTTAGATGTAGCGAATTTAATAGTATGTAATATCCAATTTGTTGATTCATTCCTTTAACTTTCATCACCGGTTGAAATCCCTCTTTCTCTCGCGCAAAACTCATAATTGACGTCACAAGATCCCCCCTCCGTTCGCTATTCGGAAAGGCAGAACAAGTTAACACGTTGACCGCCAGCCTGACGTCACAGTTTTTGAGTGAGCACGTAGCGCATGGCAAGAGAGCGATGAGAGCGACAGTTTCTCGTGCGATTGTTATCACTCTTTTGTTTCATTGCGATAAGCGGCGTAGCACATGTCGTTCTCGTTCTCTCTTTCCTACTTCATTCGTTCTCAAGAGAATCACTGAGCGTCAGATGCAAAGCTGAACGGTGAGCAAAACCGTCATGCGAATTTATATGACACGGCGCTTAAAGTGTTAACAGTAAGCGCTAGAAGTCGTTGATTAAATCAAAAAAAACATCTCGCACACGAAACAGAAACGAAAAGCAGAGAGTGAAAACAAAAACATCGCGCAAACAACAGGCCGGAATTGTGATAACACAACAACCAGAACCGGAGGGTTCTAATGAAACGAGCAATAAATGCTAATACGCCGCTCCGACGCTGATCGTTCGTTCCGTTTGTGTCGGCTGTTCGCGCATCTCGGCGAGGGTTTAAAACCACTGCGCAGGTCGCCACCGGCTGGGGAAGCTGCGCACGCTACTGGTGCGCTCTGTCTCGCTCACACTCTCCATTGCCGCGTGCTGTATAATGACGAGAATGAAGCGTCGTTTATTAGCACGGTCACTTTATCGGGATAAGTTTCGCAACTCGACGCGCATGTGGATGATGTCACTTTTTGTTGCTTTGCAACAGTTTTGAGAGTTTGGCAAACTTTTGAGAGATTTGTTATTAACTAAACAGTTTTTTTTTCTTATTAAAAAAAATACAGGCAAAAAATCCCCAACACTTGACCAAGAGCTGCCCAACAGTCGCAGCGAACGACAGGAAGCTTGATAAGGGAGCTGATAAGAGCAATACACCCTTCCCAGCTTGCATCCGGCGCTTCGCAGCGCACACACAACAAAAAAAACAGCAAACATCGTCTCGTCTGCTCGCGCACGCGATTATGAAATAATAATCTCCGAAGGCATACGCACAAAAATAGAATAAGCCCTTTCCCTCTCGCGACTTACCTTGCTTGTGACGCGCTCGAACGCACTGAACTCTGCCAGACGGTTGATATGGTATGGTACGGCCTACTGCGTCTTCGGTCACTGTCGAACTGAGACTGAACTGTTTGGTCCACACACAAAACATGTGTGTGCCCAGTGGCGAGCAAAAAATAAAACAACACAAAATAATACCACACACTCACACGAAACAACACAAATCCGCGACTTTGCCTGCCGGCCCTTACCCAGTAAGCTAACCGGCTTAAAAGATTTTCACTGTGTAGGTGACGCACCGCACGACAGCATAGATCTCTTCACCATCCCCTGCGGGTCTGCGCCGAGCTAGTGAATGAAAACATACCGACCAGACACACTGACACAAAGGTCTGTCAAAAAAAAAAATAGCGCTGTGGTGTTGTTGATGAAGAACCTCGAGAGGATGATCATATGACTTGGCGAGGGAGGCGCGCGCGGGATCACACCATCAGCTGATCACGCGATTTCGGCAACCTTCAGGCGATGGGAAATAGAACGCTGTTTTCGGTGTTGGTGTGTAGCGTGTCTTGGTGCCTGTTTTTTTTCTTCTTCTGATGGATCAATTATCACATTTGATAAATGGAAACGATCCGAGATAGTGTTATTATCGCATGACCGTTCTAGAAGAAGGTGCTACTGAGTATCTTCCTGCAGGTGAAGGTGACTTTAGGTGTTGAAGCATTCCGATTAATTAAGTCTATCATTGGATGTACAATTCCATGCATTCGTGAATTTCCCAAGCATCCTTACTTATCCATCGCTCCCAAGCATCCAACCACGTGTTCATCATTTTCTGTATATCTTCCCACATCTTCCCGGTATAGGAGATACTTCAACGAACTGTTCTGGTAGTCCCTTTTAACGATAGTAGAATTTCTAAATCGTGACATTGAATATTATGCCAAGCCTGATCGATTTTTTGTACTGATGGGGAAAATGAAGTATTGGTAGGAATCAATTCCGGATAGTAGGTCCGAAAACGGCTCTGGAATCGGAGTCGGTCCCAGAATCAGAATAAGCTCCGGAATCGGAATCGGCTCCGGAATCGTAATAAGCTTCGACATCGGTATCGGGTCCGGGATATCCATGAGAATGGATCGTTTTCAAGTACATAGAAATAAAACCCATCACCCAGATACTAGTGATGTGCCAATCAACGTGTTAAATAGGGGTAGAAGCATTCATTATACTGGAGGGAGTTCGGAATCGAACCTATCCAATTTTGATTCCGTGTTTGGAATCGATTCCGGAGCCGATTCCGATTCCGAAGCCGATTCCGATTCCGGAGCCGATTCCGATACCAGAGTCGATTCCGGTTCTGTAGTCGATTTTGATTCCAAAGCCAATTCCGATTCCGGGGCCGATTCCGATACCGGAGTCTATTCCGATTCCGGAGCCGACTCGGATTCTGGAGCCGATTCCGATCCCAGAGCCGACTACGATTCCCGTTTTGAATTCCGAAGCCGATTCCAATTTCGAAACCGATTCCGAGTCTGGAGCCGATTCCAATTCTGGATTCGGAATCGATAGTTCCGATGCCGAGCTCCCACATCTAAGTTATTGCACCTAAATCCCAACCGCATTGAATCTTCTCGGTACTTGCAAGTCATCAAACTGTTCAAGATTATCAGCACCTGTATCCGCTTGAATTCAACACTGACCAAGTAGCCAAGATGCCAGAGCTAAAGGAATTCCCGAAATATGCCACCAAAATGTGATTTCCAGCCTTTGTCCGAACTGACTCGATGGACCGATGCAGGATATTTTGAATGTTTTAATGATGCAAAACTTACCCTCAATGACGTGCCAGATGTCATCACACATGCTTAACGCTCAACATTCGTTCAGTTTACCGCCAGGTACAAGACACGTCAGTTTGCATCTTATCGCTGTTGGTAACAGCGAAACAGAATCCACATTGCCCAAACTCAGCATGGCGATTTTCAACATCAATATGATCTGCGTCGCCAGAAGAGCAAGCCACTATCGATTAATGTGTAGTTGATAATGTTTTGTTTTTTTTTTTTTTATTTCATCACTAGCGAATTATTACGAGCATTGGTATTTGTTCTCCATTCTGCTATAACACAGCTCATTGTTATTTCTTCCTTACCCTACCGATCTTGCTCCAACGCTTCTGTACCAGACTTCATTTTCAACAAATAATTGCATGCTTCACTCGCTTAAAGATGCTCGATCCTAACTGCTGAGCATTCGAGAGCTAAGTGGGATAAGGGAGGTGGTGCTAAGAGACTAAGAGAAATAAAACAACCAAATTGCCTTTTTGTTCAAACCTAATATTACTCCTCGCCACACTAAATCCCCAACATGGTGGCCTTCTTCTTGTAAATATTAAATAAAAGTGTGCATGTAACAACACTAACTTCCTTCCTATAATATCGCTAAATGGGATTGCTAGGGTGCAGGGTGACCACTATCGGTCGCAGGGGGAAGTGGAAAACCGGAACACGACGTACGATCAAATGTAGCTCTGCCGCAGGCTGTCACTAAAGTAAAGGGTAAGGGAGTGCAGTGCTTCCATCAGGGCGACGAGCATCAGCGATAGTGTCAGCGAGCCAAGCTTGCCCGCCGCGACGGGCGGATGGTTCGCAACACTGCACCCGGCCGACGGTGCGCGCTGGGACCGGGGCGTGCCCCTTGCCACCGGGGAGTGCTTTCGGCCGCCGGCGAACCGAACCGGCTCGGAGCAGCGCCGGCAAAGCAGTTTGAGATCAGTATCGCTGAAGGATCGCACCGGACGATGTTTTTGGTTGCTACTAGCACCATCCCCGTCCTCACCCCCGCCCCCATCGTCGTCAGCGGGTGCGCCCGTTCGGCTAAGGCTGTGCGTTGATGCTCGCAGGCTGGTGCGCTCGTTGCCATCGTGCCGCGATTCAAATCACGAGATAACGGCTACGGGCGCTTCGTTGATGACCGGTTCGTACGTTCGCGACGAGTCAATTTCCAGCAGAATAAGCTATAATTGATAATGAGAGCAGAATAACAACAGCAAAACACATAAACAACATTACTCATCGTCACACATCCGTACGGCTAAAGCTAAGAAATGTTCGTCTTTACCGGCGGATGATCCAGCTGCATCGTGCGGAACTCGTCCGTGAACGTGAGCACGTAGAAGCAGAAGGCGGTCGCGACGATCCACTCCGAGATCGAGCTGGCCACGTGATACTCCCAGCCCCCGTCCGACGGGTACCACTTGCGGGGGTCCGTCCCGCGGAACAGGATGTGCGAGATGACGCCCGTCACCGCGACGATCATGAAAAACACGGTGCACACCACCGACAGGGCCATGCGCAGGTTCGCCTTCTGCATCGTGCCCATGTACGGCTGGATGTAGTACGAGATGTACGACTGTATCCAGAAGTACACCGTGCCGAGCCCGAAGCTCAGGAACGCGCCGACGTAGTGGACGATCCGCACGTTCGTCTCCTGGAAGTTGCCGACGATGCTGATGCCGAGACAGCTGCCGATACCGATCCAGAAGCCGATGCCGCTGCACCGGCCCAGCGCCTGCCGGACGTCACTGTGCCGGAACGACAGCTCCTGTATCTGCCGGTAGCGCACGTAGATTGTGATGCCAACTAAAAGGGTTTTAACAGAGTTTAGCAAAAACTGCTGAATCATCGAGCTACAATTACTTTTGTAGTATGGAATTTAGGGTTTATGACCTGATCGTTGCAGAATACATGAATGTATCAATTTATGAACATTTATTAAATAATTTATTTTATGGATGTAGATCTTACTGTAATTTTCCAATATACTTGAGTCATTGGTCGTATGATTCATCTCCAATAGATTGGCAAACGAACTAAAAAAACCCTCATAAATTAGATTTACGCCTCTACTTACGCAGCACACAGCCGATGTTGATGAACTGCCCAAACACGCAGCTTTCGGGTGAGTAGGTGGCCGCATCGCTGATGTACGGTACCGTCGGCACCACATGCCCTTGCAGTACTGCGGCAATGTACCTGAAACGGTGAAAGCCCAAGGCGATTTAGCAGGCGGAAAGGGCATTCGAGCAGAGATACGCAATACTAACGTGCCGATGAAGGTGAAATTGAACAGCAAAAACACGGAGATTGGAAGTAGGTAAAGGTTCGACATGGTTGCAGCTCCCTCCGCTCGATACGCTTCACCAGAGTGGGCAGGAGAGATGGTTGTCCGTATTTACCGGGGTACCGCAACAAAACTGGACGTCTTTTCCTTTTGCTCTTGAACGGGGAAAACACACACAAAACGCAGCTTCACTCTATCCCTTGCCCGAGTTCTGTCATCGGGGCAAGAGTGTTAGGTGCTAGTGCTGTAGCTGACTCATGCCAAACGGTGCAGCCTCGGTGATGCCTCGAGCCGAACCACGCGCTTAGTTGCACATCGTGTGGGTGGGCAGGGATTCACCGTACGCGTTGCTTGTGTTGTGTCGATTGCGATGCGAATTGTAATTGTGCAATTGCACTACGGGGGAAAAAACGGCTCCTAAACACGAACGAAAACGTACCAGAACTAATCGCGGCGCACCGCTTGCCTTACTGTTCCGAGCGCTTGTTCTCTTGTTGCTGCGTTTTTGTTTTGATGTAACGCAACTATGCGCTGCCCGGGGTTGTCGTCTCGCTCGCTCGCCCGTACGGCCGTTTGACGTTTGCCGTGCGCACACGGTACACAACTGACAGCTGGCAGTGGTGCGTTGCTATTGCGTTTCTACGATGCACGGTTTATACATGGGTAAGTGAGGGGAAATACGGTGGGTGGAGGGGGGAGGGGTTTTGTATTTTGTACGTGAACAATGCACCCAAACTATCATAGATGCGAGTGGTTTGTTCCTAGTGAGGAAAAAATTTTCGTCCTTCTGATGCAGATCTCGTGTCACAGTCGTCAATAACATGCCGAGCTTAACAACATGCCTTAATAACACAAACAGGGCTTAAAAGCAAAATAAAAGCTTGTATTATAAATCCTGAGTGTTGGCAAAGGTTTTTAATGAATTAAATTCTCAAGTGCTCCTACAATCCACATGGCACATCAAGAATCATAACCATTTCCGGATGTGAAAATTATCTTGAATCTATACGATTCCTGCAACGGATCCTCAAAAAAAACCGATGTAGATGTAATGGAACATATCCGAACTAGAGTTGTGCCTCTCTTGGAACCAGAATTGTACGATTCATTCAATTCATCCTAAAGAACGAACGACCTACGTTCATCTAAACAACGTTCATCGATTCTATATAAATCATAATGTACTGAGTTTTTCATGAAAATAACCTACTATCCGTCCAAATAAACAACGTCCTAGAAAGCCAGATCGTTCATCTCATCCAATACAAGTATGAACGTGAACCGTATGACCAGATCGTTCACAAAAAGAACGTCCAACCCGTCGAAATTAATATTGTCCTGGTCTTACAAATAATTTTCAAGATGTAGTAAAGTAATTATATTCTTCTTGTGAAATGAAACCAATTACCATATTTTCATAAATGCAATAAACGAATGAATCGCGATTCACGTTCAGTTCATCTAAAAGAAAAACCTAGTACGTTCACGTTCATGAAAATGGACCGAAATGCCCAAGCCTATTCCCAACCCCATACCGGTCCTGAAACTGATATTCAGCCATACCGGCGAACTCGTTCGTTCCTGGGAACGTTCGCCGCGACGCTCATTTTCACTCATTTCATAGCCTTCTAGATCAAAAATAAGAAAACCGAATAGATTTTGCACTGGTCAACCTAGTGGTACAACCCTGTCCACTCATGAGCGACGAATGTTTCTCGTCGAACGAGTTCGCCGGTACGGCTGATTGATCCAATATCGGCCCTGAGACGGGTCATTAATCCATACCGGTCTAGGGACTGTTTTTTATCTCCAATACTGTAAATCATTTCTCTGTCTGATAATGACCCAAAGTCATACCCCTAGAATTTATCCTAAATCCATACCTATCATGAAAATGATTCTGAACCTATTCTGGTTCTGAAGTCCTTGCCGAAAGTGGCTCGAAAAACATTCGTCGCTCATGAGTGGACAGGGTTGTACCAGTGGATTGGGCAGTATAAAATCTAGACCATTTTTTTTATTTTTTTTTTTTGTCTAGAAGGCTATGAAAGGAATGAAAATGAGCGTCACGGCAAACGTTCCTGGGAACGAATGAGTTCACCGGTAAGGCTTATCGAATTATTCTCGGCAGCATTTTTTTTTCCTATGCACTTTAGACATTCCGGTATTAATGGATGTAGAACTAAAGCAGAAATTCATAGACAGGCAATACCAAACTAACGCACGTTACCCCGTACTAAAAATTGTTTGTAAATGTACAAAAATTAAAATATATTATTGTCTCTGACTGATCCTCCAGACTGAAATATCAGCAGCACCTCCACTTCTAGGACATAAAGCCGTCACTTGAAAGAGTCGATAACGATAACAACTGCTAGAGGAGCTTTCTCTGTTGGATAAAATTTTTCTTTAACTGAACTGGACCCAACCCTCGACCTGAACCTGAGCTTTTAAAGATAAAAACCACTGCAGCCAGCGATGGATTTAACGGTAGACGAACTAGGCGGTCGCCTGGGGCCTCGTCGATTTAGGAGCCCCGTAGATCGATAGTCTATAGTATGCAGTATGTATAAAAGTTGACAGAATACTAAGTACTAAGGCCCCCGAAGCAGGGACGTTGGGGCCCCAAGACTCGCGAATCATTTAGCCAATCGATTCAACATATTGAGATGATACCCATATTATCGAAACGCTTACGTGGCCGGTATTTGAGAATTTGCATATCATTGTATTAGATTATCAAATAATGCGACCTATTCGAAGTTCCTGCTTGTCTCAAAGTAAGCTCCGACCATGAAACATTTTAGTGCCATGAAATCATCTCCTATTTGCCGTATAGAATATTCTTTCTTCCTTTATTCAGTATGAAAACAAGTTCGCAATAACATGATAAACAAGGTAATGATACAAAGTGAGCGGAGAAAACAGAAGCAAACGAAAGAGAATATCTTTCCTCAACCCCTAAGATCGTTATCAACCTTCTTAACATCACCTTCTCAACAGAGTATTCGTTGGCTTGGAGGAAACCAAAAGAAAGCCCTTCATTATGATCTCCCTCTATCTCTCCATGTCCGTACCGCGTAATATCTCCCTCGCTCTGCTTCCGTTATCCCCGCTGCCGTAAAAGATTGATCATAACCAGCTAAGCGTTCTTCACCTCAAGATCCGACGTCTCTGCGCAGTGATTTTGCATTAAATGCATCGTACGGTTTAATTATATCGGTGCCACATCGCTATTATATTACTTGGAGCACGAAACAATAACGCTTAGTCATACGAGGGATACGTATAATATACTTTTGTGTTGTTGCTAACGTTAACTACAGCGATTAACATGGGAATATTAACTTTGCGTCCTGCTAACGACGATAAGGATTAAAAAGGAAGCGTGTACCAAACTTCTTTCTATTAACTAATCTATGCTAGCTGCAATATAAACAACAAAGCCCTGGTAAACCGGTGGCCAGCAGACCGCGGACCACGTACCACAAATTCCCAAACTTCCGAAAAACCACAGATTGCCTGACGGGGGGATTTGACCTACACGGCTGTACCGAATCAGTACAACGAAATATAAGAACTAATAGTTTGTTGATTTTTTTTCAATTCCAAAAAGCGTAAACTCTGGGCCACCTGGTTGATGTCTGGTGGAGTGAAGTCCACCAGCATTCGCCAGCAAAAGCTAAGCATCCTACCAAGCGCATGCAAATGTTCAAAACGGGACGAGAGCAAGGCTCACGCGGGCTCCTCACGAGGTCGTGTTGGACGTGGCCCTCGGCAGCTTGATGTACTTCCCGTGCGGACACTGGTGGCGATCGGGCTTAACGCTTTCGGAATTGACCCGCTGCTATTTGGTGGCGATGCAGTTCTTCGCGATCGGCGGCAGCGAGGTGGTACCGTGCCCACCTCCCGCCACCGGCACCGTGTGATGGTGGTGATGGTGGTGATGGTGGCCGTGCGGCTGCTGCTGCTGCTGGTGATGGTGATGCTGCTGGTGCTGTTGCTGCTGCTGCTGCTGCTGCATGCACTTGTTGTGGCGGCAGATCTCCTTCCGCAGCTCCGCCAGTTTCTTTTCCATCTCCTTCTTACGCTGAAACGGATTTGTTTGATCATGAATCACGATATTCAGACAATGAAACTTATGCTAGACTATAGCATCAACAAAAACTGGACCACTTACCGCTACTTCGTGCTCGAGCTTATCCTGCACGATGTGAATCTTCTTCCGCAGGTCCATGATCCCTCGCACCAGATGATCGGCGGTGCTTTTCATGTTTGCCTTGAAGAGATGACAGGTCGTTACGATAACGTTCGGTTCTAGCTAGCGCACACCCATATACCCAGTACCTTACCATGATTTTAAGCTTCTCGGGCGAATGGGGCAGACAGCTCGGCGCATCACCCTTTAGTGGGCAGTTCTCGGGTAGACGGGCTAAACAGGGGCGACGCCGGCGACATCCCTCCAGGTGCCAGGTGACATGCTCGATCTGATGCTGCAGCTTTGCCTTTTCCCGGCAGAGCGCTTCACCCTTCGCCTGCAGCTCTGCCAGCTGTTTCTTGCGCGCCTCATCAAACTGTAACCGAGAGAGAATAGATCTTTCATTAAAACACTTTCTAGGTGGAGCAGACGCGCGGTAGGCTCGTACACGTACACTACATACCTTCGCTCGACGGAGTGCTTCCTCCTCCTGCATCTCCTTGAACTTGAGCGCTAGATTCTTGTAATTGGACTCGATTTCGTGACGCTCTTTCAGCACATTGTTAATTGCCTGCAGAACATTAATTTCTGGCGGAAATACAAAGCAACAAGATTGACTTGTGGTGTTAAGAACCATTCTGAGAGTCAATATTATGCGAATGGAAAACTCCTGAACATTGAAAGTGCCTTGGGTTGTTAGAAACACACATGCTAAAGGTCAGAATTTCCTGACCCATCGCCTTTATGTTCAAATTTCTCCTTCAGATTGTCCTTCCTTTAAGTCTTACGTAAAGTTTTGTTATCTCAATCCATCTAGCCAGGTAGGCATAAAGTTGCTGTAGATTGTATTCTAGGTGAATTGCCAGAGTTCAAAACAATACTGGCGGCAAAAGTTTATTCATCAATATCTTCTATTCCTTTTTATGTTCAACCATTGGATTCTTCGCTCTTTTTAGCATCTAGCAAAAATTGGACAAACAAATTCATTACTGTCCTCAAGACCTAAAATTCCTGCCATCTTCTGGAATGTTTAAGTTAATCGTGCCATAGATGCCATGGATAGGTTGTCATTGACCTATAGCAATCGCGATGTTAGTAACCCAGTTCGATGACATCGTTGTCCTAGTTCTTCTATCTATTCTCGGTTTTAGACTCGCACCTACCACTCCACAGTCCTCGCCGATGCTATTTTCGGCAACCATTCAACCCGCCCCAATACAACAGGGCTCTGTCTCATATTCACAAAGAGTGTCTTGTCATGGTTCCCTTTTCTTGGACTTTCTTTTCATTTTTTGCTGCTTATTCTTACCATACTTTTTTTTCGCTTGAGGGGGGGGGGGGCGCGTATGATACAGAATATCGTGGGCAACAACCAAACAACCCCAACCTTTAGCACTTCCTCCGCCTGCTCCTCCTGTATTGGCTAAACTATGTTGCCCAAATGCCGCGGTGACCTCCTAACCTTATTATTCACCCCATGCCTTACGGGTATACCTTTTTTATTCAATAATTACATCTCTTTAATTCCATTACCTTTTGGCCCTTCTTTATTTTTGTGACAACATCACCACGCTTTCATTGCGTTGAAGACAAATTGATAATGCGTGCAAAGTAAGCGCCCTGATTTTAAATTTCGACGAAAGCTCTAGCAAAAGCATGCTGACGAGCCTCGGAGTTGTACTTTAAAAAGAGAAACCCCCATCTACCTCACCCAGGACCTTTCGCTGGCGGAAGGCAACGTAAATGCAAAGGATTTCCCACACAGTTCCATCACGCACGCGACCTGCCGTCGTAACGGAATATTTGTTTGAAATTGTTTCTTCCGTCTGCGAATTGCTTTCTAGCCCGCAACCATAGCTGACCCGATTTTTTGCAGCTTAGGGGTATACTCCGGCCTCACACACCAGATCTCCCTCTCTGGCTGTTTGTTAGATCAATGACAAAAGGCAATAGCTTAAGCGGAACCAAACTTCTGGTTGTATATCCTACAGAACAACGAGGTTTTTTTAGACCCGTCTACCACAAAGAGCTTACTGCGACAATGTGCAGGCAATGTCTCAGGTTCGCGGAGATATGTGCTGGAGGTGCTGGGGCAGTGTACAAACAAACAGGGGAGCCAGCCAGGGTGAGCATAATTGGACAATTTGCGCATCACCTGGAGGGACACATTGACTTTTGTACTTAAGAGTTCCTTGTCGATTTGACCTCTTACTAGCCTAAGAAAGGGGATATTGAAAAACAAAAACAGACTTACTTTCTTCATTTTTGCTAATGCGTTCCTTGATTTCATCCAGATTGGCAGGTGATAGCATGTCGCGGGCTCACTTATTCGGGCTTTGCTCTGGACCTGTGGTCTAGTGTTACTGAACGCTCTCGTCTGATGAGCATACAATAAATCTACCAACCAAAAACGAACGGAACACGTAGTTTAGCAGGCACCGGGTTGATTGATGATCACCAGCATCTCTACTTCCATGTTGAAACCTTTGAGTTTTGCTTCAGTTTGAGGCTGTAGTTTGTCTTTTGCTGGAGACTGGTAGAATGAATTCCTCTAGAAATCGTCGTTATAGCACAGCAAACGCACGCACGGGCAATAATCTACACGAGCACTCCAGAGCAGTACACGGTACTGAGACCTGATTCTCCTGACACCGCAGGCCTGAATCGGAACACTAAAGCAGAACAATATGCGCCAATCGTCGAACCAGCACTGACACAGAGCATCGAGCTCGCGGACCGCCAGAACGTGAATGGTGCAGCATAGGCCTAACGCTTTTGACTGGCTTCGAGGGATCTAGTGGGTAGGACGACTAAGGAAGGGAAGATTGTTTACATCCGTTGCCGGGAAAGCCCACCCAATGTTTTTTCTTGCCACAATGGTGCCTGCAGACAAGCAGGCTGGTTCGGGTTTTTTTTTTTCATTTTCCACCACGCGAGCAGCTAGATCTCGTTTTCTTTCGGATCCAGAAACCGAATGCAATGCTGTTTATTGAATTGATTGCAGGAGTGGCTAAATTCTGGATCTTTATGTGTAAAGCTATCTTTTTTTATATGTGTAAAGATTCCCTGGGCCGGTCTAGTGGTACAGTCGTCAACTCGTACGACGTAACAACATACCCGTCATGGGTTCAAACCCCGAATAGACCGTGCCCCCATACGTAGGACTGACTATCCTGTTATGGTAACAATAAGTCACTGAAAGCCAAGCTCATTTCACTAGTACCCACAGGCCTTGACCGACAGCGGTTGTTGTGCCAAAGAAGAAGAAGAAGAAAGATTCCCTATAGACTAACTTTCACTGGAACTTATGCTTCCAATTATAAAAAATAGCGATAAGAAGGAGATTATGAGAACCTTAACACAATTAATAGCGAATGTCTCATTAAATATTGAATTAAACTCCAATCTTGATTCCCCCTTGAAACAAGTTCCATCTTCTTAACAAAGGAACTTGTAACTTCTAAAAACTACTTTGAAACAACTTCAAATATCTGGGGGTTTTCCTATGTCTCTTTTCATAATATTTCAATGTTGATTAAATAATTGTCTGTATTTAATCACTTTTTAGTTCCTGTTTGCAACTCGATAAAACATTGTTGAAATTACCATTAAAAGCCGTAGTCGTAGATCATCTCTCAAGGTTTGGGGCCATTGACCAATTACAAGAAATTCCAGAGCTTCATACAAGATTTTCACGATTTGACGATCATAGGAACGGCCCGAATTGTCTGATGATTTAAGCACTCCATAACTGCCTGTTGATCTAATGGCAAAAGCGCTAGTCCCTACAAGGACCATCTCCGAATATTATCCAAGTCATACGGTTACAGGAACAAAAAAGCGATAGAATAAGTAACATTTACATGTTTGATGTGGTCGTGGACGTGGATATTTGTTACTACTTATTCAAAGGTCATCCATATTCATAACAAATATGGAAAATCTCTAGCCCAATTCCAGCCGCAGCTTCTAGGAACTGAGCGAAACAACATCAAAACAAATTTCCAACACACATACCAGAGCTTAGGAAAGGCGCTAAAGGAAGTGTTAGCTTATGCCCAAAATATTTTATAATGTTCGGATAATAAATTTAACGGCGTCTAGCAAATAAGAGTTTTGTACAACATGCTCATCCGCTCAAAATGTGCACGTGCGTTCATTGTTTTGTACCCTTCGCCCTTCCGATGACAACACACACACACATAGCGCCGCGCTGACAGTTCTGGCTGTCATTCGTGCACCGAGGACAAAAACAAAACTCATCGCACTCGTCGATGGTGGTTGTACACCCAACGAGCAACACAGGCAAATAGCCGTCTCATCGTAGCTGGAGTCGTAACTGAAGCTGAAATCCTCACAACTCCAGCCCAACCAATAAACCAACTACGCACAGCATGAGCAGCAAGAGCACGTTTTTCTACGAGCTGGCCCGGAAGTCGGAGAACGAAATACAGGCGACGCTGATGCGCTGCCCGAGCCACATTACCGAGCGGGACGAGGTAAGCTTCACGCAGCGTTTTCCGGCTTATGCTACCTTCTGCCCTTTTTTTATTTCAGAGCGAACGGCTGCTCATCCACTGGGCGGCACTCGTCGGCCAGGAGCGGCTCGTCGAGTCCATCCTCGAGCGGCACCCGGACCAGCTGAACGCGGAGGACGATGCCGGGCTGACGCCGCTAATACTGGCCACGCTCGGTCGCCATCCGGCCATCGTCACCATGCTGACGTTTCGCGGCGCCAACGTGCACCAGCGCAGCAGGCGGGGCCATTCGGCGCTGCAGTACGCCTGCTCGAAGAACCAGCCCGCCATCGCACGGCACCTGGTGCAGCTCGGCGCGAACGTGGACGTGGTGGACTACCTGAACGAGACGCCGCTGCACCGGGCCACCGCCATCGGGTCGACCGAGCTGATTGGGCTGCTGATCGAGGCGGGCGCCAGCCCGAACATACCGAACAGCGAGGGCAACACGCCCCTGCACATGGCCTGCGAGGAGGACAAGCAGGAGTGTGCGCTCGAGCTGGTGCGGGGCGGCGCCAACCTGGAGCTGCAGAACCGGTACGAAAAGACGCCGCTCGACCTGGCGTCCCGCTCGCTGCGCCAGGTGCTGTCCGCGTCGGTCGCAAGCAGGCGCCAGGCGGGTTAGAGTAAGGGGTCAGATGGCGGTGTTAGATTTAAGAGCGTTACGTTACGAGCTGGCAAGTGCCCGTGTACCGCACGCGCACCCTATTATGTCTGTGTGTGTGTTTTTTTAAATACTCCACGAGCGAGGATTGCGAGATCATTTGTTGCTGTCAGCGAGTAGAAGCAGCATCTGAGCATCATCCAACCAGTGAATTAAAATTACTACTTGAACTTAAACACGTTTAGAAATTAAAATAAAAACTCACCCACGCGTGTACTGTAGGCTTGGGTAATTCGGTTCATTTCCATAAACGTGAACGTACTAGTTCTTTCAATTATATGAACTGAACGTCGCGAATCGCGATTCATTCGTTCATGGTTTAATGGTTCAAAATGGTTTAATTTTGCAAGAGAAATTACTCTATTACATTTTGAAAATTATTTGGCAGACCATCTTTAATTCGACGTGTAGGACGTTCTTTTCGTGAACGATCTGGTCATACGGTTCACGTTCATATTTGTATTGGATGAGATGAACGACCTCGCGTACTAGGACGTTCTGCTATTCGACGGGTAGGATTACGATTCACGTTCATATTTGTATGGGAGAAAATGAACGACCTGGCTTTGTATGACGTTCTTTATTTCGATGGATAGGTCGTTCATTTCGTGAACGTCCTGGACATACGGTTCACAGGGTGGCCACTCGAATCAGAATTTTTAAATTTCCGTTTTTTTTGCTTTTGAATGAATGAAACTTTTTTAGTTTACGCCTCGTGTGACGGGCATTGCGGCAAAGATGGACGCTCATAAATACTCATAAATACTGGATAAAAGTTATTAGTGAATTATTTAACCATATAATGTCTAATCTGATGGAGTGACACCACATTTGAGAACCATTTTTGGCATGATTTTTATCAAATTTGTACAAACAAATTTTCAATCTTGAGCTCGTTTGTGGATCTAATTTGACTACTACGGATCTTTAGCTATTTAAATGTGCGTGCATTCTTTATATTTTCGGAAGTTTTATATGAGCAAACCACTGATGAAAAAACGACAATAAAAGCTCTAAAAATGTTACTTTTTGCTGGTTTAGTATCATGACACTAACGGGTAAAGGCTTCACCCCGTGACAAAGATATTTTGCATCTGGTATCAATTGTTGATTAACAGATGCCATCACACACCTTTAAAAAAAGGGTAACCGGAAGTCATGGACCAACCAGCCACTGGAGAAAGCATTAAAATCTGTGAAGAACAGAATTCTGGTGAAACAGCAGCCATGCATTATGCTGCCACTCTCACGACGCTGATGATGCACCTCACGAATAGATACAGGAGATTTCAGGGGGTTTCTTAATTTTGGGACATTTTCTTGATTGTGTTTTACGGCAAGTGTACTTTATGTGATAATAAAACAAAGGAGCAACGATCGGACTGCACAAGCGACACCACCTCAACCATCAGTGCCAGTGTGGGAACCCAGTCACCCGGGCGGAATGAAGGTAGAGGCCCCAAAGCAAAATGCAAAATGCCAATGTACAGGCGATGTGTGAGTGGGTAACCTTAATTCGACACGACCGCAACAATATATATTCGAACAATACACAAAACATCCCGTTAATTTAAAATGCACTTGGTACGATGGTAAACAATGGTCGCAATTTTTTATTTTTTTATAATTTCCCGTTTTTTTTTGAGAATTTCCTGGTTTTTCCCGGAAAAATAAAATTCCCGGTTATTTCCCGGTTTTCCCGGTTGAGTGGCCACCCTAGGTTCACGTTCTGATTTGTATGGGGGAAATGAACGACCTGGCGTACCAACACGTTCTTTATTTCGACGGGTAGGACGTTATTTTCATGAAAAACTCAGTACATTATGATTTATAAAGAATCGATGAATGTTGCTTAGATGAACGTCGGTCGTTCGTTCTTTAGGATGAATTGAACGAATCGTACAGTTCCGGTTTTTGAGGCACAACTCTAGTGTACTGTCAACGGTCATCGGGGTTTGAAAATTGCGCACTCCAAACACAGTGTTGAACGTGTTAAAATATATATTGTTTTATTTTACCTATACACTTCCACGCTCTGTGTCTCTCCCTGGCTCTCACGCGTTCCACCCGCGATCGTAATGTTAAATTTAAATAAGCTAGTTATTTGCAATAATATCCATAACTCAGGTTCGTTCGGCCACCCGCCTCGAGACTGTCACCGACTGACCAACTTCTCTCTCCGGGAAGATCGAGGAAGCAAAAGGCGGGGGTGGACGGTGCCGTAAGTATTACAATAAAAGATAAACGGGGGATTTTCGATACCCGGCTCGACGGTAAAGCGAACGAGAAAGGGGGGGGGGGGGGGGTTGTTTACGAAGCTAATTTAATCGCCCAAATCGTGCTGCCGCCTTAACTTAATTGTTCTTTTCTGTTTGTTTGCCTTTTTTGTTGTTGCTGTTGTCCCTCCAAAAAGCAGCAGTGCGAAAAGTCATTTAAAACCGAAATTAAATCACAGACACAATTAATGCACACCCGGACCGCGCCTTAGATCGGTGCCCAGTGTTCCGCCGACCAGATGAGCGCGTGCATGTGGTTGGAGCGGTCCCGCAGCAGCGCCTCCTTCAGCCGCTTGTCCTGGGCGGTCGGTGTGGTGGCGGCCAGACCGTGCCGCCCGGCACTGGCCGTGCTCGGCCCGACCGTCACGTCCGTGTAGCGCTCGATCAGCGACCGGTAGCCGCGCCCGATCGTCACGATCAGCGGCGTGGTGCAGGCACCGCCCGACTCGTCCCCGGCCGTCACCGGCACGACCGGCACGATGCACCGCACGTCCTCCTCGTACGGCCGGAAGACGGTGGTCGGCCGGAGGCTGCCCCGCTCGACCACGATGATGCAGCCCCAGGTCGTGCCGACGTACAGCTCGTTGCCGAGCACGGCCAGCGCACTGATCTGGCACTTGCCCGGGCTGAGCCGCTCGTCGATGGCGATGCTCTTGAGGCTTTCCGAGCACGGTACCAGCTTCGAGCAGTCGAGCTTGTTCTCCACCCGCTTGGTCGACGAGCGCCACTGGTAGAGGATGTAACTCGGCGACAGGTAGGAGTAGACGTAGTCGTCCCCGGACGCGTACAGCAGCGCCACGCTGAGGCCCCGGACGGGCAGCGGCGCCGGGAAGTGGGTCAGATGGTGCTGCCCGGACACGTGCGAGTTGCGCAGCGAAAACACGCTGATCGCGTCGTCCCGCTCGCCGCACCACAGCTCGCACTCGTCCTCGGAGTGCCACAGGGCGGTGACGGAGCAGAGCCGCTCGCCCGACCCGAGCTCGGACAGCACGAAGCTACCCTCGGCCGACACGTACGTGCTCGGGATGAGCTGCGAGTCGAGCAGGAACAGGCGCCCATTCTCCAGCCCGGCCGCCACGCGATGGAACTTCTTCAGGTAGACGAGTGCCACCACCGGCGACGGGGCGGACGGTTCCAGCGCGTACGAGAACAGGTGCACGCAGTCGGCCGCGTTGAACGCGTAGATGTTGCCCTCGGCGTCGCCGATCCAGACGGCCGACTCGACCGCGCAGGCCGTCGTCAGCTTGATCGTCTTCAGCAGGTGTGGCGTGGTCGGTTGCGAACCGGACGCCTGCGTTGGCCCGTTGCCCGGTGTACTGCCCGCCTGTCCGCCGCTGCTCGTGCCGGTCGTGCCGGCACCACCACCACCACCCTTGACCTGCGGACACAGGATGCGATGGTACTGCTGCCAGCCCTTCGCCGACCCGCCCAGGATGTCGATGCGCGAGTTGGAGCAGGGCAGCCACAGCTCGTACCCGGACACGACGCCCGTCTCCTCGCCGTCCGCACTCGCGATCATGCAGGCGATGCCGTCCATCACGCTGCCCCCGTGCGACAGCGAGATCACGTCCAGCAGGTGGGTAAACTCGGGCGCCGTCGCGATCGACACGATCTGGCTGGCGGAGGGCCGCACCTTCGGTTGCTGGTCCCAGCACAGCACCATCAGGTCGAGACAGTAGGACGGGAAGTGCGTCTCGCGGTGCGTCAGCACTGGCCGGCCGCCCTCGAGGATGCACTCCTTCACCGCCTCGTGCCCCTCGAACGGTTGCCGCAGCGAGATCAGCTCGTACAGGAACATGCCGAACGAGAAGCAGTCCACCTTCTCCGTGTACTCCTCCTCGCCGTTGTGGCGCATGATTTCCGGCGCCATGAAGCCCTCGGTGCCGCCGAATCCCTTCGAGCCGGACGGCAGCGTGATGCGGCTGATGCCGTAGTCCGCCACCTTGATGTGCACCGCATTCGACGGATGATCGTGACTGTGAGAAAGGGGGGGAGTGAGAAAAATCGTTTAATTTATCGGTTATGTTTTTGTAAATCCGCTTAAACCATGTGGTCGGGAAAATAAAGTGCCCACTACTAACAATTTTAAATTTTTCCCTATTTTTCCCTGTCTTCGTGAAAAATGAGTTTAACGTACTGCTTTATTTTTTAAAACGTCATTCGTTACATGCTTCTCGTGCCAAATCAAACCATGACAAAAATGAGGAGTTTGCTTTGAGAAAACATATTGTTTTCCAAATTGGATCAACATCACTCTAACAAAATAACTTTAAACATTCTAGAGAATTTTTTAACATATATAACACCAAGTTACACTCCTGACTTGTTTCAGAAATTTAGGATTTTTTTTAAATTTTTTAAAAATTTATCTAGTATTGCATCTGGTTCTTCTCAATCGTAATTCAGAGCTTGAAATTTGCATGTATTTTTTTGTTACACCAGTCCACTCTCGCGGTTACAAGCTCTCGATGGCACCAAAATGTAGACTTCGTGGAGGACATTGAAGGTGTTTTATTCGATACGAGCTGATTTTTTTATATTTTTTTATTGATTGTCTGTGTTGGCATGTAAGCCTATAATAACAAGTTTTTAGTTTTCAAGTCCCGTCTTTTTTAAGAAATATCCCATAGAGTTCATTCGGGATGCTAATATAGGTACAGTATCGGACAGAAAGATAGGGCATTGGTTTTTTAACGCACCATGCACCCGTTGGGTCAAGTTTATGTGTGGTTTGTATGTGTTTGTGTTTGTGTGTGTGTGTATGTGTGTGTGTGCATGTGTGTGTGTGTGTGTATGTATGTTTGAATGTGTATTGATGTGTGTGTTTGTTTCACAAGTAGGTCGTTTCGGATAGATTTGTCAGTAGTTTTTTTGTGTTTTGGGTTAGGTTTTTGTTGTAATTTGCAGGACCACCGCCCTCGCGAGCAGTGATCCCTATTCAAAAATGCAATAAGCTCAGTTTTTGATCTTATTGCCGTCGCCCACGATGACATTAATCATGCGTTGACGCATCGACATCACCAGATTCTGGATCGTTTCAGGTGGAATTTTGCTCCACACCTCTTGCATGTGATCGAAGAGATGATCCAGATCTTCCGGTATGTTTTTACCCAGCCTCTTCTTGAAAATTGCCCAGAGGTTCTCAATGGGATTGAGATCCGGGCTAAGGGCTGGCCACTTCATTGTTTTGACATTGTTGTCAGCAAGCCAAGTTTGGACAGTCCCGGAAGTATGCTTAGAATCGTTGTCTTGCATAAACATCCAAGACCGAGGAAGGTTTTTCCTAGCGTGTGATAGCAAATGAGTATCAAGAATATCTCGATACCCAAACCGATTTAAATTACCGTGGATTCGAACCAACGGACCCATCCCATAGTAGGAGAAGCATCCCCACACCATGAGACTACCACCGCCATGCTTGAAAGTTTTGAAGCAGTACTTCGGATCAAGAGCACAATTAACAGGGCGCCGAACCAACCTACGTCCGTCCGACCCCTGTCGATTGAATTTTGACTCGTCTGACCACAAAACCCTGCGCCAATCCTCTTCATCAAAGAACATGTGCTCAATTGCAAATAACACCCGTGCGTTTTTATGCGCAGGTGTTAAATTGGGCACTTTGCGTGGCACTCGCGCGAGTAGCCCGGCACTGACCAATCTTCGCTGAACTGTTCTCGGCGTCACCGCCAATTTCAGTCTGCCTCGGATCTCTGGTGCCGAGCTAAACGGATGTTTCTTCGATATGTTAACAATCTTACGGTCTTCCTCCGCCGTGGTCTTCCGAGGACGTCCGGGTGACTTGCGCGTTTCGGTTGTCCGAAGCGCGTTCGCCACAAAAGTGCGCGATCGTTCCATCACGAACTCGATCGTTCTGCGCTTAATGCCAGCAGCCGCCATTCGCTTAATGATATGGCGCTGATAATCGGTACAATGTTTACCTCGACCCATTGTAATAAAAATTGCTTGCTTAGACCGTCAAGAACACACTGGTTAAAAACTTGGACACGACTGATGCCGTGCACTGCCTGCGTTCTGCTTTTATACGCGATGAATCACATCGTTGTCGAGCAGCAAAAAAGCGTATGGATAAAAACAATCAATGAGTAAGCGAGTGAGCATGTATCCATTCAAAACCAGAACAGAATACTGCCGCGCTCATGAAACAAAACGCCCATTGAAAAGAACACCTGCGCGCTTGCTCAATGCACACACAAAGTTTCCCATGCGCACACAACGTTCAACGCAAAGATGCACGCAGGCCTTTCAATGGCGTGCACTGGAGAAACACCTGTGAGGGAATGCCGAGTTCATTGCTATTGTGCGCGTTTTCATTTCGCACCGGTGTCGTATTCACATTCATGAAACAGCACACCTGCGTTCTCGTCCGGGGAACAAGCGCTGCTGTCGATGCAAACTTTAGCATTTATCCAAGTGTGAACGCACGCTGTTTCACATGATAACACACATAAACAGAATGCTTTCAATGCAATATGAAACCATGTCAAGCTACGTTTCTTCAGACAAAAACCCGCGCACTCGCACACACACACACAGACTCGCACACACACACACACACACACACACACACACACACACACACACACACACACACACACACACACACACACACACACACAAACACAAGTAACGTGGCAAAAAAAGTGTACGGTGCGTTGAAAAAACTAGGGTCCTATCATTCTGTCCGATACTGTATCAGCCATCGTTATACTTTCGTTTCACACCAGTCTTCTAATGGTGGGCAAAGTTGGAATAAAATTGGAGTGAACTCCGTTCCGATTCCGATAATTCCGGAACCGACTCCGAAAGGTAGGTCCGCCCAACATTATCCGGAGTCGTTTGGAGTCGTCCGGAATCGCCCGGAGTCGTCCGGAGTCGTCAGGAGTCGGCCGAAGCCGTTGGGAGTCGGAGTCATATGGAGTCGTCCGGAGTCGTTCGGAGTCGTTCGGAGTCATTCTGAGTCATTTGGAGTCGTTCGGAGTCATCCGGAATCGGCCTTCGAAACACAGATTTGTACACGACGTGCAAAGTGAAAGACAAAAAAACAAAAGGAAATAAAATGCCTGATCTCAAGCACATTGCACCGGACGGCTCCTATTGCCTCCGCCCAACTACGATTCCGATCGACTCCAATCGACTCTGGTTGACTCCGAACGACTCCGATTCCGTGCGGAACTAATGATTCAGATTTTGCCGGAGTCGGAATCGGACTAACAATAGTTAATCCTAAGGAGAAACACCCGCTGGCAATCACATTGCAATTTTATTAATTTACCGTTCGTAAGATGTAACGTCCTTCAAGCCCCTCGCCCTATCTACAGCAAGTCTAACAAAGCCAATTGGCTTTAACATGATGATGAACATGCAGATATAGCATACATGCAGATATTAGATTGTTGGAAAACTGATCTTTGGACTGATGAATCCAAATTAGAACTGATATTCGAATATATCTAGCCGTGATCCAACAAACCATGATGTATGAAGGGTCCAATGTGATGACCAGGGGGAGATTTTCTTTAGTAGGAGTGGAGAGCATGATGAGATTTATTACTTATATAAGCATCCTGCATGAATTTATCTGTTTTATACGAAAAATACGGAGTAAGAAAATAAATAAATATTCCAACAGGACGACGACTCAAGACATACGCGAAGATTTTGTTTTGCAATCGAATAAAAAAACTTCTTCAATGGCCTCAATTAGTCCTAATCTTAATCCGATCGAGATTTCGTGGGCGATTTTCGAAGCAAGTGTGGACAAATGGCGTGATAAAGATAAAACAAAATATGTTAAAGCTCTGAAATGCTCGTAGGAAGAACTAGTCCCAAATATTCGCAGATAGAATCAAATAAAATTTGCCAAAGATTCTGAAACTGAAGGTGTGGAATGTCAGAGGAATGCATATAAATTATTAGATTGGTCTTATATTTGCTCAAAGATATATTTTCTTCAGATTGAAGTGGGTACTTTATTCTGTCTGAGTGATTTTGATCAATTATGAAAAAAAAACATTTTTTTCTCAGATCAAGTTTATCGTTTTTGTCATGGTTTGGTACTGCCAGTGCTGCAAACTGCCATTGTCAATGTCATTAAACAATCTGACTAAAACAAAATCCATGTCAGCGTCACGTGCTCAATTGTGATAACTAGAGGTGATACTCAAAACGATTGGTGTGACCAATGCATGCTTCGTGACATTTTTGCGACCAACCCTTGGTTAGTCACTATGTCATGACTTTTTTTACTATTCTGCAAAATGTCACTAACATTCTTCTTCTTCTTCTTCTTTTTTGGCACAACAACCGTTGTTGGTCAAGGCCTGCCTGTACCACTTGTGGGTTTGGCTTTCAGTGACTTATTTAATACATATCAGAATAAACTAAGAGGCGAATGCCAACCAGAAGGTCCAAAGTTTCTATAAAACAAAGAAAAAAATATCAGGATAGTCAGTCCTACGTATGTGGGTACGTTTCATTCGGGGCTTGAATCCATGACGGGCACGTTGTTAGTTAAGTCGTACGAGTTGATACAGGTATTGGTGGTACAGTCGCCACAAGACCGGCCTCCACTGACATAGTCACTGACAGAGTCTTGACAAATTTCGGCTGAAACAATAAAAAATTTAATCGTCATGAGCTCTACTGTGATGATCAGAGGTGAGACTCAAACAATTGTTGCGACCATCATCTACTTGGTGACATTGTGTGCAACCAACTCTTGACCAATCACTTGGTCGCAACATTTTCTGTCGGTGATCATCACGATACTCATGGGAGATATGCGGTGCGTACGGTACCAAAAAACAAAATGAGCATGCTTTCTTGCTCTGTTTGACCCGACAGACAATTAAACCAGACAGCGAGAAAGCATGTTCATTTTGCTGCTTGGGACCACACGCCAAGTATATTCTAAGAATGACGTGAATATCACCAAGTGACCAAATGAGTGATCAAGAGTTGGGTGCCACCCAAAATGTCATTAGGCATGTGATTCCAATCAACTATTTGAGTCTCACTTCTGATCATCACAGTTGTATCACAGTTGTGTACGTGAGCTGACTTGAACTTCGTTTCAGTCATGAGTTTTGGTGACTGAAAAAGTGGCATTCGGCAGCACTGTTCACAGCGAGAAAAATGATTATGCTTGCGACGGTATTAGCTTGTTAGTCAGAGTATCGCGTTTGACTCAAGCACTCGCATGTCGTTGACATACTTTCATTGAATAGCAGCAATGAACATCAAACTACCACGGATATGTTCTATGTTTTCGTTGGTGAATATCTCGTGATGCTCATGACATTTTGCAGCACTGGGTACTGCACATTCATAAGCATATAGCGAACAATGTTTCAAAAAGCAAAGCAGTACGATAACTTCCTTTTTCACGGGGGAAAAAATGGTAAAATTGTAAGTAGTGGGCACTTTATTCTGCCGACCACTGTCCAAAGCAGACAGGCTGTACTTACGCGTGCGGTTCCGGGAACTCCCACACGAGAATGTTTTCCGCCTTCAGGTCGCGGTAGATGACGCGCCGTCGGTGCAGGTACTCCATCGCTTTGGCGGCCTGCAGCACCAGCGCCTGGAAGCAGTACGGGCCGATGCGGGCGCCGCTGCGCCGAAAGTGGCGCAGCACCGCGTCGAGCGCACCCTTCGGCGCGAGATCGAGCACGAGCGCTAGCGGCTGGGTGCAGACCCCGACCAGCGGCACGATGTGCGGATGGCGCAGGGTGAGCAGCACCGCCAGCTCCTGCCGGGCGGTGCAGTACGCTTTGCAGGCGTGCTGGAGCGGATCGCGCTCCCACTTGCCGAGCGCCGCCTTGTACGCGATGATGGCGCTCTGGCGTGCCCGCGGCCCAGGCGCAACCGGCTGCAGCATCTTCATCGCTACGTTGATCGTGGGCCCGGCGCCAGTGCTGCCCCCGCCGCTCGTTGGGCCAGCACTCGGCGACGACAGAAGCGACGATAGCCGACCGGCAAGGGTGGTGCTAGTGGCGATGCTGCTGCTGCTGCCGGCCAGCCGGGTCGCTTTGCACGTGGCCTTGAACACGAACCCGAACGCACCGCGCCCTAGCAGCGGACCGCGGTTGATGTCGCTCGACCGGATCAGATAGTGGTCGGGCAGGTCCATAAAGTTCTAAAAGTAGACGAAGAAAGCATAAAAGCTCGTAACTGTTTTGTTTAGCACTAGCCCCCGCCTCTCTACCACCTACCACGTCGGGCGTGATGCGGCTCAGCTCGATCTCGCCGTGCACCGGGCAGGCGACCGTCTTCCGATCGTACGCCGCCAGTATGCACTCCTCCACCATCCAGCTGTAGCTGGGCGAACCGTCCCCGGCCAGGGCCGCCAGCGTGTAGCACTCGATCGACGTTTCGCTCGAGCTGTCGGCCGTCTCCTGGCCGACGCCCGAGTCGCAGTCGGACCAGCCGAGCGAGTCCTGCGACTTCCGGCCGGCCAGCGCCGTGCAGTCGTGCAGTATGCCCGGCAGCTCGTTCAAGCCGCCTCCGCCGCCGCTCGTCTCTCCGTTGCCCGTTCCGCCCCCGTCGGCCGTTCGCCGCTCGCCGATGCTTAACCGATGGTGCCGATGGACGCCACCGCCCCCGTTCGCCGCATACCGCTGGTTCAGCGCCGAGCAGGGCTTCACCTGCGACGGCAGGTTCGGCGCGTGCCGCTCCTCGCACTCCCGCAGGCACCGCGGGCAGGGGACGAGCCGGGTCACCAGGAACCGGCCCTCGGACGTGTGCACAAACCGCGTGCCGAGCGTCGGGTACCAGTCCTCCAGTAGCAGATCGATATGGTCGACGGTTAGGGCGAGCAGCTGCGTCAGGCACTGGACGTTCGGTTCGATCTCGTGCGCGGCCGGCGGCCGGGCTTCGTCGAGCGTCGCCGGCACCTGCACCCGCAGCGCGCTGCACGGGAAGTGTATCTCCAGGATCGAGCTGGCCGTCAGGTCGATGTCGCACCAGACGCCGTCCTGCTTCAGCTTGAACCGGTTCATCGGGTTCCGGTACGGAGAGGTCGGGCAGGTGACGGAGATTTCGCGCATCTTAAACACCACCGTGGACGGGCCGAAGTGCAGCGCGAGCCCGGTCTGCCATACCGCCCAGTGGGCGGCCAGGGCCGGCGTCTCCTCCAGCGCGGGCCACTGGTCGAGCAGGTCCTTGGGCAGGGGGTAGAGGCCACGGACCGCTTCCACCACCTGGTCGTCGGCCAGCACGCGCGTAATGAGCCGCGACCAGAAGCCGGACGGAAAGTAGGACATGAGCAGCAGCCGGGAGATGGACCGGTCCGGGTGGGGCACCATCTGCACGTCGCAGCCGGTGCCGGTCGCGGGGTGGCTGCTGTCCAGGAGCGTTGGTGTCGGTATCGGCGAGTGGTCCAGGCTGGCCGAACTGGCCAGCGTTTGCGAAGGCGCCTGATCGTACGAGGGCAGTGAGTGGCCGGTGTAGGCCAGCGGGTTACGGCGTGCCCGATTCACCCATCCTTTCGAACGTGTTGCAATCTATCACGCAAGAGAGGGAGATAGAGAGAGAGAGAGAGAGAGATAGACAGAGAAAGAATGTTTATATTAGCTATGCTGTTTAAATATTTTTCTTTCTTCTTTGGCTCAACAACCGATGTCGGTCAAGGCCTGCCTGTACTAAATATTTTTAAATTGATTTAAATCAGAGATCGGAGAATTTAGCATATTAACGAGAGGCGCGGGTCAGCAGAATGCAGTTTTTTTGAAAATAAATAATTACATTACAACATTTTAGCAATTTCCTTCTAAATAAAAACACATTTAGAAACAACAAAGTGATTGGTACATGATTTCAGGCAATGAGATATTGCTGTTTGTATGTAATTATATCATCCAAGCAAGGTTCAAAATTGGTAATTCCTATTATAAAAACTACAATGGAAACCCTCGTAACGAGTTTAATGTGTTCCAGTTACTAACTCGTTATGTGGGAGACTCTTTCCAGTACAATGTGTATCAAAAGTGAAATAACTAGTTCCAAGATCATAAATATGCTAGTATAAATGCACATGAGCAACAGAAAAAAGATGAAAAATGTCTTCAAAATACTAATAATTGGATATTAATTTGCAGTTCACTATTCCTCTGTCATTATTACTCATTCAATTGTTTGATCAATGATTGAGTCAAAAGATTAAAATTGCTGCAAAATAAAAATGTTGAACGATCTGTTATCGGTTTGTGTTTGGGAAGACTTCGGTGCTCAGATGTTAGACATTTTATACTAGTTTTCATCAATTTTTTTATCACACACGAAACTTTGATGTAAATATTCTGCAGCACGAACTATTTTTTCAAAGATTTCAATAAATGAACTGGCTTTTGATCTACAATACACGTCAATATATCATACCACACACTTGTACATCATAAAGTTATACCATACTTCTCGTCCTGGTAACGAAAGTTATGCGAAATTCATCTCTGAGATTTGCTCGTTATGTGAAAAACTCGTAATAAGGGGTACTCGTTATGAGGAGTTCTACTGTAATTGCAAAGATTCTTCAGTTTAAGATCGGGAACAGAGTGCGCAATAGTTTGATCAGACCAAAAAACCAAGCGAGAGCGGTATCGCCTCCTCCTCCGTGCCTTCCAATTCTGGAGTCAATTCTGATTCTGTTACCGGAACCTATTCCGATGCTGGAATCGAAGCTGATTCCGGAGTCGATTCCAGATTCGATTCCGGGGACGATTCCGGAGTTGTCTCGATACAATATTCAGTCCTACGTATGGCGGCACGGTGGGGTGGACTTTTCTGACCGCTACGGCAAGTGATATTGTTACCGATCAATTTCCAATCGATCCGGCAATACCGTTTCTTGATGACCGTCTCATCCCATACGGGACACATGATTGGGGATATTCTAAGAATGGAGCAACAACCTTAACGGCCAAAAAATTATCGACAAAAATGTTCATTTAGTAACTATCACAATAGCATTTCTTTAATTTTCCTAATCGCTAAGGCAAATGAGAGCTTCGCTCCTAAGAATTGTTACTATTGCCAGGAGGAGAAGTGCCATATAATGGGGAAATTTTACCTCGAGTTCGACCATAAAGATTGATCCATCCAACGTGGGTTTTAACTCTCCGAAATGGAACTCCCCGAATCGTTAAACTTCAAACTTCACTTAAGATTGACTTCTCCAATAAAATAGAATCTATGGAAATATGAAGGTAATGTGCTAAGATCTATCATGCCGTATGTAAGACATGATCGGAGTGCTCTTTCAAGAACTACATACAGTGGTTTTCCTAATTATCTGATAATGCTGCCTTTCTTTCTGAACTCTCTGTGGCATCAGGTGATGGATTGTTCGCAAATTATGAGGTGTGACAGATTATAATAACGATCTTGTTTACTCAATCACAGATTATGTTACCTAGATGACCTGAAAATGCTCCTGAAACCAACCTCCTGAAACCTGAAACCAACAGCATAGAAATGTTATGTTGAACGCAAGGACTTGGGCTCTACATTCGACATTTTGTTCGTTAAAATAAGAAACGTACGTGTACCAATTATGGTTATGATATGCCTTCGATGTACCGATTTTACTATTGTAAAAAATAAACTGACCCTTAAATTTTTACATCAAAATTTTTTTAGTGCACATTGTAGGAAATGTCTATCTATAATTTCATCTCTAGATATCCATTCCAATCGTGGCTAAAAGTTAAAATAGTGCATCTTTACACCGCCTTATTTAGCCTTGATGGCGGATATTGTATTAATAAATGAAATGAAATGAAATGAAATGAAATAACTTAGTTGTGAATGAGTTTATGAAAAGTATTATGTAAATACGTACAATATGCATCGTTTGAAATATTCGCTTTCTTTCACTCATTGTGTTAAAAGCTACTGAAAAATTATCCCGCAAATTTGTACGGCTAATCCTACTAGAATGTCGCTTTGCTATTGTATACCGATAGCATTAAATCAAATACCTGATTTGAATAGATTAGGATAGTTGGTTTTAGTTAGAAACAGGTTTAAATGAAAAATCGTATCCATTGGTCATGTATCTTTTAATTCCATTCTTTTACATTCTGGCCAAGACGTGCTCAACTATAAGAGTTCAGGAAAGAGCGGGAGTGTTTGTTTGCGTGTGAAAGCCATTCAAGTCGGCGTCATTTTGATGAAAATGTACCGATTTTATAACATTGTGTCGTACTCCGAACCTGAGCGACGTTTAACAAGTGTTTTAACACGTTTAATCGCGAAAATAGCAACAAGAAATCCTATGTTTTTTATTTCAAAACTTTACACTACAACCAAATGACATGACGACAGTTGTAAGCAATGATGAAACTGCGATAATTGGTACATCGACATTTAGTGTTACCAACTACAGATATCCAGGAAATAATTACAGTTTTTAATAAATTTCAGTAGTTTTATATGAAAAAATCTTAAATAACTAGCATTTTGCATCAACATGATGGTTTTTTGGTAAATCTTCAGCATTTAATGGTGTTGCAAAAATTTGTGGGTTTTTTTTGTAAATTTTTCCCACGTTACTACTCAACATCAGAACAAAATCGAAAAATCCAGCAATTGCTACAAAGAAAACATTAATGAGGAAAGCTTAAGAGTCGAACCCATTATCGCAAGGAAAATTTGTAAAACATAATTACATTTATGGCTTCGAATTCAAAAAAACTACTACTACTACTACTACTACTACAATGGTGTTGCTAAAGCAGCTAAAGTTAACAAGATGGTAAGAGCAGTCCATTATGTTTGGCTACACATTTCGCGCTTTCTTTTATCTTCGTTTGACTCGTGTGTGCCAATTATCACACCAAAAAGCGACCCAGCTTGGTCTGATCGCCACCTAAAAAAGCTTAAAAGAGCTAAGGCTGCTGCATTAAAAAAAATATGCGAAAAACGGATCTGTCAACAAATGCATATTAAATGAAACAACTCGCTTGTACCGTGATTACAATAGAATACGCTACGGTGGCTCCTTGTCTCGGTTGGAGAAGAATTTCACCAAAAGGCCCAAAGCTCTCTGGAGTTTTTGTAAGAAACACAATAACACGAATGTGACGCCTAAATCGATTTACCACAAAGGTCGAGCTGGTTAAACTGCCTCAGATATTGGTGATATATTTGCGTGTAGATTTGAGGAGGCATTGTGTATCTACCGATGAATACAACTACCGATGAAAATATTATCACCAACGCTTTAATTAACACTCCTAATGATGTCATCGACCTTAATCTAGCTATACCTGAATATATCGCAAGAAGCTGTACTAAATGCGCTAAAAGCAGATAAGCCTAAAACTAGTCCTGGCCCAGATGGAGGAGTTCCCTTCTATCTGGAAGAGCTCATGGATTATCCCCATATTTTTTAAAAAAAAGGTGACAAGGAACAATGAGCCAACTATAGGGGCATAACACCACTCAGCGCTGGTGCCAAAGTACAGTAGGTGACCGCTAACTGGATGTGTTTTAACTGGAGTGCTTTTTAAATGGAGGTTCGCTAACTGGAGTGATTCTCAGTTAACGAACACTTAAACGTCAAAACATGAAACATCCGGAATCTCAAGAAGAGCAATTTGTCGCAAATGTGCATTTTTCAAACAAATTTAGAGTCTTTCACCTACGTTTGCTATTAATTTATGTTATTACACGAATTAGTATGCTTTATATCAACATAAATGAAAAAAAGTTTGGTATGTTTATTCCAGTCCACGCCAATCAAAACAATCAATCCATAGAAACGTCACTCCAGTTAGCGAACATTGTTCGTTAAATGGAGCTTGTTTACCTCTCAGTTAGCGGTCACCTACTGTATTAAATAATCCAAACAAGTTTGCTGACGTCTTCATATCACTATATTAGCCCTCAACAACATGGTTCCGTTCCAAAGCGATCGACGAACACTAACCTTGTTGACTTTACATCACAATGTCTCCGTAACATGGATTGCAGAACGCAAACAGATGCAATTTATATGGATTCAAAGGCGGCTTTTGATAGCATCGATCACAACATTCTTCTAGATGAATAAATTGGGACTTGAGCGAAATTTAACATGCTGGTTAGAATCGTAACCTTATCAATCGATCTTATGCTGTATCTTTCCAACAGTGCATTTGAAGGTCTTTCATTAACGACCTTTCATCAACGACCTATCTTATGTAGTACCAGCAGCGAATCATATAATGTATGCAGAAGACATCAAAATCTACATGACGATAAAGAATGACACATACCACTCCGAGTTACAATACCGTTCCGATTTTCACCGATTGGTCCAATCGCAACTGCCTGAGGCTTTGCATTGAAAAATGTCGAGTCATTTCTTTCACACGAGCACGAGAAATCAGGAAAACCAGCTACACAGTAAACGGTTTACAAATAGAGCGCACTAATCTCGGTGTCATACTTGATTCAAAGCGGTCCTTTGACCAGCAAACGGAGGATATGATTACTCGAGGTAATCAGTTGCATGGCATGTTGTTTCGGGTAACAAACGATTTCAAAGACCCAATCTGCATCAAAACATTATACTGCGGTATTATCCATCCAGTACTCGCATACGCCTATGTTGTCTGAAAGCCCTCAACCCAAAGACTCTCTGAGAGAATGGAATCGATAGAACATCGCTTAACCCGATACGCGGCACGCCTGTTACCTTGGCCACCTGGCAGTCAGTTACCACCTTATGAAACGCGTTTGTGGCTGGTTTACTGCAAAGTGACATCGACTGTCCATCCCTGTTCCGGCAGTTAAACTTTTACCCACCCGCAATTCAGCTTCGTTCCCGTCCGTTGCTTCGTTGCCCTAAACCGTAGTCGAACTGGATATGGTTCTAGAGTCCCTCTCAACTCCATGATTGGGGCATTTAATGAAGTTTGTCATATTTTCGATGTTGGAGTCTCGTTACAATCCCTTAAAAATCGCTTTCGAAACGGGCCATCAATACACAAATGAACAAATCAAACATTTGAAACAGGTAATATTTTGCAAATGGAAGCGTACAGCATGGAGCTAATGCGGCAAAACTATACTAACATGTTCAAATTTGACTTAAAATTTAAGACAGTAAATTGACAGTTTTGGCAGGACGCAAGGTTGTGAAATACGATTCAACCGAGACTGCTAGTATAAAAACGGCTAACTCACCTTTACCGTGACCATTCGATCCGAGCTGCTATCCTCCTCGGTTGGCAGCAGGGACGGGATCAACAGTGTGCGGGCGTCCCACGACAGGGCAACTTCAAATTTGTTCAACAGGCTCACGATGTAGCTGTAGGAAAGGAGAAGCATCGTCAGCATCACGCAATCATACACACACACAGCCTTTCACCCTTCCCGCTTACCCTCGATTATTGTTGCTGCCCAGGCAGGAGCTCTTGAACACGTGCTGCAGATCGTCCATCTTCATCACACCGGTGCGCGCGAACGGGTTGATCTCGCGCACCGTCACCACGTGCGCGAGCATGTCGCACAGCCACTGCGGGTCGAGAAAGTACAGATCGCGCAGCGTCGCGTCATCGTAGTGCAGCAGCACGCCGTTGTCGTGCAGGAACATGGTCGCCTGGTTCAGCTCCGACCAGTCCCGGAAACCCTTCAGCCCGCGCAGCTGCATCTCGTGCGTGACCGTCTGGCGGTACCGGTCCGCGTCCAGCACCGGATCGGCACCGTGCTGCCGCAGGCTGGCGGCAATGTTCGCGACCACGTCCTCCAGCGCCAGGTAGCTGGCCGGGACGCGCTGGTACAGCAGCGGCTCCTTGCAGCCGGGCGGCCGCAGCGAGAACGCCGTATCGTAGATCAGCCCCGCCAGCAGCTTGATGTTGTGCCCGGTCCGGCAGCTCACCTCGATCGAGTCGAGCACGCGCGGCAGCCCAATCTTTTCCGCGTCCGACACCGCGATGAACCGGTCGCGTATGATCTGCTGCAGCTCTTCCGCCTTCTTCGCCGGCAGCGTCTCGCCGACCGCATCGTAGTGCGTGCCGACGATGATGACGGGCGAGTTCGGGGCGCGCGCCTGTATGTTGCCGAGCCACTGGAGCACCTCGGCCAGGCCGCGCCGCCCGTCGATGATGCGCCACAGCACCAGGTACAGGCTGCGCTTGGACAGGAAGTACTGGTGCGTCGCGTAGTACTCCCGCTGCCCGCCAAAGTCCCACGTGCGGAACACGACCGGCCCGTGGTGCGACTGGCCCCGCACCTTCTTCTCGCACACCCAGTCGCCGATGTCGACGCCGACCGTCGACATGTTGATGCCGCGGGACGTCTTCTGGTTGATGTGCCGGTGGCCCATCCGCTTCGCCCAGTGGTCGACCGGCTTCTTCCCCCGGGCGGAGCCCTCCGCCCGCAGCTGCTCGAGCAGGCTGGTCTTGCCGATGCCCTGCACGCCGACCACCATCAGCTTCATGCGCGCGTACGGCCGCGCGTCCTCGTACACCGACTTCAGGTAGCCGACGATGTCCATCGTTTTGTACTTTTTGCTGTCGATCATCGAGCGCAGCGGGTCCTGGAGCGAGCAGCCGCGCGTGTTCAGGTTCCAGAGCCGCGACAGCAGCCCCATGTGCGGTGGCAGCTCGGTAATGTCCATGTTGCCGCTCAGGTTCAGCACGCTCAGGTTGGTCAGCTCGTGGATCGAGGCCGGTATCTCCTTCAGGCAGTTGTTGCTGATGTCCAGCATCGAGAGGTTGGGAAAGATGAGCCGCGACTTGGCCATCCCGATCAGGCTCCACTCCGCGTCGTCCGACTCGCCCAGCGTCGTCACGTCGTCGGTGGAGAGCTGGATGCGCGTGAGCGAGTTGTCGGCGAGCACGAGCGTGCGCAGCGACTCGAGCCGCAGGTGGCGCCGATGGCAGCACACACTCTTCAGCACGGCCGTGCGCAGGGAGGTGATGCTGTTCGAGCTGGTGGACGATTTCACCACCGTCGTCATCTCCGTGCCGCCGTACGACGTGGTGGACGCGTTGGAGGAGGGCGTCGTGTCGCCGCCGCCCGACCCGCCACGGCTGCCCGATTTGCCCCCACTACCACCACCAGTGCCCGCTCCACCACCACCACCACCACCACCACTATCCGTGGGATGCTTCTTGCCCTCCTGCGGGTTGTAGCACATCAGGTGCGGATCGGACGCCGCAATGCGTGGCAGGCTGGGCCAGCAGCTGATCTCGTTGTGGCCCAGGTCGAGCTGCTTCAGCGACGCCGGATAGCTGGTGACGTGGCCCATCGACCGCAGGCTGTTGTAGGACATGTTGAGGCGCGTCAGATTGACCGCCAGGCAGGGCAGCGCCAGCGGGATGCTGGTGAACAGGTTGTTCGCCAAATTCAGGCTGCTCAGCTGCGACAGCGCACTGTCGTGGCGGGCGTCCGCCAGTCGCAGCTCCTGCTCGGTCACCTCGAGCGAGCGGGCCCAAATGTGGTGCCGCACCAGCTCCAGGTTCGTCACGTGGCGGTTCCGCGCTAGCGCCTCCGTACCATCGTCGAACGAGGCGCTCGTGCCGGTGTACGGATGGAACATGGCGGCAGCCGCTGCACTGCTACCACAACCCCCACCACCACCACCTTCCACCGCGATCGTCACAGGGGAGGGCAGCTCCGGCCGGCCACCGTCCCCGCCCTGGCCCTGCCCGCCGCTCAGCAACAGCTCGGGCAGCGGCAGCGACGGCAGATCCTTGAGAAAGTTGAACGCCACGTTCAGCTCCTTCAGCTTCGGCGCCTTCCACATCTCGAACGGCAGCTCCTGCAGCTTGTTGTTCGACACGTCCAGGATCGCGAGGTTCGGCAGCCGAAACAGGACGGCCGGCACGCACTCGAGCCGATTGTCCTGCAGGTACAGCTCCTCCAGCACCGGACACTGGTAGTCGGCCGGTTTGGCCGAGCCGCGCCGCTTGCCCTGCCCGCCAGCGTCCTCGTCGGGCAGCGGCAGCCGCTCGATTTTGTTCTGCGCCGCGTTCAGATAGCGCAGGCTGCCGAGCGCAAACAGCTCGGCCGGCAGCGTCGTGAGCGTGTTGTGCGAGATATCGATGCGCGTCAGGGCGGCCAGCGCCAGCTGGTGGCACTTCGGGTGCGTCCGCAGCTTCCGGTTGCACTGCAGTACCGCCTCGCTGACCCACGCCATGCGGATCAGCCCCAGCCGGCAGTTATTGCTGTGCCAGTTGATCATGGTGGCGGTGCTCGGGAACAGCGAGCTGTACGTGAAGCTGCCGCCCAGCTTGCCGACGAACGCGAGCGGCGCCGTGCCGTACTCGGGCGTGGACGCTTCCTGCCCGGCGAGCGCCCGCTTGTTGATCTTGTAGTCCGGATCGGGATGGGCTTTGATCGCGAGCAGCCGGCAGATGATCGGTTCGTCGCCGTTCTGCACGGCGATGCCGAGCGCGACCGACTGGTCGTCCCGTGCCCCGTGCTTCAGCAGCAGCTCCACCATCGGCAGCGACTTTTGGCGCGTCGCCTCGGCCAGCGGCACGTTGGAAAAGCCGTAGATCTCGTCCGAAGATCTGAAAGGGAAAAAGAAGGAGGGGAGGGGTTAAGAACTATGCTGTTACACTGTGCAAACGAACGCTTAATGCTTTGCAACCCTCCTGCACGTCGTCGGTCGATGAAGCTGTAACATTTTTCACGAATAACTTACATGTATGTACCTCTTCTTTCTCCATGTGAAGCCACCATAGTCGAATCGTCTGCTTCGTTCTCTACGGACGGACAACAATTGTTATTTACGCCGTTACCAACCATAGTTAGGTTTCACGAATCTTTCGTTGAGATTCATTCATACGAATCTTCATCGATGAGTGATTCGCATCTCGAATCGAATCTCCAAGGATTTATGAATCTCCAAGAATTCATAGATCTCTAAGATTCAAAAAATCTCCAGGGATTCTGGAATCTTTAGAGACGTATGATTTTCAAAACATTGAATTTGTACGATGGTGCTGTGGTGAACTCGCACGACTTAACAACATGTCCGTCGTGGGTTCAAGCCTCTCATGGACCGTCTCCCCGTAGGAAAACAAACTAAAACAAGAAATCCTCGTTCTCAGCGTTTGTTGAATCAGAACAAAATCGGTTTTGAGAATCTTTGAGAATCTTTGAGAAAGTTGACGATGCAGCTATCGGCTAACTGAAATATGAGCAATTGTGCTATTTGTTTTTCGGTAATCACTTTGGAAAATGTATTCAATGTTTATAATTGAAAAAAAATAAAAAAAAATTCGATCAAAAATATATTTTCTATTTAAAGCTCCAAATAAAGCATGAGTGACTTTATCAGTTTCTCAAAGTGAGAAAAACTGACGACGGCCACGGGCTCGCGTCTGAGAACAAGATTTGAGTGCTTGAGAAACTTAAATGAGTGCTTGATAATGTTTTCTCAGCTTGAGAAAGCCCCGTGGCCCCGCGGCCTAAGATTCGTGAATGCATAGAGACTCGTGAATCTTTCGAGATTCATGAATCTTACCATCAGAGATTCAGATTCACTGAATAATTTCAAAGATTCACTAAGATTCATGAATCTGAATCAGAGTTATCCAACACTATTACCAACGGCATTGATCATTGCACAAGCTTAGCGCCTTTAAATACGCAGTATCTGCATATCGTAATTATAATCGGGTACGTTATCGTTCATAGATTACTATAGAATGTAAGCTACAAGCTCTACTTGTGACCCATCCCCGCCATTTAAGGCAACATTTCCATTCCCTACAAACCCATAAAGTCCTTCCTTATCCCATTCATCTCGACAATCGCTCTGGCTCAGCACCCGTTGAGGCTTGTATTCTATTTGCTGATAATTTATCTACTTATTATATCAATGCTCCTAATGATTAAAATACTGTGTCCTAGTGCGGCAGATTCCCCATGCGGCAGATCTAGGAGAAGATGGGATAATACTGACACAACACGTATCATCACGTCAATCACTTTATTGACTTCAAAGCCGCATATGATAGCATAGACAAGGTAAAACTGAAAGACGCTATGAACTCTTTTGGAATATAGGCCAAACTAATAGGGCTAGTTAGAATGACTATGACCAACGTCAATTGCCAGGTGAAGATGGATGGAAAACTCTCAGGGCCTTTTGCTACCACCAAAGGATTGCGGTACGGGGACAGACTGGCCTGTCTCCTATTCAACTTGGCGCTAGAGAGAGCCATCCGTATCTCCAGGGTGGAGACTACGAGAACCATCTGTTATAAATCAACCCATATCCTGGCATTTGATATAGACATCATTGGTCTGCAGTTCTCCTAAGTAGCAGAAGCCTTCCAAGGGATCGAGCAGGTGGCACCTCGGATTGCAGATAATAGAGGCAAAGACCAAACTGATGGCGGCAACATCAGCGACCGTACTAATAACGAATCCAAATTGACGTAGGGGTTACGTACACATAGATGAATGCACTTTTGAAGTCGTCCCAAACTTCACCTATATCAGGTAGTTGAGTTGCGTGCAAGGATGCTGGCTGCCAATTATTCGCTAATTGAAAAACGATTCCCACCTTGTAGAAATCCAGGTAACTTTTTCCCATACTAATACTAACGTCTCATTTAATGTTAGCTTATAACTAGAGGTCTATTTATATGTTATAAATGATCATTGTTATACATATTTTAATTTAATTATAAGGTTGCCGATTAGACACAATGGTCCGTCGGTTGTTTATGAAATAAATAAATAAATAAATAAATAAATAAAAGAATAATTGTGACAATGTAAGCAATTATCGTGGCATCACCCTGCTTTGTGGATGTGCAAAAGCATTCGAATTGGTATTGCATCCTGCAATATCCAATGCCTGCCGGTCCTGGATAAGTCCTAAGCAACATGGCGTTATGACTGAACGTGCCACAAGTACAAATCTTATGTCCTTTGTCTCATCTTTATTTCAATTCCTGAATATATGGCATTCAGATTGACGCTGTCTGCTTCGATCTGAAAGCAGCTTTCGATCGTGTTTCACATGCTCTACAGTTGACTAAGCTTAATAAACTTGAAATCTCATCTACTCTCATTGAATGGTTACAGTCTTACCTTTCAAACCTTGTCAAATTAGGTAAAACATTATCTGATAACTTTTCTTGCTCCTCTGGCGTACTTCAAGGTAGTGTCGTTAGCCGCATCCTTCCTGTCGATAGCCAAGCCCGTCCCTCTTCTAGATTCGACCATCAGCATAATATTGAGTCCTACCAGTATTGGAGGCATTACTCGGATTGAAAAAGTACAGAAACTCTTCACCAGAGTCGTTATTCGGCGCATATTGCTCTTTTCTCCTTTGCCCCGCATATGCAGTCCGTTGTCTACTTCTTCTACTTTTATTCTACTACTACTTCTTCGTAATGTCCTACGCGGACATGCCGAATAGTCAATCCTTGCTATGGGGGGACGGTTTGAGCCCATGACGGGCATGTTATTGAATCATACGAGTTGACGACTGTACCACGGTATCGCTGTCAACTTATGGAAATAGATTCTTTAGAAAAGAGACGGCATATTGATCAGTCTTGCTTCACTGCTGGTTTGATCCTTAGCACTATCGATGTTCCTGACCTTCTCCGGCCATTTTTACGTTCCCTTTACAACCCTTCGTCCTCGTCTTCTATTAGTCATCGAAGCTTGTACTGTCATAATGATCCATTAGTAAAATGCTTCGGACGTGTTCTTTACCAATCTTCTGTTCCCGCCTCCAAGACTCCTATTCTCCCACTTTAACCACTTTCTAAATAGCGCTTTTTTAGGAATTCTTACTATTAAGGCCGAGGTACATTGTCCGTACTCTCTAGTGTAATTTCAATTTTCAATAGCACATCTGGCGGCGGCTGTTGGAAGCTTTTTTTGGCCATCGAGGGAATGGTCGTGCCGGATCTCAAATTTAAGTAGTTTTTTCACCGTTTTTTCATGCAAAAATGGCTGAAATACTTGCATAAAATATGTATCCATCAATTTCAAAACCTTTTCAGTCCAGTTTAAGTAAAAAACATGAAATAATTACATAATTTCTGAAGCGGCTCCAAAGTGTTTGGCAAAATGCTCCAGTCAGCCGCCGCCAGATGCGCTAGTGCAAATCGAAATACACTAGCGAGTACGGACAATGTACCCCGGCCTTCAAAGCTGTTGGTTTCGTTTTTTTCTAAGCATTACTATTAAAATTGGTAAAAACTTATTGGCGGTTAAATTAATTGAAGTAAATAAATAATAAAATAAATAAATACCTACTTCGGATCGTTCTGGTCTTCTACGGCGCGCGCAATCACGTTCGGGTCGGCCCCGTTCTCCAGCAGTATCGTCACCACGTCCAGGAAGCCACCGCGAACCGCGGCGAGCAGGGCCGTCTCCCGGGCCGCCCCGCAAAGAATGTCCAGATCGAGCGGGCAGCGCATCTCGCCCTGCTGGCCCTCCTCCCCCTCCTCGGACGGATCGGTGCGGCCGCCGCTCAGGCTGAGCCGCGACATGATCGACTGTATGCCGAACGATATCTTGCGGCTGGTGGGACTGAGCGGGTTGCTACTACTACTACCACCACCACCACCACCACCGTGATCACGACCACCACTGCCGCCCATTTCCGCCTGCTCGTGGTCGGTGCTGGACGCCAGCGTATGCCGCACACACTTCACCCGCCATTTCAGCAACGTTTCGACGAGCTGCGGATTGCCGAGCAGGCAGCCCACGTACAGTGCGGTCTGGCCGGCCACGTCCTGCGCGTTCGGGTCGAATGGCAGCCGCCACTCGAGCTCCCCGTTCGGACTGCGGTACACACCGAGCAGCTCCTCCACGTACGGGTGCTTGATGAGCAGCTCCACCACCGCGCAGTGCCCATTGATGCAGGCGGCATGGAACGGGAGCCACCGTTCGACCGTTACCTGCTGCACCAGCTCGGGAAACCGGTCGAGCAGCAGGGCGGCCACCTGCGTATGCCCGTTGTGGACCGCCGTGTACAGGGGCGAGTATTTGGTGACCGCATGTGCCCGCCCATCCGCACCGGCTTCCAGCAGCAGCTGGACGATGCGCTCCGACCCAGCCTGTGCCGCACTGGCGAAGCGAAGGAGAGAAAGAGAGAAAGAGAACAGAGAGTTAAAACAAAAGTTTTCACACGCCAACACGGGAAACGGAAAGCAACATACATGAACAGGAGCGTGTTGGCACCGCCCGGTGCCATATTGACGATGATTTCTCGATCCGAACCGATGCCTTCCAGCAGCAGCTGGACGGCGGTTTCGTCCGTCGCCGTCACCGCCTCCCGCAGTGCCCGATGCTTCTGGCTGCGTATTTGTTCGCGCGTATCTAGCAGCGGGAGAGAGATTGAGAAGCATTTGTTTTATTACCCTTTCCAAGCTACATTTCAACCGCGGGTTCGATCGGTGCTGAGCAGCAGCGATATCTAAGCTAAGGAAGCCAACGGAAGCCCAAAACCGCAGACATTAAACCAGCAGGAGCAGCAGCAGCTGGGAAGTTCCGTTCCGCAAAACCGCAAAGCTGGTATAACTTGCGTGAGGCTTTTTTTTCTTTTTTCACACAAAGAAAACTGCTCTTTACGGAGGAAACGATATCATTTTACGGCCAACTGGATCCATCGATCGTAAAACTCGTCTTCGTGTCTTTTGCCTTTGTTGCTCTGCTTTGCCCGGTTATCGCCTTTAATGTATTTCGCTGCGAATGCTCCGTTTCGTCAAGGAGACAACACGCAACGCCCCTCCGCACAATAAACCGTTCCAAATTTCTGGAGGTCAATCATTGTTGCAAATTCGTTCAAACAATGGTTTGAAAGGTGTTCGTTACCTTTCCAAAACGCCAGACGGCAATTAAAATGTAAAAAAAAATCGATTGCAACATTTGTATGCTCGCTGCCCGTGCGGAATTAAACATGCATGTGCACACTAGCGATGTGCTCTCTGGAGCGCACCCACGACTCCGATCATACACCGACTATTGTTAGTCCGATTCCGACTCCGGGAAAATAGTAACCACCAGTTCCACTCGGAGTCGGAGTCGTCCGGGAATCGTAGTCGTCATCCGGAGTCGTCCGGTGTCGTCCGGTGTCGTTCGGATTCCTCTGGAGTCGTCCGGAGTTGTCCAGAGATGTCCAGAGATGTTGCCAGGAGTTGTCCGAAGTCGCCCGGAGTTGGAGTTATCCTGAGTCGTCCAGAGTTGGAGTTGTCCTGAGTTGTCCGGAGTCTTTCTGGAGTCGTCCAGAGTTGACCGAAGTCGTTAAAAGTCGTCCGGATTTGTCCAGAGTCATCAATTCCTGCACTTCGTAAACAGGCCTTAGTTTCGAAGGCTGACTCGGAATGATTTCGGACGACTCCGGACAAATTCGGACGACTCCGATTCCGACCAACTCCGGACAATTGTGGACGACTCTGACTCCGGGCGACTCCGGGCGATTCCGGACGATACTGGACAACTCTGGACAACTCCGGATGACTGTGGACGACTCCGAACGACTCCGGACAACTCCGGACGACTCCTAACAACTCCGGATCACTCCGACTACTGGCGACTTCGGACAACTCCTGGAAACTCCGGACATCTCTGGACGAGTCCGGACCACTCCGGCCAACTCCAAACTACTCCGGATGAGTCCTGACAACTCCAGGCGACTCTGACACCGGATAATGCTGGACGGACCTACCTTCAGGAGTCGGTTCCGACATTACCAGAGTCGACTACTCGGTTTTTTGCCAACTTTACCCATCACTAATGTCTGACACGTGGAAACGGCAACGAAGGGAAAACTAACAAAAAAAATCACACACACATACACGCACACACTGGCGCCTGTTGAGTGGTGTAAGTACCCAGCGGCACGCAACTGCATTTACACGTGAGAGTCCACACGGGCACTAAAAATAAGTCCACGCGGACTCTACCCCCCCCCCCCTCCCCCTGCTTGATTCTTTCACCTTTGCGCAACAATCAATATTGCAGAAAGGGTCACACACGCACACATACACACATACATACACACACACACACACACAGACAGAGAGCGTTTTGTTCAATTACGCCCGTGGTTACCTGGTATTTTCCACGGTTCGATCACCTCGTCCACGAAGTAGTCGCACGCATCGAACGCCTGTTCGGCGCCCGGTTTGGGCACCTCGCCAAACTTCCAGGACATCTTTGGGGCCGCCCCTTTGTCTTGCGTCACGAATCACACGCGCACGTTCGCGCACGTCACACCAATGTCTACACACGCCGTGTCCATGGGACGTGGACCCACTACGCTACCATCGCTGGCGGCAAAACGTGGACCACATCAGCGTCAGGACTGTCGCGTACAGAGCGCACCGTTTGTTCCTTTCGACTTTTTTTCTTTTGCTAGCCGGCCCGGACGATCCCGTAGTGTGTGTCCCGGTGCAAGCAGCAAAGTAAACCACACATCCAATCACGATCCCGCACCGGAGCGAAGTGGCAGGCGATGCCGATGCCTTTCCCGCCACGCTTTGCCACAGCAGTTGGCGGGTTTGCGCAAAAAAAAAAAAATAAACCAGACTGCAGCCACTCCGGCACAACACACGAGCCGACGAGCCCACGCCACCGACACCGATTGCCTTGCGTATCACGCGCGACCGCGTGGCGTGGTATTGGTACGGGGTTTTCGTTTTTTGCCGTGTTGCGGTGACTATCATGCCATCATCGTGGTCCACCGGAACGTTTTTGTTGTTGTTGTAGTTTTGTGCTTTCCCTGACTTTGTGTGTATGTCTGCAGACGGACCAGAAGAGAAAAAAAAACGCGCCGTCGTAACGAGCTCCGTCTCTCACACGGAAAATTGTAAGATTTCTATTGAGAACGAGCGCGTGAGAGGAAGTGCCAACCAACACGTGTAAATGCTAAAATAAACTGCCTTATTATTTATAATTTTAAATCCTAAATTCAAAATTTTCATTCACTAACAGACACTTGCTCCTTAACTCCTAGCCCTAACTGCAAGTGTTTTCTAACAGACAATTGATTCCAACATGAGATAGAGAGGGAGAGCGCGAACGCCTGCGGAAAAGGGCGAAAGAATCACGGTCCCGTTCGCAAGCGCCGAAGCAGTATCGTACGCTGGAAGCCCAACGTTGTTTGAAGCCGGCATCATGCGCATGCCCGAGAAAAATTGGGTTGACAACGGGACGCCCTCTAACAACAACAACAACAACAACAAAAAAGGGTTTCCCCCACCTTCCACAACCCCAACCCGGTCTGGATCGGGCCTGGCCGTCATCCCTGCGGATGTAGTTGTGACCGAGCGGCGTTTTGCGTATTTCTAGCACATTGTCCTTGCTGTCCTTATCTTTGCCTTCTCCCTCTCTCCCGCTCTCTCTCTAATGCACATAAATAAAGTAACCGTTTCGAAGCAGATGTCGTAGCCGTCCGCTTACACTACTGACCTACTCGAGCCCGCCTGCTCATTATCGCTTAGATTAAATTAATTAGCCTCCGCAGTGTGCCTTTTGTTTACACAACTTAACTCAATAAACCGCGGTTGTTTTCTCCCTTCTTTTTTTGTTGCAAAAAAGACAGATAGAGCGCAACCGATAAGACCGATGGCACCTCCGGCACCTAGCTACTCACCGGCTGCATCCTTCAGCAGCTGTACGCACGCCTCGTGCCCGCTCCGCTCCGCCAGGTCCAGGGCCGTCAGCCCGTTGCGATCTTTCGCGACGAAGGAGGCACCGGCATCGAGCAGCACCCTGATGTTGCTCACGTGCCCATGCTCGGCACTGAAGTGGAGCGCAGTCTGGGAAAGCACAGGAAGCAACCAAAAGGTTAATACAGCCCCTCCCCGAAACGCCTGCTCGGACGCACTTTATCCCTTACCTTATTGTCACACCGGCAGCCAGCTGTCGCGTTGATGTTTGCCCCGGCGTGGATCAGCATCGGGAGGCAGCGGGAGTCGGCCGTGATGGCGGCCGCATGGATCGGCGCCCGGCCCCACGAATCGAGACAGTCGATCAGGTGCACCTCCTCCTGCAGCAGGTCCTCCAGCAGCTCCACGTTGTCCCACAGGGCCGCCTTTAAGATGCGAAGTTTGCGATTATGCAGCTTGCTCAGCACGCGCAGCTCGCGTATCTTGCGCTCGAACAGTCCCATCAGTATGCCGGCAGTATATGCGGCCCGAGCGCCTGCTAGCGCGGTGGTGGTCCGCTCATGTCGAGTGTCGCGCATCTACTGTTTTGCAGCGCTGGGCTCCTCCCACCCACCTTGCCCACAGCGGACCGCAGCGGGCTTGCAAATCGAGGCCGCGAATCCTGCGGACCCAACAGGCCCAACGAAGGCTAATGACCTCCGGTGGCTGGGTGCGTTTTTTTCCCTTTACAACATCCTCAGAGCTCCCTTCTCAGAACGGAACAACCAGCGCCAAATACAATTAGTAGCGTGGCGTACACATTCTTCGCCGGCTTAATGAAACGATGCCGTACGAAGCCTTGTTGTTTGTCCATTTGGTTGGTTTTTTTTTTTTTTGCACGTCTCTCGCAGCTATTCGCCAAGCGCAAAACCGAACCGGACAGTACATTACGCTAACCGCAGCGAGCCGATGCGTCCACCCTTCCCGATCAGGTTACACCGGTGCGCCCGTATCAGCTTTCCCCACCGCTGGGGTAAATCGCATTCAGCTAATCCACTGCCGCCACCACCGGCACGGCGCGGCGGAAACGGCAGCGAAAACATAAGCCGCAATAGCTGCAGCCGGTGCGCGTTTGGGCCACCGTGTCCGGGAAGCCCACCGTGGGTCGGCGCAAACGGGGAATGGAATCGTTCGCTCCCGGGCCAGCTGAGCTGCCAGCGTATGGGTATGTAGGGCAGCACGGGCGGATCGATCGTATGGAATGTGGGGAATGTGGACGATTTAGAGCTAATTTGAGGCGCGGTGCTCGGTGCCTTGCCTAACCAAAAATGCTTTTTGTTTCGGTAACCATGGGCTATTATTTAACCTTACAATTGCGACTAGCTAAAATCGGATATTACGTTTTTCTACCTTTTCTAGAGCATTCTGGCTGCTTGTTGTTTTTTTTTTTGCAGCAAGTAGATTTATTCCAATCTTTGGAATAAAGTTTAAAATTGTGTTGCAAATAAAGTGCTTCGCTTTGAGCACCAGATTCGTGTTTAGCAAAGAAATATGTCAAGCAAAAGAATTTTACGCATAACATCTACATGTTTTGCTTTGTTTTTGTAGATCATTTTTGTTTGAATCGATAATAGCTTTAAGCCTTTAATTTCTTGAAATGAAAAAATAGCGAGAAATCGTGATCGAGAACGACATTTTGCTAATTCCGAGGTTTAAATTTCATTTTTAAGCAATAAAAAATCTCCTGTAAAAGTATCAGAGCCTTAAATTCATTACTCTAATTAGTCAAAGACGACCCTCCCTGATGAATTTTCAATTATCTAGAAATAAAATACTTTAAAAACATGTTTATCTATGTTGCCAACTTGATTCAGACCTTTTTTTTCTTCTTTTTTTCTGGAAAAAGCGAGTGGAAGGTCAATCTACCTCCGGATTCTTTTGGTATTTTCTTAGCATTCGTTTTTGTCCTTATGCTAAAGTGAATCCTTTTTAGGAACTTTTAGGAATCGAATCGAAAATTTTAGGAATCAGTGAGATAAATTAGTCGCTGAGTTTCTAAACCTATTTCATTTTCCTTACGCATATCCTTGGCAACATACTCCTTGCTTTTTCCTTGTCTCGAAAATGTAATAAAAAATATACTTCCCGTCTATAGCGCCTACCATAACTGGACAGTTGTTGATTTGCGGAAAATTCGGAGGAGATAGATACAAATAGTGAATGTATTGTGCAAAATGCTATTTCACATCTTTGTATTTTTATCTCAATTTTATTACCGGTTTTACATGGCTTATTACAAAAAAACGAATTTAGGGTCGTACCATAACTTAAAAAAACATTTCGAAAAATAGTTTTTTTATATTAACTAATGCATTTAAATATCGTCCAAAAATACAAATAACATATTTTAGGAATTTTTTATAGAAATACATTTTTGACGATTTTTAAAGTGTTTTATAACTGTTTTAAAATGTTATGTGTTTTATAAGAATAATTATGAAAATAATTTCATAAGATACAAAAATCTATTTTATTTAATTTATGATTGTTGTAAACATACAAACCAAAGTATTTGGAAAAACGATTAAAAAATAATAATTTTAAACTGTTATGAGAATCTTATCAATTTCTCCTAGATCAAAGTAAAAAAAATCAAATTTAAAACATAACCCAAAATAACGATTTTAAGCAGAAACCAAATGTTTGCTGTTCTTACATGTATAGTTAAGGAATGTAATCCAAATCTGATATTTTTTCCTCCCACCTCCCATGTAACCTTCCATATTCTCTTACTACTACAGAGGCGATAAATCATCAAAAAATGTATTTCTGTAAAACCTTCCAAAAATATGTTATTTTTATTTTTGGACGATTTTTAAATGCATTAGCTAGTATAAAAAAACAATTTTTTTTCGAAGTGTCTTTATAGTTATGAAACGATCCTAAATGGTCATACAATTTTGAAAAACATTTACAAATATGTGAAATAGTATTTTGCACAATTCATCATTCACTGTTTTTATCTGTCTCTTCTGAATTTTCCGCAAATCGCGAAAAACGACTGTCCATATAGTTATGGTAGGCACTGTATAACAACCCCTTTAATATGATTTTGGTCATTACCGACTTAAAAGGGGGTCCTTACACTCCCTAAAATACGGTAATTTCTATTAGTCAACATATAAAAATTCTTCTATCCGTTCTAATCGAGTTTGAGAATGGAATTATACCTGAATACCGAATAAACAGCTGTACTATCGTGGATGCGACTGTTTACTGTTTTTTTACTGACACGTATGTAAAGGTTTTGTAAATACGATAATCGATTGAAAGATTGCAGACTTTGCTGCATTTTGAATACAATAATACTTTTGATGTGTTAGGGCTACCATGAGTCTGCCCTTGCCATAGAATATATCGTACCAAACACCAAAAGTTAGTCGAAAATTACGTTTCTAGCACATTGCGTGACTTCAAGAAACACACAATTGGTTGAGAATTGTTGCTCAAAGTGTGGAGCGCAAATTCCCTACCTTATTTAAAGCCTGATATCCACGACATTCTTGGAATATACTTGGAGTGCGGTTAAAAGCAGCGAAATGAGTATGATTTCTCGCTCTGTCTGGTTTAATTGTCTGTCGGGTCAAACAGAGGAAGAAAGCATGCTCATTTTGTATCTTGGAACCACTCGTACGCACCGCATATCTCCCATGACTATCGGGATGATCACCAAGTGGCTGACCAAGAGTTGTTAGCACAAAATGTCACCAAGCATGTGATGATAGCACCAGTTGTTTGAGTCTCACCTCTGACCATCACAGTAGAGCTCGTGGCGCTGACATTATTTTGTTTCAGCCGAAATTTGTTATGACTATGACAGTGACATTTTGCAGAACTGATCACAGTAAAAAAAAAGTCATGACATTGTGACTGACCAAGCGATGGTCGCAAAAATGTCACGAAGCATGCATTGGTCACACCCATCGTTTTGAGTATCGCCTCTGATTATTACAAATGAGCACATGACGCCGACGTGGATTTTGTTTCAGTCAGATTATTTTATGACATTGACTTTGACATTTTGCAGCACTGCTCTCAACGTAAAGCTAGCTCAATGATAAACTGGGTACAACGCGTTTCAACACAATCTCTCACACATGCTATGTTCAAAATCAAACTGTCTCACTGAAGGTGTCTTGCATTGGATATCGCACGAACAGCAGCCAACATCGTGCAAGTAGGCAACAGAGCTTGATGTGGCTTAATAAACATGGCTTTCACCTTTTGTTTTTCTTCTCCCCCTTATCTGTAATCATTGCTAGACGCCCGGTTCGCTCGTGTTCATTTACATCGGGCGCATGAAACAGTGCGCCCGCCGTCATGGCCACATCTTGCGCTTTCGCTTTGCAGATCAAACCCCACGCATGCATGAATTAGCAAAAGTCTAAAGACCCCATATAAGATAATGAGAGAAAGAGAGGCCGAGCGAGGGATTGAGAAACAAGAAAGGCACAAATAAACTATGCATGAGCATTAAACATAAAAAACACGGTTTGTTTTATGCTTTCGCTCAATCATTTCGTTACAGCCCTGACTGTGCTACTCGTTTTTTTTTGTCGCACTCCACCCCTTTCCCTCTGAGCCATACAACGGACAGATGGCGAAGCAGTGTTGGGTTTCAGCAGTGACCGCAGCATAAGAACAGCCCTGCCAAGACAGGCAGCAGCTGACAATCGTCGCTGTTTACCCCGTTCTGGCAGCTTCAGCGCCGGGCCATCGGAAGCCAAAAAACTGTAAAAAAAGATAAGAAATAAGGAACGGGTTTTCAGATTGTTGCCCGGTTGGGGCTGGGAGACCATTGGCAACTTACCTTCAAAGACAAGTGGCCAGCTGCCGTCGTTCTTGCGTCGTTCTTGTCTGTCGGGCGCTCACACAAAATGCAACTCGCTCGGCCCTCAACACGCGTCCACCAATGTCAAAGCGGCGAGTAGAAAGCGGCCCTGAGTGGATGGCGTAGGACGTCTCTGCTTCACCTGAATTGCCCGCCGCCCGCGTATCTGCGGCGGTGGAGGATTTTGGATGGCTGGGAAGCTCATCGCTCATACGGTGCGACGGTTTATTTCTCTCTCTCCCTATCCGAACCTCCAATCGTCGCTCGCCTCGTCTTTCCAGTTGACGGCACTTGATTAGATTACATTACCGGGCCTGCTCAACATGCCGAGGGGTGAAGCCATTTAAAAAAACTCTCTCACACACGGACAGGAAGTTGCACCCCGTAACCCGCGGTGCCGGAGCAACATCCGGAATTGATTGATGACGGTTGATTGGCTCAGGCGTGCACGTTGCCCTGCGCGTTCGTCTCCCAAACCCCGTCCCGACTGACCCGCCGCGTTTGATTGTAGGGAAATGCGTTACAATGCACGGGGCTGAGCGTTGCGAGTGTGCGGGGGCGGGCGACCGCAACGGTGCTAAAAATATGCGGCCACTGCCAAAAACCACCACTCGGCTCCGCTCAGGGTCAAGGTGGTGAGGCTATTTATGGGCCGCCACTGCCACCGCTGCCTTCACGCCTTTCATGTTTCATGTTTCATTCATCAGAGAAAGTGGCCGGTCGGTTCCGCGTGCGTTACGTGAAAGCGCAGCAGCAGCAGCGGCGCGAGAGCAGAGAGCGAGAAGAAAAAAAGCTCCACCATTTCCCTCCCCTTCAAATCGATACTTCCCTAAACCTGCCTGGAGAACTGATGGGACATGACGGCGCTTTTCACGAGGGTAGACACACACACACACACTTTACCTGGTGCAGCAACCTGCCGGGAAACTCTTCACTTTCCGGTGACGGCGTTTGATCGGCCATTGCGCTTTATTTCGTTGTCCTGCTGCTGGGCGGAGCGGTTCACATCGGAGGGGGGGGGGGGGGGGGGGGAGTTGGTGGTAGTTTCGGTGGTTTCTTCAGCTGGCAATCCCACGGCTCACGAAAAGCGGACCGTCCAAAAAAAACCACAGCCGCTTTCTAGTTCACTGTGTCAAAGCCCCCGATGCGCTGGGGTCACTCGCTTTCGGGCACGTGCCGCACGGGCTCTTTCCACGGGTGGATTTCCACCGCGACCGTGTGCGTGTGTGTGTTCGCTTGCTTCGTCTCTTCCTCCCCGTGCCGTGCGCTGCTCGTTTAGTGCTTTATTGAACGGTGACACCGCGCAGACGCATCGGTTGGACAGATCGAGGGCTGGATGGATGGTCGCCGATGGTGCACCGAAGGGGCGAACTGGTGGCCCCACCACTCACACACCACACACACACACACACAAACACAAAGCAGCCAGTCGATTGAATTGCGTCCGTTGCGCTTCGCACGGCCGTCGGTGGCCAGATTCGAACCCGTGCCCGTGACCGCTCGCTACGTAATATAAGACTGCACACACAAACACACAACCACACAAAAAACACACTTACACCCACGAGTACGCGTAAACTTTCAACGCCCGGTTTTCAACACCCACTTGCGCCATTCCGTTCGGGTTGTTCTTTAATGCTTGTTTTTTGTATTACTTTAATTTTTTTTACAATGAAGTGGGCGAACGATTCATTCGCGGCGGATTTTCACTCCAGTCGCAAAAGTCGGTGCGAAGGAGGGTTCGTATTGTTTGCAATCAAAACTGCGAATAAAAGCGAACCAGCCAGACTGACACTGGCAGGAGCACAAACAATAAACAAACGGCTACTCGCGCTGACAGCTGGCCAAAGTGCAAGGGCTTCTGAGGTGTCAGTGGTGACAGTTATTTTTTTCGGTTTGAACTGGCCGTTAAATGTTTGATTTTGTTTTTTTAGAATGAAATTTCAGCATTGATTGAAACACATTTTACTTTGACCAAAGCCACAATAAAAATACAATAATTTTTTTTTTATTATCAACCACTTTTAATTACGTAACGCAGTGTTCATGAGCTTTCCCAAATAGCCAAAATTGCTTTAGCAGCCAATTTTGGTATGCTAAAGATCGCTGCTTGAATAAGCCTTTTGCAGTAGATAAACAGCATCAAAGTTCCTGGTGGGTCTTTCAAATAGCTCTTAACCAGCTTAATTATGACACGGTGCCGGGGATTATTTTTCTTTGAGTTTTATTTTCAAGCAAGCGTCATCGATGAAATAAACATCTAGATTTGTTTCGTTTAAGTACATGTGTATGTTTTTAAATCCTTAGGCTGGAAATAGACGAACCGAGATCTTCGCGGTACCGCGAAATTCGCGCCTTGTTTATAACAGTTGTAGAACAGTTGGGCTGTAAAATCTTCCGTGCCTTCGATCGCGCCTGCTGTTTCGCAGATATACCCAACTTCGGTATTCCTGAGATTTTCGCGGTAGCACGAACCGATTGTTCTTACTTTTTCTGATGAATTTGAAAAAAAAACGTGTAGAGAAACGTGTGTTGTATTTTATTTTGCATAAACTATGTGAAATAAATAATTTTATTCGCAAATTGATAAAAAATATATCTTCTTGGCACATTCAATCGTCACCAGACCTCAGTTGGTTCCATACACGAACCGCGATTATCTCGCCTATCTGTCAGATTTTATAACAGAATTGACAGCTCAAGTCATACGCGATTTTCGCGGTACCGCGACGATCTCGGATCGTCTATTTCCAGCCTTAGTATTCATAAATTACACGAAATATATCACAATTCCCAAACGCCACAGATTAAGCTTAAACGACTTGAAAATCAAGTATCCATAAAAAAAAAAACGAAAGCTCCACAGCTTCATTGGTTTGCTCAATAGATGGCGTATTAAAACTGATTATTATATTGCTATCCTTTTCTTGCAATGTGTTTCGACAAGTTTCATCATATCATGCCCTATATAGTCTTCTAACTTTCCGAGCAAAAATCTATATCAATGGTCGTGTGGTCAGATACGTGGGTATCAACACCAACGACCATTACTCAAATCTCACTTGCTTCAGTGCCGGTGGTTTTCCATTGGAGTTTAGTATTTAAACAATCGTATCGCCGTTCTAGTTCTAGCGATGCATAACTTCAATGCGAAACCATACAACAGTACAGAGGAAATGAGAAAGCTCTCCTTCAAGCGATGAAGCTCAACTAGTTGGGGTATCCCACCAACAGAGAGCGCCACCAGCTTTTTCGCTATTTTTAGAATGCGTGAGTCGTTTGCCGTCTGCTAAACGAAGTCTTTCTATATTCTGTTTAGGTAGAGAACTTGAGTCGTTTAGAAGCCGTTTAGTGGTCGTTTAGTGGATTTGTGGCACTTGGGATCCGACTGTGCACCGAATCACGATGGAACTGCTTACAGCTTAACTTTATGTTCATGTTTTTTCTCTAAACAAACGTCATTGAAAGCTGAAAACTGACAAACCAAAAAACATTCTCGTTGAAAGGAGTACAATTTAAATTTCAACTTAAAAAAAAGCATACCCACCGGTGGGCCCGCTGTGCCAAAAAGCTTACCAAAGCTATAGCTTGTGCTTACTAACCTTGATAGCAATACGTCAGCAATAGAATACACGCACGCACACAGACACGGGCTTCAACACACACAAACACAGAGAGATACGGTCATAGCGCAACTATGGTACCGTACCGGTCTAAAGTGAGGATGATTTTTACGACCGCAACGAAAACGGGAACAAACCAATGCGTCATTGTTGCTGTGCCAGAATGGTCCCTTGTCGAAGCAGGTGGACATATATTAACCTTCGTTTCTATGACCAAAAATACACCCTCATCTTTATGACCACCTACCCGGGTAGGTAATACATTATATAAGGGAATTTGTATTTTTATTAGTCAAAAAATGTCTTATTTAACTTATTCTATGCAGCTATAATAACAATACTTCTTTTTAGTTTATAAATTTATGAAGTATGGCTTTTAGTTACATAAATTGAATGCATAGCAATTAGTTCAACTGACACTAATACACCGCCATGTCTTCCCGACTGTCGGGGCAATCATTTCAATCTATGTGACTTTTGAAGAATATTAAGAGCTAGAAAACTTTTTGAATAGATTCTATAAATATAACTACATGCATTGCTATACATATCATTACAAAATTAGCGACTAATCGAAACCAAAATCCTTTATTGTATGTATTACCTACCCGGGTAGGTGGTTATAGAAGTAAGGGGTAAAAGTTGATTTTATTTTTTAAAGCACATTTTAAAAAATTGAAAAATTCTGAATTTTTTACCACTTTTATAAAACATGTTTCTCTAGGCATTCTAATTTTTTTGCATCGATTCGATAATCCAATAAAAAGTTATCATAAAAAGAATAAGCAAAACATACCCGGGTAGGTGGTTATAGAAATGAAGGTTAAAAAAAACTGAAATAATTATGTTCAACTTTTTTTATGTATTATTGTGTATTTTCTTTCTTCTCTTCTCGCTTGAAGATATTTTTTTAAATAAAAAGGGTGTTTTTTGATATATTTTTTTACGCTATTTAACTTTAGCCGTTCCCACTGTGTCAAGGTATTGGACACACGGTTGCCTCAACCAGCAGGGTCATCCAGCATATCTTTCCGGCTGACGTACATTCTGGCCCAATCGGCGCCCCGTGTGCTTCAGTGTGAGTGTGTGTGTGAGTTTGTGTGCGTGTCGGTGTGGTCCGTCCTTTAGACGTTTCTGGTTATTCTATCGGTCGGTGTGCGGCAGCCAGGAACGAACCCAAAAGCCAGCGAAACAGTGTCGTGCATGTGTCGCCCTGATCCGGTCCACACTGACGGGGGTGGGTTGCGTGTGTGTGTGTGTGTTGTGTGTGTGCGGCTGCTGCACTTTCTAAGTCGGTGAATAATAGAACAGGATCCGCCGCGGGCCACCTTGCGAATCGTCTTCCCTCCCCCACACGAGTGTAACAATTCCTGTGCCCATCCGTGTGTGTATTTACGCGTGTGTGTGTGGGTGTGTGTCTTATCACTGCACACCTTTTTTTTGGGGGGTGTAGGGTGTGTGTGTGCACGCAATTGCACGCAAATGAGGAAAGGGAATGAAAGGAGCAGGAATCCCGTCCCGAAGTGACACAATCGTAATATTGTTGATGAAAATAGAGCGTCACAGCAGCGCGACGTGTGCGAAAGCGAGATAGAGGCAGCGCGAACGAAGAAGAAGATGCGCCGGAAGGCGAAGCGAAGAGCGGGGCGCGAAAGGGCAGGCAGATGACAGCATTAGAGTGTGTGCGCGCGAGGCAGAGAGAGAGAGAGAAGATGATGATGAGGAAAAAAAAACAACAAAACCATCCCGTATCTCCTTATGCCTAATTTGTGTTTCTGTGTGCGTGTGTGTGCTTGTGTGTGCAGGTGCGTGATAGTGTGCTACCGTGTGGCGGAAGTGGCCACTCTGTAATTGCATGTTTGTGCACGTATGTGTGTGTGTGTGTGTGTATGTGCAAAAAATGATAAATAGAACCATGCACGCCCGCAAACCACCCCATTTCGGTGACCGGTATCACCACCCACCACCTCTCCTGCCTTTCAGGAATGGGGTTTAAATATTTGGGCAATTCAGGCACTCCTCCCACCACCCACCTCTTACACACACACTTGAGGCAAATTTGGGGGGAGAGCCTTCCAATCCTTTCCCATCACACCCTCCCAAACACCCCCCCCCCTCCGCCCGTCCACCTCCCTATCCGCAAAAACCACACACACACACACACACACTCACACAGACGCCAAACTACTTCCTATCTCGTTCCTTATTTTTCGAATTGTTGTTGTGCTATGTGGTTCCCCTTTTGGTGTGGAAATGTGTTGCCCTTTTTGTTCCTGTTCTTTTGGTTTTGGTCTGACAGTAAATGTGAGCGATACGCAGAGAGAGAGAAAGAGAGAAAGAATGAAAGCGTGCGTATGTGTAACCATTAAAAAAAAAACAAACAAGAAGAAACACTAGCAGAACTAGCAGAAGATTGTCACATGTTAAGCAATAATTAGAAAGCAATGTGGAACAAATGAAAAACAACAATGCAACTCCTCTGTCCCCTTTCCATCTCGCAATCAAATCAAATCACACATACACATACACACAGGACAGTGGAAGATTCCTTTTTTGTCGTTCCTTTGCTAAATTGAATCGTTCGTTTCATTCCTTTACTGTCAACGATTGATGTGTGAGTGTGTGTTTTGCGTCACAATCTATTCCACGATCAACCGCACTGTTGTACATCCTTGAACAAGGCCACGAAAGAAACCGTTACCTGCCGGCGCCGCATACATACACATAGCCAGGAAGATTTCTGGCCTTCCGTCCTTCCGACCTTCCCTCTCTTGCTTCTCTTTCCATTGCAATGTATAAAATCTTTTTGGTCCTTTTGTGATGTTAACACCTCGTCATCTCGTCATCCACAAAAAGAAAATTCGACCGCTCCTACCAGTGGAACAGCTGATGGTGCGCCTGCCAAGAACGACCCCAATATTTCCCCCATTCCGTCAAATTGATAATCTTACTCTGCATTAGGGGTGAGAGCTCGGAATCGGAGCTACCCGATTCCGATTCCGTGTTCGGAATCAATTCCGGAGCCGATTCTGATGCTGGAATCGATTCCAATTCCGGAGTCGATTCCGGAGTTGACTCCGGAGTCGATTCCAGAGTAGACTATCGAATCGATTCCGCGATCAGAATCGGCTTCGGAATCGGAATTGACCTGAGAATCGCAATTTGCCCCGGTAACGGAATCATAATAGATTCCATAATTAGAATGAGCTGCCAGAATTATTAGCCAGAATTAGAATTAGAATTAGGAATGTAAATTAATTCTTGAATTGAAAAAAGTATTCGTATTGGTTATCAATACGTAGTATGATTGGACCAAAACCCCTATTTTTATGGCGATGCCGAAACTGACTCCGTTTAGAAGCCGATTCTAATTTAGGAGCCAATTCCAATTCGAGAGCCGATTTCGATTCCAGAACCGATTCTTATTCCGGAGTCGATGCCGGAACGGATTCCGAATTCTGGAGTCGATTCCGGAATCAATTCTGGAGTCGATTCCGATTCTGGATCCGATTCCTGAACCAATTTCGGAGTCTCCGATTCCGGAGCCAGTACAGGGTTACTCTAACCCAGCCCAATCTCACCAGCGCGCAGGATTCGAAGCAAATCGTTCTAGGAAAAGAGAATCTTGTAAGTCTTTCTCCGAGTTACGCGACACGTGACTAACGTGAATTCGAGTTGTGAGTCACGCGATTTTTTTAATTTTAACAGTTTATATGTTAAATCAGTGCAATTTTCTCCGCCAATTGTCAAATGCAAAATAAATTTAATTATTTTTGAATGTTTGAAATCGCTATAAAGACAGAAATAATCTTATCTTTTATGCGATTTCTAAATAAGTCATTTAGTACATAAACGCACTAATTAAATAAAAAATAACTAAATATAAACAATTATTTGGCTGCAAAACGTGATATTCGACCTGCGCGAATATACAAGATACGCGAATGTCTCCGGAATTCAATAGTCGCTTAACTCGGGGAAAGACTGCAGTATGACAGAAGAGCTTTGAGTTGCAGGGTTTTTACTTGATTTTACAAGCTTAGCATTGTTGAACACAACTGCAACATTTCAGAAGATATCGCAAGCGCGCTACACAATATCACAAGGGGTTTTGCGGCTTGTAGCAATCATCTAACCAGCGCCTGTACACGTTTTCAAAGTTACGCACACACCCGAAAATTGAGAGCACAGATTGACTTGAATTTGTTTAAACACATGTAGTTGAATACTTGCTTGAATCCGCAGCCCTGGAATTGTACCGCGCTTGCGATATCAAGTGCGAAGGCTGTCTTAAGCATGATGACGTTCTGAAAACAACTTAAGAGCTTGTCCTGTCAAATTCTGCAGTTGCGTAAAACGTTGCTACGCTTGGGAAATCAAGTAAAAAACCCTGTGACAGGTACCTAGTTCACTCTATGAAACGACATCCCAACAATTCGTTACCTTTATGCGATCAAAGAGCAAATGGCAAATATTAAACATTAAACATTTTCAAAAGACATGAAGAAAGATTGCTTTATGATTCTTCTGCTCTCGTGATTAAATTTTCAAATGACATCAAATGTCTTTTTTACGTAAAATATTATAAATAAGAACCATAATTGACAACCGCAGCTCAACATGTTGGTACATTCTCGGAATTCCTGAAATTGCGGATTTTTATAGTTTTGCAACATTCTCGGAATTCTGTAATTGCGGACTTTTAATGTAAATTTGTTAGTTCCGTGTTGATTCTTGATAGTTTTGATGCATCAATATGAACTATGTATTTAAAAAAAAGGGTTAAATAAATTAAAATGCAAGAATCCCAGATGTTTGGAAAATTCTTGGAGATCCTGAAATTGTTAATAGCAATCCTAGCTAGAATTTTATTTGGGCATTTTCCATGCAGAGTTTTTAGTTTAGTGTCTGCTCTTAATAGTTCGGCTGCATCTCCTATGTTCTATGATTTTTTTAAAGGAATGGTACATCACGTTATGCAAAAGAATCCATATCTTCACATGTCCAGCAGGAAACTTTTCAGGAACAATTTTCTGTGAAATCTTACACAAAGTGAAATGTACATTATTTTCTACAACTAGGATCTTTTTATTTCCTTCTGATATGCTGATTTACCAAACCAGCTACCAGTTGAATTATCAAATGTCAAAACTCAAATAATTGCTCACTTTTGCCGCGTTATTAATTGCGAGCGAGTGCGATTAAATGTTATGGCTACAACGGACTAGTTCGGTTTGGTAAACATTTCCACAAAAACATACACACAAACATACGCTCCTTACTGGTAGAATTACCATTTCTAAACATTTCGAGCCGCAGGCACGCCAATGCTTGTTGACAGTCGTCCGTAATCCAAGCGCACTATCGGCAGAGCAGTTGTAGTTTGCTAATAAAGTGCACACCGAGCAATGTCACGTCTCCGATTAGTCCAATGGTGGGACCGTGCAGTCCAAACAGCAAACACACCGGTTGCTCCAGTAGCAAACAAGCTAGTTGTGTTTTTTTCCCTCGTCTGACGCCTATTATGCAAAGGTGCGGATCCGTGTACAGGCGGTCCCCGAGATACACGGTTAATGGGGACCGAAAACGGCCGCAAAATACCGCGTATCTCGAATTTCCGCGTAAGTCGAATCTCGTGATTTCCAGCTAAAATATCACAAATTTTCGTGTAATTTTGCAAGTAGGGGGCGGTTTTAGTCACTTTATGAATTATTTGACATGATTCTGACTGAATATAACTCTTTTAAACCTTTTGAAATAGTTTTTAACATTCGATCAAAACGGAAATTATTTGGCAATTTGCAATTGATGTGTCAAATCAGTACAATTTGCTCAAAGAATTGTCAAATTTAGAAAACCGCGTATCTCCGAATCCGCGTATAAGAGGTACCGTGTATCTCGGGGACCGCCTGTAGTAAGACTACCGCAGCATGTGCTGGTGTACATGGAACGCGTAATTTTTACACGCTAGCGGAAAGATTAGAACGGGGGAAAAGTGCTGAGCTAAGGGTTGCCTTTCGAGAGATTGTGACGTCACGGGGCGCTCGGAGATGCTGTGAACGTTGAGAGGGGTTAAGATGGCAAGCTTACAATTTAGGCAAAGAAATGTCGTTTAAAAGTTCAGGATGTTGGTCCAATGTCCTTTGCGTTTCACTAACGGCTGCGTTGACAGTTATTTTCTGTAACTGTTTACTTAATTTTTAAATCAATTACCATTGTCGGGTCTAAGATGGGAATATTGTTAGCCCTAGTAAAATTAAATCCATTTATATTGTTTTAATTTTGTACCAACCTTACAAAGATTTGTGTCAACAGTTGATTGCAATCACTTCGCCATTTAAATCATTTTGTGTTTTGAAAAATTATAGAAAAATATTATTTCGCGTGTTGATAACATATTGTTTGTTTGAAGGGAAAAAATACAGTCGAAACAATAAATTTGGCTCGATGAAGAGTTTTCGGACCAAAATCAACCTTTAAGTATTGGTATGATAAGTTAAAATGTGGTGAAATGAGCACTGAGAATGATGATCGCAGAAGACACCCAAAAGAGGTGGTTATCAACAAAAACAAACATTATTTAAAATTGATCTAGAAAGCTGACACCCAAAAGATCTCTCATAGTGATCATCACAAATATTTGGGATGTGAGAAAGCTTAATGCAAATTGATTACCGCGCGAACACACTAGTGCTGGGTTTCATGAATCTTGTGTTGCTATTCATTCATATTAGTCTTCAGCGATGAGTGATCCGAATCTTGTATCGCCTCTCTAAAGATTCTTGAATCTTTGAAGATTGAATAATCTCGACATATTCATGATCTAGAAAGATTTATGAATCTCCAGGAGCACATGGTTCATTAGACATACATAATTTTGAGCATATTCTGTTATAATTTGTATTTATTATATTATAATTTGCGCGATGTTACATGTTACAGCCGTTAACTCGCACGACATGCCCATCGTGGTTCTCGCATGGACCGTCTTTCCCTAGCAAAAAAGACTATCCGGCTGCGTGATACCAAGAACTCTAGAATGCCTGTATGGGCTGGCATAAACACGTTGGTTGTTACACCAAGAAGAATTCAATATTTCGAGATTAATGGAAACTTCGTGATTCATGAATTCCAACGAAGATTTAGATTCATTGAATCATTTTAAAGATTCAAATTCATGAATCTGATTAAGAATGAATGAAATTCATGAATCATGATCTGATTAATGAATTGGGTAACAAATTGCTTTCCCATCTACCGTATGCTCCAGACATGGCTCCCAGTAACTAAATATTTCCCGTTCTCAGATACCAAAAGGATACTCGCTGGGAAAAAAATGTTCGTTAAATGAAGAGATGATCACCGAAACTGGAGACTAATGTGAGGCAAATAACAAATCGCTCCAACCGAATGGTATCGAAAAGTTGAAAGATCGCTATAATTGATGATGCTCCACTCATAATGTGGCGTTTTTGAAATAAGAACAACATAATTTTCCCAAGGAACATTTTAAATCTTATCATATTGTTAACGATGTTGTTACGGTCATTTAATTAAACCTTCCCTTTTTCATTTGAGAGTCGTGTATGACCCAATAAGATTAAAATAAAACTCAATTAAGAATGAAAGGGCTCATAACTCTATTAAGACTGCTAGTTAAAACCATTTCTAGACCTTTAAGACGTGAAGCGCAAATAAACTATTAAAATTACAGCTTATTGCTATGGATATGTTCTTGAGACGGCAATGAAGCATTGAATATGAAGTCGTAATAATGGTTGAGAATTTTGTTGTTGTATTGATATTTTTTCTCACGATCTCACTCGCGTATGTGCAGAAATCCATGCCAAGAAAATTTCACCGTTGAAATGCATTTTAATAATTTAAAAAATATCAAATTGCCTCAATAACATGCATCTTTTTCGTTTAAAATTAAATATTTTAAAAAGACTCGCATACAGGGTCAAAATGAAACATGACTGACACATATTGGACACATAAATCAACAATCATATTAATAAAAATGGATTCCTTGGATTAATGGATTAAAAATGGCTTAAGATCAGAAGGACTTTCCTGATTACAAGTTCAGTTGATTTGTTGTGCAATATGTGTGGCTAAGATCTTTTTAAACAGTACATAGCTTTAGAAAGCACTTGTTCAGACTAAAAAGTTTGAAGACTCTCCGCGTACAAGCAGTGTCAGAGATACGCAGAACCTTGTACAAAAAAATCCCTTGTACAAGGAACCTTGGAATACACATATTTACATAATCGTGGTTTTCTCAGATTTATCCCGTGTATAGATTATTAGAATTAGACAGATATCTAATAATCTTTGCAGGGGATAAAACCACCCACTGGAAGCAAAAGGAAAAGAAGATTAATATGTTATAGCTGAAAACTGCAAAATACAACTTGCGCAGAAGTTAGAAATACTCGGCTTATCCAGTTTTTGCGTTAATAGCGTATTTCAGATACAATCTGTATAACCTGTTCCATTTTCCCTTCGTCCAAGACTTAATATTCATTTAATAACATCAATTGATATTGATGTCTTAGTCTCAAATAACAAGTCTTTAAACGTGCTTAAGAATACATTTACAGGTTGATTAAAATCATCCATCAAAACTCCAATTTTGGGTTTTTCAGACAGTCTTATAAGCGTCTTCAGAACGTTTTAAAAGTTTAATAACTTTCAAGACTGGTAAGCATCTTCAAAAGACATGTTAAAACTATGTGGCTCAGTACACTCATAGCAAAGAATGCTTTAATACATGTTTAAGTGTAAAGGGTATGGACAATGTTTCTTGGGTTTGCTAACAAATTGTGTTTTAGCTTAATAGGGGAACAAATATCTAAATTTCCTTTTTTTGCAGCGTGCACTGTTGCTTAATTTAGAAAAGATTTGCTCGCTTGATGCACTGCCCTGCAAAACCCTGCAATCTAGCCAAAACGATCACGCTTGGCGAGATTGCACCGCATCGCGTAATGGTGCCTCGCGGTGATACCTCAGCATCTGTCAAGCGTAGTGTGTGTGTGTGTGTGTGGTGCAAGTGATCGTGTGTAAATTTGGGAAAGCTCTGTACGGCACACATTGCCCCATGCGCATTATATTTTCCCGCCCATCGTCTCCCCCACGATTGTGGCCACCTTTTTAATGACAGGAGGAAGAAGGAGCAAAGGTAAAATGGCAATTGGAGATAAGCTCGTGGCCTGCCTGCCTATGATGATGATGCTGATGGTAGTGAAGGATGTTCTACCGTTGCCACCATTAAACCACAATTACCAGAAGCGTCATAATTGGTTGGCACACATCACCCCTATCCGGTCATGTGACGTCATTGCAACACGTACTCTGTGACGTAGCAGCGTGCTGAACCACGCGAAGGGATGGAATTCCGTTGTTTGTTGTTGTCCGAATCGCGCACTGTTTACGGTCGCTCGGGCACACACACACATATTGGGTTGTATTTGCGTATGTGTGTTTTGCTATTTGTTAACGATCCATAACGGGGTGGGCAGTGGCTGCTGCGCAGAACGATCAGGCGCGTTCGCGTGTCCGTTCTTTTAACCTTCAATCAGCGCAGCCAGAATGAGCCGAAATCCGTAGCAGGAGAAGACAAAAACAAACAAACCGGGAAATTCGGCTTCGGCTGCAAAAGAAGGGAAGAACACAGAGCGAACGAGCAGGCTGCGAGCATGCTTGCCGAATGGAAACCCACCCAGTCCCCAGATGTCGGCACCGGCAAGAGAAATTGGGGCCGTCCGAGCCCCCTCTGGAGCCCGCTTCCGGTTAGCCCACGGCCGATTTGGCGGGGCTTTGGCGGGGCGACGATGCGAAACGCGGTGCGGCCTAAATCGTACCAGTTTTTAGGCTATCGGTTTTGCTTCCTCTTTTTTGTTGCTTATGATCATGAAGTTCCACGTTCGATCGTTTCAGCGTAAAAATCACCTGATCAAACGATTAGGTCAGTGATGTCTTGTCTTTTTTTTTTGTCGTTCACTTTGGCGTCATGAAGGCAACCCCTGCAGCTGTGCTACTTTGTGGCAAGCAATTAGTCATCGCTCTTTCGACCCGATAACACTGCACATGGCTTCTGCGGGAAAAGTGGCGGGTTGCATTTTCGGGATCCTGCGTTTGCCCAGCCTCACCCTTGGTAATGTTGGCTTATCGGCAGCAGAAATAAACCTAAACGAAGCACGCGTCTGCTGTAACGAGGGCAATAGGTGAAACGCCTACGACACGAACGATCACGAGCGGGGCTCGGTGGGCAAACGTCACACTGCTGATAACAGGGACGCTAGAGGAGAGTGTGAAGATGCACCCTGACTTGGTTCCACCATCGGCTGCTTTGTTCCATCGCCAAACCGCTTCGAACCGTTCGGTTTGGTCGGGTGAGAAATTGATCATAAAATTAGATTTGTTAAATATGGCCAGCGCATTAGCGGGTGGATTGTTTGCGGTTTGCTTTGTAATTGGATGTGTTTGAGCACCTAATTATCCCACTTCAGTGTACGACGCCAAACAGCCGTGAAGCTTTATTTGCTCATTATTCGTTATAATCCTTATCCCCAATAGAGTGGAGAATGTATCACGTGTTTTACGTTAGTTGCTGCTGGAGTTTAATGCCATTCCATTAGCAGAGTTTAGAAAACGTCTTCATGATCTCATAAGTATTCTTGGAGCAAAATTCTATAATGCTTATAGCAACCTGCTATCGTTTAATTGAGGAGTTATACACTCTGTTTAATATCGAACGAGACTGTTGAACAAGTCTTTGTGCGTAAGGTGATCATTCATCTCTGCCTAAATTTAAAGAACTCTCAAAATACCCACTATTTCCATGTGGGATTTGCCTAGTTCATGTGAATATCCATCGATTTTTTTATTTAAGAGGAACTGTCCAAACAGGCCGTATGGTCTAAAATTAATAATAACTAATATTTAACGAAAAATAAAACAAAAAACTTCTAAAAAAAACTGTCAACTAACGTAGATAACACAACTCATACAGTGCAAGCCATATATGCACTGGTGATCGATAGCTGGCAGAGCGTTGCCTGAAAAAGCTGCCTTGCGAGCAGTCGAGAAAAGGTGCGACAACATCAACAATAATCAACACGTCATCCATCAACTGCGTAATGCTGAGGGGGAGGGGTGGTGGAGGAGCTGTCGACAAATGTTACAATTTGTTACACGGGTAAGAGGGAGAATTAAACTTTAGTTACGTATTGCAAACAAATTTATATTTTTTTTTTTCGTATAAGAAATGAGTAATAAACGATGATTGTCCTGCTTGATTAAACTACATTCGCGGTTATGCCGGCCTAAAAAAGGATTTCGCTACTTTTTATGTACTACGTAGCCGAATAATACGTCACTGCTAGGGGGCCGGTTCATGTGAGGATTGAACTCACGACGGAATTTGGTTACCACGGTCGGATGGACGGAAAAAACTTACCGAAGAACGTTACAATTTTATTACGCTGCGATGGAATGGGGTTGAAAATGTGCAATTTTTGCGTTACGTAATTGATGGATGACGCCTTATATTCGACAACAAGATTTCAGGTCTATTGCATAGTCGCGAGGACATCCGCAAAAAAGGGCAGACAAAAGGTCCGATTCCGAATCAAGACCACACGTCTCTTCGAATAATAAGGAAGGTCCTAATCCTAGTAGCACCCTAGTACATATGACCAACGCTCATTATACAAATCGATCTGCCACATGGATTGTTATAAACGCACCTCTCGTAAGCGGCCTGCTGAAATCGATTGCTCTTTATCAAAAATCCAATGAACGGTTATCAAAAACCTGATGCGACGATGCATACAAAGTATGCATCTAGTCTAAACTCAATTGTAACACTCTTATACTTCTGTCTGTACATGTCAGGGCACAGACGGATCATCGATAGAGTGAACTAAACGGCCGATTAGGATCCCGAGCTCAACAGACACCTTCTTTCTCGAGCAGTCTGTAAAGGGTTTCAACAATTCTGATGTACACATTTTGCCGAACTACAGGCTTAATACATAATATTTCAGCATCTTTTACACCAAAATAAAAACTATGGTCCAAGACTTTGTGATGTCAGTGGCTTAAATAACATCATGCAGTCAGCTCGGGATGACACAAGCGTCTGGAATTTATTTTTACCACGCAACTGGAGTTTGTTTTTTTTCTCTGGACAGGCTGGATAGTACGAATGCCGAACACCTGTTTGCATTTGCTGGTTACATTCTTGTAGACAAATAGCTCTTTTTTCTATTTGCAACACTATGATGAATAGTTTTGTATGGTTATGGAACATCATGCAAAGTGTACACCCAAACATTGAGTTACTCTTTCATACCAAACCTTCCTCATTGGTTCATCAAAATCATTGTTGAATGGCTTATGGATATGGGCAAGTGTATTACATTTTCTTATGAGTAGTTTTTTAAGGCAAGGACAAAGCATAAAGCGTACTTGGGGCCTTATTGGGGGCAATATATCAGTTTTGACAATAGATCAGTTGATAGACATGAGGTATGAATGATCCTTAATATTTTAAACCAGCCTCATGTTTTGTGTAGAGAACAATTTAACTTACTTTAGTTTTATGGTTTTTAAACTATTAGTTATATTCATGCAGTGCACTGCAGGTTAGGTTGTCGTTCCAAATGGGAGGAAATAGTAGGCAACATTAATTAAACATCGGGTCCAGAATCAGAATCGGCTTCATAACCGGAGTCAGTTTCGGCATCTCCATAAGAATATACGTTTGGGCCCAATGATGCTACATAGTGATAGCCGCAAAGAATCCAAATTTATTTGTAAACGATCCATTCTCATGGAGATTCCCGGACTGATTTCGCTTCTGAAACTTCGTCTTTCAATTCAAGAACTGACCCTCATTTCGGAGCTAATTCCAATTTTGGAGTCAATTCTGATTCCGTTTCCGGAGCAAATTGTGACTCTCTCTTGAATTGAAACGATGCCAGCAACGTTATCGGCTCTGAAGATGATTCCGAACACGGAGTTGGAATCATGTAGGTCCGATCCCGAGCCCCCATCACTAGTTAATACATATCCACGTAATATCTAAGAGTTTTGTTAATTTATTCATGTGCCAACAATCAGGCATCAAGAAATTTTGTAAGCATCGTTTAACATAAAACTATTGCCACAAGTGTGTCTCGTCATGTATATTGACGAGTGTTTGTTGTGCTGGATACGAGAAAGAAAGTTTCCCCTGCCATTTGCTGCCACTCGGAGGAGTTTCATATGTGGTGTGCAAGTGTGTTGTAGATTTCATGGCAATAAATTTATACAAAAAATATATATTTAAAACCTCAACTATGCTGGAAAATAATTACCACCACAAATTTTTAATTGTGATGAAACTGGCTTTTTCCAAAAAAAAAAAGGCTAGCAGGAAATAGTCTATCTGCGGAACATCAAACTCTCCTAAGATATAAACTCATAAAAGATCGTATCAAGACAATGAATCAGTAATAATGACTAATAAATAGTGAATTACAAATATCTTTCCAATACTTCAGATTTTATCAGATGCGTATATGCACCCTTTTTACCACCACATTGGCGGTAAAAAATGAACCAATAATTTCACTTTTCATACAAATTATGGTTCAAAGAGCCTCCCGCAAAAGTTTTTTGTATGACGAGTGAGTCACAGGCACGGACTTAACTCGATATGCGGGGCTCCACTGTATTGTCCTCAGAGTGTTATTGTTATCTCTCTTCTCCTCCTCTTTCTCTTTCTCTCTCTCTTTCTCTCTCTCTCTTTCTCTCTCTCTCTTTCTCTCTCTCTTTCTCTCTCTCTCTCGCTCTCTTTCTCCCTGGAAACTGTCACAAATTGTGACAGCTTTGTCGCGCTCCTGCGATCCGGCAATTCGAGCAGTTTCGCCGGCAGAGTGTGTGTGTGTGTGTGGACTCCCCCCCCACCCTGTTTACGAACAGCATTTGATCGAAGCTGGAGCCGATCGGTTTCTTCTTCTTCTTCGTCTATCTCCTCTTGTGCACTGCCTCCTCTCGGAAGCGCTTCGCGAGTCCGCACCGAGCACGTTCGGGGCATGCATTGTGCATTCTTGCATTGTGCATCGTGGTGAACGGTTGGGCGTGCGCGCGCGTACATACAAAACCATACCGCTCTGGGTGTTACTTGTGATTGTTATTTATTTTTTGTTTTTGCACCCGTTGTTTGAAGTGATTTCCCTGCTTCCCGTCGCTCGGCAGGCCAATTTCCAGCGAGCAGTCTCAGCAATCATCTCTCTGCCACCAAATCTTTCCCAAAAAGACCCGTCCGTCAGCGTTGCCTCGATAAACCTTGCCAGTGGGATTTTACAAACGTTTTTGTGCCTTCTTTTTGCAGCATTCAAAAAAAAAAATCGCTCATCCCTATCAAACACAAATAGTGCTTAGTGTGTGAAACGTGGTGGTCGTGCGTGTGCGTGCGGTTTTATTGTTGTGCATTGAACACGAGTGGACGCAGATCATTACTGCGCCGAAAACGTGCGCGCAACAGCACACTCGTGTGAGTCTGTTAGTGGTTTCTGGTTCGGCGGTGCGTTGCTTGGGCTGCTCGGGAGGAGGCTTCGTGAACGTGAACGTTTCGGCCATCGTGAAACAGCCACTCGCACCGAGATGCCCCTGTTCGGCAAGTCGCAGAAAAGCCCCCAGGAGCTGGTGAAGGCACTGAAGGAGGCGGTCAACTCGCTGGAGCGCGGCGACAAGAAGGCTGAAAAGGCGCAGGAAGATGTCAGCAAGAATTTGGTAAGTTGGATACGACACTACTACTACTACTACTACTACTACTACTACTACTACTACTACTTGTAGCACTGCATTTTTTTTTTGAGGATTTCGGGAAGTGATTGGGTATTGAAATCCCCCTTGTCGTTGGGTCGCTCTGCAACTCTCTATCTCCAGACCTCCACCCGATCGTAAAAAAGTGGCAATAAAACGTAAACCATCTGCCGACCAACGCAATGAGCAATCCTTTGAAGCATACAAAAATGCGCTTCATCGGTTTTTTTTTATTTATTTTAACTTTATTTTATTTGCCTGCCTCAATCGCCTGGTCGATTGGAGCGATGTTGCCTAGGCTGCCTGCACCAAGCATGAAGATATTTATTGGTTCACGCTATGAGAATGATGAAAGTCGTCGGTGTCGTCAATTTGTAGTCTTTTTTTTTGATTTCTTAAGTGTATTCTTAACGCATCGATGCATCGGCAAACCATTAAAGATTGCATTTCCGTACGTACGGGGTTTCCTTTTACCGATCTTCTTTTTCTTTCAGTGCCTCTCTACCTCTCTATCCCTTTCTCTCTCGCTATCGAAACGCAGTGATTTGATTGCATGGTGTTACCCCCGTGTCACGTCCGTTGCACACAGTTGCACAGTCTCTTGCACAGTTTGATGCGTTTGATGCGTACATATTTCTGATTTCCCTTCTGCTTCTTCTTCTTCTTCTTCTTCTTCTTCTTCTTCTTCTTCTTCTTCTTCTTCTTCTTCTTTGACTTACCCAAAACCCTACAGCCCACTTTCCGTCCCTCGCGATCTGAAAGGCGATGGAAGGCGATTTGTAATGCGGCCAGAACATCGTGAGGTCATACGTTTCGTTCCTTCTTCCGGTGGTAAGAAAGCGCCCGTTTTATCGGTAACCATTTTACCGAGCCAATTACAAATAGTCGATGACACATCCTCCCCCCCCCCCCCCCACCCTGCACTGTGAGGGGCGGTTGGACGGTTGGGGGTATGGGGAAAAAATAGTTTATTGAGCTCTTAAAGCAATCGCACTTGTGATTAAAGTGTTCCCCCCCCCCCCCCCCCCCCCCCCCCCCCCCTGGGAGCTAGAATGCTACAGAACACTTGATGCAAAACTAATTTCTTTTAGAGCGGTTAATGTTGGACATGTTCGTTTTTCTGTGTTGATGCTGTCGGGTTCCTTCTATGATACAGGGGAAGGAGGGGGGCTCCTGTGTGTTTCTAATGCACAGCTACCTGCTAATTTGTGAGAGAGTTGTTTCTTCTTGTTCCCTTTTTTTTTTGGGTTTACTCTCCTTTTCTCTCTCTCTCTTTCTCTATCTTTCTTCCTTCTCTTTCTTTCTCTCTTTTTCCGCTTTCAATTCCGCGATGAACCGGTGCATTTTTCATCGGTTTTCCGTTTTCCGAGTGTGCATAATCGAAGTGGCGGTATGTGTGTGTGTGTGCATTTGGTTTTGCCTTCTTTTTTTGAATCTTTGCTTTTGATGGTTCTCTCCGGTTCCGGACTAGATACTTACTTTTACCCGGTAAATCAGTGGCGGCCCCATATACACAAACGCTGCCACACAACCATACTGGTACGACCGTTTTTTTTTTTTTTTGGCGAAGGTTTCACCGGCATTTTTCTCTCGCACACCGGGTACATGGGTGTTTTTTGTTGCCTTGTTAGATAGGTTGTATTTCAAAGATTTATGATACTTGTCGTTGGCTATTAAACAAAAAAAACAACGAGTAAAAGGAAGGTGGCCATACAAAAAGGTGAATAGGACAAAAAAAGGTATTAAAATAAGTTATTTGAAGGTAAAACATTAAATGAAATAAAATTTGCGCGTCAATTTCCAATGTATATAACATTTTTCAATGATTGCGAGATGCTTTTCAACAGCTGTCAAATGTTGTATTTGCAACACAATAATGTTTCAGTTCTTCCACATGATTTTCAACACGTCGCAAGCTGGACTGTGTCTGACCGTTCTTTGTGGTGTGTTGAAAATCATGTGTAAGAACTAAAATTTTATGTTGATGCAACACACAACATTTGACAGCTGTTGGAAATCATCTTGCAGGTGATGAAAAAATGTGTGCACATTCGAAAATGACTTGAAAACCCCTGTCAGGCATTAGCAATACGGCTTGACCGTTGTAAAGGACAAAAACAGTATACAGTGTTTTCCAAGTCACTTTTGAATGTGCACATAATAATTCACCGTCACCAAGATGTTTTTCAACAGCTGTCAAATGGTGTATTTGCTTCATGGCGAAATTTCAGTTTTTACACATGATTTTCAACACATCAGAAAGAAATGTCAAACTCAATCCAGCTATAGAAGTGTTGAAAATCATGATGAAGAAATTAAAAATTATGAGGATGGAAATTAAAAATCAGATTGCTGAGAATTAACACCTTGCACGCGGTGAATAACAACGTTTACATTAGAAACTGATTTGGAAAACCTTATAAAGGTATCTTTAGTGTGCTATTTATTTTCAGAATAATTTTGTTGAACCATCATGTATAACAACATAAGGGGACAATATTTACGTCCTAGCTTAAAGCGTAATTGCACGACAAATACGATGATCAGTTGATCTGTTAGATATAATCTTAAGGCTGCCCAATGTACCGGCTAAAACGCTTTGATTATTCTCGTTCTCAACTTATTGATATGACAAGAGTACTTACAAAGGTACAAGGGATATGACAAGGGTCTTACGAACCATATAAGAGAATAGTTCAATCACTTAGAGGAATGTTGCAAATCGGTAAGAGAATGTTGCAAGCAAGCTGTGGAAGTTTGCAATCATATAGGGGAGTGTTGCAATCAACTAGGGGAATTTTGCAACCATACTGTGGAGCTGTCGTCAGACAGCCGCTGTAAATACCCCACAATAGTTTCGTTAATTTTACTATCTTATAATGTTTAATTATGGCTCCGCAGCAGGATTTGTTTAGTTTATCATGTGTACAGTTAAATACATTGCCGTTGAGCAATATATTTTTGTAGTTTTGTGACTCAAAATGTATCCGCTACAATGAACATATTTTTTCGATTTCTACTCTCCATGGAGACTATTTTGAATACAAGTACATCTCAATAAAATGGTATTGCGGGTCCCTAGTTTGAACACTTTACAAACAACTGACATTGCAACTAGTATGCTTGGTTTCCTATCGAAAGATGGCTGTAGGGAAATTATAAATTAATGCAATTATCTGTTATCGCTATACGTTCGCTTTTATTGCGGTACACGACACAGCCCCATGTTCAAGAAATTAACGTTAAAGCTCATTAAAATTTGTTAAATTCATTTGGAAGTATAGATACCACATTGCACACATGCCCGTCATGAGACGAAGATGATTTATATTGCAGCAGGATCAATTTTACAATGCCTGTTGCCAATGGTAAGCATAATTATGCGCTTATAATCGTAAAGAAGTACGAAAAAAGCAATACCAATTGACCGGTCGATCTTTACAGTACCTTCCTTTAATTAACCGTACCATTTTGCGCCCCAGCGAACGATTTATTATGGCACTCGCTTTCACGTCGCTCCTCCCTCCGCCGCCCCAAACTTTCCCACCGATGACTCACAGTGGTTCGCAGCTCTTCCCTCCCGTTTGGCGCCGTTGGGCTTTTCTGGAGCCACATACGGGGCGAGCAAGCGGTACGGGCCATACAAGATCAGCGATGTTGGACACTCTCCCGCTTGAACTGATCGTTTTGAAGTCGCTTGTACCGAGCTTGCCGCAGGGGGTGAGCCCCATGCATGCAGCGAGGATGCAGCGTAGGCAGCACCGTCGTTGCACCGACGCGGAGGGGAAATGTTATTTTCGCCACACTTTTACTGCACCAATTATGCACACCGGCACAGCAAACAGCCAGCGAGGGACAGAACCGAATGTCTGCCCGACCGGCGATGACTCACGACGACCGCCGGCTCCCTCGGCAATTCCTTCCCGTTGGTCGTAGTTTGACCTCGTCTTCTCGCGAGACCTTCGCTCTTACCCGACAAGACGAGAGGCGGGCGGCACGCGCGTATTCCTTGGGCGGGCTGTGGGCGAAAGCAAACCCGAACCAAACCGAAAGCAAGGGAAGTGCCGTTTTATTGGTGTTATTTAGCTGCACTTCGAGTCGGTTCTAGCAGGAGCTCGGTCATGCTTCATGTTTCCAATAAAAATCGAAACTCCCCTCCCATGCTGGGACCGCTTTGATGGAGCGCTGATCGGTCCTCTCTGGTGTGCCGTGTTTCCTTTGCGAGTGCGAGTTGGGGTTTTGGCATTCGTGTTTTATTGCAGTCCCGCGTCCGCGCCGCGAGAAGATTCTTTTCGCGCAAGAACGAACGAAAATCAAAAGGATGCAAAGAAATGCTGAACGGTCCCGCGCCAACAAAGCGTCGTAAATTTTTGTGCAGCCCGTGTGTCGTCCGTTCGCTGGCGATGGCTTAAGTTTCCATCGCTTTGCGCGGTGGTGGTACGTGAAGCTGCCCGGCGAGGGAGGTAGCTCATTTCCTGAAGTGTAGCTCCAGACGGGCATAAAATTAGTTTTTAATGCTCGCGCTTTCGAACACAAATAAACATCACCCCTTCGAAGGCATTCGTCACTCGCTCGCCGAAAGGAGCATGCTTACGCTGGTATCGTGCAGCCATTCCCCAGAAGTCGTAAAACATAAACATAGCAAAACCGATTATTTATTTGTGAAATTAGCCAGCAAAAAAAAACAACTATGGTACATACAAAAATAAATTATGCCTACCGAATGCCTTGATTGGCATAGTCACGTCCAGACTAGGCTCTATCGAAGGAGCGACAAAGTGACACAAGGGTGCAAATACCGCAAATGCTTACTAATAATGCTGAGCCAGCTTTGCCACTCTGGTGGCATTATCAGAAGCATACACACTTCTGGCAATAGTTTACCGGTGGGACGCGTTAGTGAGCAGCTACCTCCCCGGGGCATGAATCATTTGGTCCACTGCATTGTTCGCGCAAGATATGCAAACATCGCATCTGTGTTTTTATTTTGCTAACGATGCATCATGGTAGTCATCAGAGCTCGCGCTGCTAGCGATATCAACCGGCGAAGGGCATATCTCCTCGTTAGAGTTGGGAGAGTGTGTGGAATCTGATTTCAACTTTGTTTTGACGGAAGCTGTCACAGTTGGCACCGTCCTTTGTTTTGCTGAGCAAATCAGTGTCAGCTCAGATGATCCTGCTAGATTCTGCGATTGTGTGATGTCATCAAGACATTCCGTAGCGTCACGTTCATTCACGTTTGAGGATGGAAATCATTATCGTTCGCACAGATGGCATGTAGCAATAACCTTAAGAAAATAATATAACATGACGAAATGCTCATCGGCCGTTTTACCTCAGATATTTGAGATCGGAAACTTTAGCGTAATCGAATGTTCTCCAGACACCCCATGCAATGTGCTCCTGTAGCCTTTAAAATCTGGAATTAAGAGATTCTTCATGATTGAGATTCTTCGCTATGATTCATGATTCTTCAAGAATATTAGAAATATGGTCGTGACGATTAATAAGGTCTTTCAATAAATAAGGACGTAAATAAATAAATAAATAATTAAAATTTCAAGAATCGATTTATCTGAGTTGTTACTTTCTTAGCAATGGACCACAACTAACCTCAGATATAGAGCATCTCTCATGTTGCACGTCCTCAAGTTGCAATGTATGCGATTGAAGCATGCATGGACAAAGTGACACAAGTGTGCTAACACCGCACAAGTGTACTATTAATGCCATGCTAGCTTTTCCACCTGCATCATACTTGTAGCATTACCCCAAACATATATACTTGTGGACATAGCTTACAGGTGAGAAAACAGTACCTTGTCTGGGGGAGCATGAATCATGCCCAACGGCATTGTGCGCGCAAGATTGTGCAAACAGCGCATCTGTGCAGAGTGTTTTTATTTTGCAAACGATGCATCATGGTAGTCATCAGAACTCGCTGCTAGCGATATCCACCAACAAAGGCAGAGCCCCTGGTTAGGAGAGGATAGGAGAGTGTGTGGAATCTGATTTCAACTTTGTCTAGACGGAGGCTGACATAGTTGGCACAGTTTTCTTTTTTTTTTTTTGCTGACCAAATCAGTGTCAGCTCAGATGATCCTGCTAGACTCTGCAATGTTGTGATGTCACCAAGACATTCCGTAGCGTCCGGTTCATGATTTCATGTTCTAAGAACAAATGGTCATTTTAGCTGGAAATATCATTTTAGCTGAATTTTTTTCCATGACGATGCACCGTTGGCATGAAGCATGAAGTGTAATTCCAATTAATTCTAGTATTAACTTCCTCAGATATTCCCACAAGCTGATGTCCATCAGATGGTAGCAATAGCAGCTAATGGACGTGTAACAACTCCAAACATTAAAAATCACTCAATGTCTGTCCTCGATGTCGTCCTTCTGGAATTCAATATAACCAGAAACCGTAACGATCTTTTGACTAGTATAACGTATAAGTTATCTTTTGCTGGAATGCCGTTCCGACTGAGTTCTTGAAGGTTCAACGAATTTCGAAACCGATCAAGGTAGCGTAACTAGATAGTGATGCTTCCTAAGGTTATCCGGACATACCGCAGGAACAAGATCGTGAAGATTTTTGCCACACTTACGGAAATGCACATTCTTTCTCGTAAGATCCTGCCGTCTTGAGTAGACATTAAAGTGCATTTGTAAACAAATACCAAAGCTGCCCAGAAGTTTACGATCCTACGGGGCCCTCTTCCGGTGCCGCATTGATTCGTGTAAACAGTCCGATTGATGTGGATATCATGACGGAATCATCAAACGCGTCTTATTTTCCTTCACTGCACTGCTAAATATACGTTCCAGCTCATATGCCCGTACGTACAGAGCAAAACGCCATAAATGTTCGCTCCAGAAAAATACAGCTTGTTCGCAGCTGTGCTATGCGGTGAATCATTTCAGCGAGCGTTTGAACATGAAATAGACACGGAATTTTCGCTATGAGTATGGCAAGGAGTTTCTATTTCCGTGCTTCGGTACCCTCACTTGACCTGAACTGCAGCTATTCATTCATCAAACTTATCCAAACCAATACGCGGAACGCTGCGTTCTATGGAATGTCAGAGCGCGCTGCACTTTTGTTCGCTGCTGCACCTACTAATGCCTAGTATCTTTTGTTTGTTTTACCCAGGTGTTGATCAAAAACATGCTCTACGGTACGTCCGATGCCGAACCGCAAACCGAAATCGTCGTTTCCCAGCTGGCCCACGAGCTGTACAGCACCAACCTGCTGCTGCTTCTGATACAGGTAAGCACGATCAAACATCACGCGGAAAATGACTAAACTAATGCAACCTTTTGGGTTTACATCTGCTCAGAACCTGAACCGCATCGACTTCGAAGGCAAGAAGGACGTGGCACAGATCTTCAACAATGTGCTCAGACGACAGATCGGCACCCGCTCGCCGACGGTGGAATACATCTGCACAAAGCCCGAAATTCTGTTCACGCTGATGGCTGGGTATGTTGAAATTCTTCTTTCTTCTTTGTTTCAATTTAAAGCGTCTGCATCTGTAACTTCTGCGACCATACCTTGCAGGTACGAGCATCAGGAGATCGCGCTGAACTGCGGTACCATGCTGCGCGAGTGCGCCCGTTACGAGGCGCTCGCCAAGATCATGCTGCACTCGGACGAGTTCTTCAACTTCTTCCGCTACGTCGAGGTGTCCACGTTCGATATTGCGTCCGATGCATTCTCCACCTTCAAGGAGCTGCTCACCCGCCACAAGATCCTGTGCGCGGAGTTCCTCGAGCAGAACTACGACAAGGTGTTCAACCACTACGAGCATCTGCTCAACTCGGAAAACTACGTGACGCGGCGGCAAAGCCTTAAGCTGCTCGGCGAGCTGCTGCTCGACCGGCACAACTTCACGGTAAGGTTCGGGCTGCTTCGGTCGTTGCCCTCTTCTTCCCGCTGCTCCGGGGCCGGACTTACAGCTTTTCCCCTATTTGGCAGGTCATGACGAAGTACATCTCCAACCCGGACAACCTGAAGCTGATGATGAACATGCTCAAGGAGAAGTCGCGCAACATCCAGTTCGAGGCGTTCCACGTGTTCAAGGTAAGTTGAGGGCGAAAGAAAGAAAGAAAAAAAGGGGGAGGGCTCTCAATAACGGGTTCCGTTGTCATGGCTTGCTCTTTTTTCATACCTCCCCTCCTCTTTCCCTGCAGGTGTTTGTCGCGAATCCGAACAAACCGAAACCGATCCTGGACATACTGCTGCGCAACCAGGAAAAGCTGGTCGACTTTCTGACCCGCTTCCACACCGACCGCTCGGAGGACGAACAGTTCAACGACGAGAAGGCTTACCTGATCAAGCAGATCAAGGAGCTTAAGCCGGCCCCGGATCAATAGTCGTGCCGCGCCGACATTGCCACCCGCTCATCCGCAACCGTTAGCGAAACCGTCGGCAGCGTCGTCGTCGCCGCCGCCGCCCTTCGGTCGTAATAGTGTCCAGCGCGTAGTGGCTGGATCCTGTTCTTCGACCGTGCTCTGCAAGGAGAAGCAAAAAAAAATACCCCAGCGTCACCCCTTGTGTCCGCCTCTCCAGTGTCGAACACGTGCACTTGACTCGGATTGAACGTTTGGTGCCCAGACGAAAGCCAAACAGCCAAACCGAGCGGTACTAGCGCCCACAACACACACATACAAATTCCTCATAAACAAACACACACATACACACATACGCACACAAGCAGAAACACACGAAACTAGACAAAATAGTCATAGCGAAGCGTAAACGAACGAATAGCAAAAAAACGAGATATACCGAGAGAGAGAGAGAGAGAACGAGAAGAACGGTGCGAATGGGGTCACCATCTTTAGCGAAGGCATACGAAATCAATCGAAAGAGGAAGGTAGATTATCATATGAGGCAGGGGACGCACGCACGCACCCACGGTTTGTAGCGGTTTATATTTTTCTGTTTTGGCTTTTTTTTTTTTTCTTAGAGCGACGCAGATTTTGGTCACGTCCAGCTCGTCTCCAGCTTAAAATTGGCAATTAGAATTAGGTCTAAAAGTACGACTTATGTTTTGTCCCATGTGCACCCGTAGCTCAATGCAATTAATCCACGCACTTTCCCACTACCCACTCTCAATTGAACGTTTACTTGTGGTTTATGTTGTGTGTTTAGTTTTTATTTTATATTTAATTTACTCTCTGTCCCTATCGGTATGCTCCATGTAATGCATACCCACATGCATATTTGAATGTTTCCGTGTTTTTTTTGTTCTTTTTCGTTTGTTTTTTTTGTTTTGCTCGTACTAGTACGTTAAAGTGTTAGCTGGTTTTTTTTTCAAACATGCTGATTGTGGGGCATGTACAGCTTTAGGCATTATTATTGCGCGGAAAGCTTGAAGTGGAAAGGAAGGGAGCGCGAGAGCGACAGAAGAGCGGGACAAAAGTTATCCGATACATAGTGTTAGATAAAGATATATATTGTAAATAATTCTATTCCACTTATATGTTGGCCCACGGTTCGCCGTTTGACGCGATTGACCAGTAAAAAAAAAAAGAAAATTCAAGTGCGCAAACAAGGGCCTCGCAATTGCAATCGCATCATAAGCTCTGCTCCCCCTTTGTGCTCAAATGTGGCGCTCGGTTCAAGGTAATTGGTAGGGTTTTGCAATAAGCGTATTTTTCTTTTGCATCCCTCCGCAACAACGGCAGAGAAGTGGAGTCGACCCCAACCAGCAATGGCAGTGTGATGATGGCCAACGTAGCGTTTGCGAAAAGAGGTAGGCTCTGGTCCCCTTGGCTAGTTTAATAGGTTACCGATAAAGATTCGGTTTACTTTTCTCAACCCGAAACAAAACGCCAAAACTGTAAATGCGAACGATTTTGCCACCAGCACCGGATCTACCAATAATAAGCAATACGATAGCACTGGATGATAGAAACACTGAGGGACGCCAAAAATCACGAAAATTTTGTATAATGTTTGTTTCTTTCCTATACATACAACAACAGCAACAGAAAAAAACCATAAACAAATCTACCTGTTGTATGGAAGTGCGTTTGAAAATGCGTCAAAATCCAACGTCAACGGTAACAGTCGGGTTTAGGTTGAAGAGGTTTTGTTTGCTTTTTGTTGGAATGCTTATTCAATGCGTACTGTGAACGAAGTCCCGCTCCCCGCCCCCCTCCCAACACATAATTTCTAATCATTATTACAAAAGAAACAAAATGCGGCATTGCACGTACATACGAAGACCGAATGGTGAAAGGTGGGGAAAGGCAGCGGGAAAACAAGGGAGAGCGAAGAAACCGAGTAGCATAGTAGCGCGGCATTAAGAAAAGTGGGTATAGTAGAGTCATAGGATTTTAAAAGCAAAGGAAAAAGCATAAATAGACTGTGTCTTATATTAGCGTGAACAAAATTAGACGATAAATCCATACTACCTTCTCCACTCTCACCCCCCCACTGGTCTCCATCTTCCCGCCCTTCCGGGGGCTGTTATTTTAAGCTGCCTCTCTAATCAAAAAACGCGCCATCCGCCAATCACATACCCGCTCACGGGTAACGAACGTGTTAGTACGTTCCGCACGATTCGGTTATTCGAAATTTTAGCAAAACTCATAACTCCCAACCTGAGCATCCACTCGTTTCAGTTGTCAAATTTGATGCAAAAAATGTGTAATGTTTTCGGGCTTGTTTTGTATTTTATTTTACATTTTGAGTAGTTTATTTTGTTTTTTTTTTTTTTTTTTGTTCAGCTTGCCCTCGGTGGTTAAGCTGTAGCTTGCCTGTAGTCGCTTGTCAGATTGTTTAAACCCATCCAAATTTGGTTGGCAGCCGCAACCCTCCAACCCGGAAATAGTAGCAACCTTCACTGCTGTATCAGCTGTTCGGTTTACGATCATTAGGGCGTGTACCGTATGTGAATGCTTGTCATTTATGAGATTTCTCACTCCGTTTCCGAGCGGAAATGGTGGACATTGTTTAATGCAGAAACATAATTATTTAATAAAAATCTTTTTTTCCAACGGTGGGGAGATCAACATTAAAAAAGAGCAGTGGTAAAATCAGTTCACTTTAGACTGCAAAAGCATATATGAGAAACGTTTGGTCTAGCGAGCGCAACCAACCAAGAGATTGGCAAGTGCAGCAGAGTGCAAATACAGTAATAAGTGCACATCATAACGGAGATTTCCTTGGATACCTGGATACGAGAGAGAGCTAAACCCTCCATTTCAACGCAGAAATTTCTAAACCAATGGCTGCTAGAAAAGAAAAAAAAGTGTATTGATTTAATCCTCTAACTATGTTATTCAACAAATAATTTGTGCTTGTTTGGATCGATGAAATGATAGGAAGCGTTAGAAATATTCAAATACAAACATTTTTGCCAAACACCATAGGTAACAAAAAAAAACACATTAACATTTATAAGATTTTTTTCCACATCCTTGGGTTACTTTTTCTTATCCAGGTTTCGATGTATTTAATTTTTTAAATATTCAAATAAATCTCCCACTGGCGCTTAGGCATAAAGTTTACTTGTTGTTATTAGTAAGACTCTGTGCCGTCAACCAGAAGAAAGCAAATCTTTAACGAAATATCAAACACATCGACTTTTCCCCCCCACCCTTCTGAACACTAAAAACCAACCGCTTTGTTTTGGTTGCGCACGTGCTTACGCTGATGGAAATGAAGTATTTTTTTCGGCATGCATTACAGGGGTTTCCCAGGAGTTATCATAGCTGTGGGGCACTTTATTGGCTCTTCCTTAGGGGAAATGAGCTTTATGTGACGGAGATTGAACCCTATAGCACCCTTGTTTGACAAATCTAATAGGAATTTCCAAGGAACCTGTCCAAAAAGGTTGCCATAGAGTTCAATCTCCAACATGTGGAGATCAATTCCACAAGAGTCAAGGAAGTGTCTCACAAACAGTCATGAGCATCACGAGATATTCACCAACGAAAACAATGAACAGCGGAGCGCACACAACAGAAATGATCAGAGGTGAGACTCAAACTGTTGGTGCGACCTTCTGTCATTTCTGACATTTTCTGTCGGTGACATTCACGACATTTTTGGAATATACTTGGCGTGTGGTACTAAGCAACAAAATGGGCATTCTTTCTCGCTCTGTCAGCTTTGCTTGTCTGTCCGGTCAAACAGAGCCAGAAACCGTGACGCTGACATGAATTTGTTTCAGCCGGAATTTGTCATGACTGTGTCAGTGACATTTTTCAGAATTGATCACAGTAGAAAAAAATCATTACTTAGTGACTGACCAAGTCTTGATCACACCAACCGTTTGAGCATAACCTTTGATTATCACAATTAACTACGTGGCGCTGACATGGATTTTGTTTTAGTCAGAATTTTTTATGACATTGACAGTAACATTTTGCAGCACTGCCCAAAACTATGAGAACCCCTGGAAAATCCTGTACTACGCATTCAGTAAATGTTTTCACATTGAAGTGTGATTTAAGCGGTAACGAGTTAGAATAGATCAAAACAGACTCAAACAGAAACGGTATTGAAATATAAGAATTGTTTACTGTTTATGTTCTCACTTTATGATACTTGTGATCGTGCAGGCGATCTTGGAAATTTGTAAGAATTTTCCCCTACTGCAATCGTTGGAGCTGAGAGGCCTTACCTTGGGTAGGAGGACACTCCCAGCTCATGCATTAATATACGTGCAACTTCATTTACTGTCTATACCAATCTGTCTTTTTTTCACGTAAACCCTGGTTTATATTTGGGAATTATTTGAGTGTGTGTTTTAACTATTTGATATGTGAAATGTGATTGCTTCCAGATGGTTCTATGATTATATAATTTTGTATGGCAGGCATGCTACAGTATTACCACCATTTCCACTACTACTATCTACAACCTATCCCCGCTACCGATTACTTTCTACAATACAATAACCGACGACTGTATGGAAGACGATTAAAGTGGTACGGCTGTTGTAATGGCTTATTACAAAATGTTTCTTATTAATATTACTGCTTTGCTGATTGCATCAATGACTGTTGTTTTAGTAATTAACTATTATTATTATTATTATTATTATTATTATTATTATTATTATTATTACTACTGACGTTACAACACTTTCTTTTGTGCTTTTCGTGATGCATGCTCCGCCCTTCCCATTCGGTGTAACTCGGATGAAACAAAAATGTCCTCTCCAACACAATACGAAAAAAACAAAACCACAAATCGTGGCGTTTGAGGGTGTACCATTTACCCCGAATGCAACAATAAAAGGCAGTGAGAAGAAGGTAGGGGAAAAGGTGGTAACTACAATACAGAGCAATACAAGTAGTAAGGCGCCCTTCGGCAAGATGTTTGAAACAGCCGAACAAAAAACGAAAGAAAAAGCAGCCAACTGCAGCAACTTCCTTGAGCAGCAATTTAGCAATAATGGCTGTCACGAATCATAAAGCAAAAGCATAAAACATAGCAAGAACAAAACAGCTTGGGGCGCGTGCGCGCATGTCTGTGTGTGTGTGTGTGTGGGTGGAGCGTGGGTGTATGCAAGATTAAACTAAACAAGAAAGCAGTGAAGCGAAACTAGAATAGCAGAGCATTAATGCTACTGATCCTGCATGAGCCCGATATATGCATCTTGAGGACATCACAGGGCGTCCTGCTGGCAACATATTTAGCAGTAGGAATAAACAAAAAGCACCCTCAAACACTCAAGACACATTCTCTAGACACGTGTGTACACTCGACACGAAGAGTCAGCGCGCGGGCACGTGCGCTGTCTATTTGTATACCGATAGTGATAAGGATAATAATCGTGTGTGTTTGTGTGTATGTGAGAGAGAGAGAAAGAGAGAGAGAGAAAGAGAGAGAGAGAGAGAGAGAGAGAGAGAGAGAGAGAGAGAAAAACGCGGGCTATCTTTAAGATCGCGCCCACCAACCGTTACTAAGTTGATGGAATATTTCTTAACGCTTTTGTTTCTATTTCGAACAAACAAACGAAAAGTAAAACCAAGAACTATTAGGTGCACGTTTCAAATATAAAAAAAAAAAACAAAATTAATAGAGAAGTAAAGTGTAAGGAAGGAGTAGCATGTGCAATCAGTACACATAAATCAATGGAATGGAAAATAAAGCAGTGCAAGCGACAATTTCTCGAAGTTTCTTTTTCGAGCAGCAGGGATGACGGTGGATTTCAATTTGAAATTTAATCTTGTATTGTGAAGTTTTTGATCTTTGATGGCAATTGTTTTTTTTTCTACTCCATATTTTTTCCCACCGCTTTAAACATTAAGAAAATAATATTAGGGACTATTTTTTTTAGTTCCCTCGTTTGAAATATGCTTGTTGATTTAGATGTATATCGCAGAGAAAATCAATCGAGACGGGCAGACGACACATCCCAGTAGGCGTCAAATCGCCAGACCAAAATCTCAGAGATAACTTTAAAATTCTTTCACAAAATAGGAATTCTTTATTGAACCACTAGAACGAAATCTGCAAACAAAATGCAAATACAGTCAACTCTTTCTTATTTGAGTGGCGATGGGACTGTCATGCAAGAGGGATTTTCAAATTACAGAGACTGAAAGTGAATGAAAAGTCCTTACAAACTAGAAAGAAACATAGCAGATTGGAGTATACACGATTCAATAACAATGGCAACATCATACACTAGTGGTGGTAGCTCGGCATCGGATCCGATGCCGGGTTCGGAACCAATTCCGGAGCCGATTCCGATGCTGGTATCGGAATAGGTTCCGGAATCAGAATCGGCGCCGGATATCGGAATCGACCTGGGAATCGCAATTTGTTCCGGTAACAGAATCTGAATTGACTCCAGAATTGGAACTAATTCCGGAATGAGAATCAGTTCTTGAATTGCGGTTATCAATACGTAGCAGCATTGGATCCAAAGATGCCGAAACCGATTCCGATTTCGAAGCCGATTCTGATTTTGAAGCCGAATTCGATTCCGGAGCCGATTATGATTCCGGAGCCAGTTCCAGAGCCAATTCAGGAACCAATTCCGGAGCCGATTCCGGAAACTGATTCTGGACCTACTATCCGGAATTGATTCCAGAAAACATCGGGGCTAGCTGGAATCGGTTCCCACGAAAGCTTCATTTGATCACTACCATACACAATTAAGAGGGGTACAGAGTTTCAGAGGTTTTCCAAATCATAGGGACAAAAATGTACTGAAAATTTTAAGACTGTAAAACATGTTTAATTAAGAGGGGGGTTTCAAATTGGAGAGGTCTCAAATAAGAGAGAGTGTACACTGTATGTGATCAGCTGATTGCTATGATTCCTTATCCGCAAAAAGGCGGTCAACATCCCTGACAAAACACCCTAGCCGCAAAAGGCGGTTTTCGCCGCGATTTACGACCTAGCGAAAATGTTTTTTTTTCACGATTTGTATGGAACACACTCAAATTATGGTCGCAAATTATGGATGGGAAGATTACGGTTCTGACTTCTGTTTCACTCTCGCTCACAGTCGATGATGTCCTGTAACATTCGCACAATCCTATTGGCTCTACGGTTTGGTTGTTGCTGCTCTTTCTCGCACGTGAGCAATTGGCTTGGTACGCAGATGACAGGGACCTGTGGGGTCTTTTCGGCCACTGGTTGTAATCGACCACGTGGTTCCAAGGAGCGCTGATATGTGGTCAGCGGAGCGCCAGGTAGTTCGGCAAGTACCATTCCGACTCATGGGAGCAGCGATTTGGAAAGGACCTCGCACCTCACAAATGATCCGGATGGTTCCAACCCGGTAGGTCGACCCGCATCCATTTTTTGTAGGTCGATGTTCTTCCTTCCAGTCACAGGAAAGAAATTTCTGTCAAAAATTAAATCGAAAGTTTGGTCCTCATCATCTTATGAATGAGGGATCGTAAAAAGTTTCTTTTTCGTTATCTTATGTGACACAACAACCATTGCTTTGCTACCTGCCTCAATCACTCTTGGCCGTGGATCTCCTGTTTTTCTTCTTCTTTGCGTAACACCCTGCGCGGTCATGCCGGTCTACGCTGGCTACCGAATAGTTAGCCCTTGCTACGAGAGACGGTTCTCACGAGGATTGAACCGAATACGAGCATGTTGTTAATTCGTGCGAGTTGACTTTATCTGTTACTAATTGGTTTACCGGGATAGCGGGATAGCCAGTCCTGGGCCACTATGACCATACGGGGCTTGAACCTAGGACGGGAATATTGTGTTATGTTCGGGCAGCACGATAACGGGCGGACCGAAACCAGCTAAGCCATCCATAGAATGTAGGGACCAGCGGCGGGTCAAGCCTCTCCGAGGCCCTAGGCGTTATGGTAGACGGGGCCCCTTCACCAAATCCATCGACGGGGGGGGGGGGGTGGGGGGGAGGGGGGGGGGTTTGGTGTACCAATCATACACTGCAAATTTTATAAGTTTGCTGCAGTTACATTTTTTACTGAAAGCTATTGAGTAATACATGGTTTTCTCGTTTCACTGAATATCAGTAAAACAAATTACTGAAAATGCAGCTATTTATTCTGTCAAAACGACATTTCTGAGCTTCAAAAGAAAACATAATGCGATGCCCTCTTGCTCGTGATGAACAAACATTTGATTTGGTAACCGCTTACACCCCGATAAATTTTAGGTGCGTATTCGGCTTGCGGGATTAACGTTTTGGTTGAGAAAAATCTTCACACCACTTTGCTTTTCTTGCTGAAATTTCATGATAACCGTGAGTGCGTACCAAATCAACAAACTTGTTTCGACAAAATACAGTTCACATCTGTATTTTGTCGAAACAAGTTCATAAATCTTTATGAAACAGAGATGAACAAGAGCAGCATGGACTGCCACCCGCGCATCAATAAAAACCCCAATTTCAATACTTTTTTTCGCCAATTTTTAATCGATATCAATGACTAAACAATCAGTAATATCAGAAAGGCTTTGTAGTATGTTCAAATTTTGGGTACTGTGGATACTGTTTCGAAGCGGACTTTCGACACTTGATCGTCTAGGCGATCATAAAAACCTTTAGGACGTTGGAGTTTAGAGGGATTACCTTGGGTAGGAGGACATAACTAAACTCCTTAAATGAGAAGTCGATAGATGATGGATGGGCTTAGTCCTATCTGTACAATCCGAACAAATCTGACCTGCCATGATCGGAGTTGGTTTTATCTATACTCAAAAGAAGTTAAAGGTCGGAAAGTTATCGTTTTCGCTAAGCTAGTTACATTTGTCTTTTATTGACAAGAACGATGGTTCTAAACGATATTTTCTTTCCTACTTTACAGTTTCTAGCTCGTGTTTCATAATACGGACGATTTGATTTAAAATCGTCATCGTGAGCATAACATGAAAACAATATTTTGCTTTTACGTTGGTGTTTACCTTTACAATGAATACTGAAGTACCGTCTTGCTTCGAATTACGGCCACTTCATTTTCAATCGGTCAAAGCGATAACTTGTTGCACGCGGGAAAAACAATATTTTCATTCGAAAGTAACTGGAAATACCTTGTATTGCAGTATGTTTGTCTCAAGTAATCCACGGACCACAGGTTGGAGAACACTGCTTTAGATCAGCTGCTTTCTAAATGATCGAGCGGTGAGGGCCAGGAGAATGCATTTTTTTACACATATTTTTTTTTTCTTTTGGCTCAACAACCGATGTCGGTCAAGGCCTGCCTGTACCCACTTGTGGGCTTGGCTTTCAGTGACTAATTGATTCCCCCCCATAGCAGGATAGTCAGTCCTACGTATGGCGGCGCGGTCTGTTTGGGGATTGAACCCATGACGGGCATGTTGTTAAGTCGTACGAGTTGACGACTGTACTACGAGACATATATTATGACTTTTTACACATATATTATTATATTATTACAGTTAATACCCAAATAACTGGTTTATGATATTAAACAATGCGATTGGTTATTGGTTTTCTTAAATTATTATATCATCCAAGCATGTTTCAAATTCATTTTATTAAATAACTAAAATTGATTGTAAAGATTCTTCAATTAAGAGTCTGCAGCATACTGTGCAAAAGTCATAAAAAGTTCAAAACAATTAAGCAAAATCGCAATATCGCTTCTGAATGTACCCTTCCTTCCATGTTGCAAAATGTTTTCAGGATATATCTGAAGATGGTACAAAAACCTTAACAGCTGAAAAATTATCGAGACAATCGTACAATCGTTCAGTACTATTATGAGGCCACGGACAAGTAAGGCCAGGTCAGACCAATTGATAGTGCATTTCTTTAAAAAAAAAGCTCCAAGAAAATCGTTGCATCCTTAAAAAGCAATAGTGTGTAACCATTGTTCTCGTAAAATCAACAGTCAGGTTTTTATGGAATTATTCGTTTCTATTTTCTAATTTCTCCTCAAATTTGACCATATTAATTGGTCCGACAATCCATGTTATGGTGATCAAATTTGGAATAGTTCAACGATATGAATTGTCATATTAAAATATGTTCAGTTAATTTGTAATGAATAGGATCTTCCTATCTTTCAAAATCGCGCAAATATTTTCTCGGGCCTGACTGCATATTGTGGCGGGCCGGACTTTGCCGACCGCTGCCGTCAAATTTTACGCGATCATTCATATCGATATTTCCTTTCTGTCGACCCTTCCAAATTTGACCCAAACCCTTCAACAGCTTGCTTTTCCACCATCACTTCGTCCAGTCCCCAAAAAATAGCAGGGGCACGAGTTCTTAGTTTTTGCGTGATAACATAGACACAGGCCAAATTAAAAAGCGCACACATCGACATCGGAATCGATTCTTGAATGAAACCTCAACAGATAAAAAGAGCGTGCTTGGTGTCAGCCAATTTTTCTTGCTAATTTCTCCGGTTACGAACCGTTGTGTTGAGATCGGTTTCGGAGCCTTTTAATGTCGTATGTGCAAGTAGTTTGCGTGAGGCATCATCGTGAGGGATAGTAAAATGCTTATGATAAATAAAATAAATATGCTTCTGATAGGTCTGGTAGTAATAGTAAATCTGATTGTAAACATAACCCCCGGGGGGAAAATGGAGATATATTGGGTTGACAACACCAAATAGAAGGGGCCTCTCAATCGACGGGATCATCAACGGGGCCCCAAATGGACGCGGCAATGGAGATTGTTCTTCGTATTATGGCTGTGTATGGCTGTATGTAGATGCATCTGTAACGGTTTTTGGTCTTGTTGTATTCGCAAAACTTGAAATAGTCGATAAAAACCATATATAAATGAACATGTTCCATAGGTTCCTTGAGTATTTTTATACCCTTCCCCCCTTTCTTCTAACTGAAACCTTTCCCATTTCCCCTTCTCTTCGGTCCACAAACTGGATGTGTTCGATTAGGGCCAAGAATGAAAATTTTAGTTTTTGCATTAAAAGACACACACAATCCACTATCCCAGGCCAGGAATGTGAATACCATTTTTCGTGTGAAAGCTGTCTGCTTTTGGCACAGAATCGCAAAGCGGTAGCAGGGGCCCCGTATACAAGAACAGGACGGTTCATCCCAGCCAAGAGCGCACACAATGACATCGATTTAACCATTCCTCGAATGAAACCTCAACCCACTGAACCCACCGTTGACCAAACGACCTTCCTAGGCTTTTTAAAGCGACGCGAGCTTGGTGTCATTTTTTCCTGCTAATTTCTCCGGCTACGAGCCGGTGTATTGAAATTTTGTTTAGGGGCCTTTAAATTTTTGTCTGTGTATGATGTGTGCTTGTGGCTGTTGAAACGGGTTTTCTTTGTGGTTAAACGCAGCGTTCTGTTCTGTGTGCTGTGCATTGGATTTTAGCAGCAAGTGTCTCCGCGTTTTTTTTTGGTGAGCTCGTGCATCGACCATCCACACCAAGACACATAATGGACGGGCCCTTCATTGACGGGGCCCCTTATAGACGGGGCCCCTTATCGACGGGGCCTCCTTACCGACGGGGGCCCTTACCGAAGGGGCCCCTTCATCGAAGAGTCCACATAATAGTTGGGGCCCCGTAAACCACCTTTGAGTTTCAGTTTCAGCATAGCTGTAACGATTTTTTATCTTGTCTTCACGCAAAAAGTTGTATGTAAATAGTGATAAAACATCATTTTAATATTAACATGGCACAGTTTCTTTTTGGACATATAAATACCACCCCTTCCCGATTTCCCCTATTTGTCAGTTGACCACAAAAGTTGAGTAAGGCCCCGCGTGAAAATTTAAGGTTTTGCGTTAAAAGCAGACACGCTCCACGATCTCAGGCTTGAGATGTGAATACCATTTTTCGCGTGAAAACAGCTGTCTGTTTTCGGCACACATCTGCAAAACAAGTATAGGGGCCCCTAGACAAGCGCAGGCACGTTTCATCCCAGTCAAATTGAAAAGCGCACACATCGATATCGATGGAATCGTTTCTCGAATGAAACCTCTACCCACTGGAGCACCGTTGCTTGCTTGATGTTAGTCAATTTTTCCTGCTAATTTTACCGGCTACGAGCCGGTGTATTGATATTGTGTTTCGGGGCCTTTAAACTTTTGTTTGGGTGTGTTGTATGCTTGTGTTGTGTAACGGGTTTTCGGTGGTAGTTAAGCGCAGCGTTCTGTGCATTCCATTTTAGCAGCAAGTTGCTCTGCGTGGTTGTGGGTTTGGGTGTCTCGTGCACAGGCCACCCACACCAGCAAAAATTTACGGTTTCTCGTTCTGTCCAATACTTTGCGCCAACGATGATGAGGTATTGATTTGAGCTGTGCGCGCGTGTCGCAGCGCAGCTTTGATGCAAGCATTGGCAGATTTCTTAGAACATTTAATGTGCTGCTTTGAGTAGTATGGGCCCCGGTTTTCTGCAGTTCGGGGCCCTCGACAAAATACAGTGAGTAAAGGGATGGGAAAAATGAATTAATTAAAAATTTGTCTTTTTGAAAAAAGTCCCATTCAGAGGGGGGGGGGGGGGGGGGGGGGGTAGAATCGGTACGAAGTCGAACATCTACAATGACGGGGCCCCCTAGATCGACGGGGCCCCTGGCGGCCGCCCAGTCCGCCCACCGTTTAACGCGCCACTGGTAGGGACGCGTAGAGCAGCTTGGCGGGTGGCTCCGGCTGCATCACTGGCATTTGAGGCTCCCAGAGGGCCGGTCGCCATAGCCAATCCCCGACCGCAGCCGCAGCGCTATGGCCAATGCATGCAGCATAAACGTCACTTACGCATGCTGCGTCAATGGCGAGTGCAGCGACGGGCTAGACTACAACTCTCTATGCCACCCTCCAGATAGCGATGTGGCCGCGCAGCACCATTCGCAACGATGATGCGTCTCCAAAAAAGGCGAGAGAAAGAGCAAGCTAGGCAACGCGAGCGAGCGATACGTGCGCCAGCTAAGCCGAGGCGGGCACTCCTCGTTTACAGCATGGAACGAGAGGCAGGGAAGAACTGCCTTTCTTTCTTCCGGAGAGGAGCCCCCTTTAATAAGGAAGAAGACGGTAGAACATGGTGGTTAAATCCTTACCTGCATTCTCTATTGTGTGGGAAGGATGGAGAGGGGAAGGGGGGATTGGAGGAATTGTGCATTTAAAAATTGTGCATTTGAATAAAAACAATAAAAAATGAAAAGAAAAATGTATTCAAATACATGATCCTTTATTTGAATATTTGACAATTTTAAGCATTGGTTGTCTTCACATGATATGCTGTGTGTGCTAGTGCATTGATAATCGTCCTTTGATTGATTAATTATTATTATTATTTTTCACAAGTGTAACTAACTGCACTAACAAACAATATAAAACCCGTGCGCGGCATGCATCCGATCGATCCGGCAAATAGCTCCAACGGTAAATCTATTCATACAGATCACCACGACAACTATGAGCGTAGATCAAATCCAGATTCGAACGATGGCTGTAGATAATAACGCGCAATGGATCGAGCAGCGAAAAAAAAACGGAGAAGGAAAAAACAATAACCAAGTCAAGCATACAAGGCAAGGTCAAGCTTTCGCCAATAACTGCTGGGAGAGAAGCGTGGGAATGAAGGAGGTGGATATCACTACCGCTACCACGTGAGAATAGCTGGCTGGATCGTACGGTACCCACAGGGAAAAGAGTAAGGGGGAGAGGGAATATCGACTTTTTGAACCACCTTTTTTATAGCCATTAACCTAGACAAAAACCATGAGCGAAATACTCCAGAAAATCTTCCATAATTGTAGCGTTTTTCGTTTTACAAAATTTCGCTTCGTCGTATATTGAATTAAATGCGACGACCCCGATACGACGTACACACGACGTCGAAAATATTTGAAATTGTCGGCTAGGGTAGAGGGCTGATCGTTGCTTAACCCAATTTTCTTTTACCAAGAATCTATTTCAAAATCAAACTACACTCTTTTTTACTCTAAAATAAGTCCCATAATCAACAAGATAGCATTTACGGATATAGTTCCAGTCGATCCTTTTCGAAAGACTTAATTCCAACTGACCAAGCATGACAAACTCAGCTCCACGTTCTATGCGCTGTTGACGCACGAGTTTTATTAGGCGTTCTAGCTATCCGTCCCTAGTAGCAATCCCCCCAAAAATTCTTCAACCCAGTTAATCGCGCAACCACCAAACAGGCAAAGGAAACCATCGACGGTTGCTAGCGGCGTGTGTACTACATCGAGCCACCGAAGTTCCCTCAGGAAGTTCCCCGTTCGAGGGCCCTTTTCCGTCCTAAAAACTAAATCTATAAACACAGCGTGTCACAGCGTGTTGCGTCCCCAACCTCCTCCGCCGGTCGATAATCCAGTTCATCCCTCCCGTCCATCCGGGGCCGGTTCCTGCGGTCGCTGGCTGTGCGGCAGGGCGAAAAATTCCAGCTCCCGGCCAACGATCGCACTGATCTCCCGCTGGAGCAGCTCGTGCAGCGTCACGCCGTCGTGCCGGTACAGCCAGTAGCCCTCGTTCACGGTGCGCTTGTCCGGGATGAAGTCGTACCGCTTCGGGCCGCTGGTGGGCGAGCTGAGCCAGATCTGGCGGTTCGGTAGCTGGCGATTGATAACGTACGTGCCGTGCGGCTCCCCGAAGCTAACCGTTAGCACACCGTCCTGGCAAAGGGGGGAAAGTGAGCTAGAAAAAGGAGCAACAGCGACGCGGCAACGAACGCTCGACTCTTACCCCGTACGTTACGTCCGGATTCTTGAGCGTGCTCGTTTCGTCGATGATCTGCTCGAAGTAGTCAACCAGCGATTCGAGCGTGTCCGAGCAGACGGCCACAAACGTGACGGAATCGATCAGCGAGGTGGCAATGAAATCGTTTGGATTCATCGAACTGTACTGACGGCTGTGCAGGGTGGGGCTGGTCCGTAGCAGCCCGGTGGCAAGCGCTTCCTGTGGCATCCTAGTGCGGCCCGGCACGGCCGGAGGCAACCGATGGGTGGTGCAGCTGATAAGCCGGCTCCACCGACCAGCGAAAGGCCGGAAAACGGTGTTCATTGTGCGTGTGACCAACCTGGCACTAGGGAGGAAGGATTGTGTTGTTTCCTTCTTCTATCTTCTACTGGAAGAAATGAAAAGCCCCGATTTCCCGACGAGTTTGTGTTTTAAGGCGGCACAGCGCTATTTACCTTTCGCGCTGGAAAGTTCTTCACACCGCTGGTAGGATGTTTTGATCGTTTCGGGATTGTTATGACAGTTGACCGTGCTGCACCAGCACATCGAGCTTGTGTGACGTTTGGTGGTTATAAATTCAAACCGCAGGATAGCAAAACCGTTGCGCACGGAAATGGCAAAATGGAAGGGGAGCGCAAAATATGACAATGTTGCGCTCAAAATTGATGCCGTATCGTTTGGACAACATGCTACAACCGTGTTGCATGCATATTTTTGATTTGTTTTATGTGTGTGACGAGCACATATTTTGGAGTGAATGTACCCAAATAGCCAGCTCGTACTTTACAGCTCATTTGAGGCTGTCTTACAATCGTGCCGATGCCGTACTTTGCGGCTGATTAAGGGCGGTGGCAACCAAGGACCGTAAGGCTGGAAATAGACGAACCGAGATCGTCGCGGTACCGCGAAATTCGCGCATTGTTTATAACAGTTGTATAACAGTAGAGCTGTCAAATCTTCCGCGCCTCCAATCGCGCCTGCTGTTTCGCAGAGATACCCAACTTCGGTATTGCTGAGATTTTCGCGGTAGCGCGAACCGATTATTTTTCCTTTTTCTGGTGGATTTGTGTGAAAACTCGTGTCGAGAAATGAGTTTTGTATTTTATTTTGCACAAACTATGTGAAATAAATAATTTGATTCGCAAATTGATAGAAAAATATTTCTTCTTGGCACATTCAATCGTCACCAGACCTCGGATGGTTCCATACACGAACCGCGATTATCTCGGCTATCTGTCAGATTTTATAACATAATTGACAGCTCAAGTCATACGCGATTTTCGCGGTACCGCGACGATCTCGATTCGTCTATTTCCAGCCTAAAGATATCAGGTCAAGTTATAAGCCCGTTTTGACAGCTAAGTGGAAGAAGAATCGACGAAGAAAACTGACAGTTAGTTTTCCGCGTTTGGCGAACGCTTCAAGTTCTAGAAGGAAAATTTCCATTTGAAATCACGGGCTGTGTTCTAATAAACTAAAATATTCACCCAAATTGATCTCCACCAAATGTTGACCATGCAAAACGTAAAAAATCCATCAATACATATATAAGCGGAAAACCATCTGTCAAAATCGGAGCCCAGAGGGGGGATCGCCAAAAGCGCTATAACTACACCTCATTATACATTCCACCTTGGTGGCAACGCTTTTTCGCATGCGATTTTATCGGACGGCCTGTCATATTTTTGTATGGGATTTGACAGATAACGTCGGACGACGAAATCGCACGTCCGACGTTATCTGTCATATCCCATACAAATCTCGTTCGATAAAATCGCATCCGATGAGCGTTGCCACGGGCCTAAGGCTGGAAATAGACGAACCGAGATCATCGCGGTACCGCAAAAATCGCGTATGACTTGAGTTGTCAGTTATGTTATAAAATCTGACATATAGGCGAGATAATCGCGGTTCGTGTATGGAACCATCCGAGGTCTGGTGACGATTGAATGTGCCAATAAGAAATATTTTTCTATCAATTTGCGAATCAAATTATTTATGTCACATAGTTTATCCAAATTAAAATACAAAACTCATTTCTCGACACGAGTTTTCACACAAATCCGCCAGAAAAAGTAAAAATAATCGGTTCGCGCTACCGCGAAAATCTCAGCAATACCGAAGATGGGTATCTCTGCGAAAGAGCAGGCGCGATTGGAGGCGAGGCAGATTTGACAGCTCTACTGTTCTACAACTGTTATAAACAAGGGGCGAATTTCGCGGTACCGCGACGATCTCGGTTCGTCTATTTCCAGCCTAAGAGATAGACGGTACTTTGCGGAACTATGGCGCTTTTTAACAAGCACTTAATACTCTCTGGATCCATGCAGCTGGTTAGCCTGATGTGTATGGTTCACGATGGAAATTGAAGGCTTGTTAAGAAGATGTGCCGAACTTGGTGGAACTTTATAGCTTTTTTATGCATGACACCGGTACAAGTTGGCTCTTGTCAAATTGTCCAAGACTGTCGCTGTCACTAATCTCATTGCTGCTGCACAAGTTAGATTAGTTCTTTGAAGAAGGGATTTTGAGGGAAGTGATTGTTATTGTACAGTAAATTTTGATACATTTCGTGATATTTATGAATATTGAGGATTGAAAAATATACACATGTACAAAAACAAAACAAATCCTGTTGTTTATTTCATTGATGACGTTTGCTTGATAATAAAACACAAAGAAAAATAATCCCCAGTACCGTAGCATAAGGAAGCTGCTTAGGCGCTATTTAGAAGGACCGCCTGGAACTTTGATGCTGTCCCAAGTGCCACAAATCCACTAAACGACCACTAAACGACTTCTAAACGACTCAAGTTCTCTTCCTAAACGGAATATAGAAAGACTTCGTTTAGCAGACGGCAAACGACTCATGCATTCTAAAAATAGCGAAAAAGCTGGCGGCGCTCTCTGTTGGTGGGATACCCCAACCAGTTGAGCTTCATCGCTTGGAGGAGAGCTTTCTCATTTCCTCTGTACTGTTGTATGGTTTCGCATTGAAGTTATGCATCGCTAGAACTAGAACGGCGATACGATTGTTTAAATACTAAACTCTAATGGAAACCACCAGCACTGAAGCAAGTGAGATTTGAGTAATGGTCGTTGGTGTTGATACCCACGTATCTGACCAAACGACCATTCATATAGATTTTTGCTCGGAAAGTTAGAAGGCTATATAGGTCATGATAAGATGAAACTTGTCGAAACACATTGCAAGAAAAGGATAGCAATATAATAATCAGTTTTAATACGCCATCTATTGATCAAACCAATGAAGCTGTGGAGCTTTCATTTTTTTTCTATGGATATTCAATTTTCCAGTCGTTTAAGCTTAATCTGTGGCGCTTGGGGTTAAACTACTGCAAAGGGCGAATTAGAGCAGCGATCTTTTGCGTGCCAAAATGAGCTGCTTAAGCAATTCTGGCTATTTGGGAGGTATCAGGTATAAATCCGCATTTCAATAAGGCCCGGGTCTATGAAAATGTTGCGGGAATATTTGTTGCCAAATACTATGGACTGTCAAACTCATGTTGTGGGAACATTTTTGTTGCAAGTGAAACAAATGTATTTTGTTGCCGGAACTTTTTCGGACTTGTTTGCTCTCCAAAACGGATAAAAAATCATTTCAACGTAATTTTACAATGTTTTTGTGAGCACATTTGTACACAGTTTTTGAAATAAATAGGAAAATCCATAGATGTTGCCATTGAACAAATATTGCTGCAAGATGTTCATAGACCCAGACCTAACAAAAGTTTTTATATAAAATGTGGTCAAGCGTATAAATATGCCAAATGCACAATAATGGCTTGAAAAGAAATATTTTTTTCACATTTTCATTCCGAGCGTAAAAAGTTGCAAGCAAGAGACTTTTCATTCCACCCACCAAAAACGATAAGCTGCGTTCACTGTTGTGTGGTTGACTGAAAAACGTTCGGTTGCTTGCCGTCCTGCTTGCGCGCTCACGCACACTAGCAGGGCAGCTGTCAGCTGGCCGCGGACCGTCGCTAAAGCAAAACAAAATTGTAAACAAAGCTTACTCATCGCGCGAAACGACAGCACCAAAACAACACAACGAGAGGGCGTAAAAGCGCTAATCCACCCCAAGGTTTTGATAATTCCTCCCAACAGGGATCCGATCGCTGGTCAATCGTAGCAGGCCTTGGCGCACGAGTTTTCGATTTGGCAGAACAGCAGAGAAAACAAAACCCCTCCACGCTGGTGTTCTGTGTTGGGTGAGTTGTTTGGTGAGCGAACCAAAGCACGCCCTTGGAGAAATCCACCACCTCCCCCCCATCCACTTTATCCACTCCTCACTTTATCGGTAACTTCGCCTCGGGGGGGTTTTGTTTTAGGCATTTCTGGCGCGTCCGACGGTTGCCGCCCGTGCGATGGTCGGCATGAGCAGCTTCGGGCTGAACGCGTCCACGCTGGAGAGCATTGTCGGGGGGAGCCGGGCCGCCGCGGGCACGGACCAGGAGCCCGAGCGCAACCACGAGCGGCAGGCCCTGCTGAACGAGCTGCTCGCGACGGTGCGCCAGTGCCAGCAGCAGTACGGTGGCCATGCGAAGCTCGCGACCGAGGACGACCCGCTGATCGGCACGCTGTGCGACGTGTGGGAGCGGGTGCTGTCGCACGGGCTGCGCACGGCCGCCTGGATGCCGTTCAACATCCTTGAGTACTTCGGGCCGCCGGAGGGCGGCCGGCCCGCGGTCGAGCGGCCCTGCTTCTGGGACTTTGCCTCGAACCATCTGACGCGGGACGAGCGCGAACGGTTCTGCGCCCTGCAGCAGGTGGTGACGCGGCGCGGCCGGGCCCGGGCCCTGCTGCGCGCCTTCCTCAACGAGCGCGCGCTCGAGCGGTACGTGCTCGTGTGGCTCGGCGACGGCGAGCTGCTCAACACACACTACGAACCGTGGGCGATGCTGCGACACGGCGAGTGCCAATCGGTGCTGCCGAACGTGGCCGCCGGCCTCGGCACCGTCCTGTTCGCGATCGTGATCGATCGGAGCGAGCTCAACCGGCCCGTCACGGGGCTGGCCGGGCAGGAGCAGAAGCCGGAACCGATCATCGTCACCCGCCGGCCCGTCGGCCCGGTGCGCAAGGTGAATGCGGTGCAGCGGGAAATATTGGACGATGCGGTGCCGCGCCAGCTAACACCACCGAGCACCAGCAGCAGCAGCAGGCGGACGCCGCTGGAAGGCACGGACGCTACTGCGGGTGGTGCCGCGCCACGGGAAGAAGTGCCATACACGGTGACGGAAGCGCTCGGCGGCTGGGGCGCGGGAGAAGCGGATGGGCCAGACCCGGGTGCCAGTGCATCGCCGGCCGGGACGGTCGATGTGGCGGAGGACAGCATGCTCAACTACTCGTCGGCCAGCGCCACCACCAGCTCCCGCTCGACCACGGGCAGTTCGCTCAGCGGAGAGGGACGGGGCACGGAGGAGGACACGGGATCGGAGGTGGCGTACCGGCACCGGACCCGTTCCGGATCGCCGGCGCCGATGCTGCGGCCAGAGCCCGAACTGCCCTCCACCCCTGCACCCTCGGGGCGGCCCTACGAGAAGCTGCTGCGAAGAAATCAAGAGCTGGAGGAGCGCTGCCATCTGCTGGAGTCGCGCGTCGCCGCACTGAGTCTGTAAGTGTCTAGGCAGAGCTTGGCATGACACCCCACTAATCCGTGCCATTTCGTTTGCAGCGAAAACTACCGCCTGCGTGCGCTCACGCGCTCCAACCGGCTGTCGGTGGCGTTCTTCAGCTTCAGCATTCCGAAAGCGATACAGCGGGCGGCGGACGGTGGACGGTCGCGCCGCCCCTACCACGTGTACGAGATCCGCATCACCCCGTCCGGCGTGAGCGGCTCGACGGCCGGCAACGAGAGCTGGTGCGTGTACCGGCGCTACAACGAGTTCTACCGGTTGCACCGCCGCCTGCAGAAACAGTACCCGACGGTCAAGAAGCTCGACTTTCCGCCGAAGAAAAAGTTTGGCAATCTGGTAAGAGACTGGGCCGGGCGTGTTGCCGGTTCTTCCCGCACCTCACCATTGTGTCTAGTGGTGCGAGCTCGAAATCAGAACTATCCGTCTCCGGAATCGATTCCAATTCCAATCGACTTCGGAATTGAAATCAGCTCCAGAATCTCCATATGCCGTCAAAAAGTTCATATCGCTGTATATTTCACCCTGTCTGGCCGTACGGTCAGGCTCCTTTGATTGTTAATGCGATTGCTATGGAGATCGATTTAATTTTACCTACGTTGTAAAAAGTTGACCGAAAAAGCAATCAGAACATTGCATGCATCACAACTAAACATTAATTGCACGCTGCAAAGAATCGATGAATGCTTTTTCATCTCTTCTTCTTCTTTTGGCACAACAACCGCTGCCGGTCAAGGCCTGCCTGTACCCACTAATGAAGTGGGCTGAAGCCAGACCCAATTGCGATTCCGGATCCGATTCTGATTCCGGAGCCGATTCCAATTCCGGGACCGAATCCGGTGCCTATTTCGATTCCGGAGCCCATTCAGATAATCGGATGTCGGATCCAATTCCGAATCCAGAGCCGATTCCGATTCTGGTGCCGATTTCGAAGCCGATTCTAGTTCCGGAGCCGATCCCGATCACGGAGGCGATACCGATACCCGAGCCGATACCGATTTCGGAGCCGATTCCGATTCCGGATCCGATTTTGATTACGGAGCCGATTCCGATTACGGAACCGATTCCGCATTCAATTCCAGTTCCGAAGCCAATTGCGATTCCGGAGCCGATTCTGATTCCGGAACCGAATCCGGAGCCTATTCCGATTCCGGAGTCGATGCCAATTTCGTAGTCAATTTCGATTCAGGAACTGATTCCGGAGCCAATTGCGATTCCGGAGCCGATTCTGATTCCGGAACCGAATCCGGAGCTGATGCCAATTTCGTAGTCGATTCCGATTCCGGAACCGCTTCCGGACCCAATTGCGATTTCGGAGCGGTTTCTGATTCCGGAGCCGATTCCGATTACGGATCCGAATCCGATTCCGAAACTGATTCCGGATCCAATTCCAAACCCGGCGCTGATCCTGAAACTGATTCCGGACCTACTATCCGGAATCAATTCCACAAATATTTGGAGCTAGCCGGAATCGATTCCGACCAAAACTTCATTTTTCCCATCAGTATTGTGTCTTTTTTTTATTTCCTATTTGTTTTTTTTATTGTTGTTTCACATCAGAATGCCGATCTCGTGGAGCAGCGGCGCCAGCGGCTACAGGTGTACTTGAACGGGTTGTTCGTGTCGACCCTGCCGGAGGTGCTGTCCTGCAGTACGCGCGTCCAGCTCGAGCAAACATTTCCATTTCTGAGCGACCAAACGCCTGTCGGGCCGGCCACCCCGGGCGGAGCGGCGTGAGCAGGTCCCCGGACCTTACCCTCTGTTCGCTCGCCCTACGCGCGTCACACGGTACCGCGAGCATGTGATGCATTCAAAACGAGTTTATTAAGTTCCGTTTTTGGTCGAATGAAAGATTAAGTATTAAGCAATACCACTTAAGATTACTCCCTGGCGCATGGTTTGTGAAACTACGTCTTACTAGTGGCCGTAGCTTGTGGCCCGTTTTGCGTGAGAGCAAAGTGGAAAGAAGCGCAACCAAAGGGGGTTGGTTATTTTGTGCAATACGCAACACAACCAATACGATACTCTCACCCGATCGACGAAGGTGGAACGTTCATCAGCCAGTGCAACAGAGCCGGGCAAGAGCAGGAAGACGCCCGGCGCGGTCGTTGATAAGCTTAATAATCGGAGAACAGTGTATGCAGCAGTCTTCTCGAACCCATGACGATTCCAAAATAATAAAAAAACACTGTATCGAATGAATTGTAAACAACTTCAACGATGAAGCAAAAAACTGAGTATTTGCACCCAATACGGGGGGTGTAAAAAAAAATCCAACGATCTTGTTGTGAGAGTATAAATTGTAGCAAAACAGAAAGGAAACGCGATAGCATTGGCGTCGGAAGAGTGGCGATTGTATCGTTTCGAATTAGCAGACATTTCCGTAACACATAAACTTCAATCCAAGGGATGATTTAAACAAGTAAGCACAACAAAGTACTCATCCGTGGCTGGAATTGGAAAGAATAGGAAGGAAGGCGGCGTACTCACGTGTTCGGATGGGCAGTTTTGTTTGTGCTGGGTAAACGTTAAACGGGAAATAACTAGGAAGCCGCGTGCTTTTGTTTTCTGTTTTTTGTCATATGGTTATTTATTTGTTTCTGTGTTGCGTTAAAAGGAAAAGAAAACGTTTGCGAAAAAAATACATCTATATATGAAAACTCGTTGTCGTTTTTGCGTATCTGAACGTTTGATTGTTTTCTTTGGATTTCAAAAAGCAGCTGTGGCAATAAATGGTGAATAGTTTTATAATCAGTCTACCTTTCATGCCTTTGGAAATAGTGTCATTGGTTCTGTCGACAATTTTATCGTGTCATTGTCATGTTGCACTGTTGCAATGTATATTGATGTAAAACATAACCTCTTTCAATCCATTTCTTTGTGAATATAGGAATGTATCTGATTTAGATCTTTTTTTTCATACCCAATAAATTTTACGTTGTTCTTGTCTTTTTCTAAACTCGTTTGTTCATTTTGAAGTAAATATACTTCAAAACGTGCCCTCAAAGATCACGTTAAGTTCAGTTCCAGTTTTGCTTTGTAAATGCGCCCAAAAACGTTTCTGCAGTGTTTTTTCTCGTTTTTTATTAGAAACAAATCAAATTGTTGCTCATGGGATAAAACTCCCCGGCAAAACTTCCTACTCTTTGGGAAGACATGTGTCGTTTATTTTGGATTTCTAAATATGTGTAGCTTCTTTGATGATAATGCTTGTTGAATAAATGGTTTATTTAATAAGCTTTGTAAATAGTATTTTCAAAATTAACTGTGTTACAACGTCGTAATGTTGATGTTGTTACAACAAATAAAATTGTGCTTCCTTCTCTTAACAAAATCTTCAGCAATATAAGAATACTAATGATTTTCACATTCTTAAAATAATGGTTTATACCCTTTCCTTCTTCTGTGCTAATTCTGGGCACAGCGTGTATTTACCCTCAAAGCTGATTCCATTTTGCTTTGCTAATGCATCCGAAAACGTTCCTGTAGCTAACAACTAGGAACAAATTCATTACAAAATAAACGTATTTCTGCAAAAAGAGATGGTTATTCTGGTCCTTACAATTTGGCCAACGTATGTTATCACAACATTCTCAAAAAACAACACACGGGTCTCAACGTTCGTAAGGCAAACACATTTAAATGTGTTGGATGATAGGTGCGTGTTTGACGCTTTCGTCTACAAATAACGGAGTAAAAGATAACTTTAATAAATAGAGAAATATAAACTGAAATGCTTATAGTATTATACATTATTTCATATTTTTTTTCATAATATTTCCGACCGGTTGCCAAATCCTTGTCAAATCGATGTTTTGAATTCCAGCTGTATGATTGCAGATGCAAAATGATCCTCTTTGGAAGTTGCACCGCGAATGTTCTTCTTCTTCTTATATCTTATATCCTCCTATGCTGCAAGTAGCGTCACACTCAGTCCAAGGTCAAGGCACTCGAAAGATGATGAAAGATGAATTCACGAAAATACGTTCCAATCGTACGAAAAAAAAGTCTGCTTGAGGTTATTGCGTGAACGATCAGGTGGCAGGCAACACCTAGGATAAATAAAAGAAAACATAAAAAAATATCCCGTTAGAAAATAGTTGATTGAGTTGGTTTAGGTTTAGGAAATATGTGGGCTCCAGTGTATAGATGCTACCATTCTATTATTTACATTTCAACGATTTTTCCATTAATATTCCACTGTTTCTAGCTCGTGTTTCACATTACATTACCAAATCACAATTTTGCTATGGGTAATCAAAAAAAGGCAATTTTAAGCATTATGGCAAAGCCGTGCCTCCTGAATAAAAAAAAAAATCAAAATAAGCAAGGGCTGGCAGCAATAACACTTATTTTTGATTGCACAGTTTCAAACCATTAGCACTCAGCATTAGCAAAACCATATAACATGATTCGAGAAATTTTTAATTAATAAAATTAAAATAAATGTAGCTTAAAAATTTAAGAGGATTAATAACAAGTTCTTTATAAATTTTTATCAAATAATGGGTAGCATCGCGAATTGTAATGGCAATCGCCAATTGTTTTTTTTTTCTGAATGAAATAGCCGTAGTCTCCTAGCAACAAACGATCGTCAAAATATAAACGGCAATCCAGCTAACGAAAATCGTTAAGACTGTTGTCAGAGAAATGCCAAATACAAAAAAAAATCGAGTAGTTTAATTAAAAATCGTTTTTAGCCTAGCGACATACGTTAAGCGGCGTCCATTTATCTACGACAATTGGGCAGTCGCTAGCTTGAAACATGTTTTTTATTTAAATTTCATATTGTGTGAAAAAATTAAATTTGTTTCTTAAATAAAAAAACTCATTTTTTTAGAAAAAAAATTAAAATATTTTTTTAATGCCCACTAGATCAGCTAGTTTACTATCCTTAATTATCAAAATAGGATAGTTTTCAATTACCTCATTTTTACAGCGCATATTTTACTAGAAAATATCTGTCTTTTTCGAGCAAACCAAGCTATCCATCACTGGATTATTCACAAGGATCAGGTGGTTTAACGGTGGTATATTAAGCATTTCGTATAACTGAAACTTGTGGTGTTTTGAGAACAAATAATTAAGAAGCGTTGTAGTGAAAGCCTTCTACTTTTCGATTATTTTAATCCTTTACAGGTGTCCCCCGAGATACGACTGAATTTGGGACCGAAAAAATGTCCCAAAGCAAGGCGTAAGTCGAAAAAGTCGAATGTCAAATATCTATGAACATAAAGTTTATAACCGAAGTTGAAGAGTTACAATTTATAATATCGAGTATTTTATTTAAAATAATGTTCGATAATGTAATAATTATATTTTAAAAACCGTACACAATATAGATATTCAAGATCGGGTAGTTTTGGAATCGGGTTTAGAGTTTGGAAATGTGTGTATAACAGTTATCAGCCCAGGTATTAAAAAAAAATACAACAATTTCTTGTCAATGACAACTTTTCACTGTCAAAATCAAAATCGTCGTATTTGCGAATCGTCGTAATTCGAGGGGATCGTAACTCGGGGGACGCCTGTATATTAATCCTTTTATCTTAAATGTAATCCTTTCATCTTGGTTTTGATTTGTAGGGAGGTCATGAAGTATATTAATTCGTCTTGTAGAATGTGGGATTCAAATAATTTCAACTTGGCTACAAACGCTTTCAATGAATCACACATTTTGGATATTAACTGATTTTTTACGGTGGTGGGATCTAGGTCGCAAAATTCTTTTCCTCATAAATTATGTTCGCAAAATTCTTGGTCGCAAACTTCTTGTTTGCATAAATCTTGGTCGTATAAATCTTGGTCGCAAAATTCTTGGTCGCAAAATTGGGAATTGGACACCGTATTGCCCGATCGTTTAAACAATCGTATCACCTGTTCTAGTTGTAGCGATGCATAACTTCAATGTGAAACCATACAACAGTACAGAGGGAAGGAGAAAGCTCTCAAAGCGAGGAAGCTCTACTGGTTGGGTATCAGACCAACAGATGGCGCCATCAGCCTTTTGCTATTTTTAGAATGCATGTGTTGTTCACCGTCTGCTAAACGAAGTCTTTCTATATTCGGTTTAGGTTGAGAGCTTGAGTCGTTTAGTACCCGTGTAGTACTCGTTTAGTGGATTTGTGGCACTTGGGTACTCGGTATGAGGGATTCCAATGTATTTTTTTTAACTAAAATGTCAAAATTCAGATGTTACATAAGCTATACATCGCACTGTTATAACTTCTCTCGGGGAGGTATAATTATATCTGCTTAAATCTCGTGTCTGTGCTTCATCGGATGTGATTTTATCGGAAGGCTTGTAAAAATGTTTTATGGAGTTTGACAGATAACGTTGGACGTGCGATTTCGTCGTACGGAGTGCGAGGCCTCATGCGCGCTCGCAGACTACTCGAATTTGTTTTGCGGGTTCATGCGAGGTCGCTGGTGCTATGAAGTTGTGCTCGAAATTGTTTTGCGGGTTTTCATCCGCTGCCCACCAAGAAACCCACAGACACACACACACACGCGCACTCGTGCAGTCCTTGGAGTTGGTTGTGCATTGACTGGTTGTGTGTGTGAGAGAGTGAACATTAATACCGTGGTGTGGCACCAGAACAGCCGCCGACGTTGACTGACACTGGTAAAAGCGTACGAGCCGTCAACCCGGGTAGACCGCGGCTGTGTAAGCCTGCCTAAAGCTTTTCCCGGCACGCCCGACCATCCCATAACGTGGTGCGTTCGTGATCGGGGTCTGTCTGTGAGTGTGTGAATGTGAGTCTGTGTGCGTGTATGTGCATTTGTGTATGGTGTGTTCGGTGTAAGTGTATTTTAGTTGGTAAAGAAAAAAAACAAGTGACAAACGGGCGATGAAATGAGAAATGAGAATGTATTTTAATGTTCAAACAACAGCCGTGTGAATGAACACCGTAATTGTCAGGCAGGGTTCGTCTCTGCGTTGGTGATTGCGAAACAAGAGGCGAACGGAACAAAAAAAGCGGTTGAAAGCAGCTTCTTGAACCCCCCCCCCCCTCCTCTCCCGTTCGTTCGTGCGGGTTGGAAACATAAAACAAACAACGTACACACACACACACACACCCACGTACGCACACCAGCTCATACGATTTATATTTATCTTTTCCGTTTAAGAATCACCGTCCACACACAAGGTCGGTGTGGCGCAAAGGGAACGACGTGTGCGTGCCTGTGTGTGTGTGTGTGCGTGCGATTGAAGAAATCATGAACGATCGGAGGTAAAAATTCTTCAGGGGATGAGCAATATTTACTCATCACGAAACCTCTCGCGATCTCTCGTGCAGAAATTTAAATGGTCTGAGCGCGCATCGCAAAAGCAAAAAAAAAAGAGACACAACTTCCGGGAACTCTCAATGATCGTCGATCGCCCACCCCGTCTCCCATATAGCATGGGCAGATACATCTTCAATCAAACCTAATTTGAGAAACTGCTGGTTTTCTCATTTGAAGCTCGCTTACCACGGAACTAACGGATCAAACAAAAACAAAAAAAAAACTGGCAAGAAACCGGAGTTTTGTCATTTCATTGCAGGTGCCCGGTTCAGCAATCTGTTAGAGAGAGAGAGAGAGAGAGGCATACGGGGATTTCCTTATATATCCACCCAAGCACACCGGGGATCCCCGTATATGGTGGCGCTGGCCCGGTTGGGTTGCGCGGTTTGCCCATTTTAGGGCCTTGAGAGTGGCACCTTAACAGGGTGGAAAAGGGCCGGCGACTATTCCTCTACGCCCAGCGCTTCCATAAAAAGACGCCACTTCGCGTGTGTGTGTGTGAGTGTTGAGTACATCAGCACATCCCCGAGGTACAGAATGGAGAGAACCTCTGCAAGAACGTGCCATTAGGAGCAACAACAAAAAAATGCATTTTGCAGAAAAAAAAGACCTTAAGGCACCTTTTAAGGGGGCGACAGTTTTAAGCTGAATGCAGAAACCAGCGCCAGCACTTTGCTGATAAGGCGGAAGCGATAAGCGATGTGCAAGTGCGCGAGATACGTTCGTTTTCTTCTGTTGCGTTGAAACACCACCGGGCTGTATCGACAGTGTTCTTTCGACATGGCCTCCACACATCACGGGCTGGCCTACAATCGCTCCATGGGCCAATTATGTGGCTCGAGTGCTAGAGAAAAAGTGTCAAAAAATGCTGATTTTCTATCATGATCCGTGTTGGACAACTCGATTTGTCTCTGGTTTGATATAACTAACTGAATGAAGGACATTTACATTACCGGACTCAAACGGAGACCGTTTTTTTCTTGCCTTCCGCCCGATTAAAGCTGTGGAAAGCGTTTTACAGTGTTTCTGCTAATTGAATAAATTATATTTTGAATACAAATCCAAACTGTAATATTAGCATGTGACAGGGTACAGTGCTCATTTAGCGGAACCGTACTGTCAAACTCTCCATACAATAAGCCGAACACACATAAAAGGGTGTGCGCCGATAATGCGGGTACCATTGAAATTAAATCCAATATTGCTTCTCGCTGCACCGCAAACCCGTCCAATCGTCGTTGTGGGCTAAAAACCATAAATAACCCCCGAGCGACTCGAAGACGCAACCGGGGCATCCGTGTAAGAAAGACACCAGGCAGTGACTCATCGCAATGCACTCAATTTGCACACGCTTACAACAAGTGAACAGTGAAAGATTTTCCCCGGTTTACCAGCTTCCTGCACAGCTACATTCCTAAGTTTTCTTCAGTTTTGCTTAATTTTAGCTGATTTTCGATTAAAACTAATTTACTGGATGCATTTCAGTAATGTAAATTTTACTGAAAATCAGAAAATACCAATGTCAAATTGGCCGTTTTACTGGCTATCAGTAAAACAAATGACTGAAAATGCAGCAATTCATTCGGTCAAATCGCCCCTGTCAATCAGAACATCAAACCAAAACAGCGCGATTTCCACTTGCTCGTGATGAACAAAAAAGATTGATTTGGTGTAGGCGCTTGCATGCACCGCGATAAAATGTCAGGTGAGATTTCGGCTTGCGGCATAATACAGTTTAAAACTGTATCAAACACTATGAAACATGAATGGACATAAGCTGAACGGACTGCCTTTCTGCGCATCAATATAAACCTTAGTTTGAATGAGTTTTCGTCCTTTTTTAATCGCCACTAATTACTGAACAAACACTAATATCCGAATGGCTTTACTGTGATTTCAGTAAACAAGTTTTCATGTTGGTCAGCATCCAAGTTTACTGAATGGTTCAGTAAATATGCTTTAACTGAAACGATTACTGAACTTTCAGCTGAAACTGCAGTAAAAAAAAAAACATTTGGTATGTGGTAAATGCCCCCCCCCCCCCTGAAAAGAAGATCCAGTGGCACCATTTGGATTGCTTACCGCTGCGTTCTCGCTCACTCCTCCTGCTGCTCCCACAGCATCGGCTGGTCGGTCTCGTACTGGCTCGATACTATTTTCAGCACCTCCTTCTGCAGCTGGAAGATTTGTTTCAGTATGTCGTCCAGCTCGGCCACGGTGGTTACCTTGAAGGCCTGGTCGCGCAGCGCCCCGGTGCGGTCGGTAAAATTTTTGCCCAGCGTACCGGACTGCACCGCGCCAATCATGCAGCGCAGCCGCTGGATGTAGCACACCACCCGCAAGCGCTGTTTTGCTAATTCATCCTGTCCCAATGGTGACTCCATTTCTCCTGTTCTGTTAGCTAGAATGTTCGTGCGTGCGTAGCGGTGTATCGTAGGTTCTGCCTGCGATGCCTCGATGCTGCAAAATTCTGTGGGACAGTGGAACACAAAAAGAGCGGAACAGAAAAGGACGATGAGAATGGAAGCGCGAAAACCCAATTTGCATTTGAAAAACATGTGGCATGTTCAGCAGACGGATTGCGATTTAAAAAGCCGATTGAAATCGAACATCTCGTCGATACGTCGGACGAGCCCCCCCCCTGAACTTCCGTTCGTCTCTCGATTAGTGATGTGGTCTCTGGAGCGCACCCAAGACTCTGATCCAACTCCGGTCAAATTGGGAACCACTAGTTCCACCCGGAGTCGGAGTCGTCCGTAGTTGTAGTTGTCCGGGTCGGAGTTGTTCGGAGCCGTCCGCAGTCGTCCGGAGTCGTCCGAAGTAATCTGGAGTCGACCGGGGTAATCTGGAATCGCCCGAAGTCCGACTCGTCTGGAGTTGACCGGAGTCGACAGACACCCACGGCTCCGATCCGACTCCGATTATTTGATGTCCGATTACGAATCCGGCAAAATGGGAACCACTAGTTCCGCCTGGAATCGGTGTCTTCCGGAGTCGTCTTCCGGAGTCTTCCGCGTCGAACTTGTTCGGAGTGGTCCGAAGTCGTCTGGAGTAATCTGGAGTCGTCCGGAGTAATTCAGAGTCATCCGGAGTAATCTGGAGTTGCCTGGAGTCCGACTCTTCTGGAGTTGGCCGGAGTCGACAAACACCCACGACTCCAATCCGACTCCGAATATTGTAAGTCCAATTACGATTCCAATTACGACAACCACTGGTTCCGCCTTGAGTCGGTATCTTCCCGAGTCGTAGTTGTCCGAGTAATCTGAAGTAGTCCGGAGTAATCTGGAGTCGCCCAGAGTCCGACTCGTCCAGAGTTGGCCGGAGTACAATAGTCGGAGTCGTCCGGAGTCGTAGTTGTCATAGTCGGAGTTGTTCGGAGTCATTCGGAGTTGTTTGGAGTCGTCTGGAGTAATCCGCAGTCGTCCGGAGTAATCTGGAGTCATCCGGAGTCGCCCGAAGACAGAGTCATCTAGAGTTGGACAGAGTCGACAGACACCAACGACTCCGATCTTACTCCGACTGTTGTTCGCCCGATTACGACTTCGGGTAACTCCGGACGACTGCGGACAACTTCAGACAACTCCGGACGACTCTGACTCCAGACGACTCCGAATGACTCTGAATTACTTCGGACGACTCCGGATTACTTTGAACGATTACGGACGACTCCAGACGATTCTTAACGACTCCGGATAATGCTGGGCGGTCCTACCTGCCATAGTCAGTTTCAGACATATCGGAAGTCGGATCGGAGTCGACTCCGGATTTTAGCTAACTTAACCCATCGTTACTATCGATCTTGGAAGTGCTTTGATGCGCATTCACTCACGGGCAGGCCTTCAGCCAGCTTCCCTTCGAGCAGCTTTTCTTATCAAGTACAGCTTTGCCGGCGGCGTGCGCTGCCTCTTCGATCGCTGCCGGTCGGTTTACACCAGGCCCCAGGGCGGTCCCGGGAAGAGCGGGAGAGAGAGAGAGAAAGAGAGGAACGAAAAGGGCGCATGGTGAAGGGTCACGGCGTGTTCGTCATGCTGGTAACTGCACACAAAGACTCTCAGCAGACGCATGCACTTCCAAATGTAAATCGTCCGGGTCCGGGGATGTACTGCTCCGTTTCACCTCGGTACCGTCGGGGTAGCCCTTTCCTTCTCGCACTCTGTCTCTCTCACACACACACACCCTCTCTTGCAGTCTGTCTGGTTCGGTTCCGCATTAAGGGAACCCGTCATGCCCGTCTGTTTTATGGCTACACATAAATTGTGGGTCATAAATCGGCTGCAGTCAAAATGTTCACCCATCAATGCCTGGTTCTCCTGCTGGTTGACCGCCGCTCTGGACGCTTTCCCGCACACGTGTGTGTGTGTGTATGCAATGGACAAGATTTTGCAAAACACGACACGATCGAGAGAGCAGATCCGTGCCGCAGAAGAATGGGTTTGCCGCACAACATGTGCGCGCGTTTGCGGAGATGATGAGTTTTCCAGTGTTTTGTTGGAGTGAGTCGGATAACAAAAAATAATAGTAATAAAACAGCACACCAAAAGAGAGACTGTGTGGACTGTCGAGTGTAGCGGGCAGCATCTGGCAGCAGCTGCAGTTTTGTGCTTTGCTGTTCCCATCACCGAGCAGCCTCGAAGAGGCAAAGCCATCGAGCGCACAAGCAAAGTACACAGGCCGGGCCCAAGTTCCCGGAGAAAGGGAAAAACCCCAAATAGCCACTATGGATGGTGGCTTTTGAGTGAAATAATTCGCCAAAATGGTTTTTGCACTCCGCACCCTGTCCACCGTACCTTTGCCGGGGCTCGGGCTTGGCGGAAAATGGGAAATTCCACCGAGAATCGAAACAGATGTTTTGGCTATCTATCTGTCTGTGCGTCTCCAACATTCGATCGGTTTGGCGTAGGGGGGGATGGGTTCGATTTTCCGCCCACCCGTTTCCTGCCCAGCCGTGTGCACAGCTTAGCGTCTCTCGCGAGCGTAGCCGAGTTCTCTCTCTCTCTCTCTCTCTCTCTCTCTCTCTCTTTTTCTCTCGATCGAACGATCGTTACCCACCCGGGTGGCGGACATTCAAATGAGTCCACGCACTCGAAAGGCTTTTGCGGCCGGGCGGCGGGTGTGCCGTAAACAAGAAAGGTAAAGTACACCAAAGCAGTAACGAGAGAGAGAGAGAGCGAGAGAGCGAGATAGTGAGCGAGGGAGATGGAAAACAACAAGTCAAACCGTGGGCCAACCTTCTGGGCCGAGGGTGGACTACCGTGGCATGGTATTGGTGGTATGGCCGGGACATCCGCGATGAAGCGGCTGCAGGCGTTGTGCATCATCCCACTCGAGCCAGAAGATATAAACATAGAGATACACAAACACACGCGCGCGGGGCCGTAAAGCAACCTACCCCAGCATATTATGCGGACGGTAACCCGATTTACTGCCTCGCTTTGCCTGTGTTTGTGTGTCGTCAAACGCGTCGGCGCCTGTGTCGGGGCCTGTGGCGCAGGCCAAACCAAAATCGAACTCGATCGCTTCATCTCGAGCCGCTACAGCCATTCGCCCAAGCTGCCAAGCCATCGTTGGCCCCACGCACGCCACACTGCTGGAATTTTATTGCACTCCAGAGCAAACCGTGTTACGGGAAGGGTAATCTCAGGGACAGGATGGTCATCTGCCGCGGTTCGTTTGGTAGGTTAGAGGCTCACAATTAGTTCGCCTTTACTGCGCTTAATATGCTAAAATTGCTAATAGTGTGACCTGTTGTTATTGCATCCTTCGACAGCAATTCCAGGCTTCGAAGGTAATTCCACCGCACGAAAGACCGATCGATTGCGGCTGGCTTTATGATTTTCACAGTTGGAGTACAAATAGCCAATGAAAAATTGCAATTATTGTTTTGCCGTTACGAATTTAATATTGAACGCTTTTTGCTGTCTTGGTTTACAGTTTCAAAGTAGGCAAAATGAAGACGCCTGGCGCCAACAGGTCGAAGTCTCTGGTGATAAACAGTTATTTGTTATTATTTTATGAAGTTATCTAGCAAGTTTTGCCTACATAACACGTTGCAAAACCATTCTTTGAATTAAAAGATTTGAACCTCATCAACAAAGCTTTGACAGACACCACTGATTGGAATGTTAGAGCAGAATGAGATAAATAGAAAAATAAATAGCTACAGCGAAAATGTAATAATCGTCAAACCAGCTGCTTTAAACAATTCCTTAGTTGATAAATCGTGATATATAAAAAAACAACTTCATGCGCTACGGCAGTGGTAGGCAAAGTCCAGACAACCGCAACAACATTAAATCTGGCGAGAATCACACGGGAGATTTTGGGAGTTCTCATAATTTTGGTACTGGACTGTTTGCAGGCTATTCCGATAGCTGATGAAATAAGACAAATTCATCTTACGCCATTCCTGAACTATAGAAGCCTAATGGGCTGGAGCTGAATCCGTTTAAAAGCAAAAACTGTCTTTTCCAGAAAGCCATTAAAACGCAAGATCTTATTGGTTTTTTTGGTAATAACTTTCCCTTTTGCCGATATAGCTCCCCAAAGCTACTCAGGAGAAGCATTTTCATATCGTTCAACTGCTTGTATATGATGAAACCGTTAAATGCTAGTATGTATATTAAGGCATGCTCCTTGCATACAATCATTCTGCTTGTTCAAACATGCCTTCAGAGAAATTAGTTTTACGTTCGATAAAAATATGTTATGATTAACGTCCGCTTTCAGAACCAACCGAGGGTCTTGGGGCACACCTATAGTTGTAACGACAAGACGACGCTCAAGCTATATGAATCTTTGAGATTCATGAATCTTAACAAGCGAGATTCAGATTCATTTAATCATTTCTAAGATTCATTCAGATTCACGAATCTGAATTAGATTTACCCAACCCGACTAGATTCTAGCCCGAATAACAAACATATAGTCCTGTATGAGGGGCAAGCGATACTGTTCGACCATGATAAGCGATATAAGTGTGTCTTTCTAAACTTTGTTTTTTTTTTTATCAATCAAAAGAAGAAGAGACGCTGTACAAGAAGCAAACTCCACTTTAAAGATAAATCGCATAAACTGTAATAAAAAAAGGAAAGTTCGATTCCATTATGATTGCTAAGCAATAGAACAATGTTTTTTAATTATGCTTTTTTTAAAATTATACTAGCAATAAATTCTATTTAAAGCGTGCAGAAAAAATTGGGTAGAGCAGGGAGCGGGGGCCCTCGGCATCGCGATTGAATGAAAAATTCATCATCGGAATGAAAATGCACCTACGCACATGGCGTGCCCCGTGCATCAGTGTGTGCGTGCGTGCGTTCGTATGTGCCCAAGACCGAAATAAGGTTTAATAATAGATCGAGTCGGCAGCAATAGGACACAGTGTAGTGGGGCGAAGTTGCGAAACCGAAACGTAGAAGCAAAATCAAGCTAAAGCCCAGGTTACAGTTTAAGAGAACGTGGACGTGAAAAATTCAGCCGCTCTGTTGGCGATAAATTAAAGCTCAAATCAAAACAAACAATGCTGGAATTAAAAAAAATCTGTTATGTCCATGCCGCCCATACCTAAGTAGGACTGACTGCGGTAGTTGCGCCAAATAAGAGGAAGAGTAGAAAGTTATTGCCAGTTTTTTTTTCGAAATTATCAAATAATAATGCGTGAAGGTTTCAATGGAAGGTGATTTAGAAGGCATCGTCAACAACCGCTGCTCTTGTTATATTAATTCCACGAACATAAATAAAGCATACTTGCACAAATATACGATAACGAGTAAACAAATACTTGAAATTGAAATACTGCTATTTTTTATATGATTACCCTACGGATCGAACATCAATGGCATACTGTTCAACTTATTCTAATGTTACTAAGTCACTTGTCCAATTAGCCAAAATCCATGACCACCTTAATGCCGAGCGTAGTACCAACAATGCTGATGTTATCATTTCAATTCGTTTCCATTTAATTAATGTTTACATTATTCAATTTAACTAATACAAAATTATGCAATAAATAGTAGATGAATAATTTATATTTATTATGTTACAATACATTATAATGAACAATATGTCAAATATTATTTCAAAATTTCATCGAAACAAGCACCCGTTGAACCATGTGGCTTTTACATTTTTCACGGTGAAATATTTTTTTTCCGAAAAGACAGAACATTTGGAAAGTGAAACGATAAATTAAAAAAAAAATCGCCCGATCAAAACGATAACCTTCAATCGTTTCAACAATTTGACATACATTTCGCTCCACTAAGAATGTCACGCTTTGTTCGCGGTGAACAATAATGGTCAGCGGGGAAAGACAAGGAAATGCATTTAATTCATTATTTTAGTATGTTTTATAGTCTCAATAGTTGGGGAATTGAAATTTCTTTGTGTTGGTGTACGGTGTTGCTCAACTTCCGATTAATATTTTATAAAATATTGCGAAAAAAAAAAACAAAATTTTACGTTACAGTTCACGCAAGGTCTAAAGCGACCTTAAGGAAGCAAAATAAAAACTCCGTAAAATTCGATCACCTCGCACACACAGACTGGTTGTAGAAGCTGTTGCGGTAATACAAATATGCACCCGGCCTACCCACTTTACTAGCGTAGCATAAATATTGTTGCACACACACACATACATATATTCGTGTTGGGTTTGAATTTAAGGGAAATCGCTCCATTTACTTGGTCTGTCATGATTGTCGTCGTGGGCGGAAGAAACGATTGCTTTACAGTTTTTTTTTAATATAATTTGTTATTGTCACCATTTGCTGCTGGCTGAATGTCTATGCACGGTCTGGAAGTTTATTCAGGCTATAGTATAACATAACAGAAAGCCAAAGAAACTGCCAAACCGTCGTTTTCTGCGTCTTGAAGCGAACAAATTCTGCTGACAGCCAGAGTCGCCCTAAGTTAATGCGCGCCAGCGCTGCGCATACTTTAATTGGAACCTGATGCGTACGTTGTGCGCACAGGTTCGCTGGATTCAAAAAACCGCAGTGCAAGGCAAACAGCGCACTGATGGAGAGGTAGGTTTATTCGTTTGTGGTAGAGATGAAACCATAAAAAAAAATCAGCCAGATCAGCCTACGGATCCTGCTTGAGCGGCTCTATACCACCACCACCATCTGCAGGAAGTAGTAGCGTCACACACCATATGGTGTCGTTCGCTGGTGAGCAAAGGCACAAACTGGTCGACATTACCAGTTCCAGAGTGTGTTGCAGTGTGGTGTCGATCATACCTGCACTGGAGTAGCCAGACCATCGTAATTAAGTGAACTTAGTGCAGAAGTGCCACGGCAACTAGCCCCCGGAAAGGTATTACTACACGTGTGGAAGAAATACGCGAAGCATATGTTCGCTTTGGTGTGGTTTGTGCCCTTTCCAAATGGCCGAAAGATTTCGAGCAATACAACAACAAAAAGTGCGACTTTATCCTTAACCTAGATTGAAAGTCGACACGTACGATTTGCTGCCTACAGCCACCGGGCCTCGGGACATGCATCATTACCGTTCCGTGCTTCTCAAGTGCATCCCGTTCAGCCGCCCGATTTCTTGCCATCGTGAACGCAAAGTGATATGCATCGAGAAGTGATAAAAAGTTTCGCCCAAACACACGCCACACGTAGAAGTTACAGGTGACGTGACCGCAAGCGCGAATCCAGGGAAGACCTACTTTCCGATCTCGTATGTCTCAGCAAAAAACATCCAACTCCCCTCCATTTTTTTGTTGAGCTCCTTGAGGTTTTACGATCGTTGTTGCTGTTTGTTGTTGTTTTGGGTTTCGGTGTGCACCGCGCCGTAAGTGGGTGAAGGCGAGTACAGGGTTTGCTGCGATTTATTGGTTGGCTATTCCCACAATTGTTTGGGCTCGTTTCACGATTTTACTCATCGTAGCAGAATTTGGGACAAGCGTGTCATCTTAAGCATTTCATGTTATAATTCACTAAAATTTGTTTATCAAAAGCCGATTCAAATCTCGTAGACATTTTACATCTGCTTGCTCACTTCTAAATGAGTTTCAGTTGATATAAGTGCAAGCAAAACTATTTTTGGTGCGTTTTGAAAGAGACGTTGTTTTTTGGGCTATGGTGCAAAACGGCCACCTGGATAAAATAAACGAACTTCTTCGATAATTGAATATTTTTACGCGTGTGAGACACTAGTGCATGTAATCCTACATAACATGAGTTACCAATGAATCCTTTTTGGGCAACAAACTGTACCGTAATATGTAAGTTACTGTAATACGCTTTTGCAATCTCTCAAAGGCGGACAAAGCGGAGGAAGTCGCGCACTTCAACTCTCAGGTGCAAACCGGATTTGGCAATCCAGACAACGGAAGTGGCATTGACTAATAACTGTCTCCCGCGCAGCAGCAGCAGCAGCAGCAACACCACCATCAAGACGGTGTGGCGAAAGTGACGGTGCCATCGCCTCACGCTCCCGGTGCGCGCTTACGTCATCGTTACGCGCGGAACCACGCCGGCCAATAGATATTCGTCATCGGCTATTTCGGCGAATGTGAATATGGTGGTGGAGGGCCTACACACACACACACACATACACACACACTGATTGCTGTGTGGTGGGTTTGTTTGCTACATGACGCACACCTCGCACTTGGCGCGCGTCTTGGGAGATAATACTGAGCGGCTGCAGATGGGGCAGCGTGAAGTGTGACAAATTCATTTGCAGGGCTTGATTCGAGAGGGTGGACAGATCTTGCAGACTGTGCGTGCTGATTCATCGAGCTCAATCGGTATCGCTGCAGGATTTTAAGAAACGATGTCCTCGGTAATGTCTGGCGAATATCTGGGAGAGACATCGCGCGACTGCATCCAAGAATTCGCTCTGGACATTGCATCGACCGCTCTTTGACCTCATGTTGAAACACACTGTAGACCCAGCAGATTGGAATGGATCTTCTTGATGTGCAGGATGTTAAGTGTTCATAATATTGTTATTAATATTAATACTATGCTGCATGATTGATTAATTGTACCCTTTGGGCTAATGCTCCTCACAACGCCCTAGGCTCAGACATAATTGGTTCTACAAACATAGCATCCTACCCTTGCTCTCTCGATATCTCTTGATCTTATTCTGACCGCAACGGGGTGCCTTCTGCTGCTCTGCAGCTAATTAAAATGAAAGATAATGGAGGGGAGACGCCTGCATAGCGCTCTGTCGGCAGAGTGCCCAGGCTCTCAGCGGCTTCCATGCCGCGCGGGAATCAATTTCAAAATTGGATCCCCGCACTCAGTGACCCCGACGACCCCGCAGGGCAGTTTTGGCAGGAGTCTGGGGGGAGGGTGCGGCAGGTGTGCCTGCGATTGGGAGTTGCGTGCCAGGGGCTTGGGGCGCCGATAAGAAAATCAAAAAGGTGTGGCAAGTGTTTTTTTTTCATTTTTTGGACGCACCCAATGTTTGGACAGGTGATAAACGACCGGAGCTGAGTTGAGTTTTGATGCAGTTTGTGTTTGTAGGTTCGGGTTTTTGCTTTCAGCCTTTGTAGGGACTGCGGCAGTCCCTGTAGTTGTCTAAACTGTTATATACGTTATATACGGACCTGGTGATAGTGTAGTGTTATTTTCGTGCCTTTGTTTTAGTGTTAATCCTACTTTAAGAATCGTTGCAAGTGAATTCCACACGACCTCCTTCTTACCAGTGTTTGTTTCTTGTGTTTCATTTCCGGTTTCGGCTGCAGATCTGGGCATAAATTGATATGGCATAATACCAATAGCCAGTAGAGAGCCTCTCAACGACGACCTACCGATCTCATCTCAATCAATTCAACTCGTCGCCCAAAGTCAACTCGAACGGGAGCGCTGGTGAAAATCGAGTCAAAGCGCTGCTGCACAGCACAATCAAACGAACAATCAACCAAATCCGCGCAGTGGATATTCGAATCGGCCCACCAAGAGCCACAACCGAAAGATGCTACCGAGAGCCGGCCCGATGGCCGCAGGCGCCCTGCTCCTGCTGGTCGCGCTGGTCGCCGACACGACCCTCGGCCAGCTGTCCAACTATCAGCTCACGACCTGCCCGGGCAAGACGACGTGCAGCCAGTGCATCCAGACGACCAACTGCCGCTGGTGCACGATGCCCAACTTTACGCACCCGCGGTGCCACGGCCAGATTGAAAAGTACTGCCCGGAGGAGTACACCGTCGATCCGAGCAACACGTTCCAGCTGGTGCAGGGGCGCGAGCTGACGAAACCGTCGCGCCGCGTGCTGGAGGGCCAGAGCGAGCGGGAATCGTACTACTCGTCCAGCCACTACCAGTCCTCCTCCTCCTCGTCGTCCTCGTCCTCGTTCCAGCAGTCGTCGTACGAGTCGGAGTCGGCCGCCGGCAGCATCGTGCAGATATCGCCGCAGCGCGTCAGCCTCAAGCTACGGCTGAGTAAGTGCAATGGCGGCCGACGATGCCAACACACGGACATTACCGATTTGTTTCCGTTTTGCAGATGAAGCGTTCCGGTTCAACGTGAACTACGCGCAGGCCGAGGACTATCCGGTCGATCTCTACTACCTGATGGATCTGTCCAAATCGATGGAGGACGATAAGACGATCCTGTCCACGCTCGGGGCCGATCTCGCGTCCGAGATGCGCAAGATTACCAGCAACTTCAAGCTCGGCTTCGGCTCCTTCGTCGACAAGGTGCTGATGCCGTACGTCTCGACCGTGCCGAAGAAGTAAGTGGGATCCGTTCAATCTAACCATTTCCTTTCTGTTTGTGTGCGTGAGTGTGTGTGTGTGTGTTCGTGGAACAGTTTAGCGTTTTCAGCCAATTTGCCACGTTCGAATGGAGCGCGAGGAAGGCTCGCGGACAGTACAAAAAGAAGGTACATTGGTGGCATTTTTGTTCGTTTGTTGGTGGAAAATTTTATTCCCACCATTAATTGTCTGGACCGATGATGCGTGTGGTTTGGTGCGCCCGCCTCCACTTCCTTTAGTCAGCCGTAAAGCGAACCTTGCCCGGGAATGTAGTGGCCGCTGCTGTACCGATTCTTCAACAACGCCAAGAAGAAACACCAGATATACACCTTTATCTATCGCCCCCGGCCTGTGCCCGGGTACAACACACACAAAAAACTCATCATCATATCTTGCTCTCTTTTCCCTTCCACGCGTGCCTTTCTTCCGCCCTTATCGCCAACATACTTATATACACACTCAAAAAAAAAAAAATAAACACAAAAACATGCGAATTTAGGCTGGAACATCCGTGCGATGGATGCAATGCACCGTACGGCTACCTTCATCATATGTCGCTTAGCTCGGACTCCAACCTGTTCACCGTAAGTGACGACCACCAAGTCTCTTTCTCTCACTCTCTCTCTTTTCTCTGTCATTCTCCAATGCTGAGGGCATTAGTCGCCGCCAGCTGCTGCCGAAACTCTGTTTCGCTAGTTGCGGTACCTAGTCGTTGAATGTTGTCGGGGGGTTTATATGCTCACACGTTTACCTACTATCGATGTCTGTAGTTTCGAACCAGCACCTAAAACAATTTGGCTAGATTTTATTGTTGTTAATCGTATCGTAAATTAGTATGTTATATATACACACACACACACATACACACGCACATACACAAACACATCCACATCACACTGTGGGCTACGGTGGATGGACGCCACGCGTAGCCGAGTGTGATAGTTGTTGTGATGACGCCGCTTGTGATATTTATTGTTTTTTCAATTGCTCTCGCTAGAACTAAATAGAGTTTTGTTGTTGTTATTGTTGTTGTTGTTGTTGTTGTTGTATTGTTTCAAGACTGGAGCTGGATGATTTAAGTTCGTCCAGCCACATCGGAAGCGTCCGGCTTCATTAGATTTCAATTCTTTGAAATCAGTCGGTAAGGGCCAAATGCCAAACGATAGGAAGAATCCATTCGTATAAAAAAATATTGAACATCTTTTAGTACATTACTTAAGTGCTGTCGAACTTTTCAAACTTTAATTAATGTAGCATTTATTGACGGACTAATCAATATGGTCGAAAACTCGAGGTTAAAAATTCCTATATGTATCACTAATGTGGCTTCTACATGACAATGCTCATCTCCATTTGAAAATTGAAACGAATATTAAAAAAAACCGGTATGGTTTGCTGTTTTTACGACTCTAACGATTACACTGTTGCTTCTTAAGGGTAAACTTGAGGGTGTTCTTAAGGGATTTTTAAGAAGCTTGTTTTTAAGGGTATCAGTTATCAATTAGTCTGACATGGTATTGCTTGCTCGTAAAGCATTAGAATAGTTGCTGAATATACGTTTGTCTCGATATTTTTTCAGCTGTAATTTTTCAGGCTTTTACCATCCCAAGATTAAATCCCCAATAATTTTTGCAGCATGGGAGGAGGTGGTAATCCAGCAGCGATATTGCTTAATTGTTTGGAGCTTTAAATCATTTTAAGCTGACGAATCTTTAATTAAATTTAAGGATTACAATTTAATGATAAAAATTTGAACCTTGTTTGGATGGAATAATAATTTAAAAAACCAATTATCATGTTTCCAAAATTATGTTGGGAAATAATTAATTAATTTATTCTTATTTTAACTCTACCTCAATAGTTTGTCGACCGCTGATTTAAATTATTCCGATGTAAAGCACCTAAAGCATTTGTCTGTTTGTGATTTGTGATTTCCATTTCCAATGTTAAACTATCGCTCTAACGCAGCAAAACGAGGCGAGTGCGCCTCATGACTCCACAATTTGGATTTTACTGTTTTTGATGAGTTCGTCAAAAAATCTCGCCCAGACCAGGTTCTCTCTAGAATCCAGGTCCCTCATTCTATAAATATAATCTTGGAATGTGTTCTTTCCAAACAATCGATTTACAAAAACAAAAAAAAAAACGCGCTCTAATGCGTATCCATTTCAGAGAGTGTCAACACACCATCGACAGGACAATTTCCTGTGCTCTGTTCCGCTTCCTTCCCCAGGCGCCCTGCAGCCGCTCTGCACGGGGCGACCCCAAAACGGCTCGGAAATGGAGCTAGTTTCCGACACCGGGCAAGAAGTTTCATTCGGCTAATGCAGGGGCCTCCAAACTTTTCAGCTCGCGGGCCGCATTGCTTCAAAAATATCTATGTTGAGGGCCATTTGACACTACCTTTAACTGATGAGTGAACGTTTAAATCTCGTTTTTAAAATAAAATACCAACGATACTTGTACATTTTCGTGTTACTAAAGCGTGATTTTTGTCTAAAAAAAATAAAAAATAAATTTAAATTTTAAAAATTCATAATAACTTAATATTTATATTAACCCAGGCAAAGTCATCGTGGGCCGCATTATAAGCTCTTGAGGGCCGCATGCGGCCCGCGGGCCGTAGTTTGGAGACCCCTGGGCTAATGGGTTTTGCGTGCTTGGTGGAGCCACCGAGCGAGCACAAACATAAGCATTTCCGCGACCGCCTTTTTCGCCGATTCATTTCGCCTTGGTGTGGCTCCAGCGGGGGAAGGGGGGTTGCAGAAGAACCGCGACAACGACCAGAGATGTTGTTTGTGGAATGCTAAATGTGCGCACGTGTGCGTGTGCAGATTCCGTCCGCACGGGTGGCTCAGGGCTCAGGACGCGTCGTCGTGCGTCTAGCCAGCAGAGAGAGAGAGAGATACCGCCCATGCAGCGTAAAATTCTGTTTATAATCTAAATTTTATGTATTTTTGGTCTGCACAAGAAGAGACAAGACTCTCTCTCTCTCTCACTCATGCACATCCGTGCTGAGCAAATGTTTTGTGCCGCAAGCAAGAAATTGCATTCCCGTGCCGGGCACGGTCGAAGGTTACACATAGGGCTGTGGCATAAACTCGCTCCACAGCTGCGTTTGTTTACGTTGCTTGACTGCCGTTCTGCTTTTGCTTGGGCTGTGCCCAGGGACTGTTTGTCGCTGTTTGCCTACTTCCTGGCTTCATGCTGTGGTGTGTAGTGTGTGTGTTTGTGTGCGTGTGTGCGCGTGTAATCCGTTTTAACTGGTTAAATCAGTGTCAGAAGTGGCGGCCGGAGCCGGAGCCGGTAAGAAAGTGTAGGACTGGTGGTACCAGCCAATTCGCACACGATGATGTAGTGTTTGTTGATGGGCTATTTACGTGTTTGTTTAATAGGTATCTTAGCCATATTTGTAAATGTGTGTGTTGTGTGTATGTATATTTGTTTGTCTTTTTTTGGTATTTATTATGTGTGTTCCATCTAGTTTTAGTAGCTTAGTTGTAGTTTTTTTTTAATGTTTTGGCAGGCTTTACTACGTCCTATAGAGCGAAACAAAGCCATAGGTTGTATGTGTAATTGTGTTTTATGTTTTTTTTCATCTTCTTTGTGTGTGTGTGTCTTGCTACATTTCGGTATTTACATTACATTTCACTCTATTCAGCATGCTTGGACCGCCTTGGTAGATGGTGGGTTGGCAAGTACTCATCGGGTTCGAGAACATTAAAGATAATGACAAACAAAAAAAAGAAACAGCTCCTAAAACAAAACCAATTGCGATCCAAGCGCCATTTCGATCTTAACCGATTCCCGATCGCTGTGCTAAAAAGATTTTAAAATAAGCTCAAACCAAAAAACTGAATGAATCCGGCCGAATCTCAGGAACGACAAATTGCGGCGGAAAATGATTATCGGTTAACATCCGAAGCAATCGTGACGCTAACTAGACCTGGCACGCTCTATCATCGACCATACTTCGGGCTGCTCTCATCGGTGTTTTTGTTTTGTTATGCAAATGCCACGAACTGCGTTTCGTAAACCCTCATCTAAGGTGTAAGGATATCGGGAAATATTTCGCGGGCAGTTTTACCACACTTCATTCACGTGGGTTCTAGATAGTGGAGAATGTGGTATTTTTAGCGCACTTCTACATCATACGCCATATCATTAGTACCATCACCATCATCACGGATCAGTCAGTTCAGCAGGCCCGAGCAGGGTGAACGATCGTTTTGCAGGCGTAATGGCGCTGTGCCGCGTGGTGCAGGGGTCGCCGTAGCGCCAGTCTGCGTCGCCTCTCGCATCCAAAGCACAGGCTCACCGCACACCGCGCTGTTTTCTTCCTGGCCGCGTTCCGAGTCCTCCCCCTCCCACGGACGGTGTACTGTTTCACTGACGCTTGCTATCGTGACCTCCCCTACCTCCCTCTCTCGCACATTTCTCTTATCCGTGTTATCTTCTTTTCCTCTAGTTTGCGCGAGCCGTGCCCCGGTTGCGTGGCACCGTACGGCTACCATAACCTAATGCCGCTGAGCACGGATGCCAACCTGTTCTCCGTAAGTGTTGCTTCCAACGAAGCGTTGTTGTTGCTGTTGTTTGGGGTTTCTTTTTTTAATGTAATACCTCCTTAGCTACTGAACAGGCTGGCGCCAGAACCATTCCCAAACGCCGTCACCGTCTTTTTTTTAATAATCGATTTGCCTTTTTAATTAAACATCATTTACCTCGCCGAACGCAAATCATTCGCAAACAGTTCCTTCCCGCCCACCCCTCTTCCAGTCCCGGAAAGGGGCCCTGGAACGCTTTTCTCATCTGACTTTTCACACCCAACACGCAGACACACCAACACTTTCTCGTCACCCGGTTTTCTCTAATCCCGCGGCGGATCCATCCCCCCGTGGATCGCGTTGGCGGGCGTCGTGTGCGTGTGGTTTGCTGTTTTGCGTAGGGTGGTTCTAGCACTCAAGCATCCTCCTCCCTTCCCCGCCTCTTCCTTCCTCTCTATCACGGGTGTGCTGTTCTAGTTCTTAAAATGTTGCCACCCTTAAGCTCAACTTCCTTTTTCCGGTACGTCCGCCGGATTCCGGCACGACTTCCACCCGAGTTACAAAGAGACAAGTGGCAATACTTCTTGAACTGTAGATTACTAAAAAAACGAAATTATGCTATAAATTATGGAGCTTATTCTATTCTTTTACTCGATTCGAGAAAGTTGAAACCTGATTGCTCTTTGAAATGTGCTTGGCTTGGCGTTTTAGCAGTCTGGTAGAGAAAACCAATAACACGAAGCTGTTAAATTAACAATCCAGACCTTTTAAAATACGCTCACAAAATTTAAACAAGAAATTTCCTTATTGATAATCAAATGTTGAATTTTTATTGAATGTTGATCCATTAAATTTGTTTTTAATGGCGTTTAAATGATGAATTAATTATTAAAATCCTTAATGCTTACATAGCATCAATCTGAAATATTTAACGGCAAAACTGCCGTTTCATTTTGGATCCATTTTTCGATATCGAGGACGAAACCTGAAAGCCACTATTGGAAGCTATGCAGTTACAAAGTCAACCTGGACTTCTTTGCAATATTCAACTCAACGTTGAGCAATTATAGAATAAGCCTGTAACATTCATAACATAACATTCCTTTAAAAGCCATGAAGTAAAATTCCGCCAAAGTGCAAACTAGTGTTTTGTTGAGATTCATTCATATGAATCTTCAGCGATGAGTGATTCGAATCTTAAAGGATTCATGCATCTATATAAAAATCATGAATCTCCAAAGATTAATGAATACATAAAGATTCATAAATCTCCAAGGATTCCTGAATCATTTGACAGATTTAGTAGAATTTACAAAACATTGAATTTACGCAATCTTATAGTACAGTGGTTAGCTCGCACGTCATGCCCGTCGAGGTTCTAATTCTCGCATTGGACCGTCTTCCCGTGGCAAAACAGACCGGTTCCGGTTGCGTGGTACCAAGAAGTATCGTTGCCTGTATATGATATATGAAACATTTGAGATTCACGAATCTTTCGTGATTCATGATTCTTTGGAGTTTCACTAGAATCTTTTCCAATCGAGATTCGGATTTATTGAATCTTTTCACAGGTTCATTCAGATCGATGAATCTGATTCAAATTTTCCCAACACTAGTTTAAACCGAGCCACTTAGGTCCTCACAAACAAGACATGTGTATGCGAGGAGATTGGTAACCAAAACAATTCTCCTATTCGCCTCCCCCGCATAAGAAGAGTAACTCCAGCTTGTTTTATTTTATTTTGAGAAGTATTCTACTAATGAAAACTCCAAAAAATGCTCCAAATCGCGCCTCCACATCCCACAGAAAACATATCAGAGATTACCATCCATCACCCCTCACACCCTCCCCAAAATTCTACACTTTGACTGTACTCCAATCCGCTCCCAGCCTTCTCCCGTTTGGTTGTTTGCTCCCGGTTTTGGGTGACGTTTTTGAACTTAGAATAGTACTGATTGTCCCAGGTTTTGGTTGCTCTGTGTGCGTTTGATAGTTTCGGTGCTGTATTCTGTTACTGTTACTTGTATTCCGTACCCGCGTCCCATCTCCCGGTTGGGTTTGATTTTGTGAGAAGAGCAGTCCTCCCTGTCCCTGAAACTCTACTTCGGCAGAACGGTGCAGAAACCTCAACACTCCAGGAATTGGTGGGTGCTAGTGGCGCATGCTTTCCTCAGCTGAAAACTGAACCTTTTTAGCGCTAGTAATAATGTAATATTGGTTGGTTTGGATGGGAAGTATCGGCAACGGAGCACCGCACAGTATGTTGCTGTGATATCACCACGATCCGCATCCGTAACAAGCACCGAGCACCAAGCATGTGGAGCTAATCTCCTAATCTCATCGGGCTGCGGGGAGCGGATCACCTTCAAGTGAGCAAGGCAACTGACACTTCCTCCAAGCTAAAACGGCAAATGGATGAGCCAGAGAAAAGGAAAACCAGTGAAGTGAAACAATATCCACTTTTGGTCAACTGTTTATGTTACCCTATTGGAGCACAGGATGAACATGTTAACATTTACCGTATACTAGTCTGTTTCCCAGTTACGCGGATTCCCACATTCAACAGGTCTTGCAGCAGTTTTATTGCAGATTTTACACATAAATGATCATGAAAGCGATATTAATTGCTTTTTCATATTTATTTTTTTAAATCACTTGAAAAAAGGATTACGCAAAGAATTTAAAATTAAAGTAGAATCAATATTGGACCTACGCGGAGTTCCTACGCTTATATCTCCGGAACGCATTAACCGCGCAACTCTGGAGCAGACTATATACGAAAAGGTTTCCCAAGGTTTTTTGGCATTGTTTTGGCTTGATTTATAAAATACTTAAAATAATATTCCATAGTTTTGTTTGACAACTTCCCAGGAATAGTTCCAACATGTTGTTTTTAAAATTTTAAATGTCAATTAAAAATGATACTCATATAATATTCCAGAAAAAAATAGAAAAATCTACATCTGATTCTTGAAAAAAAACCCTTTAAAAGGAACATAACATCCTGGACGAAAAACCATGTCCATAAATCCTTGGGAATGTCCTGTGTGCTTTTGTGTCATGCTCGTGTTTTGATTGTTTTAAATGTTGTTTTGCTCCAATATGCATTGTCCTCGCATCAGTTTTGTCTATGTGTGTGTCTAGTGCCTGTCCGTGTGTCTTGCGAGTCCATGCTTGCCAGTTAGAATCATGAACTCTTGCACAGTAAATGCTTGATAATTAATTGTTGATGGATGCAAAATAGTTGTATAAAGTATCTAACACAAAGCACCCCTCACACTTTAACCTCTACTGGCTGCTTGTTGTAAATTGGCTAACAAATACTAGCACAACAAAAAAAAAACCATCACCAACACACCAACACTACCGTGACTACTGCCCCTAAAGTTCAGGATTAGTTTGCCTATTGTTTGTAAATAGTAGAGAATCCCTTTTGCTTGGAGTAACCCCGACAGAGAAGGCGGCAACAGACATTGGGTGGGGCCAGTCCCGTAACGGGGACTGCAAACTGCAACTGTTTGCCGCGTCCGGTGCGCTAACGTTTGGTCTTATCTTCGTCGTCACCAGCAAGAGGTGCAGCGCGCGAACGTGTCCGGCAATCTGGACGCGCCGGAGGGTGGCTTCGACGCGATCATGCAGGCGATCGTGTGCCGGGAGCAGATCGGCTGGCGGGAGAAGGCCCGCCGGCTGCTGCTGTTCTCGACCGACGCCGGCTTCCACTATGCCGGCGACGGCAAGCTCGGCGGCGTGATCACGCCGAACGATGGCGAGTGCCACCTGGACCATAACGGGCGGTACACGCACTCGACCACGCAGGACTACCCGAGCATTTCGCAGATCAACCTGAAGGTGAAGCAGAACGCGATCAACGTGATCTTTGCCGTGACGGCGGAGGAGCTGTCCGTGTACGAGCAGCTGTCCCGGCTGGTGGAGGGTTCGTCCGCCGCCAAGCTGTCGAACGATTCGTCCAACATTGTGTCGCTGGTGCGCGACCAGTACAACGTAAGTAGCAGCCGCGTGAGGGTGTGTTTGTGTGTGTGTGTGAGCAAATGAATTAAGTCACTTTTCCCCTTGTCTTGTTTGTAGAAAATTTCTTCCTCGGTCGAGATGAAGGACAACCGGACGGACAACGTGATCGACGTGAAGTACTACTCGCGCTGTCGCAACACGAACGGCGCCCTGCAGCAGACGAACCGGTGCGAGGGGCTGAAGGTGGGCGACGTGGTCACGTTCGAGGCGCACATTACGCTGCTCAAATGCCCGACCGATCCGCGCGACTGGCAGCAGGTGCTGCAGATCTACCCGGTCGGCATCAACGAGAGCCTGACGGTCGATATCGAGATGCTGTGCAGCTGCCCGTGCGAGCATCCGTCCGATCCGGAGTACCGCGAGCGGGCGGACGAGTGCAGCAACGCGGGCACGTACAAGTGCGGCATCTGCGAGTGCGACGGCACGTACCACGGCCAGCGGTGCGAGTGCTCCGCGATGGAGAGCCTGCTCGAGCCGGGCATGGTAGACGCGTGCCGGATGTCGAACGCGTCGGAGGAGTGCAGCGGGCGGGGCCAGTGCGTGTGCGGTGTGTGCGTGTGCGAGCGGCGCCCGAACCCGGACGAGCTGATCGACGGACGGTACTGCGAGTGCGACAACTTCTCGTGCGACCGGCCGGGCGGGCTGCTCTGCTCGGGCCCGGATCACGGCCGGTGCGTGTGCGGCCAGTGCGAGTGCCGGGAGGGGTGGACCGGGCCGGCCTGCGACTGTCGGGCGAGCAACGAGACGTGCATGCCGCCGGGCGGGGGTGAGCTCTGCTCCGGCCACGGGACGTGCGAGTGCGGCACCTGCCGGTGCACGGTGACGGAGGACGGCCGGTACACCGGGCGGTACTGCGAGAAGTGCCCGACCTGTGCCGGGCGGTGCAACGAGTTCAAGCACTGCGTGCAGTGCCAGCAGTACAAGACGGGACCGCTGGCGGAGGCGAACGAGTGCGCCACCAACTGCACGCTGTTCGTGCCGATACCGGTCGAGAAGGTGACGATCGACGAGGAGCGCAACGACAACAAGTGCACGTTCTTCGACGAGGACGACTGCCGGTTCGAGTTTTCCTACAACGACAGCGACCAGGACAAGGTGGTGGTGACCGCGCAGGAGAACCGCGAGTGCCCGCCGAAGGTGTTCATGCTCGGCATTGTGCTCGCCGTCATCGCGGTGGTCGTGCTGATCGGCATGGCGGTGCTGCTGCTGTGGAAGGTGCTCACGTCCATTCACGACCGGCGCGAGTTTGCGCGGTTCGAGAAGGAGCGCATGATGGCAAAGTGGGACACGGTATGAGTCTTTTTTGTTTGTTTATAGCTTAGCGAACTGTTTGAGTGGGCTTGCGTTGCAAATCAAGCAAAATCGTGGTTTTGTTTGGACATTCTTAAAACATCACCCAGTCTTTCATGCCATATTTTAGGCGTGTATAACTTAACGACCCTCTCTTTGGTCGAAAGAGACCAACATCTGATTAATTGAGTCGTTATACACGGGCAGTGCTGCAAAATGTCACTGTCAATGTCATACACAATTCTGACTGAAACAAAATCCATGCCAGCGTCACGTGCTTAATTGTGATAATCAGAGGTTATGCTCAAAAAATGGTGTGATCAATACATTTTTGGTGACATTTTGGCAACCTTGGTCAGTCACTTTGTCATGACTCTTTGTTTACTGTGATCAGTTCTGCAAAATGTCATTGACCACGACAAATTCTGACTGAAACAAAATCATGTCAGCGTCACGTCATGTCAGCATCATGCCTACTGTCATAATCAGAGGTGAAACGGTTTGTGCGACCATCACATGCTTGGTGACATTTTTGCAACCAAATCTTAGTCAGTCACTTGGTCGCGCCATTTGTGAGAAAAATCGTCATGAAAAAGTCATGATAATGCTTGCGTCATGACTCAAGCATTCGCATGTCGCGTTCGGCATGACACGGCGCACTTTCATTGAGTATCAGCAATGAGCATCAAGCTACCACGGATATGTTTCCGGTGGTGATGCTCATGAAATTTTGCCGCACTGTACACAGGTAGTAACTTTTCGACACAGGTAGTAACTCCTGAGATATTACATACGATCTCATACAAATATAATACTAGATAATGCTAGAAAAAGCAATGAGTGTTGCTAAGGAAATGCATCGGAAAAAAGAAAGAGGTTTGAAAAGTGAGGAAACAATTGATCTCATTGGCTGTTTAAATTGGCGATTCAAACTCATAAAACGGAACCACTTGAACATGAGGTCACATCTAAAGCCCAGAAAATACAAAAAAAAAATACGAAGGTAAACTGATAAAGCCTTCCATTCGCTTGTACTTAAAGCACGAAAAATCCATTTGTTTTGAATCAAATTGATAACAGGGACAAAGTTGTTTTTGAGTTTCGTAAAATTAAAAGTAATATAACTTTTTTTTTAAATTAATATTTCGTTATAACTTTTTTATAATAATCGTTGTACAATAAGACAATAATCTATAGATTCTCGAAACGCATCGCGCAAGCTAGTTGTTAAATTAAAAAAAAAAACCTTCCATCACTCGTCAGGATTCGCCATGTACCGCCATCGATCAACTCACTCGTTTCGTTTCTTTCTATTTTTAGGGCGAAAATCCAATCTACAAGCAAGCGACAACGACGTTCAAAAATCCAACGTACGCCGGCAAGTGAGCGGTTCAAGGTTTGGCCAAGTAAACACCACCATCAATCGTCATCCCACGATACCAATCGTTTCATCGGAATGTGCATCGGCTCCATCAAACCGTGCATCTCCTCGTTGCTCGTTTGCGGTAAACTGAAACTTCAGCTAGCGTCCTGTCGTCTAGAGCCAAATTCGGACAGCACCGATACGAACAGCTTAACTATCGACCACTACTCGTTAGGTTTCGCCTAACTGTAATAGTACCCAATAGTAGCCAATTGCCAATGTGGTAGCCAATCGACAGCCAAACGAAACATGCCAGGGGAACAACATCGAATCGAAACAACTGAAAGCAATATTTTCCATACGAAGCAGCGATGGTTCGTTGGGTTTCGTGAAAAACAAACGATTTCAAGATTTATATAACAAACAAAATAGTAGAAGCAATATCATGTGGGTGTAACTGAGCATGCCTTCTGCAACACTCAATACTTGCATTAAAAAAAAAAAACACACACAGACACAAGCAATCAGACATCTCTTTACCTAGGAGGAAACATTCGCTAGGCCTTTGGCTGCTGCCAAGGGAGAGTTGCAAAACAGAGTGTTCAACCACGTACGTTTATACGAACGGCAAAAAGAGAGAAGGAACAACAGATATTTGGAACAGATATTAGGCGAGAAAACAAATGTGTTTGAATTGAAGAAAACATCCCTTGTTAATCACCACTCAAACTAATGTAATGGAAAAATAGCACCAATTGCACATCTATTTTTCACTGCACCCTTCACCCAGAAAGACAACCAAAATTACAAGGCTTGTCAAATTAGAGTGCCATGGGCCTTGCCTTTCCACAGTTGAGTGGTGTGGTTCAACAACATTATTGACTGTATGTGTCTGTGCCAATGCTGATGATCAGTTGCCTTCCAACAAGTGCACTTAGCGTGGAGCCTGTGGTCAACAATCGAGTAAAAGACCCACAGCCACCGTTCAAGCAATCTTACTAACGTATTAGCCGATGAGCGCGGATCAGCTGGATTTTCGTACCGATTTTTCCAGCGTGTGCCACCACATGCCGTTGCTTATGATTCGAATCTGCCAAAATTGAATTGTTATACTAACATAGGCCAAACTGTAGGGGCGATTCCGGTTTTATTTTTATTTTTTTGGCTAATGCCTCAAATCTGATTAATTGGCATTGTTTAAATGATTTTTTAAATTTCTTTCCCATAAACTTTGCGCAGTTTGGTGCAGCTACAGTTGTATGCTCTGTGGGTTGGCGCGATGTATGCACAAACATTCAAAATTACTCATTGGCAATTGAAAATATTGATTTTTTTTTATCTCAACCGACGGACAAAATGGATCCGGAAAATGCGGATATGTGTTCACTAATCGTACGCGGCAAAAACGAACAATCGGAGCACATCGTATCAGCTGTGTGCATGCGTGTATAGCGGTTCGGACAGTGTTAATTCCACTAACGGTAAAGACTAATTCTGCCATCTAAACTGTTTGCCAAAAAAAAAAAAGTAAAGAAAAACAGCCAACAGGAAACAGGAAAGGAAAGAGCAAATAGATTACAAAATAGTTGAAACGAGATTAAATCGCTAGTGAAGTACAGCGCAGCATATAAACAAAGCAGATTGAAACATGTGCGAGGTTCTAAAATACTACTGATCAATCAGAAGGAGAGCAAACAGGTGCGTGTGTGAGTGTGTGTTTGTATCGTATTTGAATGTTTCCCCAATGACGATGGGTGTTGTTCAGTGTTGCAAGAAACTTAACGATTGGAAAACATAATGATCCAGCAGGATCATCGGGCAACGGGCTGCATATGTTGTGCGAGTGACAAAACCATTAGTGCCTTTTTTTAAGTCTAACCTCGTTATGCTTGATTATTGTAAATAATTTATTATCGGTGTGTTTTAAAAAGTTTTACTTAAGTTTTTTTGATATACTGCGTAAACAAAACCAACCGTGGCTTGTACTATTAACGTCTTTTAGCTAATACTAGATCAGAAGCAGTTTTTACATAACATAACAAAGTATTAGAATAAACAATTATAGTGACCCGTGAATGGTTGTTTTCTGCCTTTTCTTACTGCAGCGTATCTAGTGAAAATCGATCACGCAAACGGATATGAACAATTGTAAGAATATCTTTGCGTAAACATTTTGTATAAATAATTTGGGACACAGACAAGTGCGACTATACTCTAATAATAGTTGGCTTGAAGAAACAAAAAGCTGTAATGAAATTGTAGCAGTTTCAATCGCTCTAGATTCCTATAAACTGCCTGTCAATGTGAAAAATGTAACCGGTGAGTCGATGCAAGTTACGTCAGGAAAATTGAACATCGTTTCAAAATTGATTCTACAAGTTTTTAGAATATCATCAACAACAAACGAAGCTTTGGAAAGGTAGCATCAACATTATGCCTAAACTTGTCAAATGTTTGGAGGGTCGGAGAACGTTTCGCTGAAGCTGATATTCAAGCTGCAACTGGTGGCCTGCATGAAATTGTTGATGTTCGGGTGCCAGACTTCACTGCAGTCGATCTTTGATTTGCTATCAAGGACTAACAAATCCTTTACAAAAAATATCCCTAATAATTTTTACGGCATACAACGCCTACCACTACTATACGGACAGTCGTTTTCAATACTTTCCGCGATTGCGGAATACTATTTCACATCTTCGTATGTTTCCAATAAATATAAAAATAGTTTAAAAATATGAATAATAATTCTAGAAAGGTATTATAGAAAAATATATTTAAACAAAAAATCGTATTTTAACAAAAAAAAGTTTTTATAACTTATTTTAATGTTTTATAAGTTTTAAAAGAGTAATTAGCAAAACATTTTTTTTTGTTTTATTCAGGAGTAACGGTCCAAAAAGGCCGTATTGCTTAAGAAAAAAAAACATAATTTTTAAAAATATCAAAAAATTAAAAAAAGTTTGTAATGATTGTTTTGCAAACCAAAGTATGTAAAAAGATTTTCAAAAATAATTTAGAAATTGCTATGAGAACCTTATCATTTACAAACATTTTTTTATCATTTAAACATTTACAAACAACAATCAGATATTTATTTTTTTGATATTTTTTTAAAATTATATGTTGGTAATTATTCTCATAAATCTTATAACACCTTAAAATATTATAACTTATATCTAAAAATTGTTAAAACATATTCTTCTTAAATACATCTCTTGAATATGTTATTTATATTTTTTGAACGATTTTTAAATGCGTTAATTAGCACAAAAAAACGTGTGTTTCAAAATGTCTTTATAGTTATGGTACGACCATAAATTAGTTTTTTTCATAATAGGTCGTGTAAAAACGTTTTTAAAAAATTGAAAAAAATATACAAAGATGTGAAATAGTATTCTGCACAACTCATAGATTCACTGTTTTTATCTATCTCTTACGGATTTTCCGCCAATCGCGAAAAACGACTGTCCGTATCGCTGTGGTACGCGCTTTAGAAAGAGAGGGTATCGCAAGAAGCGATATTGCGCTTGCACTTTGTTGGTAATCCTTAACTGATGAATCTTGGGAATCAGTTTTAATACTAGGACTTACCAATTTTTAATCCCGCTTGGATGATATATTTACAGATAAACTCCTATATTACCAATCACATTGCACATTGATTGATATCATTAACCAAGGATCTTGTTTCTGAAATTCTATAATGTTGTATTGAAAAAGGGGTGTTCTCGTAACTTGGGAGGTTCTCGAAGGGCCGCGGGCCGTAGTTTGAACATCTGTTCACTAGGTGGTTGCAAAATCCTGTTCTCTTTTTCTTCTTCTTCTTCTTCTTCTTATTTTTTATTCTATTTCTATGTGAGAAAGGATGAATAATGTTATGTTTTATCATATACTTTCTCTGTATGAAGCTTCCATATTAACTATCCATAGTAGTTTGCTTTTGATTCGTCCAACAGTGAGACGCCGTTTATCCGGCTGTCCGTTCATCCGTGCTGTTGAGAACTGACAGTTCAATACAAAGATGACATTGTGTGCTGAGGAGGATATTTAAAACCCCGTTGTCAGAGCACATTTTCCGACAAGAAACGTTAAAATTCATGGCAAATTTCAAATATTCTCATTGAAAAAATATTGAAGTTAATAAAAACTGACTCGATTTTACCAACACGTATACAAATATAAATTTAAAAAAAACTTCAATAATTTATGATAAAATATATACTTTGACCCATTATCCGTGTTATTCGAGTATTCGAGCGAGGTCGATTCCCTCAAAACAACGTGTGTACGAGGCACCCTATGGGAAAAAATTGCACACAAAACTGCATGCAATTTTGCCAACATGAAATATTTCAGATTTTCCAAGTGCCGTGAAGCGTTAAGCCAAAATTCGATGACAGGTCCGTACAAAACCAATCAGTTATACGGACGTCACACGAGGCGTAAACTCAAAAAGTTTACGCTTGATTTGTATGGGAGAGCGTAAACTTCCTGTCAAAAGATTACAGGGTTGTATGGCTGAAATTCAGTTTACGCCAAAGTTTACGCTTCGTGTGACGTCCGTATTACACGGCACATATTTTAACGTCATGTGTGGGCGCGTAAAAATTTGGCATTTCATCGAATGTCATCGCACCACACAGTATGACAGTTGGATACATACATTTAGGCGTGCAATGATTCTGCCATGATGATTTTGGATATGTTTTCACTCTTCACGGCGTTAAATTGTCATTATGTAGTATGTCTGGTTGCACGGTGACATCTAATTCTGTTATATTGTATTGGGCAGTTTTACGATTCTGTCCAGCTTTTTTACAAGGAGTTCGATATCAAAAGAGCCATATTATACAAAAATGTTCGTGGAGTTTCACATGAAGCCCTAAACTGTTAAACCAAGTTCAATGAAATATATGAGCTGTTAGGCTGGAAATAGACGATCCGAGATCGTCGCGGTACCGCGAAAATCGCGTATGACTTGAGCTGTCAATTCTGTTATAAAATCTGACAGATAGGCGAGATAATCGCGGTTCGTGCATGGAACCAACTGAGGTCTGGTGATGATTGAATGTGCCAAGAAGATATATTTTTTATCAATTTGCGAATCAAATTATTTATTTCACATAGTTTATGCAAAATAAAATACAACACACGTTTCTCTACACGTTTTTTTTCAAATTCATCAGAAAAAGTAAGAACAATCGGTTCGCGCTACCGCGAAAATCTCAGAAATACCGAAGTTGGGTATCTCTGCGAAACAGCAGGCGCAATCGAAGGCGCGGAAGATTTGACAGCCCAACTGTTCTACAACTGTTATAAACAAGGCGCGAATTTCGCGGTACCGCGACGATCTCGGTTCGTCTATTTCCAGCCTTAAGATCTAAACTGAGCCGAAAGGCTTACCCGGCGCTCTAGCAGCAATCGAACAAGACATCGAACATGACAAATGTATGGGATTTGACATGTTCGATTTGTTGTTTATCAAATCGAACATGTCAAATCCCATACATTTTTCATGTTCGATGTCGTGTTCGATTGCTGCTAGAGCGCTGCCTTAGATTATTTTAACCTAAACAATATGTAAACAAACGCCGATTCAACACAGGCTCAATCGTTTTAGCTCATGAATTATTGATTTTTTTCGGCTGAAGCAAGAAATGTTAGGCCGCAAATACACGACGCGCGTTTCCGCGGGCGCGTTCAAACGCGTATAACAGTTCCGCAGAGATATCCAGCTGAGCATCTCTGCGTTTCCGCGGTAGCGCGTTCGAATGACATTTCATTTCTATGGCTGGATTGTTATACGCGTTTCCGCGGGCGCGGAAACGCGCGTCGTGTATTTGCGGCCTTACAAACTTTTTGATTCTGTAAACCTTGCAGATGAGAAAATGTAAACCTTGAGCGTGATACGTGTAAATGCTACCTAACCACACCTCATGTCGCGTGTATATAGACCTGGTCGATGACAGCTGTCACCGGCGGACGAGACGAAATAAAGAAGAGCAACTCGAAGGAAGCAAAAAATCCAAGTGTGCTAAATTTATTGGATTTTATAATTCGATGTTTTAAAATTTATTAAAAGTACTATAATGCATTTCAATCAGAAAAAGGAGATAAAACGATCTTCAAATGATAGTTTTACATGGTATGTTTTTGAACTATGCCCATTTTGGCTATGCCCCACGTGAAATATAAACATTTACGGGCGGTCCCCGAGATACACGGTTAATGGGGATCGCAAAAGGGCGCAAAATGCCGCGTATCTCGAGTCTCCGCATCGGTCGAATCTTGTGATTTTTTTTTCCAAAATATCACTAATTTTCGTATAATTTTGCAAGTAGGGGGTGGTTTTAGACTTCTTCTTCTTTTGGCACAAAAACCGCTGCCCGTCAAGGCCTGCCTGTACCCACTAGTGAAGTGGGCTGGCTTTCAGGGACTTTTTGTTACCGTAGCAGGATAGTAACTCCTACGTCTATTCGGGGCTTGAACCCATGACGGGCATGTTGTTAAGTCGTTCGAGTTTACGACTGTACCATCAGACCGGCCCTGGGTTTTAGACACATTATTGTTTATCTGATATGATTCTGACTGAATAAAACAGTTTAAAACCTTTTGAAATAGTTTTATTGAACATTCTATTCAAAGGGAACTTATTTGGCATTTGACAATTGAAGTGTCAAATCAGAACAATTTGCTCCAAGAAATGTCAACTTTAGAAAACCGCGTATCTTCGAATCCACGTATGCGAGGTACTGTGTATCTCGGGGACTACCTGTATATCGGGGAATAAGAATTCGTTTTATTTTTGAAAATAAAATAGTCCACTCATCTTTAACAGTCGGATTAGCAGAAAATGTATTACGTATATTTAGTCCAAAAAAGATAATCTACGTCAAACGGATGATGATCGGTGATGCCATGTATTCGAACCATAATTTGTCGGACGCATGTAAAGTCGCATGCGATTTTATCGGACGGCCTGTCAACATTTTATACGGGATTTAACAGACAACGTCGGACATGGGCTTTTTATCGAAACATCATCGAATGTCATCAAAATTGGCTTCACGCTTCACGGCGCGACACCATTTGGCGGAATGTCTGGTTGCACGGTCACACCAACTCATTCTCACTTTTTTTGTTTTATTCAAAATGGTGGTTGACACTGTTCAAACTCACTCCAACTCTCTCTCTCACTTTTTAATCTCACGAAGGTATGTCGGTCACATGAACCGAGCTGTCCGATATGCTTTCGCACTCTGTCGCATTGCACTTGCGCTACTGTCGAAACGAGACGCAATGTCCAATGTGTTTTTTTTTTTCAAATACACAGCCGGTTTCAAATACACTTTCAAATGAAAAATGTAGTTGTTGATTGCTGTTTAAAAAGTTTTAAGATATATTTTAATTAATTTTTTTTTCAATTTAATCAATTAAACCTTGCGAGCAAATTCGGTGCAATGACTGAGGCATGCTTAGATAATCGAATGAAACGAAGCTCCTCCCTCCTGTATGAGTTCGGGCCAAGCTGTGAACAATTACGGTTGTTGTCGTGCCGAACTGGAATAATTGCAGTAAACTTGCTACACTATCATTTACATTGCTTCGCTTCATCACTGTTCGTTGCAAACTTTACTTCTCACATTTCCAATCCACAGCGCACAAACCGTAATTGAAACGATCCATTTTGTAACAACCGTCAACACACACACACACCCATACGCGCCCTAGCTTCGCCCTGATACGCATGACATCACGCTCATCGCTAGATGGGAGGGTCTGGCAGTAGTGCGCAGAAGTGTTTCGGAAATAGCCGAACAAAATAAGCAAAACAAAACAAAAAAAAAAAAAACATGCCCACAAACGTACGCCATGATGTCATAGAGATTCTATAGCCAAGTGGAGCGGAAGGGAATAAGAGCTCACACATCCGTTTTTCTAGGACAGAAGTGAATTAAAAAAAATATATATATAATGCAATCGAGCTAACCGGCGGACGATCGAGAAGCTAATAACAACAACAATGCGCAGCACAAACTGTACGAATGTTTCAAGTGACACCCGTTGTCGATTCGGCTTCAGGTCTATACCCCAAGCCTCCATACAAAAGCGTACAGCGAGTAACGACCGAAAGTCATAAAATTTTACACCCCGTCACTAAAGGCAGTGCACATCGCAGCTGCGGGCAGTGTGGGGGAGTTTTATCGCTAAGCGGACAAGGTGACCGCGGGGTGCCCTGTAGTCGAGAAATGTCGAGCACAGATTTCCTTACGACACTTGCAAGGGGCTTCAAGGCACTTGACACCCCACATTCCATCACTGAATTGAGCTGATGGATCCGGAAGAAATCAACCGGATCAACATACCCTTCGTGGATTCGAAAACCCCGAATGGACCGTGCCTCCATACGTAGGACTGGCTCTTCTGCTAAATATGGTAAGCAAAAAGTCACTGTAAGCCGAGCCCACTAGTGCTACAGGCAGGTCTTTGACCGACAACGATTGGTTGTGGGAAAGTAGCCAAAGAAATACGCTATTACTATAGACGCGTTACCTGTCCGAAAAAAAAAACAATAATGCCGGCACGAATTCCAGGTGAGAAACAATCAATAGCAAGCATTCCGGTTGGAGCAGCGTTCGGGGTAAGTTAGGTATCGCCCGTGTGTAGGTGGGCATACGATAGGCTTCACTGCGATCGAACCGTAAGTATTCATTGGCTGCGTACAGCCTCGAATCTCGAACCTAGCTGATTGCCGGCATTGTCTGTTAAATTAGTAACAATTTCAGAGTCCATTTTTTTCTTCGCTTTTCTGTCCATGTAAGTTCGGCTACGCCAGGCATGTCAAACTGGCGGCCCACGGGCCGCGTCAATTTTGAATGCGGCCCGCGAGAATATTTTGAGAATTGCTTAAGGCACTGCAAACCAAAAAATATTTTAATACTATTTGTCGAAGTGTATTAAATTTTCCAGAAAACAATGATAATTTTGTTGCTATATTTTTCGAAACTAACATTGAGGTACCCATAACATCTAACTATCTTATGCTACACGTACGTACAGAGCAACCGAGACCCTTAAGAAACATTAAATCGAATACAAACTAAGTCGTATTATGTTTCGATTTAACTCTAAAATTTTGCATAATTTTGTGCAGACTCTATTACATATTCTATATGGAAAAATATATTTGCGTCAACTACATAGAAACAAAATAGGAATGAAAATAACTAGATACACTCAATTGGAAACTTCGCAACAACTAGTGCTGAATTGTCGGAATCGCTTCCACGGCTCAAAACCATTTCCGATCTTAGCTACTCCGACTTCGAATCCGGCCAAATCAAACCAACAGTTCCGTTCGGTGCCGTCCGAAGCCTATAGAGCCGTTTAGAGCCATTCGGAACCGTTGGAGTCATCGGTTGTCCCACCGAATTTGACAATCTCCATGCCCCCGACTGCCGAGTAAAGGATTCATTCGGGTCCGAATTTTTTCTGACCTTAGAATTTTACATCATTGATGTTCGACTGGAACCACTTCTGTTTTTTGTCATAATAATGCCATCATAAATGTTAATAAAAGCGATTGAAGCCAGGTTGGAATTATTTGTACCCCACATTCTGCAAGACGAATTGATGTACTCTGCAACCTCCCCAAAAATCAAAACCAAAATTATATGATTACGCTTAAGCCTAAAGGATTAGCGAAAAATAATGTTTAAACACGTGTTATTACAATTTTTCTCTTGATCTGTCAAAGTGCAAGCAAATATTTTTGTTATTCATCCAGCGATGGATAGCTCGGATTGCTTGAAAAAGATTCACTACAGGCTGCTAGACTTCCCCTACTTCAGTGAAAAAGTGTGTTTGACAGATATTTTCTAGCAGAACTGCAGCAGAACGCGAGTAATGAAAAATGTCCTATTTTAATAATAACATTGAATGTACATTAAACATTTTTTCTCATATAAAAGAGAGCACATATAAAAATAACATCGCGAATTTGTACATAACAAACGATTCCAGATAAGAAGCGAGGGGTACAAAAAGACAATTTGTTTAACAATAAAAATCTAAAAAAGTATTTTACATCAATATTGGGGACTATTTTCCATTCTCAACTTTGCGACCCGCGAATCACTGAAATTTTGTACTTGTGGCCCTCTGATGAAATGAGTTTGACACAGCTGGTACACACCAACTTACGCCAACGCCTACAGATGGACGAATTCCTGGAGCGTTTGTAACATGACATGTCGTCCAATGTGTGCACTGTTTCTCTCGCGAGGTTGACACCAGGAAATTATTCCGTGGAAAAGAGCAAATTTTTCGTGGGCACAAATCCCAGCGTCGCCAAGTGTGTGAAAAAAACAAACAGGTAAAAAAACACACACACGCGCTCGCGCGCTTACAACACCGGCAAGGCAGTGTGCAAGGACATATGCGACAAATGATGCAAAACAGAGTACAAAAACACTGAGACCGCGTCTCACACGGTCGAGTCAGTTATTGAGTTAGAGGCGAAAGAAAACCGCGAGGTCCAAAAACTTCCACAATTTGAAAATTAATAACAACTTATTAACTAATCATTAACCAGCTTTAAACAAGGCTTACCTAGACGAGTGGGAACACGATGTAAGTTGTTCTGGAAGTAAAAAAAAAGAATGGGTGGTGGGGAGGAGAGGGGGGACGTCAGTAAAAACGCAATAAAAAAACTCCAGAACACAACGCGCATACGGTTGAGGAATCTTGTTTTGCACCACACTACATTTTGACCTTCCCCGCTCTGGAATTTGGCAAGAATTTCTTCGCCACATGCAACGCCACACACGTCTCTCTCTCTCTCTCACACACACACACACACACATGCATAAATACACGCTAGAGGAGCATAGAACAGATTCACAAGGATCAAAAAAACATCTTGCTTTCCTCGTCGAATCGCCGAAGTCGAATCGGGTGGAGTGAGAAAGCATGCAAGATTGCGTTGGCTGCAAATCGTCACCAACACTATCGCCGCACTATCATTGCGCTGCGCAGTGATTTTAGGCAATCGGTGCCAAAACTACACTTCACACTGCTCCTGCTGGCGTTTGCCGGGTTTTGTGGGTGAGCCTGCTGCCACATTTGATATGACTCATCCGCAATCATGCGTATCGAAAGCGTCAGCGCAGTTGCAGCATCATGCCGCCGCCGTAGGACATTGAGTCACGTTGGACCGCAAACCCGGGCGTTAAGGGGAGTCGCAAAACCCTGTATCCTCCTCCTTTACCTTAAACTAAAGCTCCTAAGCAGTTGTGTTTTACGGACACCGGGTGGGCACCAGAAAGAGCCGTTACATCAGCCCCGTGCTGAGATTTTCTCCAAATTTCACACACGTAGAATGAAACATACACACACACTACGATTCCACGCTTCCCACTTGAATTCACCAAATCCAGATCGTTCGCGCTCCGCTCGATAACTGCAACCGTACCGCGGCTTTGCTGCACAGAGTCAAGTGTGAGTGACGGCGAGTGACTCCCCACCGCTAAACGCGTGCGCTTATGACGGCTCCAAAATGAGCTGCCGTCCGGGAGCAGAAACGAGATGGAAAGCATACGGTGATATGGTGTGGTACCGCTTTTGCATCCACCGCAAGTCCGCTCACGCACACACGCGCGCATGTGCTTGCGTGTGGTTGTGTGCGAGAGATTGGGAGAGAGTAAGAGCGATTCGAGCCGCTTCGGGGCATTCACAGAACAGAACTCCACAGAACCTTTCCAGCCGTGCAGCCACTCGGGTGCGTTTGAGATGCTGTGCAAAAATCAGTTGAAAAAATATTTTCCAACCGCCAAGTGTTCCAGTTATTTGTGTGCTGTGCTGTACATCAAGAAATAGTGAAAAAAGCATTTCGTTCCATTCGCTGTATTCTGACCAAGTGGTTGTTGTTGTTGTTTTATTTTTTTACGAGGCTTTTTAGCATTCGCCTCTCCCCAAGTGGTTGTGGCAAAGTTGTGGTAAGATCTGTAAGCTTACGGCTTTATTTTTCACGCGGAATCGTCATCAAATATAACATTAAAAAAGGTGTGGTTGATTAGTGAAAAAAAGTTGCTTACGGTTAAAACTTATAAGTGCCGATTATAGTGTCGATTATCTGATTCAAACGGAAAAGTATCAAACAAAACCGCGCTACACGAACTGAAACGAAATCGGAATTATACAATCTTGTTAGAGACTTCTTTCGTTGACTCGAGACATTGCTACCAAATTGATCTGAAATGGATTTGTTTGTCAAAACAAACTGCAACGCGTAACGCAGGAAGTATCGTACCAATTTATAATTATTTCTACGTGTGGCATATTATTGTTCTTTAAATGTGTTTGGCAATGTCATGCAAAGTAGCGCTTGTGTTATGATTCTCTAATTTCTGTGTATTTTGTTATTCCCATCCTTTTTCCAATGAATAATTACAAAAAATCTCTTTTGAATGTAATTACATGCAATTCGTGTGGTTTAAATATATGTATTTAGTAGTTAAACCGTAAAACAAAACGAGTCGTGGTGATCATTTTCAGCAAAGTGCAGTGTTAACAGTAAACTTAAAGGTGTAAGTCTTCCAGTGAACGAACAAGTTTTTAGAGATTAAAATTCTAATCCTGTTGAATCCATCCATCCTTCCGGTTCGGTGTTTTAGAATATTTTCATACAATCTGTTACGAATTGTGCGGTAAATGTAATAATTAAATAAACACACTTTGGTTTTGAACATACACAAATTGTGAAAATATCTATTATATTTTAAAAAAATATATTTTTGCAAAAGAGGCCAATCAAAGGCAATTTGTGTGCTTTTTAATGAAGGTTAAATTCTCTTTAAAAATTATGTTCTCCAAAGTAAGTGAAATTAAACACATTTTTAAAACCGAAGTTCCATGTTAGCTTCAGAGGAACCGTTTATTTTAGTAGCTGTTTCGAGTGATATTTTGCGTTTGTGAGGCAATTAATGCTTTATTGCTCGATAAATATTGCTATGTTTCTGATGTGAAACTAAGCGATGGGAGTAGTGACTGCCTATTTTTGCTAGAATGTGATACAGTGCCTACCACAACTATATGGACAGTCGTTTTTCGCGATTTGCGGACAATCCATAAGGGATAGATAAAAACAGTGAATGTATGAGTTGTGCAGAATACTATTTCACATCTTCGTATATTTTTTCAATTTTATTTAACACGTTTTTACACGACTTATGACGAAAAAACAAATTTATGGTCGTACCATAACTATAAAAACACTTCGAAAAACCAGTTTTATGTGCTAGCTAACGCATTTAAAAATCGTTCAAAAATATAAATAACATATTCTACAAAAGTTTTAAAGTAATACATTTTTGAACGATTTTTAAAAAGTGTTTTTATAACTTTTTTAAGGTTTTATAAGTTTTATAAGAGTAATTATCAAAATATCTTTTTTTATATATAAAAAAAATTCACAAAAAAATGTTTTTCGCCTGTAATGATTGTTTTGAAAATGCAAACCATTATGTAAAAAGTTTTTCAAAAACCATTTTGAAATTACCATGAGAACCTTATCAATTTTGTGAACAACTGTTCAAAACTAATCCGATCCAACAAAAGCGACACAAAAAGCTCAACAACGATTTTTTAGCAGAATCTAAATATTTGGTGTTGTTACATACATAGTTAAGGAATGTAATACTAGTCTGATATTTTTTTCCTCCCACCACCCACTTCACCATCGATGTTCTCTTAGACCGCTATAAGTTGTGTAAAAATGTGTTAAAAAATTTGAAAAAATATACGAAGATGTGAAATAGTATTCTGCACAACTCATACATTCACTGTTTTTATCTATTTCTTATGGATTTTCCGCAAATCGCGAAAACGACTTTCCATATAGTTGTGGTAAGCGCTGTAGTATCATAGTGAGCTATTTTAGCGGAGAATGGACATTTTTAACTGTCGCTAAAATTAAGCATGCGTTCAGAATAAGAGCTCATCGTTCCGTAATATTATTTTCATTTGGGATTAATAAGCTCTAGCGAAAATGTTATTGTTACACAACACGCATGAAAGCCTCGGTAGATAAACCAAAAACTCTAGGTGAAATTCAAAAACCTGGCATCTTTACGCGAAAAAGATTTCGTATCGTTTAGCCGCGTTTCGGGCACCACCGTGCACACAAAGCCGCTGCCATTTGAAGCAATCGAAAAATTGTTTTGGATAATTTTCCAAATTTTGACGAGAAATTTAAACCAAAGGATGGGCTAAACACATGCGGAAATGCGAATTGGCTGCGGGATTCGCTGTCGACCAAACGAGCACATCAAACGGTAAAGCAAAACTATCGATCTTATTTTTCAAGCAACTGGCTCGCAATAAAGGAATCATTTTGCAACACGTACAACAATATTTTCGAACTGTTGCGACATAGTTCTTGCCGCACGCATACGCTTGTTATCTTACACGTAGATTGCCAGAACATTTTTTTGCATACAACATGTTGCTCGTCAACATACGCGCCCTGCTTAGCCGTCTTATTTGGTTTTGTTAATTTCGGTTTGTCTATGAATCTCATCGAAATATCGTGGAATATTGTTATTTTTAGGTTATTGTTTAATGGTGATGTTAAGCTAATGAAGAGGATACTATTAAAAAGCAGTCAACTATGCTTCATTAGGTTAAATATCTTGACACGGAATTATAGTCCATACTTTACATGCACAATACAAGAAATCGTCGAATGCTTTTTGTGCCACGAGTATAGGCAAACCCGAAACCGTTTGCAAGAAAACTCCCTTTTTTTGGGTTAAAATACTTCCATAAAATAATGGAACGCTTTCGAAACTATCGATGTATTTGGATTTCATTTTGTTGGTTGATTACATCCACCATTACCACTCTGACTCACAACATCGTTGCTCAAGCATGAACAAAAGACAGATCATTATCAATCTTCTTTTCTTGCTTCGCACAAACCCCATTTCGATAGTGGCATGTTGGAATCCGGTTTCGCTGCACACGATGCCCAACCCTTTTCGTTTTATTCCTGCCATTCTTGTTCGTCTTATATTCTCCATTCTCGCGTTGTTCGTAGAAGGGCGAACGCACAAAAACAACTCCATAAAACAGACAAGACGCTAAACTAGCAAACGCGTCCCAACACGGTCAACACACCGCGGTCGGGCTGTCATTTGATCATGTTTTTGACTTCGCTGAAGCTCTAGGAGGAAGTTGTTTCTATAGGTCACATCGTTTGCCAGTGGGCATTTCTTTCGCTTATTCTCTCTTCTTTTTGCTCAACTCAGATTCTGGTGACGTGAAAAAAACGACGCTTCATGGTTTGGGAGGGTTGTGGTTAAAACAGTGGTTGTGATGTCAGTTTGGTGATTGGATCAGTTTGATGGGGATTTTTGTCGCTTTCGATTTAATATCTTTAATATTTAATCATTTAATATCTTAAGCCCTCCTATATATACATGATAGATGAATAAATTACGCATTCATTATTATTTTTTGCTGTCATTATCATAAAAACATAACTTTTGACTTTATTTTTAATGTTTATTTATGCGAGATACGTTGATTAGCACTATGTCACTAATTTAAACTTTTTTTTTTATAGATACCTTGAGCGTATTAGTGTGCTGACTATTACCCGATAAGCCAAATACACTCGGGCTTCGTGGAGCGCAACTCCGGAGTATCTTCTAGAGCGCCCTTGCCCCTTCCTTGCTGTCGTTACCCATAACTGTTAGCTGGAGAGTACGTTAGAGTTTTGGTATCGCATTTTTCGGCGAAAGTGAGTTAATGGATTTTCTTCAATTTATCTTACAGCATTTTTATATCGGTATCGTATGACAAACTAGTGTCAAAGTGTTTCCTGCACCCCTTACCGTGGAGATGTGCGCCAGTGAAGTGCGACGAGAAGGTTAGAGCGGGGGAAGATTATGGTATGTTAAATTGAGGTCATATATATAATTATATATATAATTATATATATATATATATATACTTACCGCTTAAACAGCATTCTCCCTCAGTACCGCAAGCCGAAGTGAAAAGTAAAGCAACAATAGTACTCTCGTCTACTGTTATACTCTAACGTAACCATGTGTGTAGGTATTTGAGGCTCTGTCTACTTTGCTTGACATTTACTAATGTTTTGCTATTTTAGGGACGCCGCCTACGAGATCTATGACTTCGAGTCTATATGAATTTGCTGATTCGCTGATATTCGCAGACGAGATCTATGACGTCTAGTCTGTATCAACCATTTATTGCAGATCGTAATCACGCAAATTGTCGACGATGCTGGTGAGGCAGGTAGGTGGTTTGTGCAATTCAAATATTATACCTTTCCACATTGGCTGCACGTAGCATTATGCAGTGATAGCATTGGCAACGTTCATTTAGAACGTTAATGTTTTTTTGCCTGTTTGCAGATGAAGTCCAGCATTCTACAACAATAACAAAAAGTTTGCAACTTAATTATTGTAAGTCTTTGACAGTGGCAAAGACCGGTCCCCAGAGACAAAGACCCCTGGCAAAGACCAACTCGGAGGGGTTTGTAGATTTAGCAATGCAGCTTTGCTAAAAAAGCGTACAATATTGATGATCCTGATACTGATCCTATCGCGTCAAAAACGCGAAAAACAAACAATAGAAAAATAGCAAAAGGAACAGAAAGGAAAAACGACCAATAGTTGCATTGTTCGATAGCAATTTGATGTAAAGTAGATGGACAAGAAGAACTACATAGTCAAATCACGCCAACAATAGGCTTAGTGCACACCATAAAGTAAATATCTGTTTTAGAAGTAAGATTCGGTACTACAGCGTAGGCTGTTCAACCAATTCCGAGCATGTTTACAATATTTTTATTCTTATACCAATTCGCACAGTATGCGGCTTGTTCTGAGATATGCATGTTTTGCAGGGAGGGGCTGAGGACTTTAAAAATACTGTTCTGTTAGGTACCTTGTTAGCACACATGCTTTCAATGATAGATACTTTCACTCCAGTACCGAGTGTATTATTCCGTTTTAATATGCGCTAGAAGTACAAACAAACCCTTCTTTTAGCGACATGTGTGAAATATTTTCTTCTATTTTGCTGCTGATGCTGTTTTTGCGGCGCTCTTTTCGGCATATCCCGTTACATAATGTTAAGCACAGTCCAGTAGACCGGAGACCTTTGCCTTCTTTAGTGGACTCACTCACATTATAGACTCACTAGGTCGTACTAGAATAGTCATGGGGCATGTTTTATTTAGACCGCCTTTCAAATTTCACAGTACGTCTACTTGTTTCAATAACGAGAAACGCGTCAACGGACACTAAAGAGTCTCTTGGACGTTTTAATAAGGGTTGTTGGAAGGTGTTGTACGGTTTCCAAAAGTCGTGTTTATCATTTTAATTAAGAATGGCAACTCGTTCATGCAGTTACTGTTAGAATGTGTGTCTGGGACAAATATCAACCACTCATAATAAGTTTTCCCAAGTTTTGTATCTATATTGGCTAACCTAGCCGTGTTTGTTCTATTGCACATTTCCTGTTCAGGTGCTTTCCTGGGAACATAGGAAATGTATCAAGTGAAACTATGTTATTAAGCTTTAGATAATCTGGTCGAAGTCTTTATTTAGTTTGAATATTATTATTCTTTTGAACTAGCAAAAAGTATTGCATGGTGAAATCGTATTGTATATGACTATTGTTCGGATTTGTCCTTCATGCCACGCCATAGCTCGTCTTCTTTCTTAGCGATCTCTGTCACTGGTATAAATCACTTGTTCCAGTGTGGAGTTTGTCTCATTGTCCTGATATTTGAGTATTGCATCGCTAAGTTTTGTACACGCACTAGCAGTTGCTCCAGTTCTTCGATGGTGATGCACCACCAACGATGCATTTAGTATTGCAACTCTGCAAGTGTCAAGAATGTGGAATATTTTCTCTTTTGTGAGTTAGAAGATATTTTCGGAAGGTTTTGCTTCAATATTTTACTGCAAACCAAACACTTTCTGCTGATGGTTTTGCCATTGTGATTGCAACTTTTTTGAGAATGGTGATGTACATCTTTTGATTGCTCATCTTCAACGACTCGTGAGCCGGGATGCTTGCACACGTTACATACCATCACGTATAGAGCCTTAAAATATGAACAGTTTTATGATACAACCACTTACATTTTTGTCCGTTGTGCGGTTTTCCGCGTTGGCTTTTCCGATACTTTTGTTTGATTTGCACAGGCAAGTGTCTAATGCCATTTTGGTGCATTACTTTTGTGTGTGTGAGTGTGGATGTTGATTTCACTAACTGATATATTGATTTATATCGTAGTTGATCGTGTTGATGATTATAATTTTCCTTTACTGCTTTTCCATTTGTTCATCCGCAGAACTAGAATAATGTTAACACTTTCTCAATGAACACCCACTTTTAATGAAGAAACTTTAAACACAATTATCGTCTCTTCGAAGGCCTTAAGGTTGATGTTTGTCGATGGCTTTGATATGTTTGTGGTGTTTTATTGCTTCGACTTTCGTCTATTTTAGTGCCGATACTATTTGTGCGGTGTTATTTTCGGCGTATACCTCTCTATGTATGAGGAATAGTAGTCTCACCACAGTCTGCCAACTCGTTCATGCAGTCACTGTTAGAGTGTGTGTCTGGGAGAAATATCTACCACTCAATGCTCTGATAATACCTTTTCCCAAGTATTGTATCCATATTGGCTAACCTAGCCGTGTTCGCTCGATTGCACATTTCCTGCATAGGTGCTTTCCTGGATGTGTAACATAGGAAATGTATCAAGTGAAACTATGTTATTAAGCTTTAGATAATCTGGCCGAAGTCTTCATTTAGTTTGAATATTATTATTCTTTTGAATTAGCAAAAAGTATTGCATGGCGAAATCGAATTCTATATGACTTTTGTTCGGATTTGTCCTTCATGCCACGCCATAGCTCGTCTCCCTTTTTCGTCATTTCTTTCGCTAGTATAAATCACTTGTGGAGTTTGTCTCATCTTCCTGATATTTGAGTATTGCATCGCTTAATTTTGTAAATGTACCTTTTTAAGGATAATGTTTATGCCATTCTTGTTTGACTTGCTTATTAATGTTTCAATACCGACTTTTGTTGTAATACAAATGGCTGTATTCATTGGATTTTTGTTTCGTTAGGTATTATATAGTTATATTATATAATAACACGCAAGTGTGAAGAATGTTGAATATTTTCCCATTTGTGAGTTAGAAGATGTTTCGGGAAGCTTTTGCTTTTGATGTTTCCGACCAACGATGCATTTAGTAATGAGCCTCTGAAGTGTCAAGAATGTTGTAAATTTGTCCTTTCGTGAGTTAGAAGATGTTTTCGGAAGCATTTGCTTCAACGTTTTACTGCAAACCACACACTTTCTGCTGATGGTTTCGCCATTGTGATTGCAGCTTTTTTGAGAATGGTGATGTACGCTCACCACATACAAACTCTCCCTTATCGTTAGTTTATGGTTCATTTTTCTTGTCATTGCTGCTGACGGCATGCATGCGTTCTGCTCCTTGTTGTTAGTAGCAGTCTGAAAGCATTTTGAACGCCTGAACCAATCCTTTTCTACTTGTTTATTCAATTTCTTATACACGTCTTGTTGTATAGTTTGTAGTTTGCTTTTTATCATATCTAGGATGTTTTCTATAAATTCTTCCTGTGTGATGAGCTCTCTATTGCATTATGTTTATTACATGTTCATAAACAGTGTGTTGTTATTATAAAGGTTAGATACCAGAAGCCATTTTGTCAATGGTTACTCTTAAGGATGGGAACCGAAAAGGTCAGTTGGATAGTTGATGGTGTGTATTATCGTGGAGCGTTGTATAGCTTTCCATAAATCGCGAACACACATCTCTTCGCATGTGCAGTCCGAAGTAGCGTTAGCTATTGTAGCTATTGCAAAATGGCGCAGTGCGTATTTCCTATCTTCACGATGGTTGGATGCCAGGCCTTAAGGTTGATGTTTGTCGATGGGTTTGATATGTTACATCAAACATCGTGCATGGGGCATGTTTTATTTAGACCGCCTTTAATATGTTACAGTAGGTCAACTTGTTTCAATAATGAGAAACGCGTCAACGCAAACTTAAGAGTCTCTGGGACGTTTTAATAAGGGTTGGAAGGTGTTACGGTTTCCAAAAGTCGTGTTTATCATTTTAATTAAGAATGATCAATACCATGTTCTACCATAAACCCTCTCTATGTATGAGGAATAGTAGTCTCACCACAGTCTGGCAACTCGTTCATGCAGACACTGTTAGAATGTGTGTCTGGGAGAAATATCAACCACACAATGCTCTGATAATAAGTTTTCCCAAATATTGTATCCATATTGGCTAACCTAGCCGTGTTCGTTCGATTGCACATTTCCTGCACAGGTGCTTTCCTGGATGTGTAACATAGGAAATGTATCACGTGAAACTATGTTATTAAGCTTTAGATAATCTGGCCGAAGTCTTCATTTAGTTTGAATATTATTATTCTTTTGAATTAGCAAAAAGTATTGCATGGCGAAATCGAATTGTATATGACTATTGTTCGGATTTGTCCTTCATGCCACGCCATAGCTCGTCTCCCTTTTTCGTCATTTCTTTCGCTAGTATAAATCACTTGTGGAGTTTGTCTCATCTTCCTGATATTTGAGTATTGCATCGCTTAATTTTGTAAATGTACCTTTTTAAGGATAATGTTTATGCCATTCTTGTTTGACTTGCTTATTAATGTTTCAATACCGACTTTTGTTGTAATACAAATGGCTGTATTCATTGGATTTTTGTTTCGTTAGGTATTATATAGTTATATTATATAATAACACGCAAGTGTGAAGAATGTTGAATATTTTCCCATTTGTGAGTTAGAAGATGTTTCGGGAAGCTTTTGCTTTTGATGTTTCCGACCAACGATGCATTTAGTAATGAGCCTCTGAAGTGTCAAGAATGTTGTAAATTTGTCCTTTCGTGAGTTAGAAGATGTTTTCGGAAGCATTTGCTTCAACGTTTTACTGCAAACCACACACTTTCTGCTGATGGTTTCGCCATTGTGATTGCAGCTTTTTTGAGAATGGTGATGTACCCTCACCACATACAAACTCTCCCTTATCGTTAGTTTATGGTTCATTTTTCTTGTAATTGCTGCTGACGGCATGCATGCGTTCTGCTCCTTGTTGTTAGTAGCAGTCTGAAAGCATTTTGAACGCCTGAACCAATCCTTTTCTACTTGTTTATTCAATTTCTTATACACGTCTTGTTGTATAGTTTGTAGTTTGCTTTTTATCATATCTAGGATGTTTTCTGTCAATTCTTCATGAGTGATGAGCTCTCTATTGCATTATGTTTATTACATGTTCATAAACAGTGTGTTGTTATTATAAAGGTTAGATACCAGAAGCCATTTTGTCAATGGTTACTCTTAAGGATGGGAACCGAAAAGGTCAGTTGGATAGTTGATGGTGTGTATTATCGTGGAGCGTTGTATAGCTTTCCATAAATCGCGAACACACATCTCTTCGCATGTGCAGTCCGAAGTAGCGTTAGCTATTGTAGCTATTGCAAAATGGCGCAGTGCGTATTTCCTATCTTCACGATGGTTGGATGCCAGGCCTTAAGGTTGATGTTTGTCGATGGGTTTGATATGTTACATCAAACATCGTGCATGGGGCATGTTTTATTTAGACCGCCTTTAATATGTTACAGTAGGTCAACTTGTTTCAATAATGAGAAACGCGTCAACGCAAACTTAAGAGTCTCTGGGACGTTTTAATAAGGGTTGGAAGGTGTTACGGTTTCCAAAAGTCGTGTTTATCATTTTAATTAAGAATGATCAATACCATGTTCTACCATAAACCCTCTCTATGTATGAGGAATAGTAGTCTCACCACAGTCTGGCAACTCGTTCATGCAGACACTGTTAGAATGTGTGTCTGGGAGAAATATCAACCACACAATGCTCTGATAATAAGTTTTCCCAAGTATTGTATCCATATTGGCTAACCTAGCCGTGTTCGTTCGATTGCACATTTCCTGCACAGGTGCTTTCCTGGATGTGTAACATAGGAAATGTATCACGTGAAACTATGTTATTAAGCTTTAGATAATCTGGCCGAAGTCTTCATTTAGTTTGAATATTATTATTCTTTTGAATTAGCAAAAAGTATTGCATGGCGAAATCGAATTGTATATGACTATTGTTCGGATTTGTCCTTCATGCCACGCCATAGCACCGTGCACACAAAGAAGCTGCCATTTGAAGCAATCGAAAAATTGTTTTGGATAATTTTCCAAATTTTGACGAGAAATTAAAACCAAAGCCCGCCCTAAGGAAGGATGGGCTAAACACATGCGGAAATGCGAATTGGCTGCGGGATTCGCTGTCGACCAAACGAGCACATCAAACGGTAAAGCAAAACTATCGATCTTATTTTTCAAGCAACTGGCCCGCAATAAAGGAAACATTTTGCAACACGTACAACAATATTTTCGAACTGTTGCGACATAGTTCTTGCCGCACGCATACGCTTGTTATCTTACACGTAGATTGCCAGAACATTTTTTTGCATACAACATGTTGCTCGTCAACATACGCGCCCTGCTTAGCCGTCTTATTTGGTTTTGTTAATTTCGGTTTGTCTATGAATCTCATCGAAATATCGTGGAATATTGTTATTTTTAGGTTATTGTTTAATGGTGATGTTAAGCTAATGAAGAGGATACTATTGAAAAGCAATCAACTATGCTTCATTAGGTTAAATATCTTGACACGGAATTATAGTCCATACTTTACATGCACAATACAAGAAATCGTCGAATGCTTTTTGTGCCACGAGTATAGGCAAACCCGAAACCGTTTGCAAGAAAACTCCCTTTTTTTGGGTTAAAATACTTCCATAAAATAATGGAACGCTTTCGAAACTATCGATGTATTTGGATTTCATTTTGTTGGTTGATTACATCCACCATTACCACTCTGACTCACAACATCGTTGCTCAAGCATGAACAAAAGACAGATCATTATCAATCTTCTTTTCTTGCTTCGCACAAACCCCATTTCGATAGTGGCATGTTGGAATCCGGTTTCGCTGCACACGATGCCCAACCCTTTTCGTTTTATTCCTGCCATTCTTGTTCGTCTTATATTCTCCATTCTCGCGTTGTTCGTAGAAGGGCGAACGCACAAAAACAACTCCATAAAACAGACAAGACGCTAAACTAGCAAACGCGTCCCAACACGGTCAACACACCGCGATCGGGCTGTCATTTGATCATGTTTTTGACTTCACTGAAGCTCTAGGAGGAAGTTGTTTCTATAGGTCACATCGTTTGCCAGTGGGCATTTCTTTCGCTTATTCTCTCTTCTTTTTGCTCAACTCAGATTCTGGTGACGTGAAAAAACGACGCTTCATGGTTTGGGAGGGTTGTGGTTAAAACAGTGGTTGTGATGTCAGTTTGGTGATTGGATCAGTTTGATGGGGATTTTTGTCGCTTTCGATTTAATATCTTTAATATTTAATCATTTAATATCTTAAGCCCTCCTATATATACATGATAGATGAATAAATTACGCATTCATTATTATTTTTTGCTGTCATTATCATAAAAACATAACTTTTGACTTTATTTTTAATGTTTATTTATGCGAGATACGTTGATTAGCACTATGTCACTAATTTAAACTTTTTTTTTTATAGATACCTTGAGCGTATTAGTGTGCTGACTATTACCCGATAAGCGAAATACACTCGGGCTTCGTGGAGCGCAACTCCGGAGTATCTTCTAGAGCGCCCTTGCCCCTTCCTTGCTGTCGTTACCCATAACTGTTAGCTGGAGAGTACGTTAGTAGTAGTGGTAGTTTTGGTATCGCATTTTTCGGCGAAAGTGAGTTAATGGATTTTCTTCAATTTATCTTACAGCATTTTTATATCGGTATCGTATGACAAACTAGTGTCAAAGTGTTTCCTGCACCCCTTACCGTGGAGATGTGCGCCAGTGAAGTGCGACGAGAAGGTTAGAGCGGGGGAAGATTATGGTATGTTAAATTGAGGTCATATATATAATTATATATATAATTATATATATATATATATACTTACCGCTTTAACAGCTTTCTCCCTCAGTACCGCAAGCCGAAGTGAAAAGTAAAGCAACAATAGTACTCTCGTCTACTGTTATACTCTAACGTAACCATGTGTGTAGGTATTTGAGGCTCTGTCTACTTTGCTTGACATTTACTAATGTTTTGCTATTTTAGGGACGCCGCCTACGAGATCTATGACTTCGAGTCTATATGAATTTGCTGATTCGCTGATATTCGCAGACGAGATCTATGACGTCTAGTCTGTATCAACCATTTATTGCAGATCGTAATCACGCAAATTGTCGACGATGCTGGTGAGGCAGGTAGGTGGTTTGTGCAATTCAAATATTATACCTTTCCACATTGGCTGCACGTAGCATTATGCAGTGATAGCATTGGCAACGTTCATTTAGAACGTTAATGTTTTTTTGCCTGTTTGCAGATGAAGTCCAGCATTCTACAACAATAACAAAAAGTTTGCAACTTAATTATTGTAAGTCTTTGACAGTGGCAAAGACCGGTCCCCAGAGACAAAGACCCCTGGCAAAGACCAACTCGGAGGGGTTTGTAGATTTAGCAATGCAGCTTTGCTAAAAAAGCGTACAATATTGATGATCCTGATACTGATCCTATCGCGTCAAAAACGCGAAAAACAAACAATAGAAAAATAGCAAAAGGAACAGAAAGGAAAAACGACCAATAGTTGCATTGTTCGATAGCAATTTGATGTAAAGTAGATGGACAAGAAGAACTACATAGTCAAATCACGCCAACAATAGGCTTAGTGCACACCATAAAGTAAATATCTGTTTTAGAAGTAAGATTCGGTACTACAGCGTAGGCTGTTCAACCAATTCCGAGCATGTTTACAATATTTTTATTCTTATACCAATTCGCACAGTATGCGGCTTGTTCTGAGATATGCATGTTTTGCAGGGAGGGGCTGAGGACTTTAAAAATACTGTTCTGTTAGGTACACTGGTGGACAAAAAGATAGGAAAAAAATTTGTTGTGTGTTTTTTTGAGGAAGTGATAGCGAATAACGGTCAACACATTGACCGTTAGAATATGTTTCCGCTCTGTGGAACACCGCAACATCACCTCCCAACAACTACTTAAACAGTCCTTTTCAGGGCTACCAAATATTTCCGACAAGCACTATGTTTTTCGGTCACAGAAAAAAGTTCCTATTTTTATGTCCACCAGTGTACCTTGTTAGCACACATGCTTTCAATGATAGATACTTTCACTCCAGTACCGAGTGTATTATTCCGTTTTAATATGCGCTAGAAGTACAAACAAACCCTTCTTTTAGCGACATGTGTGAAATATTTTCTTCTATTTTGCTGCTGATGCTGTTTTTGCGGCGCTCTTTTCGGCATATCCCGTTACATAATGTTAAGCACAGTCCAGTAGACCGGAGACCTTTGCCTTCTTTAGTGGACTCACTCACATTATAGACTCACTAGGTCGTACTAGAATAGTCATGGGGCATGTTTTATTTAGACCGCCTTTCAAATTTCACAGTACGTCTACTTGTTTCAATAACGAGAAACGCGTCAACGGACACTAAAGAGTCTCTTGGACGTTTTAATAAGGGTTGTTGGAAGGTGTTGTACGGTTTCCAAAAGTCGTGTTTATCATTTTAATTAAGAATGGCAACTCGTTCATGCAGTTACTGTTAGAATGTGTGTCTGGGACAAATATCAACCACTCATAATAAGTTTTCCCAAGTTTTGTATCTATATTGGCTAACCTAGCCGTGTTTGTTCTATTGCACATTTCCTGTTCAGGTGCTTTCCTGGGAACATAGGAAATGTATCAAGTGAAACTATGTTATTAAGCTTTAGATAATCTGGTCGAAGTCTTTATTTAGTTTGAATATTATTATTCTTTTGAACTAGCAAAAAGTATTGCATGGTGAAATCGTATTGTATATGACTATTGTTCGGATTTGTCCTTTATGCCACGCCATAGCTCGTCTTCTTTCTTAGCGATCTCTGTCACTGGTATAAATCTCTTGTTCCAGTGTGGAGTTTGTCTCATTGTCCTGATATTTGAGTATTGCATCGCTAAGTTTTGTACACGCACTAGCAGTTACTCCAGTTCTTCGATGGTGATGCACCACCAACGATGCATTTAGTATTGCAACTCTGCAAGTGTCAAGAATGTGGAATATTTTCTCTTTTGTGAGTTAGAAGATATTTTCGGAAGTTTTTGCTTCAATATTTTACTGCAAACCAAACACTTTCTGCTGATGGTTTTGCCATTGTGATTGCAACTTTTTTGAGAATGGTGATGTACATCTTTTGATTGCTCATCTTCAACGACTCGTGAGCCGGGATGCTTGCACACGTTACATACCATCACGTATAGAGCCTTAAAATATGAACAGTTTTATGATACAACCACTTACATTTTTGTCCGTTGTGCGGTTTTCCGCGTTGGCTTTTCCGATACTTTTGTTTGATTTGCACAGGCAAGTGTCTAATGCCATTTTGGTGCATTACTTTTGTGTGTGTGAGTGTGGATGTTGATTTCACTAACTGATATATTGATTTATATCGTAGTTGATCGTGTTGATGATTATAATTTTCCTTTACTGCTTTTCCATTTGTTCATCCGCAGAACTAGAATAATGTTAACACTTTCTCAATGAACACCCACTTTTAATGAAGAAACTTTAAACACAATTATCGTCTCTTCGAAGGCCTTAAGGTTGATGTTTGTCGATGGCTTTGATATGTTTGTGGTGTTTTATTGCTTCGACTTTCGTCTATTTTAGTGCCGATACTATTTGTGCGGTGTTATTTTCGGCGTATACCTCTCTATGTATGAGGAATAGTAGTCTCACCACAGTCTGCCAACTCGTTCATGCAGTCACTGTTAGAGTGTGTGTCTGGGAGAAATATCTACCACTCAATGCTCTGATAATACCTTTTCCCAAGTATTGTATCCATATTGGCTAACCTAGCCGTGTTCGCTCGATTGCACATTTCCTGCATAGGTGCTTTCCTGGATGTGTAACATAGGAAATGTATCAAGTGAAACTATGTTATTAAGCTTTAGATAATCTGGCCGAAGTCTTCATTTAGTTTGAATATTATTATTCTTTTGAATTAGCAAAAAGTATTGCATGGCGAAATCGAATTCTATATGACTTTTGTTCGGATTTGTCCTTCATGCCACGCCATAGCTCGTCTCCCTTTTTCGTCATTTCTTTCGCTAGTATAAATCACTTGTGGAGTTTGTCTCATCTTCCTGATATTTGAGTATTGCATCGCTTAATTTTGTAAATGTACCTTTTTAAGGATAATGTTTATGCCATTCTTGTTTGACTTGCTTATTAATGTTTCAATACCGACTTTTGTTGTAATACAAATGGCTGTATTCATTGGATTTTTGTTTCGTTAGGTATTATATAGTTATATTATATAATAACACGCAAGTGTGAAGAATGTTGAATATTTTCCCATTTGTGAGTTAGAAGATGTTTCGGGAAGCTTTTGCTTTTGATGTTTCCGACCAACGATGCATTTAGTAATGAGCCTCTGAAGTGTCAAGAATGTTGTAAATTTGTCCTTTCGTGAGTTAGAAGATGTTTTCGGAAGCATTTGCTTCAACGTTTTACTGCAAACCACACACTTTCTGCTGATGGTTTCGCCATTGTGATTGCAGCTTTTTTGAGAATGGTGATGTACGCTCACCACATACAAACTCTCCCTTATCGTTAGTTTATGGTTCATTTTTCTTGTCATTGCTGCTGACGGCATGCATGCGTTCTGCTCCTTGTTGTTAGTAGCAGTCTGAAAGCATTTTGAACGCCTGAACCAATCCTTTTCTACTTGTTTATTCAATTTCTTATACACGTCTTGTTGTATAGTTTGTAGTTTGCTTTTTATCATATCTAGGATGTTTTCTATAAATTCTTCCTGTGTGATGAGCTCTCTATTGCATTATGTTTATTACATGTTCATAAACAGTGTGTTGTTATTATAAAGGTTAGATACCAGAAGCCATTTTGTCAATGGTTACTCTTAAGGATGGGAACCGAAAAGGTCAGTTGGATAGTTGATGGTGTGTATTATCGTGGAGCGTTGTATAGCTTTCCATAAATCGCGAACACACATCTCTTCGCATGTGCAGTCCGAAGTAGCGTTAGCTATTGTAGCTATTGCAAAATGGCGCAGTGCGTATTTCCTATCTTCACGATGGTTGGATGCCAGGCCTTAAGGTTGATGTTTGTCGATGGGTTTGATATGTTACATCAAACATCGTGCATGGGGCATGTTTTATTTAGACCGCCTTTAATATGTTACAGTAGGTCAACTTGTTTCAATAATGAGAAACGCGTCAACGCAAACTTAAGAGTCTCTGGGACGTTTTAATAAGGGTTGGAAGGTGTTACGGTTTCCAAAAGTCGTGTTTATCATTTTAATTAAGAATGATCAATACCATGTTCTACCATAAACCCTCTCTATGTATGAGGAATAGTAGTCTCACCACAGTCTGGCAACTCGTTCATGCAGACACTGTTAGAATGTGTGTCTGGGAGAAATATCAACCACACAATGCTCTGATAATAAGTTTTCCCAAATATTGTATCCATATTGGCTAACCTAGCCGTGTTCGTTCGATTGCACATTTCCTGCACAGGTGCTTTCCTGGATGTGTAACATAGGAAATGTATCACGTGAAACTATGTTATTAAGCTTTAGATAATCTGGCCGAAGTCTTCATTTAGTTTGAATATTATTATTCTTTTGAATTAGCAAAAAGTATTGCATGGCGAAATCGAATTGTATATGACTATTGTTCGGATTTGTCCTTCATGCCACGCCATAGCTCGTCTCCCTTTTTCGTCATTTCTTTCGCTAGTATAAATCACTTGTGGAGTTTGTCTCATCTTCCTGATATTTGAGTATTGCATCGCTTAATTTTGTAAATGTACCTTTTTAAGGATAATGTTTATGCCATTCTTGTTTGACTTGCTTATTAATGTTTCAATACCGACTTTTGTTGTAATACAAATGGCTGTATTCATTGGATTTTTGTTTCGTTAGGTATTATATAGTTATATTATATAATAACACGCAAGTGTGAAGAATGTTGAATATTTTCCCATTTGTGAGTTAGAAGATGTTTCGGGAAGCTTTTGCTTTTGATGTTTCCGACCAACGATGCATTTAGTAATGAGCCTCTGAAGTGTCAAGAATGTTGTAAATTTGTCCTTTCGTGAGTTAGAAGATGTTTTCGGAAGCATTTGCTTCAACGTTTTACTGCAAACCACACACTTTCTGCTGATGGTTTCGCCATTGTGATTGCAGCTTTTTTGAGAATGGTGATGTACCCTCACCACATACAAACTCTCCCTTATCGTTAGTTTATGGTTCATTTTTCTTGTAATTGCTGCTGACGGCATGCATGCGTTCTGCTCCTTGTTGTTAGTAGCAGTCTGAAAGCATTTTGAACGCCTGAACCAATCCTTTTCTACTTGTTTATTCAATTTCTTATACACGTCTTGTTGTATAGTTTGTAGTTTGCTTTTTATCATATCTAGGATGTTTTCTGTCAATTCTTCATGAGTGATGAGCTCTCTATTGCATTATGTTTATTACATGTTCATAAACAGTGTGTTGTTATTATAAAGGTTAGATACCAGAAGCCATTTTGTCAATGGTTACTCTTAAGGATGGGAACCGAAAAGGTCAGTTGGATAGTTGATGGTGTGTATTATCGTGGAGCGTTGTATAGCTTTCCATAAATCGCGAACACACATCTCTTCGCATGTGCAGTCCGAAGTAGCGTTAGCTATTGTAGCTATTGCAAAATGGCGCAGTGCGTATTTCCTATCTTCACGATGGTTGGATGCCAGGCCTTAAGGTTGATGTTTGTCGATGGGTTTGATATGTTACATCAAACATCGTGCATGGGGCATGTTTTATTTAGACCGCCTTTAATATGTTACAGTAGGTCAACTTGTTTCAATAATGAGAAACGCGTCAACGCAAACTTAAGAGTCTCTGGGACGTTTTAATAAGGGTTGGAAGGTGTTACGGTTTCCAAAAGTCGTGTTTATCATTTTAATTAAGAATGATCAATACCATGTTCTACCATAAACCCTCTCTATGTATGAGGAATAGTAGTCTCACCACAGTCTGGCAACTCGTTCATGCAGACACTGTTAGAATGTGTGTCTGGGAGAAATATCAACCACACAATGCTCTGATAATAAGTTTTCCCAAGTATTGTATCCATATTGGCTAACCTAGCCGTGTTCGTTCGATTGCACATTTCCTGCACAGGTGCTTTCCTGGATGTGTAACATAGGAAATGTATCACGTGAAACTATGTTATTAAGCTTTAGATAATCTGGCCGAAGTCTTCATTTAGTTTGAATATTATTATTCTTTTGAATTAGCAAAAAGTATTGCATGGCGAAATCGAATTGTATATGACTATTGTTCGGATTTGTCCTTCATGCCACGCCATAGCACCGTGCACACAAAGAAGCTGCCATTTGAAGCAATCGAAAAATTGTTTTGGATAATTTTCCAAATTTTGACGAGAAATTAAAACCAAAGCCCGCCCTAAGGAAGGATGGGCTAAACACATGCGGAAATGCGAATTGGCTGCGGGATTCGCTGTCGACCAAACGAGCACATCAAACGGTAAAGCAAAACTATCGATCTTATTTTTCAAGCAACTGGCCCGCAATAAAGGAAACATTTTGCAACACGTACAACAATATTTTCGAACTGTTGCGACATAGTTCTTGCCGCACGCATACGCTTGTTATCTTACACGTAGATTGCCAGAACATTTTTTTGCATACAACATGTTGCTCGTCAACATACGCGCCCTGCTTAGCCGTCTTATTTGGTTTTGTTAATTTCGGTTTGTCTATGAATCTCATCGAAATATCGTGGAATATTGTTATTTTTAGGTTATTGTTTAATGGTGATGTTAAGCTAATGAAGAGGATACTATTGAAAAGCAATCAACTATGCTTCATTAGGTTAAATATCTTGACACGGAATTATAGTCCATACTTTACATGCACAATACAAGAAATCGTCGAATGCTTTTTGTGCCACGAGTATAGGCAAACCCGAAACCGTTTGCAAGAAAACTCCCTTTTTTTGGGTTAAAATACTTCCATAAAATAATGGAACGCTTTCGAAACTATCGATGTATTTGGATTTCATTTTGTTGGTTGATTACATCCACCATTACCACTCTGACTCACAACATCGTTGCTCAAGCATGAACAAAAGACAGATCATTATCAATCTTCTTTTCTTGCTTCGCACAAACCCCATTTCGATAGTGGCATGTTGGAATCCGGTTTCGCTGCACACGATGCCCAACCCTTTTCGTTTTATTCCTGCCATTCTTGTTCGTCTTATATTCTCCATTCTCGCGTTGTTCGTAGAAGGGCGAACGCACAAAAACAACTCCATAAAACAGACAAGACGCTAAACTAGCAAACGCGTCCCAACACGGTCAACACACCGCGATCGGGCTGTCATTTGATCATGTTTTTGACTTCACTGAAGCTCTAGGAGGAAGTTGTTTCTATAGGTCACATCGTTTGCCAGTGGGCATTTCTTTCGCTTATTCTCTCTTCTTTTTGCTCAACTCAGATTCTGGTGACGTGAAAAAACGACGCTTCATGGTTTGGGAGGGTTGTGGTTAAAACAGTGGTTGTGATGTCAGTTTGGTGATTGGATCAGTTTGATGGGGATTTTTGTCGCTTTCGATTTAATATCTTTAATATTTAATCATTTAATATCTTAAGCCCTCCTATATATACATGATAGATGAATAAATTACGCATTCATTATTATTTTTTGCTGTCATTATCATAAAAACATAACTTTTGACTTTATTTTTAATGTTTATTTATGCGAGATACGTTGATTAGCACTATGTCACTAATTTAAACTTTTTTTTTTATAGATACCTTGAGCGTATTAGTGTGCTGACTATTACCCGATAAGCGAAATACACTCGGGCTTCGTGGAGCGCAACTCCGGAGTATCTTCTAGAGCGCCCTTGCCCCTTCCTTGCTGTCGTTACCCATAACTGTTAGCTGGAGAGTACGTTAGTAGTAGTGGTAGTTTTGGTATCGCATTTTTCGGCGAAAGTGAGTTAATGGATTTTCTTCAATTTATCTTACAGCATTTTTATATCGGTATCGTATGACAAACTAGTGTCAAAGTGTTTCCTGCACCCCTTACCGTGGAGATGTGCGCCAGTGAAGTGCGACGAGAAGGTTAGAGCGGGGGAAGATTATGGTATGTTAAATTGAGGTCATATATATAATTATATATATAATTATATATATATATATACTTACCGCTTTAACAGCTTTCTCCCTCAGTACCGCAAGCCGAAGTGAAAAGTAAAGCAACAATAGTACTCTCGTCTACTGTTATACTCTAACGTAACCATGTGTGTAGGTATTTGAGGCTCTGTCTACTTTGCTTGACATTTACTAATGTTTTGCTATTTTAGGGACGCCGCCTACGAGATCTATGACTTCGAGTCTATATGAATTTGCTGATTCGCTGATATTCGCAGACGAGATCTATGACGTCTAGTCTGTATCAACCATTTATTGCAGATCGTAATCACGCAAATTGTCGACGATGCTGGTGAGGCAGGTAGGTGGTTTGTGCAATTCAAATATTATACCTTTCCACATTGGCTGCACGTAGCATTATGCAGTGATAGCATTGGCAACGTTCATTTAGAACGTTAATGTTTTTTTGCCTGTTTGCAGATGAAGTCCAGCATTCTACAACAATAACAAAAAGTTTGCAACTTAATTATTGTAAGTCTTTGACAGTGGCAAAGACCGGTCCCCAGAGACAAAGACCCCTGGCAAAGACCAACTCGGAGGGGTTTGTAGATTTAGCAATGCAGCTTTGCTAAAAAAGCGTACAATATTGATGATCCTGATACTGATCCTATCGCGTCAAAAACGCGAAAAACAAACAATAGAAAAATAGCAAAAGGAACAGAAAGGAAAAACGACCAATAGTTGCATTGTTCGATAGCAATTTGATGTAAAGTAGATGGACAAGAAGAACTACATAGTCAAATCACGCCAACAATAGGCTTAGTGCACACCATAAAGTAAATATCTGTTTTAGAAGTAAGATTCGGTACTACAGCGTAGGCTGTTCAACCAATTCCGAGCATGTTTACAATATTTTTATTCTTATACCAATTCGCACAGTATGCGGCTTGTTCTGAGATATGCATGTTTTGCAGGGAGGGGCTGAGGACTTTAAAAATACTGTTCTGTTAGGTACCTTGTTAGCACACATGCTTTCAATGATAGATACTTTCACTCCAGTACCGAGTGTATTATTCCGTTTTAATATGCGCTAGAAGTACAAACAAACCCTTCTTTTAGCGACATGTGTGAAATATTTTCTTCTATTTTGCTGCTGATGCTGTTTTTGCGGCGCTCTTTTCGGCATATCCCGTTACATAATGTTAAGCACAGTCCAGTAGACCGGAGACCTTTGCCTTCTTTAGTGGACTCACTCACATTATAGACTCACTAGGTCGTACTAGAATAGTCATGGGGCATGTTTTATTTAGACCGCCTTTCAAATTTCACAGTACGTCTACTTGTTTCAATAACGAGAAACGCGTCAACGGACACTAAAGAGTCTCTTGGACGTTTTAATAAGGGTTGTTGGAAGGTGTTGTACGGTTTCCAAAAGTCGTGTTTATCATTTTAATTAAGAATGGCAACTCGTTCATGCAGTTACTGTTAGAATGTGTGTCTGGGACAAATATCAACCACTCATAATAAGTTTTCCCAAGTTTTGTATCTATATTGGCTAACCTAGCCGTGTTTGTTCTATTGCACATTTCCTGTTCAGGTGCTTTCCTGGGAACATAGGAAATGTATCAAGTGAAACTATGTTATTAAGCTTTAGATAATCTGGTCGAAGTCTTTATTTAGTTTGAATATTATTATTCTTTTGAACTAGCAAAAAGTATTGCATGGTGAAATCGTATTGTATATGACTATTGTTCGGATTTGTCCTTTATGCCACGCCATAGCTCGTCTTCTTTCTTAGCGATCTCTGTCACTGGTATAAATCTCTTGTTCCAGTGTGGAGTTTGTCTCATTGTCCTGATATTTGAGTATTGCATCGCTAAGTTTTGTACACGCACTAGCAGTTACTCCAGTTCTTCGATGGTGATGCACCACCAACGATGCATTTAGTATTGCAACTCTGCAAGTGTCAAGAATGTGGAATATTTTCTCTTTTGTGAGTTAGAAGATATTTTCGGAAGTTTTTGCTTCAATATTTTACTGCAAACCAAACACTTTCTGCTGATGGTTTTGCCATTGTGATTGCAACTTTTTTGAGAATGGTGATGTACATCTTTTGATTGCTCATCTTCAACGACTCGTGAGCCGGGATGCTTGCACACGTTACATACCATCACGTATAGAGCCTTAAAATATGAACAGTTTTATGATACAACCACTTACATTTTTGTCCGTTGTGCGGTTTTCCGCGTTGGCTTTTCCGATACTTTTGTTTGATTTGCACAGGCAAGTGTCTAATGCCATTTTGGTGCATTACTTTTGTGTGTGTGAGTGTGGATGTTGATTTCACTAACTGATATATTGATTTATATCGTAGTTGATCGTGTTGATGATTATAATTTTCCTTTACTGCTTTTCCATTTGTTCATCCGCAGAACTAGAATAATGTTAACACTTTCTCAATGAACACCCACTTTTAATGAAGAAACTTTAAACACAATTATCGTCTCTTCGAAGGCCTTAAGGTTGATGTTTGTCGATGGCTTTGATATGTTTGTGGTGTTTTATTGCTTCGACTTTCGTCTATTTTAGTGCCGATACTATTTGTGCGGTGTTATTTTCGGCGTATACCTCTCTATGTATGAGGAATAGTAGTCTCACCACAGTCTGCCAACTCGTTCATGCAGTCACTGTTAGAGTGTGTGTCTGGGAGAAATATCTACCACTCAATGCTCTGATAATACCTTTTCCCAAGTATTGTATCCATATTGGCTAACCTAGCCGTGTTCGCTCGATTGCACATTTCCTGCATAGGTGCTTTCCTGGATGTGTAACATAGGAAATGTATCAAGTGAAACTATGTTATTAAGCTTTAGATAATCTGGCCGAAGTCTTCATTTAGTTTGAATATTATTATTCTTTTGAATTAGCAAAAAGTATTGCATGGCGAAATCGAATTGTATATGACTATTGTTCGGATTTGTCCTTCATGCCACGCCATAGCTCGTCTCCCTTTTTCGTCATTTCTTTCGCTAGTATAAATCACTTGTGGAGTTTGTCTCATCTTCCTGATATTTGAGTATTGCATCGCTTAATTTTGTAAATGTACCTTTTTAAGGATAATGTTTATGCCATTCTTGTTTGACTTGCTTATTAATGTTTCAATACCGACTTTTGTTGTAATACAAATGGCTGTATTCATTGGATTTTTGTTTCGTTAGGTATTATATAGTTATATTATATAATAACACGCAAGTGTGAAGAATGTTGAATATTTTCCCATTTGTGAGTTAGAAGATGTTTCGGGAAGCTTTTGCTTTTGATGTTTCCGACCAACGATGCATTTAGTAATGAGCCTCTGAAGTGTCAAGAATGTTGTAAATTTGTCCTTTCGTGAGTTAGAAGATGTTTTCGGAAGCATTTGCTTCAACGTTTTACTGCAAACCACACACTTTCTGCTGATGGTTTCGCCATTGTGATTGCAGCTTTTTTGAGAATGGTGATGTACGCTCACCACATACAAACTCTCCCTTATCGTTAGTTTATGGTTCATTTTTCTTGTCATTGCTGCTGACGGCATGCATGCGTTCTGCTCCTTGTTGTTAGTAGCAGTCTGAAAGCATTTTGAACGCCTGAACCAATCCTTTTCTACTTGTTTATTCAATTTCTTATACACGTCTTGTTGTATAGTTTGTAGTTTGCTTTTTATCATATCTAGGATGTTTTCTATAAATTCTTCCTGTGTGATGAGCTCTCTATTGCATTATGTTTATTACATGTTCATAAACAGTGTGTTGTTATTATAAAGGTTAGATACCAGAAGCCATTTTGTCAATGGTTACTCTTAAGGATGGGAACCGAAAAGGTCAGTTGGATAGTTGATGGTGTGTATTATCGTGGAGCGTTGTATAGCTTTCCATAAATCGCGAACACACATCTCTTCGCATGTGCAGTCCGAAGTAGCGTTAGCTATTGTAGCTATTGCAAAATGGCGCAGTGCGTATTTCCTATCTTCACGATGGTTGGATGCCAGGCCTTAAGGTTGATGTTTGTCGATGGGTTTGATATGTTACATCAAACATCGTGCATGGGGCATGTTTTATTTAGACCGCCTTTAATATGTTACAGTAGGTCAACTTGTTTCAATAATGAGAAACGCGTCAACGCAAACTTAAGAGTCTCTGGGACGTTTTAATAAGGGTTGGAAGGTGTTACGGTTTCCAAAAGTCGTGTTTATCATTTTAATTAAGAATGATCAATACCATGTTCTACCATAAACCCTCTCTATGTATGAGGAATAGTAGTCTCACCACAGTCTGGCAACTCGTTCATGCAGACACTGTTAGAATGTGTGTCTGGGAGAAATATCAACCACACAATGCTCTGATAATAAGTTTTCCCAAATATTGTATCCATATTGGCTAACCTAGCCGTGTTCGTTCGATTGCACATTTCCTGCACAGGTGCTTTCCTGGATGTGTAACATAGGAAATGTATCACGTGAAACTATGTTATTAAGCTTTAGATAATCTGGCCGAAGTCTTCATTTAGTTTGAATATTATTATTCTTTTGAATTAGCAAAAAGTATTGCATGGCGAAATCGAATTGTATATGACTATTGTTCGGATTTGTCCTTCATGCCACGCCATAGCTCGTCTCCCTTTTTCGTCATTTCTTTCGCTAGTATAAATCACTTGTGGAGTTTGTCTCATCTTCCTGATATTTGAGTATTGCATCGCTTAATTTTGTAAATGTACCTTTTTAAGGATAATGTTTATGCCATTCTTGTTTGACTTGCTTATTAATGTTTCAATACCGACTTTTGTTGTAATACAAATGGCTGTATTCATTGGATTTTTGTTTCGTTAGGTATTATATAGTTATATTATATAATAACACGCAAGTGTGAAGAATGTTGAATATTTTCCCATTTGTGAGTTAGAAGATGTTTCGGGAAGCTTTTGCTTTTGATGTTTCCGACCAACGATGCATTTAGTAATGAGCCTCTGAAGTGTCAAGAATGTTGTAAATTTGTCCTTTCGTGAGTTAGAAGATGTTTTCGGAAGCATTTGCTTCAACGTTTTACTGCAAACCACACACTTTCTGCTGATGGTTTCGCCATTGTGATTGCAGCTTTTTTGAGAATGGTGATGTACCCTCACCACATACAAACTCTCCCTTATCGTTAGTTTATGGTTCATTTTTCTTGTAATTGCTGCTGACGGCATGCATGCGTTCTGCTCCTTGTTGTTAGTAGCAGTCTGAAAGCATTTTGAACGCCTGAACCAATCCTTTTCTACTTGTTAATTCAATTTCTTATACACGTCTTGTTGTATAGTTTGTAGTTTGCTTTTTATCATATCTAGGATGTTTTCTGTCAATTCTTCATGAGTGATGAGCTCTCTATTGCATTATGTTTATTACATGTTCATAAACAGTGTGTTGTTATTATAAAGGTTAGATACCAGAAGCCATTTTGTCAATGGTTACTCTTAAGGATGGGAACCGAAAAGGTCAGTTGGATAGTTGATGGTGTGTATTATCGTGGAGCGTTGTATAGCTTTCCATAAATCGCGAACACACATCTCTTCGCATGTGCAGTCCGAAGTAGCGTTAGCTATTGTAGCTATTGCAAAATGGCGCAGTGCGTATTTCCTATCTTCACGATGGTTGGATGCCAGGCCTTAAGGTTGATGTTTGTCGATGGGTTTGATATGTTACATCAAACATCGTGCATGGGGCATGTTTTATTTAGACCGCCTTTAATATGTTACAGTAGGTCAACTTGTTTCAATAATGAGAAACGCGTCAACGCAAACTTAAGAGTCTCTGGGACGTTTTAATAAGGGTTGGAAGGTGTTACGGTTTCCAAAAGTCGTGTTTATCATTTTAATTAAGAATGATCAATACCATGTTCTACCATAAACCCTCTCTATGTATGAGGAATAGTAGTCTCACCACAGTCTGGCAACTCGTTCATGCAGACACTGTTAGAATGTGTGTCTGGGAGAAATATCAACCACACAATGCTCTGATAATAAGTTTTCCCAAATATTGTATCCATATTGGCTAACCTAGCCGTGTTCGTTCGATTGCACATTTCCTGCACAGGTGCTTTCCTGGATGTGTAACATAGGAAATGTATCACGTGAAACTATGTTATTAAGCTTTAGATAATCTGGCCGAAGTCTTCATTTAGTTTGAATATTATTATTCTTTTGAATTAGCAAAAAGTATTGCATGGCGAAATCGAATTGTATATGACTATTGTTCGGATTTGTCCTTCATGCCACGCCATAGCACCGTGCACACAAAGAAGCTGCCATTTGAAGCAATCGAAAAATTGTTTTGGATAATTTTCCAAATTTTGACGAGAAATTAAAACCAAAGCCCGCCCTAAGGAAGGATGGGCTAAACACATGCGGAAATGCGAATTGGCTGCGGGATTCGCTGTCGACCAAACGAGCACTTCAAACGGTAAAGCAAAACTATCGATCTTATTTTTCAAGCAACTGGCCCGCAATAAAGGAAACATTTTGCAACACGTACAACAATATTTTCGAACTGTTGCGACATAGTTCTTGCCGCACGCATACGCTTGTTATCTTACACGTAGATTGCCAGAACATTTTTTTGCATACAACATGTTGCTCGTCAACATACGCGCCCTGCTTAGCCGTCTTATTTGGTTTTGTTAATTTCGGTTTGTCTATGAATCTCATCGAAATATCGTGGAATATTGTTATTTTTAGGTTATTGTTTAATGGTGATGTTAAGCTAATGAAGAGGATACTATTGAAAAGCAATCAACTATGCTTCATTAGGTTAAATATCTTGACACGGAATTATAGTCCATACTTTACATGCACAATACAAGAAATCGTCGAATGCTTTTTGTGCCACGAGTATAGGCAAACCCGAAACCGTTTGCAAGAAAACTCCCTTTTTTTGGGTTAAAATACTTCCATAAAATAATGGAACGCTTTCGAAACTATCGATGTATTTGGATTTCATTTTGTTGGTTGATTACATCCACCATTACCACTCTGACTCACAACATCGTTGCTCAAGCATGAACAAAAGACAGATCATTATCAATCTTCTTTTCTTGCTTCGCACAAACCCCATTTCGATAGTGGCATGTTGGAATCCGGTTTCGCTGCACACGATGCCCAACCCTTTTCGTTTTATTCCTGCCATTCTTGTTCGTCTTATATTCTCCATTCTCGCGTTGTTCGTAGAAGGGCGAACGCACAAAAACAACTCCATAAAACAGACAAGACGCTAAACTAGCAAACGCGTCCCAACACGGTCAACACACCGCGGTCGGGCTGTCATTTGATCATGTTTTTGACTTCGCTGAAGCTCTAGGAGGAAGTTGTTTCTATAGGTCACATCGTTTGCCAGTGGGCATTTCTTTCGCTTATTCTCTCTTCTTTTTGCTCAACTCAGATTCTGGTGACGTGAAAAAAACGACGCTTCATGGTTTGGGAGGGTTGTGGTTAAAACAGTGGTTGTGATGTCAGTTTGGTGATTGGATCAGTTTGATGGGGATTTTTGTCGCTTTCGATTTAATATCTTTAATATTTAATCATTTAATATCTTAAGCCCTCCTATATATACATGATAGATGAATAAATTACGCATTCATTATTATTTTTTGCTGTCATTATCATAAAAACATAACTTTTGACTTTATTTTTAATGTTTATTTATGCGAGATACGTTGATTAGCACTATGTCACTAATTTAAACTTTTTTTTTTATAGATACCTTGAGCGTATTAGTGTGCTGACTATTACCCGATAAGCGAAATACACTCGGGCTTCGTGGAGCGCAACTCCGGAGTATCTTCTAGAGCGCCCTTGCCCCTTCCTTGCTGTCGTTACCCATAACTGTTAGCTGGAGAGTACGTTAGAGTTTTGGTATCGCATTTTTCGGCGAAAGTGAGTTAATGGATTTTCTTCAATTTATCTTACAGCATTTTTATATCGGTATCGTATGACAAACTAGTGTCAAAGTGTTTCCTGCACCCCTTACCGTGGAGATGTGCGCCAGTGAAGTGCGACGAGAAGGTTAGAGCGGGGGAAGATTATGGTATGTAAAATTGAGGTCATATATATAATTATATATATAAAGATATATATATATATATATATATATATATATATATATATATATATATATATATATATATATTTATATATATATATAGATATATATATATATATATATATATATATATATGTTTATATATATATATATATATATATATACTTACCGCTTTAACAGCTTTCTCCCTCAGTACCGCAAGCCGAAGTGAAAAGTAAAGCAACAATAGTACTCTCGTCTACTGTTATACTCTAACGTAACCATGTGTGTAGGTATTTGAGGCTCTGTCTACTTTGCTTGACATTTTCTAATGTTTTGCTATTTTAGGGACGCCGCCTACGAGATCTATGACTTCGAGTCTATATGAATTTGCTGATTCGCTGATATTCGCAGACGAGATCTATGACGTCTAGTCTGTATCAACCATTTATTGCAGATCGTAATCACGCAAATTGTCGACGATGCTGGTGAGGCAGGTAGGTGGTTTGTGCAATTCAAATATTATACCTTTCCACATTGGCTGCACGTAGCATTATGCAGTGATAGCATTGGCAACGTTCATTTAGAACGTTAATGTTTTTTTTGCCTGTTTGCAGATGAAGTCCAGCATTCTACAACAATAACAAAAAGTTTGCAACTTAATTATTGTAAGTCTTTGACAGTGGCAAAGACCAGTCCCCAGAGACAAAGACCCCTGGCAAAGACCAACTCGGAGGGGTTTGTAGATTTAGCAATGCAGCTTTGCTAAAAAAGCGTACAATATTGATGATCCTGATACTGATCCTATCGCGTCAAAAACGCGAAAAACAAACAATAGAAAAATAGCAAAAGGAACAGAAAGGAAAAACGACCAATAGTTGCATTGTTCGATAGCAATTTGATGTAAAGTAGATGGACAAGAAGAACTACATAGTCAAATCACGCCAACAATAGGCTTAGTGCACACCATAAAGTAAATATCTGTTTTAGAAGTAAGATTCGGTACTACAGCGTAGGCTGTTCAACCAATTCCGAGCATGTTTACAATATTTTTATTCTTATACCAATTCGCACAGTATGCGGCTTGTTCTGAGATATGCATGTTTTGCAGGGAGGGGCTGAGGACTTTAAAAATACTGTTCTGTTAGGTACCTTGTTAGCACACATGCTTTCAATGATAGATACTTTCACTCCAGTACCGAGTGTATTATTCCGTTTTAATATGCGCTAGAAGTACAAACAAACCCTTCTTTTAGCGACATGTGTGAAATATTTTCTTCTATTTTGCTGCTGATGCTGTTTTTGCGGCGCTCTTTTCGGCATATCCCGTTACATAATGTTAAGCACAGTCCAGTAGACCGGAGACCTTTGCCTTCTTTAGTGGACTCACTCACATTATAGACTCACTAGGTCGTACTAGAATAGTCATGGGGCATGTTTTATTTAGACCGCCTTTCAAATTTCACAGTACGTCTACTTGTTTCAATAACGAGAAACGCGTCAACGGACACTAAAGAGTCTCTTGGACGTTTTAATAAGGGTTGTTGGAAGGTGTTGTACGGTTTCCAAAAGTCGTGTTTATCATTTTAATTAAGAATGGCAACTCGTTCATGCAGTTACTGTTAGAATGTGTGTCTGGGACAAATATCAACCACTCATAATAAGTTTTCCCAAGTTTTGTATCTATATTGGCTAACCTAGCCGTGTTTGTTCTATTGCACATTTCCTGTTCAGGTGCTTTCCTGGGAACATAGGAAATGTATCAAGTGAAACTATGTTATTAAGCTTTAGATAATCTGGTCGAAGTCTTTATTTAGTTTGAATATTATTATTCTTTTGAACTAGCAAAAAGTATTGCATGGTGAAATCGTATTGTATATGACTATTGTTCGGATTTGTCCTTCATGCCACGCCATAGCTCGTCTTCTTTCTTAGCGATCTCTGTCACTGGTATAAATCACTTGTTCCAGTGTGGAGTTTGTCTCATTGTCCTGATATTTGAGTATTGCATCGCTAAGTTTTGTACACGCACTAGCAGTTGCTCCAGTTCTTCGATGGTGATGCACCACCAACGATGCATTTAGTATTGCAACTCTGCAAGTGTCAAGAATGTGGAATATTTTCTCTTTTGTGAGTTAGAAGATATTTTCGGAAGGTTTTGCTTCAATATTTTACTGCAAACCAAACACTTTCTGCTGATGGTTTTGCCATTGTGATTGCAACTTTTTTGAGAATGGTGATGTACATCTTTTGATTGCTCATCTTCAACGACTCGTGAGCCGGGATGCTTGCACACGTTACATACCATCACGTATAGAGCCTTAAAATATGAACAGTTTTATGATACAACCACTTACATTTTTGTCCGTTGTGCGGTTTTCCGCGTTGGCTTTTCCGATACTTTTGTTTGATTTGCACAGGCAAGTGTCTAATGCCATTTTGGTGCATTACTTTTGTGTGTGTGAGTGTGGATGTTGATTTCACTAACTGATATATTGATTTATATCGTAGTTGATCGTGTTGATGATTATAATTTTCCTTTACTGCTTTTCCATTTGTTCATCCGCAGAACTAGAATAATGTTAACACTTTCTCAATGAACACCCACTTTTAATGAAGAAACTTCAAACACAATTATCGTCTCTTCGAAGGCCTTAAGGTTGATGTTTGTCGATGGCTTTGATATGTTTGTGGTGTTTTATTGCTTCGACTTTCGTCTATTTTAGTGCCGATACTGTTTGTGCGGTGTTATTTTCGGCGTATACCTCTCTATGTATGAGGAATAGTAGTCTCACCACAGTCTGGCAACTCGTTCATGCAGTCACTGTTAGAGTGTGTGTCTGGGAGAAATATCTACCACTCAATGCTCTGATAATACCTTTTCCCAAGTATTGTATCCATATTGGCTAACCTAGCCGTGTTCGTTCGATTGCACATTTCCTGCATAGGTGCTTTCCTGGATGTGTAACATAGGAAATGTATCAAGTGAAACTATGTTATTAAGCTTTAGATAATCTGGCCGAAGTCTTCATTTAGTTTGAATATTATTATTCTTTTGAATTAGCAAAAAGTATTGCATGGCGAAATCGAATTGTATATGACTATTGTTCGGATTTGTCCTTCATGCCACGCCATAGCTCGTCTCCCTTTTTCGTCATTTCTTTCGCTAGTATAAATCACTTGTGGAGTTTGTCTCATCTTCCTGATATTTGAGTATTGCATCGCTTAATTTTGTAAATGTACCTTTTTAAGGATAATGTTTATGCCATTCTTGTTTGACTTGCTTATTAATGTTTCAATACCGACTTTTGTTGTAATACAAATGGCTGTATTCATTGGATTTTTGTTTCGTTAGGTATTATATAGTTATATTATATAATAACACGCAAGTGTGAAGAATGTTGAATATTTTCCCATTTGTGAGTTAGAAGATGTTTCGGGAAGCTTTTGCTTTTGATGTTTCCGACCAACGATGCATTTAGTAACGAGCCTCTGAAGTGTCAAGAATGTTGTAAATTTGTCCTTTCGTGAGTTAGAAGATGTTTTCGGAAGCATTTGCTTCAACGTTTTACTGCAAACCACACACTTTCTGCTGATGGTTTCGCCATTGTGATTGCAGCTTTTTTGAGAATGGTGATGTACCCTCACCACATACAAACTCTCCCTTATCGTTAGTTTATGGTTCATTTTTCTTGTCATTGCTGCTGACGGCATGCATGCGTTCTGCTCCTTGTTGTTAGTAGCAGTCTGAAAGCATTTTGAACGCCTGAACCAATCCATTTCTACTTGTTTATTCAATTTCTTATACACGTCTTGTTGTATAGTTTGTAGTTTGCTTTTTATCATATCTAGGATGTTTTCTGTCAATTCTTCATGAGTGATGAGCTCTCTATTGCATTATGTTTATTACATGTTCATAAACAGTGTGTTGTTATTATAAAGGTTAGATACCAGAAGCCATTTTGTCAATGGTTACTCTTAAGGATGGGAACCGAAAAGGTCAGTTGGATAGTTGATGGTGTGTATTATCGTGGAGCGTTGTATAGCTTTCCATAAATCGCGAACACACATCTCTTCGCATGTGCAGTCCGAAGTAGCGTTAGCTATTGTAGCTATTGCAAAACGGCGCAGTGCGTATTTCCTATCTTCACGATGGTTGGATGCCAGGCCTTAAGGTTGATGTTTGTCGATGGGTTTGATATGTTACATCAAACATCGTGCATGGGGCATGTTTTATTTGGACCGCCTTTAATATGTTACAGTAGGTCAACTTGTTTCAATAATGAGAAACGCGTCAACGCAAACTTAAGAGTCTCTTGGACGTTTTAATAAGGGTTGGAAGGTGTTACGGTTTCCAAAAGTCGTGTTTATCATTTTAATTAAGAATTATCAATACCATGTTCTACCATAAACCCTCTCTATGTATGAGGAATAGTAGTCTCATCACAGTCTGGCAACTCGTTCATGCAGACACTGTTAGAATGTGTGTCTGGGAGAAATATCAACCACACAATGCTCTGATAATAAGTTTTCCCAAATATTGTATCCATATTGGCTAACCTAGCCGTGTTCGTTCGATTGCACATTTCCTGCACAGGTGCTTTCCTGGATGTGTAACATAGGAAATGTATCAAGTGAAACTATGTTATTAAGCTTTAGATAATCTGGCCGAAGTCTTCATTTAGTTTGAATATTATTATTCTTTTGAATTAGCAAAAAGTATTGCATGGCGAAATCGAATTGTATATGACTATTGTTCGGATTTGTCCTTCATGCCACGCCATAGCTCGTCTCCCTTTTTCGTCATTTCTTTCGCTAGTATAAATCACTTGTGGAGTTTGTCTCATCTTCCTGATATTTGAGTATTGCATCGCTTAATTTTGTAAATGTACCTTTTTAAGGATAATGTTTATGCCATTCTTGTTTGACTTGCTTATTAATGTTTCAATACCGACTTTTGTTGTAATACAAATGGCTGTATTCATTGGATTTTTGTTTCGTTAGGTATTATATAGTTATATTATATAATAACACGCAAGTGTGAAGAATGTTGAATATTTTCCCATTTGTGAGTTAGAAGATGTTTCGGGAAGCTTTTGCTTTTGATGTTTCCGACCAACGATGCATTTAGTAACGAGCCTCTGAAGTGTCAAGAATGTTGTAAATTTGTCCTTTCGTGAGTTAGAAGATGTTTTCGGAAGCATTTGCTTCAACGTTTTACTGCAAACCACACACTTTCTGCTGATGGTTTCGCCATTGTGATTGCAGCTTTTTTGAGAATGGTGATGTACCCTCACCACATACAAACTCTCCCTTATCGTTAGTTTATGGTTCATTTTTCTTGTCATTGCTGCTGACGGCATGCATGCGTTCTGCTCCTTGTTGTTAGTAGCAGTCTGAAAGCATTTTGAACGCCTGAACCAATCCATTTCTACTTGTTTATTCAATTTCTTATACACGTCTTGTTGTATAGTTTGTAGTTTGCTTTTTATCATATCTAGGATGTTTTCTGTCAATTCTTCATGAGTGATGAGCTCTCTATTGCATTATGTTTATTACATGTTCATAAACAGTGTGTTGTTATTATAAAGGTTAGATACCAGAAGCCATTTTGTCAATGGTTACTCTTAAGGATGGGAACCGAAAAGGTCAGTTGGATAGTTGATGGTGTGTATTATCGTGGAGCGTTGTATAGCTTTCCATAAATCGCGAACACACATCTCTTCGCATGTGCAGTCCGAAGTAGCGTTAGCTATTGTAGCTATTGCAAAACGGCGCAGTGCGTATTTCCTATCTTCACGATGGTTGGATGCCAGGCCTTAAGGTTGATGTTTGTCGATGGGTTTGATATGTTACATCAAACATCGTGCATGGGGCATGTTTTATTTGGACCGCCTTTAATATGTTACAGTAGGTCAACTTGTTTCAATAATGAGAAACGCGTCAACGCAAACTTAAGAGTCTCTTGGACGTTTTAATAAGGGTTGGAAGGTGTTACGGTTTCCAAAAGTCGTGTTTATCATTTTAATTAAGAATTATCAATACCATGTTCTACCATAAACCCTCTCTATGTATGAGGAATAGTAGTCTCATCACAGTCTGGCAACTCGTTCATGCAGACACTGTTAGAATGTGTGTCTGGGAGAAATATCAACCACACAATGCTCTGATAATAAGTTTTCCCAAATATTGTATCCATATTGGCTAACCTAGCCGTGTTCGTTCGATTGCACATTTCCTGCACAGGTGCTTTCCTGGATGTGTAACATAGGAAATGTATCAAGTGAAACTATGTTATTAAGCTTTAGATAATCTGGCCGAAGTCTTCATTTAGTTTGAATATTATTATTCTTTTGAATTAGCAAAAAGTATTGCATGGCGAAATCGAATTGTATATGACTATTGTTCGGATTTGTCCTTCATGCCACGCCATAGCTCGTCTCCCTTTTTCGTCATTTCTTTCGCTAGTATAAATCACTTGTGGAGTTTGTCTCATCTTCCTGATATTTGAGTATTGCATCGCTTAATTTTGTAAATGTACCTTTTTAAGGATAATGTTTATGCCATTCTTGTTTGACTTGCTTATTAATGTTTCAATACCGACTTTTGTTGTAATACAAATGGCTGTATTCATTGGATTTTTGTTTCGTTAGGTATTATATAGTTATATTATATAATAACACGCAAGTGTGAAGAATGTTGAATATTTTCCCATTTGTGAGTTAGAAGATGTTTCGGGAAGCTTTTGCTTTTGATGTTTCCGACCAACGATGCATTTAGTAACGAGCCTCTGAAGTGTCAAGAATGTTGTAAATTTGTCCTTTCGTGAGTTAGAAGATGTTTTCGGAAGCATTTGCTTCAACGTTTTACTGCAAACCACACACTTTCTGCTGATGGTTTCGCCATTGTGATTGCAGCTTTTTTGAGAATGGTGATGTACCCTCACCACATACAAACTCTCCCTTATCGTTAGTTTATGGTTCATTTTTCTTGTCATTGCTGCTGACGGCATGCATGCGTTCTGCTCCTTGTTGTTAGTAGCAGTCTGAAAGCATTTTGAACGCCTGAACCAATCCATTTCTACTTGTTTATTCAATTTCTTATACACGTCTTGTTGTATAGTTTGTAGTTTGCTTTTTATCATATCTAGGATGTTTTCTGTCAATTCTTCATGAGTGATGAGCTCTCTATTGCATTATGTTTATTACATGTTCATAAACAGTGTGTTGTTATTATAAAGGTTAGATACCAGAAGCCATTTTGTCAATGGTTACTCTTAAGGATGGGAACCGAAAAGGTCAGTTGGATAGTTGATGGTGTGTATTATCGTGGAGCGTTGTATAGCTTTCCATAAATCGCGAACACACATCTCTTCGCATGTGCAGTCCGAAGTAGCGTTAGCTATTGTAGCTATTGCAAAACGGCGCAGTGCGTATTTCCTATCTTCACGATGGTTGGATGCCAGGCCTTAAGGTTGATGTTTGTCGATGGGTTTGATATGTTACATCAAACATCGTGCATGGGGCATGTTTTATTTGGACCGCCTTTAATATGTTACAGTAGGTCAACTTGTTTCAATAATGAGAAACGCGTCAACGCAAACTTAAGAGTCTCTTGGACGTTTTAATAAGGGTTGGAAGGTGTTACGGTTTCCAAAAGTCGTGTTTATCATTTTAATTAAGAATTATTAATACCATGTTCTACCATAAACCCTCTCTATGTATGAGGAATAGTAGTCTCACCACAGTCTGGCAACTCGTTCATGCAGTCATTATTAGAATGTGTGTCTGGAACAAATAGGGTAAATGTACCTATAGTGGTGGTAGTACCAATAGTGGTGGTATTGCACTAAATTGCGGTTGATACGGCAAAAATAATAGTAATTAAGTTATTAACGTTAGTGTGAAATGTTCTTGAGTTTTTTACAAAGGGTTTAAAAGTTAAATGGGGCCATTCCATTACTTAGTGACCGAAAAATCTATTATTTTGGGAAATGTGTCAAAATTTTTCCAAACTCCTTAGGATTTCATAACGAAACTCATTTTTCTGTTAACGTTCTAAATGACCATATTATCACGCAATTACTAATTTTTCAACATAACTGTTATAAAATATTATTGTTTTACTAAAATTATTTGCTTTTTGACCATATTTATGCATTTTTAAGAGTTTTTTACCATAGTGCTATTACAGGTACACAAAACAGGCATGTTCCTATAGTGGCTATAGTTATAAAATCAATAAAAACAGATCGTTTTAGATTGTTTCGAGGATATTTTAGACATGTCATACTGTTTTCACTAAAATAAGCAATAGAAATGAGTTTTATGTTGGTAATTTACCAAAACCAGGCCAAAATTTGCTTATATGGCTGAATGAAAAATTGACTTCAAATCAAGCACACTCTCTCCCTTTTTCGTCATTTCTTTCGCTAGGATAAATCACTTGTGGAGTTTGTCTCATCTTCCTGATATTTGATTATTGCATCGCTTAGTTTTGTAAATTGTTCAAATAGAGGGCTATGAAATGAGTGAAAATGAGCGTCGCGGCGAACCGTCCCTGGAACGACCGAGTTCGCTGGTTCGACTGATTATCTCAGATTTTCAGCGTCTGGTCGTTTGCCTTTTGCAATGTTTATTATTGATTTATGCAATGATATGGTGGAGCCTAGTATTATGAGTCTTTAATTGAAATGATCAGAAACGTTTTTTTTCTATCATTTGCAATTTCATCTGTATTCTATATGTTGTTAAATGTTTGTATTAGGCAGAGTAATGTTGAAATACTGTTTCATAATTTAAACGGTCATCTGCCGTTAGCGGATCTTTTAGGCTAGTGGCCCTTTTTTAGGGCGCTGCGTAATGCTTGGAAGCGACTCGTCTTCCATTCGGCCCGTGCGTCCTCCCTGCATTAACATAAGGCTTCCATTATAAGAAAATCAGTCCTCCCTGCATTAACCAGTATATAAAAGGCAACAACACAAGCCTACTTAGGTCGCCCAAAAAAAGCAAAACAAAATTAAAAAAAAAACACGCAAAATACCACTGTCAAAATGTAAATATTGTTCGCTGCTTGGTAGGGCAAGAATCACAGTAATACCATTAAGTATGATTTGCTAGGCTATTTGAATACAATACACCATATGATTAGGATCTCAAGGTATGAAGCTAAAAAATTTGGTGCAAAATCATAAACACAAACCGATAGCTGCACCCTCATATCCTGCAAAGACAACTGCAACTGCTGGAGATAGTCAAAAGGCATTTAACAGACAACTGGACAACTATACGATATACGCAGGCAGTAAGGGATAATATATTATGATCAAACTCAACTTGGGCTTATGTCGTTCCTCTTATCGTTTTTTTATTCTTTTGCAGGAAATGGAAGGAGTGGTCGCAAATCGATGGCTGAGATGGTGAGCCACATAGCAACGCGAATAGTAAACGAGCAATGTTCTGTTTTTTATTTGATAGATAAGTTAGTAAATTTGATTAGGATGTGGGTGTAGAGGTATTAGTTTTTATGAAACAGGTCATTCTATATTCAACGTATTGCATTTCACATCAATTAAGAATAAGTTAATACGATATATATCCATTATTGAATTTATTATATTCAAATTCAAACTTAATTTAGCCCTTTTAGCTAGTAATAAAATTGTGTTATTCAACGAAACTAAACATTTAAAGTTTTTTATACTGAACATGTAAATGCTATTTAATTACAACAAAATGTAATTAATATTAAAAAAACCAAATGTGAAAAAGATCATGACACACATAAGTGTAATATGATGCAAATGGTAGGAGTTAATAATCATGTGGTAGAATAGAGTGAATAGAGTAGCCGGTCTCGTAGTACAGTCGTCAACTCGTACGACTTAACAACATGCCTGTCATGGGTTCAATCCCCAAATGGACCGTGCCGCCATACGTAGGACTGGCTATCCTGCTATGGGGGGAAATCATTTAGTCACTGAAAGCCAAGGCCACAAGTGGTACAGGCAGGCCTTGACCGACAACGGTTGTTGAGCCAAAGAAGAAGAAGAATAGAGTGAGAGGAACAATCGCTCACTCCTTCAGCTGATGATAACAGTTTTGAAGTTAATTGGCGGCTACGTGTGTTCGTTTCGATTACTTGTTTTGTTGTTGTGCTTTCTTCTGTAGATCTACGTCTTTTCAATTTTCCTCTTCATTTTCGGAAAGTAGATATGGTTTGGTGTATTGTAAGGTAGGCTTTAACATGGACAAGATATTGTTTACTATAACTTTTTTGTATAAAACTCCTGAACAAATGAATAAAACCAGTATAATTAAACATTATTAAGACCATCATCATGTTACTATTTCCACCAGAAGGTGACCCTAACAAAATAACGAAGAAAAAATCAACATATTAATGAATAATCAGGAAGATGTTTGAATGAATGACGTTTCTAATAATGGTGATGCTGGAAAGGCGCTGGACCTCGCTGGAAACCGAAAAACATACAGTAAAATGGCCATACCATCGGCGCTGAAGGGAACTAACGACGGCGTGAACGAAACATCGGACATGATATTGATCATGGTGTAGCCGTGTTTGTGAAAATATAAGTGAAGCAGTGAAGAGAGGAACTATATGCGATAAATAAGTTAAAAATTAGCATGTAACAGTAATAATGCGGATGAAATATTGGAGGCTATAAAAAGTGTTTATTTAAGGAATCCATGGAAACATTAGTCCATCGATTGAAACTTAAAAATAAAAAAAAGTCTAAATTTTTTTAACACAATTTTCGAAACTAAAAATAACATGCAAAAAGACATATGAGTCGTTTAACGGTAAATCGCAATGAAAATTGGAAAAATATCGTAATATCTTTATGGACAGAGCCACATGAAAAAACGGGTCAGTTCGCTAACAGAGCTTTCAGTACCTAGGGAACGATGGTGTTTGTAATGAAAATTAAGCGTATTTTAGGTGTTTCAGAACTGGTTACACCATAAACGTGTGAGTTTACAAATTGTATATGATATTTGATAAGTGGGTCTTTTCTATTTGGCGTAACGTCCTACGCGAACATGCCAAAAATTAAAACAAAGCTTAAATGTGTCGATACCTGTGCGTCAGATATATTCAGTAAAAAGTTGTGAAATTGCCTCATATCATAAAACAACAAATCTTTAACTGCCCATGAATAGTGCATGTAGTGCATGAAGATGTTCCTTTTCCGTTTGATGAAATACGAAGGCGATAATTTTCTTACACCTCACATAAATACAAAGTAAAAAATATAATATAGATTATAACTTTTAGTTTTTGAACATAGACCTACAACATTATTTTATAAATATTTCAATTAGAAGCAAAATTTTATGAAAAAAATAATACAATATTGTAAAAACGTATTATTTTTCCTTCAAAAAAATTATAAATGAAGATTCCATGTTTATGTTAGAAAAAAACTTGTACATGATTGTTTTGTGCAAGCTCAATAGTTTATAGGAGAAGCTGCTAAGCTGAATCACATACACAAATAATAAAAAAGTATTATAACAGTACAAAACACATCTTTGCTCTGAACCTCAAGTCAGGATTTTTATTTTAGATCAGGCCATCTCTGGTAGGATCTTCACAGTATACATTCTAATACCTCGATGATATTTATTGTTAAATTATATCTGTATTATTGTATTATAGCCAGGATACTCTAATAACCATTATACGTAACCTAATATACGTACATTTAATTTGATTTTGTGTTTTCAAAGTGTAAATTTTGAACAATTGAATAAGGAATGTACAGAGCCCATAGTTTACACATATATTACTCATAAGACATATAATAGATATCATATACGGTTTGATTTACGGTTACGAAACACGATATTAGAACGAGATTACTCAAAGTACTCAACGACGAATACTAAGTTAAGATATCCTTAAAAATACGGATAAGGTACGATGAGGTCCTTCGCTTTTTCTAATAGTTACCATAGTTTTATAAAACACTTAAAACAGGCCTAACTTTACGAAAATGTTACAGAAAGATGCGCCTTTTAAAATGAGCGAAACATTACAAAAGGCTTTGGAAAACTAGGAAATGAATTGAACCTCACGTCGAACAAATTTCGGTATAAATTAAGGATTTCATAATCATAACCGAAGCTTCGAAACAAACCTGAGGCGCAGTTCCAGCAAAAGTAACTAATGGCTATAAATGCAAGTAAGGCATACACAAAAGAAGAGATCTAATCCATCAACAATATAGGAGGAACTTATAGAATACTATAAAAACATGAAGAATTTAATTTGAGAAATTAATTACATAAATGGTAACATGAACGTATTATCAGACAAGGTGTCATGAATAAAACAAATCTAGGAATCTTGAACTCAAAAAAATAGCAAATCTACATACCCCACAACTACCTCTGTTAACGATTAAAATGTCGGATAACAATTAAAAACAATTTCGTTGTTGTCATCGTTTGAAATATTTCACAAGATTTGTTAACCTCTATGGGAGATACAATCACATTAAATGATAGAAAAAAAGAAATTCAACAATGAGCCTCGCAAAAAACACACATTACATGAAATCAAGAGAGAATTAATAGAACGAAAATTAAATGGAATACAACTATAAAAATAGAAAAACGAAGCAATCCAAAGTAATGTCACGATACGCTTGCACTGAAGAAATAACGTATCTTAAAAGATTGGGTGTGAATCACTAGAGAATACAGCCATAATAATATTAGCAAAACTGGAATGCATACAAGCCCACAAGCTATCATAAAAATGTACCATGATTCCCCAACATATAGAAATAAAGAGAAGACGCATTTAAACTAATTGTGACATCAATTTCGCGCTATGACGAATGCAATTATTATATTGAACAATGAATGTATATTTATTTTATGAATATATTACGATATCTGAATTATATAGAATGATATTTTACCACTTAGATGAGTTTGGTGAATCGCGTATACCTCAACAACTATTTGTTATACAAGATTTCCATGGTTTTCTGGTTGTTACTCGTAATTTGTTGGGTTCATGCTATAATTTATCCAACGTGGCACTCATATAGTTTAATACAATGGCACTATATACTATATGTGCGTTGTCATTGCCTGAATTACGAAATATGCATACTGTCACAATACTATGTAACTTAAAACATGAGCCGATAAATGGCCAAACATTATTACAAGACTATTTAATGAAATGTATTATTTTATGCAGATCACCTTAATGCATATAATCAGATAAGGGTACAGAGTAGCGTTCATGAAAAGAAGAAAATCATAATTCCATGCAATTATATTTGCGTATATTTTATTTATTGAAGATGATTGCGTGGCACGCGCAGAGGTCTTTGCAATATTAAAAATAAAATAAAACTTAAGATAACCTTACTTGCTATATATTTGAATACAGACATGAACATTTAAACGTGGTAACGGTAATATTGAAGACAAAAAAGCAGTAGAACTTATTGAAAGCTTTACACATTGAAATAATTGGATCATGAGCTCCTCTATAAGTACGAGTCCGGTCTATTTTGATCAGAAAATTTGAAATGTTGCTACGCTTTGGATGATTTGGATGATTGTCGACATCAGCATACCGAACCTAAGGTATAAATATAAGCCAATTGAAATAATACTGAGAGTCACGTTATAGCATTTGAATTGTATTAGGAAAGTAAACCCAATTTCCAACGTAGACAACTTAATGGTCGCGTGCTACTCATTGTACTGTACAAACCGCAATTACTAGTGAAAAAAAAATGCATGGACAATATTAGCAAAAGATGTACAAGTCATATAAAAAGAGGTGAAGAGCTTAAAAATAGATAACATACATAAGCAGGATTCAACGTTCAGAACACATTGTACAAAATTGTCCAACGTAGCAATATGTGATACTCATAGGAAATTGCGAGCACATGTATCGTATCTTGCAAAGTAACAATTTGCATATTCAACAGGGGATATGATAGGATTAAGCAGATGCAAGGTAAGCTGTAATGTGAGGTTCTCTGAAAAATCCATTCTTAGTTTATAAGCTTAAGTTCAAATTGATCTGATCTGGATCATTACGATATGGAATAAAACACACAAGCAAAACAATCATTGTGTTGTATGCATTTTACTCTATGCATCACAATTATTCAAGCCCAAAATGGACCGTGCCCCCATACATAGGACTGTCTATCCAGCTATAGCAATCAATAAGTCAAGCCCACTAGTTGTAAAGGCAAGCCCTGAATGACAACGGTTGATGTGCCAAAGAAGAATATCACAATTATTCACGTGTCATGTGCTAGGAAAAGCGTTGATGATAGTTCGTGTCCTATTCTAGGAATCTATATATTTGCTCATATTAGTTTCATTTGAAATTGCCATAGGCTGCTGATATCCACATAATGATTCTCAGTTAAAGAACAGTGATGGAGTGATTCTCAGTTAAAGAACACTTAAACGTCAAAACATGAAACATCCGGAAACTCACGAAGAAACATTTGTCGCAAATGTGCATTTTTCACACAAATTTAGGGTCTTTTGCCATAATTTCATTAGGATACTCATGGTTTTGTTTACGCTGCCATGGATCATATGATGACACAATTATTATTTTTTTGACATGATTTTTATGAAATATTATTGATTTATTGCTCGCCCTTAATTGTCCTTTTACCATATTTTCGCGTTTCTGAGTGTTTTACCATAGTTCCATTATAAGTAAATACATAGTGGTTCTAAAGTGGTTCTAGTCACAAAATCAGTAAAATAGGCAAATCTATATTTTTCAAGGATATTTTCGACGGATTGTATTGTTTTCACTAAAATATGCAACAGAAATGAGCTTCCTGTAAGTAATTTCAAGTAAGTAAGTAATACCGAGTAAAGGCCAAAGCTCGCATATCTAGATGAGTGAAATCGAGCCGTTTCCGGTGCGGGTTGACTAAAGTTGTTAAACAGTACTTTACCCATTTTTTCGTCAATCAAACTAATACATTTTTTTAGAACAAGCTGCGGAAGAATTCAATATTATGGAAGTAATCCACGCTATTCGTATAAAAACAGCTTTTAAACTAAGTGAAAATATAAATTATCATATTCATACTTAAAATCCACTTATCATATTCATACTTAAAATCCACTAAAACACATCTTTAACAATATTAATTGCATCATTATTGCTACATTTACCTTACTGTAAAACATATAGCGTTGTGATAATATCAGCAATATGGTCAGATCGTTCATTGTAAAGAAATGTTTTTATAATTCATGCTAGTGTAGTATTTACTGTCGTTTATGCTCCAGTGAACCAGAAAATACCAAAACTTGGCTCATCGAATGCTTGAATTCCGTTTCAAATGAAGCAGACATCAGCAGAAATTTAAATGACAGGCAGGCTTTAACCTTATCGTTCTTTTGACATGTTCAACTTTAAAGAAAGCTTATCTTCACCAGAAAAAAGAAAGCAATGTTATTTAAAAGAAACTTGCTGTGAAACAGGGTGTTTTTTCTTATCCCTGAAATTGATTCAAATTGAGTTGATTGAGAAGGAATTGAGCGAACAAAGTGTTGATTTTTTAAAAATAGGTGGAAGCAAAACTAATGCATTAGCATTATTTTGTATTTAAAGATAACCCACTTACTGCGATAAAAAATAAGTCATACACCCCGGCACGAAAGTCGTGAGCCTCGTGAGTATCGTTTTTCTGCTTCAATGCGAGAAATCTGATCTTTTGGAGAAAGACGATGGATGCAAAGCATCTCTTTCTCTTTCGCTCTCTTTCTATCTCTGTTTGTCATGCTTTCCGTTTAAGACTGGGCTATGGAGTTGAACAACCTAGAATAATAATGCTTCCATTGTCTGCCCAATCCTGGTATACATCGTAGCAGCTGCGACGATGATGTCTTCTGGCGTGTATCGTTAGTAGGCTTTGGAAGGCGTTCGCATACGAGCATTAGTCAGCATCGAGTTTTATGTGTCTGCATGCGTAAGTGCACCGTTTCTCTGGTCGAGCCGACGAGTCGCTTCGAGCAGTTGCTTCGGCGAGGGCTTTGCCTTGAACCTTGCGATCGGGTGAATTCGTCGACCAGCTATTGAACACAACGAAACGCCACCGTGTCGCTTAACATTCGCTTTAAATCACTCCTGCATCTTGTACGCAAAACATCGATGGAGCACCCGAATCAAGGTAGGCAATGGGCTCACTGCTGGCACTGGCAGATGGTAAATAATATAATATCTAATTGTGATTGCCCCTGTATGCACTTGTACACATACTAGAGCCTACGAAGCAAATGCAAGGCGAGTTCATCGAATGGAAGCCCTCCGAGCCGGGCGAGTGGCAGTTTTTATTCTTCGAGGACCAGGAGCTCAAACTTTCTCTGGACTCAGAAGAGGAGGGACAGGAAGCGATGCCATACAGCATGAAACAACCGCCCTATCTGTTGAACGATGTTTTGCGATGCGCTTGCTGCCACCAGTGCCAATTCCAGTGCTACGAGAACGATCTGCTGCTGACCTGCCAGTCGCATCCACGGTTGATTTGCTGGATGTGTGAAAAAGCGCCGGCCACACCGCCCAACACACTTCAAACGACGGCCGTGGCCGACTTTACGGATTCAGATAGCCTAACAGACACGAGCGAGCTTATCGAAACGGACGACAACGGAGAAGATTCACGGTTGATAGAAGGGTAGTTTTTTTTTAAAATAATTTTCAAGTTATTCACGAGCAACAGTTCGCACTACATCTTCCTTTGATGTGGCGCACCGTCGTCCTTATTAGCTAATAATGGATATATTTATATCTGTATATAAAAACAAATTCATAATGTATTATAATAAATAAAAAACTTTTGCTTTTTAATATAAAATAATTGTGCTTTCTACGATAGCCTTATATTACTTTAAAAAAAACTGTTGTACGTTGTTAACATGATCGCTATTACCATTTCATCAATGAAAAATCTAGATGAAATCAAATCCATACACATCATAAAACTGTTGCACACCCGATTTGTTGATACAAAATCGTAAGTCTTTCGGCAATACAAAACGAGGCGATAATCGGAGAACCAGTCTCTTGCATCGCATGACTCACTCTACACAGGTATTTTGCATGGGGAGCGGGTTGAAAATTTTTTACTCTTGGCATCACATTCTCCAGCTGATTTTCCGCTGCAATCGGAGCTATTCTCGGGTCGGCTGGAAAGCTGTGATTCTGCATACTCCGCAACAAACCGGTTCCTCCGTTTCACATGGTTTCGTTTGGATCCTTTCACGTTCTCCTCTTGGGTCGCTTCGTCCAACCGACCGGCCCCCTGCGAGATGTAATCTCGAGATGTAAACCATAACGCATGCCTAGTCGAACGAGTCATGGTCATACAGCCGCCTGTGTGCAAGCATCTTTGATTTTTACATAACATTTTTCATTTCAGTTACGCTTTTTGTGTACAGCTGATGATGTCCGACAATAGATCTAAAGAATTAATTTTAAACCTCCATCATTTTCGAGATTTAATAGTTGATAACGTGCTTTAAGTTTAACTAGAATCGTCAGCTATTCCTCTTTTTGCTTTTTTAGTCTTTTTGCCATCCTGTTCATGATTTCCTGATTTCTCTGATTTCGTCTGAGCTCGATGTATTTGTGTACAAAGTTTCGAAGATAGCTAACAGAAATATGATTATGAAGCTGAAATTTGATCAGTGCCAGACAATTGCGCGAGCTACTCATAGATGACGGTGTTTAACGCAAACAGGAAGATCGCCCTTTAGTCGCGTTGGTTTTACGACCACTGCACCTCAGCCCTATCTTTTCTCATATTACTCATGCATATTTGTGTGAGACTGTGTGCGGAAGCCATGCAATCGTGTCGAGGAGATAAATGGTGTTATTTTGATCGCCGCTACATTCGATGCGTTTAGATGGAGCTTTTTTTACATCTCTTCTTAAACTCAATGTGAGTGTGTACGTACAGATCTTCCGCTGTCCGTGAACTATCCGCGTGAAAAAATGAACATACTGCTGACTTATTCGTTGTTGTATGTCTTTGTTTGGCGTCACTTTGAACCGATTGGCTTCGCATGTCACTTGCATCTTATCTGCAATCTATTTCCTAGCATCTTTTGTGCTGGGCTTTTCCTCCTACCAATTTCCCGTAGAGTTCCGACCTCGCTTGTCCCACGGTATCCATCGCGCCGAAGTGCCAACACATCGAACGAAAAAGGGCGTACCCTCGCAAACCGATTACGATACGACTCACCATTGCAAGCTACGCAGCACTCTGGCGTACAAAGTTGCAGACCATGGCTATGGTCTGGCTCATGGCAATAACAACGAGTTAATTAAACAAGAAACTGGCCAATCACTAAGAGCCGCACGAAATCCCATCAGCGCTTATACACCTACGCGTTCTCTGAATCGTGCATTCGTCCTGTCGTATCATATTCACCTGATTAAGCTGTTGCATAAGAGCGTGAATGTGTGCACAATCACGACCAACACAATTGGCGATTAGATGGAAAAAGAGAACACCTGCAGTGCAATGGCTATGATTCATAATAACCAGCTATATTTCCTGAGTAGCCAATTCTACAATTTACAAAAGCCAAGGAGTACTTGATACTTTGCAAAAAGAATTTAAAAATGATAAATAAGTTTATCAGGTTTACTTTATTTGTATAATCAAGTCGTCTCGTCGACGAGTTGATGAATTTTGTAGGTTCATTTGTATGGAAAAGTTAACTTTGGAGTTAATTTTCTCAACTCAAATCTTATAGATTTCAGAATAGAATAAGCCTACTATAGATGATTAAAAATTTCAAAATATAACTTGAAAATATGTGGGTCAAAGCAAATTTTGGTTTTTGAATGATACTCTAATTTATGGGCATTTAAGGGTGTAGATGAGGTATTCAATAAAAAAGAAAAAGAAGTATTGGTTGCAAAAGTCAAGCACAACATAAGCTTATTTATCTTATTTTTTATTATTTTGGCTTTTATAAATTATACACATATGTTTGTTTTATTGAGCTTCGGTAAAATTTTACTGATTTTTTTTGGGCTGAAGTTTCAGTAATCTTTTCAGTAAAAAGAATGTTTACTGAATCATTCAGTAATGTCTGATGCTCATTAAAATGACAGCTCGTTTACTGAAATCGCAGTAAAGCCATTATGATATTACTGATTTTTCAGTAGTTAGTAGTGATTAAAAAATGACGAAATATTTATTTTAAATTGACTTTTTATTGATGCGCAAAGATTGCCAGTCCCTCTTTTAATTTGGATAAATGTTTGGTTTTTGTTTTATACAGTTTAATATTTTGTCGCAACAAGTGTTGATGGTTCAGTAAGCGCTCATAGACACCACCAAATTTCAGCAAGCACAGTGAATTGTAGCCAACATTATACACGCCAACACGGCTGGCTTTTTACACATCACGAGCGCACCGCGTTGTTTTGTTTTGATGTTTTGACTGACAGGTCGATTTGACAGAATGAATAGCTGCATTTTCAGTCATTTGTTTTACTGATATTCAGTGAAACGACCAATTTGACACTGATTTTACTGATTTTTAGTAAAATGTGTATTACTGAAATGCATTCAGTAAATTGCGTTACTGAAAATCAGCAAAACAAAAAAAAAATTATGCTGAAAATCAGTAAAATATTCTATAACTGAACCGTTTCAGTACAAAACTTTACTGAAGCATGATGATAAAATTTGCTGTGTAGCCATTGCACTGCAGGTGTTCATTCTCTTCTTTCATCTAATTGCCAATTGCGTTGGTCGTGATTGTGCACACATTCACGATCTTATGCAACAGCTTAATCAGGTGAATATGATACGACGGGACGAATGCACTCTTCAGAGAACGCGTAGGTGTATACGCGCTGATGGGATTTCGTGCGGCGCTTAGCGATTGGCCAGTTTCTTGTTTAATTAACTCGTTGTTATTGCCATGAGCCAGACCATAGCCATGGTCTGCAACTTTGTACGCCAGAGTGCTGCGTAGCTTGCAATGGTGAGTCGTATCGTAATCGGTTTGCGAGGGTACGCCCTTTTTCGTTCGATGTGTTGGCACTTCGGCGCGATGGATACCGTGGGACAAGCGAGGTCGGAACTCTACGGGAAATTGGTTGGAGGAAAAGCCCAGCACAAAAGATGCTAGGAAATAGATTGCAGATAAGATGCAAGTGACATGCGAAGCCAATCGGTTCAAAGTGACGCCAAACAAAGACATACAACAACGAATAAGTCAGCAGTATGTTCATTTTTTCACGCGGATAGTTCACGGACAGCGGAAGATCTGTACGTACACACTCACATTGAGTTTAAGAAGAGATGTAAAAAAAGCTCCATCTAAACGCATCGAATGTAGCGGCGATCAAAATAACACCATTTATCTCCTCGACACGATTGCATGGCTTCCGCACACAGTCTCACACAAATATGCATGAGTAATATGAGAAAAGATAGGGCTGAGGTGCAGTGGTCGTAAAACCAACGCGACTAAAGGGCGATCTTCCTGTTTGCGTTAAACACCGTCATCTATGAGTAGCTCGCGCAATTGTCTGGCACTGATCAAATTTCAGCTTCATAATCATATTTCTGATAGCTATCTTCGAAACTTTGTACACAAATAAATCGAGCTCAGACGAAATCAGAGAAATCAGGAAATCATGAACAGGATGGCAAAAAGACTAAAAAAGCAAAAAGAGGAATAGCTGTACACAAAAAGCGTAACTGAAATGAAAAATGTTATGTAAAAATCAAAGGTGCTTGCACACTGGTGGCTGTGTGACCATGACTCGTTCGACTAGGCATGCGTCATGGGACACAATTTATGACATGGAATTAGCTGCTCGATTACATCTCGCAGGGGGCCGGTCGGTTGGACGAAGCGACCCAAGAGGAGAACGTGAAAGGATCCAAACGAAACCATGTGAAACGGAGGAACCGGTTTGTTGCGGAGTATGCAGAATCACAGCTTTCCAACCGACCCGAGAATAGCTCCGATTGCAGCGGAAAATCAGCTGGAGAATGCATGGAGAATGTGATGCTAAGAGTAAATAATTTTCAACCCGCACCCCATGCAAAATACCTGTGTAGAATGAGTCATGCGATGCTCGAGACCGGTTCTCCGATTATCGTTTCGTTTCAGTTTGTATTGAGGTGGTAGGTAGTAGATGGTGCCGCTGTTTTAGCATTACATACTGAAAAATATGTATCGTTTTGCTTTTGGCTTTTTTCTTGTCTGAACCAGTTTAAGAAAATGCTAGAGTTTTCGCTCGAGTGTAATATTTTTCATTGGTCTAAAATACAACATGCTCTCGAGTTCCAGAGATAGAAGTGTCAAATTGTGTATGATGGCTCATGCAGTGGCCTGGTGATCGTTGACTGGTGGTGATCGGGGCCCTACCGACCATTGATGCTGCATGATTGGAGGGTGTGAAGGAAACTTTATGACAAATCGGCAATCTATGTTTTTTTTGTGCAAACGTTAAGTAATTACTTACCCCCGAGCATCTAGGTACAGACTAACAAGCATTCTCATATTAATCAGACTGCGAATACCAGAGATAACAGGAGCAGATTGCTCAAAAACAAACAGTTATACATCTATCAGAGTACCATTACTTACTCCTGTAATTGTGTCTTTTTCAAAAAATTCTGCGATTTGCATTCCGAAACCATTGACAGCTAACAAATTATTACAAATTATTATTATTAACAAATTATTGTTAACAAATTATTAGTAGACAAATTATTGAAATCACCTCAGCCAAGTTTCCGAACATGGACGCTGGTTTTGCTAATCTAATACGAAGGAAGCATAGGTGCTGTACACTTGATAGAAAGCGATATGTAACAAAAGCCAGTCGTTGTAGTGGCCATGCGAAAGCATGGGTGTACAATTTATTTTTCTGGTTTTATTTTTAGCATCAATGACGCTTGCAGCAGCGAGTACATAAAGAGGACAATTTTATGACATTGAAGCTAGTTTCAAGGGATGGATGTATGGCCCAAGTGAAGCTATTGCTGCTGCTAAGGTAGAGATTTGCTAGCGTCCCAACATCCGCTCCCAGCAGTGCGAGTGAACCAAAACCTGTATGGGAGGGTAGTAGTAGGGCAGTTAGTTGTTGACATATCTGGACACATCACAGCTAGTAGCGTTACACCGGCACTTACATTTCTCTTTCGCACTACGATCGGGCACGTTCCAACGCGACCAGAGTACTTGCACTTGTTACATACAGCACGCAAAGGTCGCTCGCAAAAATCACAGCGACTTTTGGGCGACACAAAAACTGCAAAAGAGAGACACGGGATGGGGGCCAGTTAGCAAAATGCACCACAAAAGCATACGACACCGCACCACAATGCGGGCATTAAATTCTCACTTGTCCAGTATGCTTTCTGCATCGTGCTGCGATCGGCCGAGTGTGGGATGAATGAAATCGTGTTGCCACAACACAGGAACAAAAACACAGTCAAACAAAACTAATCCGTGACACGCACCGTAGGGCCCGATGGTTGAATGTGGAATGAATTAGCGCTCACGAGCGCAGGTGCGGTTCGACACAAGGGTCAAATTGGGAGTGCCTGCGGCGATGACAGCTTGTGTGCGTGAAACTTCATATAGAATAGCTTAAGAAAGAGAGATAGCGAAAGGGTTACTGGAATAGAGAGAGAGAGAGAGAGAGAGAGAGAGAGAGAGAGAGAGAGAGAGAGAGAGAGAGAGAGAGAGAGAGAGAGAGAGAGAGGGAATAGGGGGAGAGAGAGAGAGAGAGAGAGAGAGAGAGAGAGAGAGAGAGAGAGAGAGAGAGAGAGAGAGAGAGAGAGAGAGAGAGAGAGGGAATAGGGGGAGAGAGAGAGAGAGAGAGAGAGAGAGAGAGAGAGAGAGAGAGAGAGAGAGAGAGAAAGATATAGTGAGAGAGAGAAAGAATATCCGTACGAAACACACAAACGGAACGATATTGATGTGCCTGTTGCGCGTATATCTTTTTGGTAACTGGTATAAAGGAAGGAACTGATAGATTTCCCGTGAGTTGAACATGTCACTCTTGCGATTTCGCAAATTCGCGGAAATTCGCGTCCATAAAATGGGATGGCAATATTTTTTTCATTCATCATCGTGTCATTGCATCACAATCAAGCGAGGACAAGGCAACCGATGGGTGAAAGTCAGCCCCACACATTCAGCCTGGACAATCAATGGATGAATTTGCAATCAATGGATGCTTTTACTCATTTGCTTGCCTCTTCTTCTTAGTGGAAGGTGTATTGTTATGTCTAAACGTATTTTATTTTCTATGCACCTGTCCAACCCTTCCCGAGTTTATCGCCGGAGCTCTTAGCCCTCATACGTAGGCCTGACTATCCTGCTATGGGTAATGAACAAATCACATACATCCAAGCCCATTAGCCCAGTGCAGGCATCCCTTTACCGACAACGGCTGTTGTGCCAATGAAGCAGAAGAAGCTTTTAGTATTGTTATGTCAAGTCGGCAAATGTCAATTTGAGTTGAAGCACTTTACCTTCTTATTTCCATACAGCTTAGCGGTGGCGGATTAAGACGAGAGGAGGCCCTAAGCGGTCATGCGAATGAACATAGTTTGAACAATGCGGCCGCTTAGTTCGCTTAGGGCTTAATCCGCCCCTGCACCTTGGCCTTAGGTCTCACTATTATACTGCAAATATTAATTGCATCCACAATATCCTCTCTTCCCAATCACCTGGCGTCATTGTTACTGCTTCGTGCCCCCACACCCCAGAGACATCGGTTGGAAGGGATGTAGTGGGTTGGAAGTATTGAGAGAATATACCGTGTGGCAGAGAATGAGTACTACAGAGTGTATGTGTGTGTGAGAGAGAGAGAGAGAGAGAGAGAGATAGAGAAAAAGAGAAAGAAAGAGGATGAGTGTATGTGTATGTGTGTGTGTTTGTTCGAGAGAGTGTATCGAGACCAAGGTGTTATAAATGACAAGGTGAAGTTGTTCAGAGCAAAATGACATTTCTCGACTTGACATTTCTCCTCCGGGGGCTCTGGTATAAAAATCGTGGAGGGCTGGTGCGGGGTCAAAGTGGGTATAGGGACTAGGTGGGCTTATAGGTTTGGCGGGAAGGCCATATTGGACGAACGAATGACAGGAGGGGATTCGATTGTGATACGTAGTTTTTCACCCACACTACGACACATCATCCAAAATAGCCATTGGAATTCACACGCATACATCAACAAATGATCGAATCCCCTCCTGTCATTTCGTTTTCATTTTTCTACAGTACGGCTGTCAATTTGTTCGGGATAAGCCCACCTGTATAATAAACCCACTTTGTGCGGGGTAATGAAATTTGTATGCAGAGAATGACAGATGTCCCCCACAATGTCGCCCAGCAAAAGCGATAAAAATCAACCTTCTAAATACATTATCCTTGATCGAGACGTACAAACTTCTGAGAAGATGCCGCTCCAGTGGACGAGTTCCAGTGGAGCAGAGACATCGCTTTTTTCGCCCCATGCTGACGACGTGTTAGACGTGAGCCGTACGCGCTGCTTGCTTATTCCTTAGTGTATGTGTGCGTGTGTGTGGAAGTATTACGGTACAAATTTTGGCGAAAATTCGATCAGTACCGATACAGAACAACTGTGCAGACAAAATGGGCAATCCCAACGCTGGACCGTGCGGTATGCGCTTGGCCCAAGGCGATGGTAAATATTTTTTATTAGCGATAGGAGCGCAGCTCACTCTTCTCTATTGTACGTTTTATTTTTGCTTTGGTTAATTTCTGCTTTCCTCTACAGCAGCCCTTCGCAGACTGCTAGGGCTGTGCATTTTCTGCCATGACGTCGTTATCTCCGCGTGCAGGATGTGCGTTCAATATAATGGACCTTCAATGCGTATATGCCCCTACGACGTGTTGCATGACGGGGTAGGTAAAGAAGGGAGGGTGTCCATACTAGAGCGATAACCAACTATCACCTCCATCACCACCATAACACAGCACAAATAATTTGGTTTTTCTATTTTTACAAATACAGGAGCGATTCCATGTGCATTGTGCGAAGCGTGCGCGAGCTATATTTTTTTGAGACGACGGCAGCAGGATTTTTGGCAGCGGGATGGAAGTTCGGCAAAGTAAAAAACAACATACATATGCACTAACCAAACCCGAACTACAGCAGAGTGCGAGAAAGTACACCAAAAAGAGATACGCGCAACAGGCACATCAATATCGTTCCGTTTGTGTGTTTCGTACGGATATTTCTAGCGTTCGACAGTAAGGAGTTCTTTCGACACTCAATAGTTCTACGCTGGCCGAACCTTCTAACATATCCCATGCAAATTGCTTGATGCTGAATTTAATTTAAAACAAGCAATTATTTACGAATAAACTGATACTACCAGAAGACAGCACTAGTCTTTTCTTCGATGCTTCAGTTTCATTAACCTGGTAGACGAATGATTTGGGAAACATTTCATGTAAACGCTTTGTACTTTGATGCTCTTCTGTAAAGCTTTCGTAATCGCCGTAATCGTAATCGGCTTGATTGATGGTAAAAGTGGGGAACTTTTCTGAGCAGACAACAGCAATAGCGAATGGTAGGTCTGGTAGTAAAAAAAATAAAAATAAAATAAAAAACAACTCATCCGGAGCAGCTCCAATGACGTCTATTATTCAGCGCGTCTGCAAACTTGTTATTAATAGCAGTTCTTCAATTCTTCAGTTTAATGGTATTTCTCCCCCGGGGCATCTGGGGGATGGAAAAGCTCGCATTTACCCTTATTTGGGGAGCGTTCCAGTGCAGCACACAAACGAAAAAAAAATATCTCCAGACAGTGAGTGTCTCTGATATTAAGATTTATTATACCTAGCGTCTGATGCTACGTTTTAGTACCTTTACCTTTGCTGTGCATCTGGTTTTCTGACGGTCTTTCTGCCTTTAGATGCAGTGGTTTTGAAATATTGCGCTTTATGTTGGTTCTCCAGCGCATCGTTGCGGTAGTTGGCACCATTCTATGGTTCCTCCAGAGCGGGGTGCTTCATTCCGAAAGCGATTATGACGGCTTCTTTTCCAGATCGGGCGGAAAGCTATGCTGCAAATGAGATCACTCAGGACATCGCAGGTTTTCAGTTAAGGTAGATCATTTACATTTGCATTATTCTCAGTACAACTACAACATTCAGAGTCAAGGTCACGCTCCGTAACCAGTATGGCGATTTTATTCAATTTTAAACCTATCAATCAGCTAAGCCCATCAGTTGTACAGACAGTCCTTGACCGACAACGGATGTTGTGCCAAAGAAGACGAAGTAGATGAAGGGTAAGAATAAGGAGAAGAAGAAGAAGAAGAAGAAGAAGAAGAAGAAGAAGAAAAAGAAGAAAAAGAAGAAGAAGAAGAAGAAAAAGAAAAAGAAAAAGAAGAAGAATAATTATAAAAAAAATAATAATAATAATATTAATAATAATAATAATAATAATAATAATAATAATAATAATAATATAAATAATAACAATAATAAAAATAAAAATAATAATACTTATATAAATAATAACAATAATAATAATAAAAATAATAATACTAATATAAATAATAACAATAATAAAAATAAAAATAATAATAATAATAATAATAATAATTATTATTAATATAATAATAATAATAAGAAAAAGAAGAAGAAGAAGAAGAAACAACTTATCAATCTTTCACCGTAAAGCCTCCCATTTGTGCTGTGATTCCAATTACATATTTTCTATTGTTTCTGTAATTTATTTTTATTCGTTTCTTCTGTTGCGTGTTTGCTTACCACAATACAATCTTTGATATGAACGATATAATTCAGCTGTTAATTTTGATATATTTTTGAAGCTAAAGCTAAAACAGTTTAAGCTATTTGAGTTTTCAAAATCTGATCCTGTTTGTCTTGTCGATTACCATCGATCGTTGCAGAGAGCTATCTCGCGCCTTTTTTGTAAGCAATGGCTTAAATTCGATAGCAGCTTCCACCATTAACGTTACTACTCTGGGCTGTTTTGCCGCAGAAGATGAGTCAGTCGAAGTATTAGAAGGCCGTTTATTATTTGAATTGAGGTATTCATTGTTGGTTTTTGGTCGTAGCTCCTGATCTTCAAAGAAGGAAAATTGTAGATCTCCGGGTTTCGAGCACTTCCAGGGCGGAAGAGCCTCGTTGCTTAACTTGTTGCCTTTACTAAATGCTGATTAGAATAATGTAAATATTAGGTGTGCTCAGAAATACGTAAAACACTTTACACTTACAGTCCATGGTCGGATATTTGTGTAGCGCGTTATTGCAGTTATCGTAGGAGCTTTGTCCGTCCTTTCGACACAGTGGATAGAGAGCAAATGAGCTCGCTGAAGCATCACACGTGTTCCGACCTTCAAAAACAATCCCGTTGTCATTGAGGTTTGACGTTCAGCCAAGAAAGCTCTCTGCAAAAGGGCGAATGGGGAATGGCAGACAAGGCGAAATTGGAATTCGAATTTCCGTACCGCACCTCCACTGGAAACGATTCCGGTTCGAACTGAACTGGACAGAACTCTTCTGCGATAAGGATAGTATGCTGCTGAATTATATAAGTTGGAGTGACACAAAATAAAACAGAGTTGCTTGAGTTCTCATCGAAACAACAAACTTCTTTTCAATCTGATTTATCACGACGAGACAGACTCTCCCCTCTAAATACTAACATGGTATAGACAAAGAACGACCCGCTAAAAAACTCACCCTTATACTTTTTCAACGGTCATATGATACCAAGGACAGGTGAGATAACATGAAGTCGACCATATGTGTGTAAATGTGTGAAACAAACACAGCTTTGAAAAATGTTGTTTAAATTTAATTCAAATTCATTAAATTATTTGCTTAGAACAGTCTATTGAGCTGAATGTACAGTGTCTTTACAGTACGGTGGCTAAAACATGAGGCTTTCCACATTGTTTTATCTGATTTGGCGAAAACATTATTTCTTAAACCTGTTTTTGTTAAACCTAATTGGCAGAGATTGTTTAAATACATAACTAGTTCTATTTAAATTCTTGAGTTCTATTTAAAAGTGAGAGTGTTCTATATTCGTGATCGTACCGGTACATATAATGTTTTATTGCGGTATCTGTTTTAGACGTACAGGTGTTTAGTCTCTAATGGTGCGTCCGAACCGTTGTCGTTTAAAAAGACGCGACAGCAGCAATGTCACACGGATACACGTAAGAGTTACAGTAAGAGCTAGAGACATTAAAGCGACGAATGTGATTCTCATACTTTGCTAATCCTGTTGTATGAGACGCGTTGAACCATCAACGACAATTCCATGATTGCAAATATTCACAGACACTCACTGTTATGCTGTAAACACACGTTCATTTTATTGACCAGTTGTCAAGATGTACCGGTAAATGTGATTTGAAACATGCAACGAACAAACATATAACGATGAGTACTGGATGACAAGACTTGATCAATATTGTACAAACATGCATATTAGCACGGAAGAAACACTTGTGCTTACCTGTTGCTGTTAGAGGCTGTATTGCAAACATGCGATTTGATGGCGAATTGCTAAAGAAGAGAAGCTCTAACTGCGACCAGTGGAATCCGGTTCATCGGCGTCTATCACTGACCTTCTAGGTTAGTATATGTCAAAAGACTTATCAAAAGACTAGGTTAGTATATGGCATACTCCGACCGAGCATTAATTCATAGTACGATCGGGTTAGTAAAGTTGAGTATTTTAGAGTTAAAAAAAAAAATATTCGGAAAGAACGGATTTGGGCGTATTGCTTAGCAAAAAATTACATTAATACAAAGGGAAAAGATTTACAGTCAAGTTTGTAAAATGAATTACTTACCATCATCAAAGAGGTGTTTTCAAGGAACACGTACTTTTGTGTTTAATTTTTTTTTTACCGATTGGTTGGCAAGTTGCCATTGCAGAAGGAAGGTGAAAGATGAAAGCACGATGTATCAACATTCAATAAATCATAATTTGGAAAAAATAAAAATTGTTGATGTAAATATTTTGTTTAATTTATTCTCCTCATTATCTCACATAATCTCACACACGTAAGGGTTGCAGAACCCTGGAATTGTCAACTTAAACATGCAGTGGTTTGCTGTGCGCTTGTTCAGCAGTGCAATCGTTCTTTACACTCGGGGCGGTCGCTTTCTGCTGTTTCGCTTCCAAAACGTTGATTCTATATTCTTGCAGAGTGGAATAGTGTTTTTATGCGGCTGTGGCTTCTATCATCTAACGTCTTTTTAAACTCTCACGCCCTTCAAATACTGAATATGGAGCTGAAGCTGAGTCAAGGTACAAAGGGGTTGTTCTAACTACCCGTAGGAAGCTGAAAGATTTGTTTCATGATAAATCGTGTTTACAGCGCTCGTGTCCGGTAGAGCGGCCGATGAGTCGGAAGAGTTGCAGTTTCTGTATTTCGAGGACCAAGAGCTGAAACTAGACGAACAACGGGACAAAGAGGAAAACAAGCAGCCACAGCAAAATGTGAAATTGTGCTATGAACCTGGTAGTCAGTACTGTACCTTTTGCATGACCACGTTAATGCGTGAGGGTCACGTGGCGGGGGAGTCGTGCAACTTCCGGTTTTGTGGCAAATACGACAGGCAGATCTGTGAGCCAATCATCAAAGTAAAATCAGAAGAATATGAAAATAAGGAGCCAGAAAAGGATAAAGCGAAATGAGGGAAAGAGACGCGACGCAGCACACGCATACGTGCCATGTAGTCGAATGTTGTGCAATGGTCAACATACACCCACCGACTGTCGAGCGTTCGATATAATTGTACGTATCCCAAGAAAACCACAGGGCAACTAGTGTTTTCGATTGGTTTTCCAGCAACGGAAAGGCTAGGGCAAGGATAGCCTAGGTTGTTTTTTGTATGGCCGTTGCCATGTAGGTGATTCTCGTTTATCTCTTCGACTTCTTCAACTCGTGTTTTTTCGCAGGTTCGCAGGGACTTTTTGCGCAGGTGCGATAGGGCGTAGTGCTATTATTTGTATTTAATGTTTTCCTCAATCGACCAACCGTATGTGTGATGATTGCAGGGGTAGAACCCTCCGTTTATGAGAAAGCTCTCTTTGTTTGGTGTGACTCCGCCCGACGTTGTCTACAATCAACTCCTTGTTGGGTAAAACATAATCGCTAAAGAAGCATCACTAGAAAGATTTCAGTTAAGGGAGGATACGTTGTTCTGTCATTCACTCTTTAGGTTACAATGGCTTTATGAGGAGAATACTTACTTACTTATTTATCCGGCGCTATAACCGTTTTGCGATCTTCAGGACCTGCTTCAGGAGTGTCCGAAACCGCTAAACCATTGGTCTATTGTGGGCCAAAAAGGTAAAACAGATGACATGACCAACCGTGAAAAACTGTTTGTAGCGCTGGAGAAAGTCTGGATAAATTTAAACCCTCAACACATTCAAACCTCGTTGAAAGTATGTCACCTCGCTGTCAAACTGTTATTGAAGCGTGAGATGGTCATAAAAACTATTGGTTATAGTAATTATAATTTATTGATTCTCAAAGTGCGCACTTTACTTTGTCTATCTGAAAAATGAATTACGCTGCTATTAGATCAAACTTCTAGAAATATATGTAACATCACCAAGGTATTAATTTTGAACTTACAAAATGCTATAATTTCTCAAAAGAAAGCTTACTAAAATATCCAATGCAAGAATAGTTATAGCGATGTTTATATATGAATAACAAGTGCTTATTTATGTTTGTCTAGTACTGGTACTGTTCATTAACTATATTTTGGCTGAACGTGATATCTGAAATACGCCAAAGTCGGTTTTACGTTAATGTCTATGGAACGCATTATTCGCGTAATACAGAAAATCTGTTTTGTTGTTAGAACATCGTTTGAATGAGTGATGCTTATTTTAATGTCTATCGTTTTTTGAAAACAACTGAACACTTCAGAGCTAGATTTAGCATCAGGTATGTATCTCCATGCATCTACATGTGTTTCGAGTACGGGCACGAGTACGCCCAGGGCTGCAGTTACACAATGTGCACATGAAGGCGGTGAAAGTGTGCTCTTACGGTTCCGATATATCAAACCCAAACCGTAGACAGTAAAGTGGCAAAAGTGAAGGCAAGTACATCAAAATAGAACATGTGAAATAACATTACGAGAAGCAACGCGTTTTGAAATACACAGCGTGGGCGTCAAAATACGGCACACACGGCTGGTTGGCCCGCTAGATAGTGATATTTGTAATGCATTTTTATTGCGCTAGAAACTAAAACCTACCAGCCAGTGTTTTCTGGCATTCATAATATAGGCGTTTTGCCGCAAATTTATCCTCCAGACTAACAATGCACTGTAACACGTAGTTTGTTACGTAAGCGTCAGTACAGTAAGCGTAACTTTTTGTCTAATGCTTCTAGTTATTTAATGTAGGGTTAAAAATGTTTGTCACTAGCAGCTATAAAGCGTTAGAGCTCTTACACACCACACGAATGTGACAATTGGCGCGTTCGACAAATTTATCTCATTTCCAAATTTATGAATGAAAAATCAGGCAGTTCGTGGTGCTGTCGCACGCTGCAGGTGTGAACGTAATACGAACTTTGATGGTTACACGTTCAAAGCAAAAAAAAAAAAAAAAACATTGTAAAAACAGGTGTTTTTAAATTATTTTGGTTAGTGTTAATGTTTGCAACGGTAGCAAGCAATTATATTTAGAATATATTATTAAGCAATTATATTTAACATACATTTTTTGTTAGGTCACAAATCATTTTAACTGTCTAGATTGCGAGTGCGCCGAGATTGTGTGTTTATTTCGGAAAATTAATCTACAGCCGTACTGAGCTATGGTCGCCAAACGCGCTAATTTTAACATTCGTCCGGTAACAAAGAGCTCTTATGCAAACATCATCCACGGAGTGCTGTGCAATAATTCCGTAAAATTGAATTTTTTTAACTAGAGTATGCTATCTCCCTTCTCCCCCAACCTGTCACGATCAACCACTCTAATGCTCTCTTCATTCTCTCTTGCTTGCTCTCTCTCTCTCTCTCTCTCCCTCCCTCTATATTTCTCTCTCTTTTCCTCTGTACCACTATCTCGTCTGTATCTGTCTCACCATCAAGCTAAAAAACATTTTCACACACACACACACACACACACACACACACACACACCTATACAACTTAACATTTCGTTAGGCTCGGATCACGACAACTCGTATGGGTACCGCCGGTGGCTAGACGGTCCTAGAACGGATGCATTGTGCCGTCGCGTTTTTTTTTATTTTTTTTATTAGCAGCAGTGTACCCCGCGTTCTTCTGAGCAGCACCAGCGAAAAAGAAACAGAAACAGATCAATGCGCACTGTACAACAAACACACTATCGCGCTTTGTCCACGTCCGGAAAAATTCCACTTAAACGCAAAAGGTATCTTCAATAGCGTCCATATGTCTTCATTGTGGGGAATTAGACAGCCGCAGCGGATGTTTTTTGCCAATTTTGTTTTTTTTTCTGCACGCATGATTACCACTACCTTTGCGAACACATGCACACACACACACATTGAGGCAAGCGCAGGCAATATATCGCACAGCTACATCGGAAGATATCACTAACTGAAATTCCAAGAAGCTTTCTTAAGGATGCTGCGAAACCAATCGCCTCTCGCTCGCACACACGCTCGCTCGTTCGCTCGCTCTCTCGCTTTCTCGCACGGTGGCGAGGCTCTCTCGCAGTGTGGCCCTCGAACGCGCGTGGAGTCGGCGGTTCGTGTGTGGTTGCTCCAGTATTAGTGCGTAAGGTTACACTCAATCGCACCATCGAAGTGAAAACTGAAGGAAGCGCACACCCATCATAAATGCGCAAGAGCTTGAAGCGGCCGGTGATTGTATAGAAGCGCCGTTAAAAGTTCTCCGGCGGTGCAGTTCCAGTGCTTTGTGGTTAGAAAATAGCATTGTGTGGTGAAGGGATTCAAAATACAACGTAATACAACGGGAGGGTTTTGGGGTTTTTTTTTGCATCAAGATCATGGACAACCATCATCATTTATTCCCACTCTTTTCCTGGGCATTGTTACGTACGCTGAAGGCCTGACCCGTCTGTCTGCGATTATGACAATGTTCTGATCGCGTGTTCTGTGTTTTTGTGTGAGTGCGTGTGTGTGTTTGCGTGTTTTACAAAGAGGAGGAATCTTCTTAGACTCCCATTGTCACACGGGCCATCCCGTTAGCATGCGATTCTTACACAGTGAAGTCCCTCCTTTGGTCATACACCCCATTGCTGCACATCGTTTCAACGCCACATCTTCAAATATTAGTGCGGGCATACATAATTTTTTTCCTTAGTGATTCTGATCTGCCAAAGTCATTCTGTTGCGCCGGTTCTCCTTACGCGTCCAAATACGCGCCAAAATTGCAAAAGTGTTGCACAGGCGAGCAATAACCGCGCTAATTAGGATACATTTCGAATTATACTTATCGTAATTTAATATTGTTTACAGTCGAGTGAGTTGTATTTGATGATGCCGCGACATTTCAACTGAAGGAGAGATTCGATGTTTGCCATACCCATTCGGATGTTCCCTGATTGTTCTGCTTAGTGGCTGTTTCAATTGGTTTTGTATGTGTGTGCTCACGTTGATTTTTTTTCGTGACTGAATTCGTTGCTGTCGTTGTGTTCTTTTTTTATATCATTCTTAATTTTGCATCCATATTCTTGCCTGCTACATTGGGCTGAACAATATATGGATTGAATCCATTCAGCGATGTGCTCGAGCCTTAATGCGGGCACAAAGCGCTATGGTTTTGTGGTTTGTCCAAGTGAGATAAGGGGAAGTTGTTTTGTTCTCCATTTTGATTTCTTCGTCGCGCGTCGCTGTTAGACCAAGGATAATGTATTTAGAAGGTTGATTTTTATCGCTTTTGCTGGGCGACATTGTGGGGGACATCTGTCATTCTCTGCATACAAATTTCATTACCCTGCACCAGCCCTCCCCGATTTTTATACCGGAGCCCCCGGAAGAGAAATGTCAAGTCGAGAAATGTCATTTTGCTCTGAACAACTTCACCTTGTCATTTATAACACCTTGTGTTAGACCGGGTTTTAGCGATTGTTTTTCACATCCAGGAAATAAATGTAAACCTGGCATTATTTGCGACACATGTGATTTTTTTGTTGGTAAAAAATAACAGATATTAACCCATTTGATTAACAATCAGCAAATAATGCTTCAAAATCTGTGATAAAAGTTCGTGAAATTGTTTTGTCCCAGAAAATCGAAGGACCTTCCTGAGACCGTTGAGCTTAAAATCCATATCATTGTAGTATACATTGAAGCTATTTTATATTGTACTGTAAACATTTGATGTATAAACTTAATTGTAACGCTGCACTCGTACACAGTTGCTACGGGATCGGTTTTGGTCATTTTTCCGATTTATTTTTGTTGTTTCTCATTTTTTTTATAGTTTCAACGATTGATTTGGTTTACCCAGAAATGTTAGACTTTTGGTATCGAATTGCAATGGGAAGATTCCAATAAATAGTGGGAACGAGCCAAAAATATGTTTTAACATTATCATTGTTTTGTTTGTTTGATTTATCTTTTTATGTGGTGTGTTTGCTCGTGTAATCCTGCGATACCCTCCAGAACAGGATGAGCCAAGCAGCTGAAGGGAGTGATACCGGTAACGGTGTACCATCGTCACCGATAGCCAGAAGTGTGGCCGAGTCCAGTGCAACCCCTTGGCGTCCGATGACGTTTCCGGACTTGCGTGGGTTCCCCGCCGCACAGCAGCTGTACGGTTTGCCGGTTCCGATCGATTTGAGCTTCCTACGCTCACCTGTCAGCAGTGATGAGGGGGCATCGGGACAGCCGTGGCAGCAGCAGCAGCATGCCGACTTACCGTCCCAGGTACTTTTACCCACTTTCCAGGTTTCTATTTTCGATAGAATTGCACGCTTTCGAAAACATCAACCGTATAACGATTCTCAAACGTTGCAGGTAATTACACCTCGGGAGGACGAGCTGGTGCGCTGGTGGTTGCGTGTTTTACAAAGAGGAGGAATCTTCTTAGACTCACATTGTCACACGGGCCATCCCGTTAGCATGCGATTCTTACACAGTGAAGTCCCTCCTTTGGTCATACACCCCATTGCTGCACATCGTTTCAACGCCACATCTTCAAATATTAGTGCGGGCATACATAATTTTTTTCATTAGTGATTCTGATCTGCCAAAGTCATTCTGTTGCGCCGGTTCTCTTTACGCGTCCAAATACGCGCCAAAATTGCAAAAGTGTTGCACAGGCGAGCAATAACCGCGCTAATTAGGATACATTTCGAATTATACTTATCGTAATTTAATATTGTTTACAGTCGAGTGAGTTGTATTTGATGATGCCGAGACATTTCAACTGAAGGAGAGATTCGATGTTTGCCATACCCATTCGGATGTTCCCTGATTGTTCTGCTTAGTGGCTGTTTCAATTGGTTTTGTATGTGTGTGCTCACGTAGATTTTTTTTCGTGACTGAATTCGTTGCTGTCGTTGTGTTCTTTTTTTATATCATTCTTAATTTTGCATCCATATTCTTGCCTGCTACATTGGGCTGAACAATATATGGATTGAATCCATTCAGCGATGTGCTCGAGCCTTAATGCGGGCAAAACAAAGCGCTATGGTTTTGTGGTTTGTCCAAGTGAGATAAGGGGAAGTTGTTTTGTTCTCCATTTTGATTTCTTCGTCGCGCGTCGCTGTTAGACCGGGTTTTAGCGATTGTTTTTCACATCCAGGAAATAAATGTAAACCTGGCATTATTTGCGACACATGTGATTTTTTTTTTGGTAAAAAATAACAGATATTAACCCATTTGATTAACAATCAGCAAATAATGCTTCAAAATCTGTGATAAAAGTTCGTGAAATTGTTTTGTCCCAGAAAATCGAAGAACCTTACTGAGACCGTTGAGCTTAAAATCCATATCATCGTAGTATACATTGAAGCTATTTTATATTGTACTGTAAACATTTGATGTATAAACTTAATTGTAACGCTGCACTCGTACACAGTTGCTACGGGATCGGTTTTGGTCATTTTTCCGATTTATTTTTGTTGTTTCTCATTTTTTTTATAGTTTCAACGATTGATTTGGTTTACCCAGAAATGTTAGACTTTTGGTATCGAATTGCAATGGGAAGATTCCAATAAATAGTGGGAACGAGCCAAAAATATGTTTTAACATTATAATTGTTTTGTTTGTTTGATTTATCTTTTTATGTGGTGTGTTTGCTCGTGTAATCCTGCGATACCCTCCAGAACAGGATGAGCCAAGCAGCTGAAGGGAGTGATACCGGTAACGGTGTACCATCGTCACCGATAGCCAGAAGTGTGGCCGAGTCCAGCGCAACCCCTTGGCGTCCGATGACGTTTCCGGACTTGCGTGGGTTCCCCGCCGCACAGCAGCTGTACGGTTTGCCGGTTCCGATCGATTTGAGCTTCCTACGCTCACCTGTCAGCAGTGATGAGGGGGCATCGGGACAGCCGTGGCAGCAGCAGCAGCAGCATGCCGACTTACCGTCCCAGGTACTTTTACCCACTTTCCAGGTTTCTATTTTCGATAGAATTGCACGCTTTCGAAAACATCAACCGTATAACGATTCTCAAACGTTGCAGGTAATTACACCTCGGGAGGACGAGCTGGTGCGCTGGTGGTTGCGTGTTTTACAAAGAGGAGGAATCTTCTTAGACTCCCATTGTCACACGGGCCATCCCGTTAGCATGCGATTCTTACACAGTGAAGTCCCTCCTTTGGTCATACACCCCATTGCTGCACATCGTTTCAACGCCACATCTTCAAATATTAGTGCGGGCATACATAATTTTTTTCATTAGTGATTCTGATCTGCCAAAGTCATTCTGTTGCGCCGGTTCTCTTTACGCGTCCAAATACGCGCCAAAATTGCAAAAGTGTTGCACAGGCGAGCAATAACCGCGCTAATTAGGATACATTTCGAATTATACTTATCGTAATTTAATATTGTTTACAGTCGAGTGAGTTGTATTTGATGATGCCGAGACATTTCAACTGAAGGAGAGATTCGATGTTTGCCATACCCATTCGGATGTTCCCTGATTGTTCTGCTTAGTGGCTGTTTCAATTGGTTTTGTATGTGTGTGCTCACGTAGATTTTTTTTCGTGACTGAATTCGTTGCTGTCGTTGTGTTCTTTTTTTATATCATTCTTAATTTTGCATCCATATTCTTGCCTGCTACATTGGGCTGAACAATATATGGATTGAATCCATTCAGCGATGTGCTCGAGCCTTAATGCGGGCAAAACAAAGCGCTATGGTTTTGTGGTTTGTCCAAGTGAGATAAGGGGAAGTTGTTTTGTTCTCCATTTTGATTTCTTCGTCGCGCGTCGCTGTTAGACCGGGTTTTAGCGATTGTTTTTCACATCCAGGAAATAAATGTAAACCTGGCATTATTTGCGACACATGTGATTTTTTTTTTGGTAAAAAATAACAGATATTAACCCATTTGATTAACAATCAGCAAATAATGCTTCAAAATCTGTGATAAAAGTTCGTGAAATTGTTTTGTCCCAGAAAATCGAAGAACCTTACTGAGACCGTTGAGCTTAAAATCCATATCATCGTAATATACATTGAAGCTATTTTATATTGTACTGTAAACATTTGATGTATAAACTTAATTGTAACGCTGCACTCGTACACAGTTGCTACGGGATCGGTTTTGGTCATTTTTCCGATTTATTTTTGTTGTTTCTATTTTTTTTTATAGTTTCAACGATTGATTTGGTTTACCCAGAAATGTTAGACTTTTGGTATCGAATTGCAATGGGAAGATTCCAATAAATAGTGGGAACGAGCCAAAAATATGTTTTAACATTATCATTGTTTTGTTTGTTTGATTTATCTTTTTATGTGGTGTGTTTGCTCGTGTAATCCTGCGATACCCTCCAGAACAGGATGAGCCAAGCAGCTGAAGGGAGTGATACCGGTAACGGTGTACCATCGTCACCGATAGCCAGAAGTGTGGCCGAGTCCAGCGCAACCCCTTGGCGTCCGATGACGTTTCCGGACTTGCGTGGGTTCCCCGCCGCACAGCAGCTGTACGGTTTGCCGGTTCCGATCGATTTGAGCTTCCTACGCTCACCTGTCAGCAGTGATGAGGGGGCATCGGGACAGCCGTGGCAGCAGCAGCAGCAGCATGCCGACTTACCGTCCCAGGTACTTTTACCCACTTTCCAGGTTTCTATTTTCGATAGAATTGCACGCTTTCGAAAACATCAACCGTATAACGATTCTCAAACGTTGCAGGTAATTACACCTCGGGAGGACGAGCTGGTGGAAGCCGATGTCAGTGGTGCTCCAGTGGCTCCAATGAGAATTAAATCCGCTGGGCTGGTCCCGAGAGCTAGTGGCGCCGTAGCGGTAGTGGAACCGTATCAACACGAGACCGGGTCTGATGATGAAGCAAACGAACAAGACTCGTCGGAATTGGACGACGTTATGATTCCCGCATGTCCAACTGCTATTAGCGCACCGATATTTTTGCAACCCGAAAATGAGGAAGCAAATATGACAGCATTCAATGGTGCTGCATCGATTGCTAACCCGTGCTGGCCACCGCTGCATGAGCATACGGAACAGCCCGACCAGCAACTATCCGTCGATGTTCCAATCATAGTTAAACTAATCGGTAGAGCAGGATCGTACGGTTCACTGTAGCGCAGTTAAAAGTTCTCCGGCGGTGCAGTTCCAGTGCTTTGTGGTTAGAAAATAGCATTGTGTGGTGAAGGGATTCAAAATACAACGTAACACAACGGGAGTGTTTTGGGGTTTTTTTTGCATCAAGATCATGGACAACCATCATCATTTATTCCCACTCTTTTCCTGGGCATTGTTACGTACGCTGAAGGCCTGACCCGTCTGTCTGCGATTATGACAATGTTCTGATCGCGTGTTCTGCGTTTTTGTGTGAGTGCGTGTGTGTGTTTGCGTGTTTTACAAAGAGGAGGAATCTTCTTAGACTCCCATTGTCACACGGGCCATCCCGTTAGCATGCGATTCTTACACAGTGAAGTCCCTCCTTTGGTCATACACCCCATTGCTGCACATCGTTTCAACGCCACATCTTCAAATATTAGTGCGGGCATACATAATTTTTTTCATTAGTGATTCTGATCTGCCAAAGTCATTCTGTTGCGCCGGTTCTCTTTACGCGTCCAAATACGCGCCAAAATTGCAAAAGTGTTGCACAGGCGAGCAATAACCGCGCTAATTAGGATACATTTCGAATTATACTTATCGTAATTTAATATTGTTTACAGTCGAGTGAGTTGTATTTGATGATGCCGCGACATTTCAACTGAAGGAGAGATTCGATGTTTGCCATACCCATTCGGATGTTCCCTGATTGTTCTGCTTAGTGGCTGTTTCAATTGGTTTTGTATGTGTGTGCTCACGTAGATTTTTTTTCGTGACTGAATTCGTTGCTGTCGTTGTGTTCTTTTTTTATATCATTCTTAATTTTGCATCCATATTCTTGCCTGCTACATTGGGCTGAACAATATATGGATTGAATCCATTCAGCGATGTGCTCGAGCCTTAATGCGGGCAAAACAAAGCGCTATGGTTTTGTGGTTTGTCCAAGTGAGATAAGGGGAAGTTGTTTTGTTCTCCATTTTGATTTCTTCGTCGCGCGTCGCTGTTAGACCGGGTTTTAGCGATTGTTTTTCACATCCAGGAAATAAATGTAAACCTGGCATTATTTGCGACACATGTGATTTTTTTTTTGGTAAAAAATAACAGATATTAACCCATTTGATTAACAATCAGCAAATAATGCTTCAAAATCTGTGATAAAAGTTCGTGAAATTGTTTTGTCCCAGAAAATCGAAGAACCTTACTGAGACCGTTGAGCTTAAAATCCATATCATCGTAGTATACATTGAAGCTATTTTATATTGTACTGTAAACATTTGATGTATAAACTTAATTGTAACGCTGCACTCGTACACAGTTGCTACGGGATCGGTTTTGGTCATTTTTCCGATTTATTTTTGTTGTTTCTAATTTTTTTTATAGTTTCAACGATTGATTTGGTTTACCCAGAAATGTTAGACTTTTGGTATCGAATTGCAATGGGAAGATTCCAATAAATAGTGGGAACGAGCCAAAAATATGTTTTAACATTATAATTGTTTTGTTTGTTTGATTTATCTTTTTATGTGGTGTGTTTGCTCGTGTAATCCTGCGATACCCTCCAGAACAGGATGAGCCAAGCAGCTGAAGGGAGTGATACCGGTAACGGTGTACCATCGTCACCGATAGCCAGAAGTGTGGCCGAGTCCAGCGCAACCCCTTGGCGTCCGATGACGTTTCCGGACTTGCGTGGGTTCCCCGCCGCACAGCAGCTGTACGGTTTGCCGGTTCCGATCGATTTGAGCTTCCTACGCTCACCTGTCAGCAGTGATGAGGGGGCATCGGGACAGCCGTGGCAGCAGCAGCATGCCGACTTACCGTCCCAGGTACTTTTACCCACTTTCCAGGTTTCTATTTTCGATAGAATTGCACGCTTTCGAAAACATCAACCGTATAACGATTCTCAAACGTTGCAGGTAATTACACCTCGGGAGGACGAGCTGGTGGAAGCCGATGTCAGTGGTGCTCCAGTGGCTCCAATGAGAATTAAATCCGCTGGGCTGGTCCCGAGAGCTAGTGGCGCCGTAGCGGTAGTGGAACCGTATCAACACGAGACCGGGTCTGATGATGAAGCAAACGAACAAGACTCGTCGGAATTGGACGACGTTATGATTCCCGCATGTCCAACTACTATTAGCGCACCGATATTTTTGCAACCCGAAAATGAGGAAGCAAATATGACAGCATTCAATGGTGCTGCATCGATTGCTAACCCGCGCTGGCCACCGCTGCATGAGCATACGGAACAGCCCGACCAGCAACTATCCGTCGATGTTCCAATCATAGTTAAACTAATCGGTAGAGCAGGATCGTACGGTTCACTGTACGCGATTTGGTACGCTCAATTGGGAAGCCACGATATCATGGAGCGTATCCCGGATTGCGTCATATTTGCCCCAGAGCTGCCACCGGATCACCAGGGACCCCCACCGATACTTACATCGCTTTTGCTGCAACGCAGAATGTCGACTGGCGAGCTGGTGACGGTTCCGTATGGCCCGAAGCAGATGCCTGGCCATTCGATTGAATAGGATGTGCCCACGAAAACGGTGCAGCTATCGGTAAACCAAACCTACCCTTGTTTGTACCCTTATTAGAGAAAGTGGACCAATTTTGAGGATTAATTTTACTTTAATACAATGTATTTTGGTAAAAAATCATTTAAACGTTAAACATTTGTATGACTACATTTTGTACTAATATTTGAAGTCAATAAAGAAAACAATATTTTTGAAGAGTTCATACCGCATAACAAAGACATGATATATGTTTCCTTTATTCCTTCGGCATACTCTCCCTAAATGGTCGACTGTTTGCATTAAACCACGTGCCGTCTTCAGTATTATACAAGCTTTTATTCATTGAACATTGGATTCATTCCTGCGTATTAATGTGTAATGAGTTCGAATAGTTTTTCTATGCTCATTGTCTGGATAAACTAACTGGCCCAAATTTAATCAAATTTCTTTTTTTTTTGGTGATCGGAATTAGTGTTGTTGAAAAATCTTATCTTAAGCCCTCATGCAAATATTTATACAATCAATAAATATCCTAACTTTCCTCAGATTTTGCTTGGTTGACCTTTGGCTTCCATTTGCTGCAGGGTATATTGTGTTGTCTTAGTTTATTGTTAAGTCTTAAGTTAAGTCTTAAGTTATATTTTGATGATTACTTTAATAAAATTTATAAAACTTTAAAATAAGCTATTAAAACACTTTAAAAATCGTCTAAAAATATGTATCTTTAAAACCTTTGTAAAATATCTTATATATATTTTTGAACGCTTTTACATGCATTAGTTAGCGCATAAAACCTGGTTTTCGAAGTGTCTTTATAGTTATGGTACGACCATAAATTTGTTTTTTCGTCATAAGTCGTGTAAAAACGTGTTAAAATAAATTGAAAAAAATATACGAAGATGTGAAATAGTATTCTGCACAACTCATAGATTCACTGTTTTTCTCTATCTCTTATGGATTGTCCGCAAATCGCAAAAAACGACTGTCCATATAGGGTAAATGTACCAATAGTGGTGCAATTTGTAGTGGTACCGATGTGTTTTAATGGATTTAAAGTGTCAGGAAGGACATTTTCTGAATATTTTAACACATATCAATTGGAATATGGTTTATCTTCGCAATCACAACCATTTTTACCCTGAAATACATCAAATTTACGAAAAAATACATATTTTTGTGACTGCTTCGTTGTACCTATAATGGTGGTATGGTTCCTATAGTCGTCGTATTGTGTTCCTATAGTGGTGGTAAACAAGGATGCCTCAAAACAGTGTATGATATCAATATAACTTAGTTTTGAAGATGTTTTCGTGTGAATAGCAACGATTACTGCCATAATATTGGTTTCTTGCGTAATTTGATCGTAAAAAATGTATAAATTTGATTGATGAAACTATTCACTAAAGTACTGCATCACACCTGTCATCAACCAACACCCGGAAGAGTGTGCTTGATTTGAAGTCAATTTTTCATTCAGCCAGATAAGCGAAATTTGGCCTGTTTTTGGTAAATTACCTAAATAAAACTCATTTCTGTTGCTTATTTTAGTGAAAACAGTACGACATGTCAAAAATTTCCTCGAAAAAATCTAAAATGACCTGTATTTATTGATTTTATAACTATAACCACTATAGGAACATGCCTGTTTTGTGTACCTATAATGGCACTATGGTAAAAAACACTTAAAAAAGCATAAATATGGTCAAAATGCAAATAATTTTAGTAAAACAATAACATTCCATAACAGTCATGTTGAAAAACTAGTAATTGCGTGGATATGTGATCATTTAGAACAGCTGTGTCAAACTCATTTCATCAGAGGGCCGCAAGTACAAATTTTCAGTGATTCGCGGGCCGCAAAGTGGAGAATGGAAAAAATACCCCAATATTTATCTAAAGTACTATTTACATTTTTATTTTTAATCTAATTGAGTTTTTGTACTACTCGCCTCTTATCTGGAATCGTTTGTTATGTACAAATTCACGATGTTATTTTCATATGTGCTCTTTTTTATATTAGAAAAAATGTTTATTGTACTTTCAATGTTATTATTCAAATAGGATATTTTTCATTACTCGCGTTCTCTTACGGAAGTTGTGCTAGCAAAAATCTGTCAAACACACTTTTTCACTGAAGTAGCGGAAGTCTAGCAGCCTGTGGTGAATCTTTTTCATGCAATCCGAACTATCCATCGCTGGATGAATAACAAAAATATTTGCTTGTGTAAACAGCTTTATTTTTCATAATTGTTGCTTTTATCGTACACGAGGGCTTTCTATCGTTTTTTGTGAGGCGTAGGAAGTTCCGTTCTGTTCGCTGTCATTCCTATTTTTTTACAGTTCTTGTAGATTACAAGATTTCACCCGAGGTAAGTATAAGTAGCCTAATTTTAAACTGTTTACACTTGTATTTTTTTGACAGATCAAGGAAAAAAATGTAAAAACTCGTGTTTATACATTATTTTTCGCTAATTTCCAAGTTCCAAGTGTTCTGGTGGCATATTCATTTCTTATAACAATATATATTCGTATTTTACGAATAACTTTTTTTAAATAACGATAATTTTATCTGAAGAAGATTCGTGGAGTGTGATTCCATACAGATCGGCAAATCTGTTTTTGACACTTGAAGGGAGATGATTCACGAATTGAGGAATTGAGGACTGTTTGAGCTCTATTAATCTCTATTAATTAATTAGCTTTGTATTGCAAGGCTTCGGCATTTCGATTGTTTTTATCCTTGATCTAAATCCCTTATGCTTAAGCGTAATCATATTATTTTTGTTTTAATTTTTGGAGAGGTTGGAAAGTACATTAATTCGTCTTGCAGAATGGGGGGTACAAATAATTGCAACTTGGCTACAACCACTTTTATTAACATTTATGGTGGCATGTTTATGACAAAAAACAGAAGTGGCTCCAATCGAATATCAATGATGTAACATTCTAAGGTCGGAAAAAAATCAGAGCCGAATGAATCCTTTACTCGGCAGTCGGGGGCATGGAGATTGTCAAATTCGGTGGGACAACCGATGACTCCAACGGTTCCGAATGACTCCTAACGGCTCTATAGGCTTCGGACGGCACCGAACGGTAACTGTTGGTTTGATTTGGCCGGATTCGAAGTTGCTATAGCTAAGATCGAAAATGGTTTTGAGCCGTGGATGCGATTCTGACAATCTATCATTAGTTGTTGCGAAGTTTCCTAGTGTATGTATCAAGTTATTTTCATTCCTTTTTCGTTTGTAGCCAGTTGACGCAGATCTATTTTTCCATACAGAATGTGCAATCGAGTGTGCACAAAATTATGCTAATATTCAGAATTTAATCGAAACATAATACGACTGAGCTTGCATTCGATTCAATGATTCTTAAGGGTCTCGATTGATATGTACCTTTGTGTAGAATAAGTTTATGAGATGTTATGGGTACATTCATGTTAGTTTCCATATACCAACAAAAGGATTGTTCTTCTCTGGAAAATTTAATACACTTTGACAAATAGTAATAACAGATTTATGGTTTGCAGTGCTTTTAGCAATTCTCAAAATATTCTCGCGGGCCGCATTCAGAATCGACGCGGGCCGCATGCGGCCCGCGGGCCGCCAGTTTGACATACCTGATTTAGAACGTTAACAGAAATATGAGTTTCGTTATGAAATTCTAAGGATTTTGGAAAAATGTTGACACATTTCACAAAATAATGGATTTTTCGGTCACTAAGTAACGGAATGACCCCATTTAACTTTTAAACCCTTTGTAAAAGGTTAAAGAACATTTCACACTAACTTAAATAACTTAAATACTTTTAATTTGCCCTATGAACCGCATTTTAGAGCAATAGCACCACTATTGGTACTACCACCACTATAGGTACATTTACCCTAGTTGTGGTAGACGCTGTACTTACTTAGCTACTTATCCGGCGCTACAACCAATTTCGTACCAAATGTCCGAAACCGTTCACCGTTTCCTTTATAATACTACTTTTACAAAAAAAACCTGTGATGCTTAAAATGCTGATTGGTCTATAGTTTTCTTGTGCAGTTGAATCTTTGTCGTGTTAAGGTATTGCTAATATTTTGGATTTTTACACACTTTTGAAACATATTCAAGCTTTAGAAAGCTGTTGAAAGTAAAAAGTTAAATAAACAATGGATTTGTTCGGTAAGTACCATTATTGAAAGTATCAAGACCGACAGATTTTTTGTTAGTATGCGCTTTGTTTTCAATGTGTTTTACCTGGGGTCTCCAAAATATGTCCCCGGGTTGCATACGGCCCTCGAGAGCCAATAATGCGGCCTGTGAAGATTAACACAAAAAGTTTATTAGTCAGCTATTATTTAATTTATTAAATTTATTTTAATTTCAAAATCTAGCTTCATTTTAAATATGTATACATAAATATATTTTTGTTACATTCAGTTGGTATTTTCTCATTAGCTTGCTTCTAGTTGGAGGACAGTTACACGATTTGTGCTCATCAGCATTACGTATAACATTTCACGTGATTACAGTGTTTACGCTGCTGTGGTTGAATTGTGCTCTGCTACCATTGGATTGTCACTACACGGAAGGTTCGTAAACTAATACGACCAAATATTACAATCAGGCAGCAGCGGCTTTTTTATTTTTCTTCTTTGATCCAAATTCAAACGTCCATTACTAATTTGCACAATGCACTCATTTGTATGATCTCCCATTCGAAATGCTAAGTAACAGTTGTGGTGAGATTGCCGTATAATGTAATTGATCTGCTTCGCTCTAACCGCCAGTCACATTGGGCTAGGCTCATGATTCATTCCGAGGGGACGACCATTAAAGAACAAGCACACTTGCGTTTTCGTTTACCTATGTACAATCGTGTTCAGCGATTTGCGTTCAGTTTGCTGTGAACCGTCCAACAGCATAGATCGATACTCGGACACGTAAAACTAGACGGCGATAAGTCGACTTTTTGTTTTGAAATTGAGTGAATTGAACAAATGTGAGTGTTTCATCAGTTTACAATGTGTGGTATTTATTTTATCCTTCACGGAATATAATGAACAACATTTCTGTTTTCTTGTTTCTCGCCTACTAGGTTTAACCGTAGTTGCTTTAGACCCACTAAGCCTTTTTTAATAAAAACAACTAATTTGTGCTTTATTACATTATTTTCTTACAAAGTAGCATAAACAGTTTTTTGCCTAGTTCTTCTAGCAGTGCCTAGTAGTTTGCCTAACTTAATCTTCTTCTTTTGGCACAACAACCATTGTCGGTCAAAGCTTGGCTTTCAGTTACTTATTGGTTACCAATATCAGGATAGTCAGTCCTACGTATGGGGGCGCGGTCCATTTTGTTCTAGTTTAACTACTGTGTAACTAATTGCAGATCAGTTTCTCTTTTCAATATACATATGGCATGCTTGCTAAAATTTTGCTCAAGATTATTCGAAGATCTGGATTTCTGGTAGAGTTTCAAAAGGTAGTACTTAAATTTCAAGCTCTTTAGATATTTCAAAGACTAAGAAACTAGTGGGATTGGATTTCGGTGACTTTTTGATTACCCGTAGCTGGCAGTCAGTTAGTCAGTTAGCTAGCAGTTAGGTCCTACTTAACAAGTCTTGATCTTAACCTTGCAGGCAGATACTGAAAAAAAATGAATATGATTACTGTACGGACTTCATGCCATGTAAATGTAAACATAATTTTATTTTGTCCCATTTTCTGAAATGTTAATGTACCACTACAAAGTAAAAAATTGAGAACTGTGGAATTCATTTAGGATATCTTTTACGTAATTTATTAAAGGATTTTCAATTTAAAGCGATCAATTTTGAGCGTTGGGTTTGGGGTTTGCGTTCGGATGTACGAAGTCTCAGCAGCTGTGTCTCAGAACAAAACGCAATGCAACATGGAAAGTACGAGTAAAGCACGTAATGCAGAATCGCAATTGCTTCAGATGTTCTGAAGAGCGTGCCAACGTAAGCCAACGTAACTCGCGCTCCGCTCTCTCAACTTGCAGTTTGTACTCCGCAAAAGCCAACTCAGAACATCAGCGCTCATTGTGTAAATTCGCTCAGTCAGCACCGCAGTGGCGTCATCTACAACAGTTTGCAGTTTGCGTGGAAGACTATAAAAAATATCTGTTTTTTCTTTTCTATATGCCTACTTCACGGTAACGAGCTGGTAAACGGCGGTGCTAGCATTCCCCAAATGGCACAATATGTGTGACAATGACCGTTCATATTTCACGCACGCACTCTTACGATGTACTGGGCGTCCCCATATAAGGGATAGGGAATAATAATCGTGAGGTTTTCTAATCCGTCCAAATCGTTTAGCTATTGGTAAGCTAAATATGTTTTGTAACAAAATAATACTGTTATTTATAAGAAGTAAACTTACTTTCATTAATAAACTATTTTATAGGAAGTTATATTTGTTAAAATATGCATAAAAGTGTTATTAAAAAACTGATAATAATAATAATGATGATAACAATCATAACAACACCAATACAGGGTTTTCCAAGTCGTGTGAATGCTATCATTATTATTCTGCACGTGCCATATGTAAATTCACATCAATCTGATATTTCATTTCCATCATATTTTTTTTAATTTCTTCAGCATGATTTTCAACACGTATCAAACTGGATTGAGTTTGACAGTTCTTTATCATGTGTTGAAACTGAAGTTTTATTTTGAAGAAATACACCATTTGACAGCTGTTGAAAAACTTCTTGTATGCGGTGAATGATTTTGTGGCTATTCGAAATGGAGTTGGAAAACTCTGTCATAGAAAACAATTAAAGTATTCCAATAAAATCATCATAATTATAATTTAGTCATAATCGTCATGAATTTATACATTTATATATTGATATATTTATTTATTTATTCAATAATTTATTCATCCTTCTATTTATTTATTTATTTTTTTATTCAGTTACTAATTAATTAATTAATTAATTATTTTCTTTATTTCTTTATTTCTTTATTTCTTTAATTCTTTAATTCTTTATTTCTTTATTTCTTTATTTCTTTATATCTTTATTTCTTTATTTCTTTATTTCTTTATTAATTCATTTATTTCTTTATTTATTCATTTATTTATTTATTTATTTATTTAATTATTTATTTGCTTTTTTTATTTGTTTTTATTTATTTATTTTATTGAGAATAAAGGCTCGGCTGTAGCAAAATCATCATATATTACACCAGTAGTTACCGCCATGTAGATATATGGACTACATTTGTGGATAATCGTTTAACCTTTCATGCATCTAATCCCGATGTATATAGACAACTTATATAAAACTCATAAAACGTGTTTTAACACAGAAAATATCCGGAGCAACGGAACATAGGTCACGTCATGGATCAGGAATGGAATGATATGCAACCGTCATTGCGTTACGCTGTGCTCGCAGAACACTCCTACAGCAAACGTTCGGAACAACAGCCCGAAGACAACACCACGAATCAAACATGGAATGATATGCAACCATCATCGAGTAACGCTACCTTCACAGAACACTCGTACAGCAAACGTTCGGAACAACGAAACACCGACAACAACATGGATCAACCATGGAATGGTATGCAGTCGTCATCATGTTTCGATGTCCTACACCAGAACGAGTCTTACGCAGAAGCTGATATAAACACCGCTGAATTGAATGACATTCTGGTTACGTTGTTGCAAGCTATTGACGAATAGGCTCATACCATGCACACAAATGAAGATGAAATGGATTACATTGTCGATGTTGATGATGATCGCGTGAATGCGTTCGAAAAAACATAAGATGCTATATAAGCCTCTTCTGCTGTGTTGAAGAGTGCATTCCGAAATGAGCATGAGTTTATTTCGGATTTAAACTGAGGGCTTACCAAAAAATCAGTAACACGTTTCCTCCGAGACCAAAAAATCGTGAAATAGTATGAAATGAACGCCTACTTCCGAACATTGCTATATATCGCTGAAAGAGTCTATTATATGCAGTGGCGGATTTTCCTATAAGCGGACTGAGCGGCCGCGGGGGGCCCCGGCCTAAAGGGGGCCCCGAGCTAAACCTCCACATGTTAAATCACTTTTATAAGCGATTGATTTTTTGTTTTTATTGCACAAATGAACGGAAAACTAAATCATTCTCAAAGTAGTTCATTCTAACAAGTAAGTGTGTGGAATGTGTTGATAACGTTTATAGCAATTAAAAGTTGATATGAACTTTGGAGATAATTTTTGAAGGCCAAAACAAATATCCATATTAAAAACAATAAATCCCCTCCTGATAATAAGTCATAAAGATGCTCCTGGGATGATTAATTTATATTTTTTAAGAACTTCCTAAACGGTCTCGATTGCAAGGACGAAAAGACTACAAATACGCAAGTGCAGGATAATCATTGTTGGACGCTTGGATTTCAGGCACTTTTTATGTATCTGTGAAGCAGGAAATCACACAAGCTTTGTATAGTGGCTTTCACTGCTCATGTAGATGAATGAGCAAACAAATGTATTGCAAACTCTGTTCTAAAAATACAAAAGTATAAATGAGTAAAATTCAGATCCTTTTGTCAGGCTTTCCAGATATGCCTTTATCTAGATATGCCTAGATCTCTACTGAAATTCGGAAAGTCTGGAGTTTTACTAACTACAGTTTATTATTTCATTGTTCATTGATTTATTTCAATATACAAGACTCTTAGCTTAGAAAAACGACCTAATGCGCACTTGTGTTGAAAAACTACTACAGAGAATGAAATGCTGCTTTACACCAAACACTAGTAACACTAGTATAGCTACACAGAAAACTTTTTTACTGAACTTCAGCAAAATTTTACTGAAATTTTTTAAACTAAAGGTTCAGTAATCCTTTCAGTAAAAATAATGTTTACTGAATCATTCAGTAATGTCCGGTGCTCATCAAAATGACAGCTCGTTTACTGAAATCCCAGTTATGCTTGGAGATTGCCAGTTCCTCAATTCATGTTCATACATGTTTTGTGGTCTTTTATACAGTTTTTATACTGTATTTTGCCGGCGCAAGTGTATATGGTTCAGTAAGCGCTCACAGTCACCACGCAATTTCAGCGAGCACAGTGGATTGTAGCAAACATTTTACACACCAGCACGGCTGCCAATTATTTGAAATCAATCTCGTAAGTCGAAATCTCACCTGAAATTTCACCAGGGTGTCTGTAAGCGCTTACCAAATCAACTTTTTGCACATCACGAGCAAGTGGGTACCGGATTGTTTTGTTTTGATGTTCTGACTGACAGGTCGATCTGACAAAATCAATTGCTGCATTTTCAGTAATTTGTTTTACTGATATTCAGTAAAACGACTACTTTGACACTTATTTTAATGATTTTCAGTACAATGCGTATTACTGAAATGCATTAAGTAAATTGTTTTGCTGAAAGTTCGTAAAAATATGACATTCATGCTGAAAACCAGTAAAATATTCTATTACTGAACCGTTTCACTAAAAAAATTTACTGAAGCCAGATGAGAAAATTTGCTGTGTAGTATTTGAATATAGTTTTGATTTTTGCACTACCGGAATCAACGATGATGCACATCTTAATAATATGCAAAATATGTTAGCTTGATTACACGAAGACTATAGATCCTTTTTGGGCCGGTCTGGTGGTACAGCCGTTAACTCGTACGACGTAACTACATGCCCGCCACGGGTTCATGTCCCGAATAGGCTGTGCCCCCAAACGTAGGACTGACTATCTTGTTACGGTAACAAAAAGTCATTGAAAGCCAAGCCCACTTTACTAGTGGGTACAGGCAGGCCTTGATCAACAACGGTTGTTATGCCAATGAAGAAAAAGATAGATGCTATTAAAATAATTAACTTACTGGCATAAAAAACGACAGAAGAAAATTAATCCCTCACGAAATCAGGATGACATATTTGGTATTCGCAACAAGATATTAAAAAAAATGCAATATAATTTTCTGGACTTTTAAGGAAACCAGGGGCCCCAATTCTATCTCCCGCTTAGGGCCCCGAGATGGATTAATCCGCCTCTGTGGTGAAATCGAATTGTATATGACTATTGCTCGGATTGTGTGTCTGGGAGAAATATCAACCACTCAATGCTCTGATAATAAGTTTTCCCAAATATTGTATCCATATTGGCTAACCTAGCCGTGTTCGTTCGATTGCACATTTCCTGCACAGGTGCTTTCCTGGATGTGTAACATAGGAAATGTATCAAGTGAAACTATGTTATTAAGCTTTAGATAATCTGGCCGAAGTCTTCATTTAGTTTGAATATTATTATTCTTTTGAATTAGCAAAAAGTATTGCATGGCGAAATCGAATTGTATATGACTATTGTTCGGATTTGTCCTTCATGCCACGCCATAGCTCGTCTCCCTTTTTCGTCATTTCTTTCGCTAGTATAAATCACTTGTGGAGTTTGTCTCATCTTCCTGATATTTGAGTATTGCATCGCTTAGTTTTGTAAATTGTTCAAATAGAGGGCTATGAAATGAGTGAAAATGAGCGTCGCGGCGAACCGTCCCTGGAACGACCGAGTTCGCTGGTTCGACTGATTATCTCAGATTTTCAGCGTCTGGTCGTTTGCCTTTTGCAATGTTTATTATTGATTTATGCAATGATAAGGTGGGGCCTATTATTATGAGTCTTTTAATTGAAATGATCAGAAAAGTTTTTTTCTATCATTTGCAATTTCATCTGTATTCTATATGTTGTTAAATGTTTCTATTAGGCAGAGTAATGTTGAAATACTGTTTCATAATTTAAAGGTCATTAGCCGTTAGCGGAGGCTAGTGGCTCTTTTTTTAGAGCGCTGCGTAATGCTTGGAAGCGACTCGTCTTCCATTCGGCCCGTGCGTCCTCCCTGCATTAACATAAGGCTTCCATTATAAGAAAATCAGTCCTCCCTGCATTAACCAGTATAAAAAAGGCAACAACACAAGCCTACTTAGGTCGCCCTGAGTCTTTATACAAAAAAAAAGCAAAAAAAAAAAATTAAAAAAAAAAACACGCAAAATACCACTGTTAAAATGTAAATATTGTTCGCTGCTTGGTAGGGCAAGAATCACAGAAATACCGTTAAGTATGATTTGCTAGGCTATTTGAATACAATACACCATATGATTAGGATCTCAAGGTATGAAGCTAAAAAATTTGGTGCAAAATCATAAACACAAACCGATAGCTGCACCCTCATATCCTGCAAAGACAACTGCAACTGCTGGAGATAGTCAAAAGGCATTTAACAGACAACTGGACAACTATACGATATACGCAGGCAGTAAGGGATAATATATTATGATCAAACTCAACTTGGGCTTATGTCGTTCCTCTTATCGTTTTTTTATTCTTTTGCAGGAAATGGAAGGAGTGGTCGCAAATCGATGGCTGAGATGGTGAGCCACATAGCAACGCGAATAGTAAACGAGCAATGTTCTGTTTTTTATTTGATAGATAAGTTAGTAAATTTGATTAGGATGTGGGTGTAGAGGTATTAGTTTTTATGAAACAGGTCATTCTATATTCAACGTATTGCATTTCACATCAATTAAGAATAAGTTAATACGATATATATCCATTATTGAATTTATTATATTCAAATTCAAACCTAATTTAGCCCTTTTAGCTAGTAATAAAATTGTGTTATTCAACGAAACTAAACATTTAAAGTTTTTTATACTGAACATGTAAATGCTATTTAATTACAATAAAATGTAATTAATATTAAAAAAAGCAAATGTGAAAAAGATCATGAAACACATAAGCGTAATATGATGCAAATTAATCATATAATATGGAGTTAATAATCATGTGGTAGAATAGAGTGAATAGAGTAGCCGGTCTCGTAGTACAGTCGTCAACTCGTACGACTTAACAACATGCCTGTCATGGGTTCAATCCCCAAATGGACCGTGCCGCCATACGTAGGACTGGCTATCCTGCTATGGGGGGAAATCATTTAGTCACTGAAAGCCAAGGCCACAAGTGGTACAGGCAGGCCTTGACCGACAACGGTTGTTGAGCCAAAGAAGAAGAAGAATAGAGTGAGAGGAACAATCGCTCACTCCTTCAGCTGATGATAACAGTTTTGAAGTTAATTGGCGGCTACGTGTGTTCGTTTCGATTACTTGTTTTGTTGTTGTGCTTTCTTCTGTAGATCTACGTCTTTTCAATTTTCCTCTTCATTTTCGGAAAGTAGATATGGTTTGGTGTATTGTAAGGTAGGCTTTAACATGGACAAGATATGGTTTACTATAACTTTTTTGTATAAAACTCCTGAACAAATGAATAAAACCAGTATAATTAAACATTATTAAGACCATCATCATGTTACTATTTCCACCAGAAGGTGACCCTAACAAAATAACGAAGAAAAAATCAACATATTAATGAATAATCAGGAAGATGTTTGAATGAATGACGTTTCTAATAATGGTGATGCTGGAAAGGCGCTGGACCTCGCTGGAAACCGAAAAACATACAGTAAAATGGCCATACCATCGGCGCTGAAGGGAACTAACGACGGCGTGAACGAAACATCGGACATAATATTGATCATGGTGTAGCCGTGTTTGTGAAAATATAAGTGAAGCAGTGAAGAGAGGAACTATATGCGATAAATAAGTTAAAAATTAGCATGTAACAGTAATAATGCGGATGAAATATTGGAGGCTATAAAAAGTGTTTATTTAAGGAATCCATGGAAACATTAGTCCATCGATTGAAACTTAAAAATAAAAAAAAGTCTAAATTTTTTTAACACAATTTTCGAAACTAAAAATAACATGCAAAAAGACATATGAGTCGTTTAACGGTAAATCGCAATGAAAATTGGAAAAATATCGTAATATCTTTATGGACAGAGCCACATGAAAAAACGGGTCAGTTCGCTAACAGAGCTTTCAGTACCTAGGGAACGATGGTGTTTGTAATGAAAATTAAGCGTATTTTAGGTGTTTCAGAACTGGTTACACCATAAACGTGTGAGTTTACAAATTGTATATGATATTTGATAAGTGGGTCTATTCTATTTGGCGTAACGTCCTACGCGAACATGCCAAAAATTAAAACAAAGCTTAAATGTGTCGATACCTGTGCGTCAGATATATTCAGTAAAAAGTTGTGAAATTGCCTCATATCATAAAACAACAAATCTTTAACTGCCCATGAATAGTGCATGTAGTGCATGAAGATGTTCCTATTCCGTTTGATGAAATACGAAGGCGATAATTTTCTTACACCTCACATAAATACAAAGTAAAAAATATAATATAGATTATAACTTTTAGTTTTTGAACATAGACCTACAACATTATTTTATAAATATTTCAATTAGAAGCAAAATTTTATGAAAAAAATAATACAATATTGTAAAAACGTATTATTTTTCCATCAAAAAATTATAAATGAAGATTCCATGTTTATGTTAGAAAAAAACTTGTACATGATTGTTTTGTGCAAGCTCAATAGTTTATAGGAGAAGCTGCTAAGCTGAGAATCACATACACAAATAAGAAAAAAGTATTATAACAGTACAAAACACATCTTTGCTCTGAACCTCAAGTCAGGATTTTTATTTTAGATCAGGCCATCTCTGGTAGGATCTTCACAGTATACATTCTAATACCTCGATGATATTTATTGTTAAATTATATCTGTATTATTGTATTATAGCCAGGATACTCTAATAACCATTATACGTAACCTAATATACGTACATTTAATTTGATTTTGTGTTTTCAAAGTGTAAATTTTGAACAATTGAATAAGGAATGTACAGAGCCCATAGTTTACACATATATTACTCATAAGACATATAATAGATATCATATACGGTTTGATTTACGGTTACGAAACACGATATTAGAACGAGATTAATCAAAGTACTCAACGACGAATACAAAGTTAAGATATCCTTAAAAATACGGATAAGGTACGATGAGGTCCTTCGTTTTTTCTAATAGTTATCATAGTTTTATAAAACACTTAAAACAGGCCTAACTTTACGAAAATGTTACAGAAAGATGCGCCTTTTAAAATGAGCGAAACATTACAAAAGGCTTTGGAAAACTAGGGAATGAATTTAACCTCACGTCGAACAAATTTCGGTATAAATTAAGGATTTCATAATCATAACCGAAGCTTCGAAACAAACCTGAGGCGCAGTTCCAGCAAAAGTAACTAATGGCTATAAATGCAAGTAAGGCATACACAAAAGAAGAGATCTAATCCATCAACAATATAGGAGGAACTTATAGAATAGGTTTGCTGAATATTTTAAACCCTAACTTGAATTTAGAATATTTATAGTATAAACTATACTATACTATATAGACTATAGTATTTATAGTAGAAACTATAAAAACATGAAGAATTTAATTTGAGAAATTAATTACATAAATGGTAACATGAACGTATTATCAGACGAGGTGTCATGAATAAAACAAATCTAGGAATCTTGAACTCAAAGAATTAGCAAATCTACATACCCCACAACTACCTCTGTTAACGATTAAAATGTCGGATAACAATTAAAAACAATTTCGTTGTTGTCATCGTTTGAAATATTTCACAAGATTTGTTAACCTCTATGGGAGATACAATCACATTAAATGCTAGAAAAAAAGAAATTCAACAATGAGCCTCGCAAAAAACACACATTACATGAAATCAAGAGAGAATTAATAGAAGGAAAATTAAATGGAATACAACTATAAAAATAGAAAAACGAAGCAATCCAAAGTTATGTCACGATACGCTTGCACTGAAGAAATAACGTATCTTAAAAGATTGGGTGTGAATCACTAGAGAATACAGCCATAATAATATTAGCAAAACTGGAATGCATACAAGCCCACAAGCTATCATAAAAATGTACCATGATTCCCCAACATATAGAAATAAAGAGAAGACGCATTTAAACTAATTGTGACATCAATTTCGCGCTATGACGAATGCAATTATTATATTGAACAATGAATGTATATTTATTTTATGAATATATTACGATATCTGAATTATATAGAATGATATTTTACCACTTAGACGAGTTTAGTGAATCGCGTATACCTCAACAACTATTTGTTATACAAGATTTCCATGGTTTTCTGGTTGTTACTCGTAATTTGTTGGGTTCATGCTATAATTTATCCAACGTGGCACTCATATAGTTTAATACAATGGCACTATATACTATATGTGCGTTGTCATTGCCTGAATCACGAAATATGCATACTGTCACAATACTATGTAACTTAAAACATGAGCCGATAAATGGCCAAACATTATTACAAGACTATTTAATGAAATGTATTATTTTATGCAGATCACCTTAATGCATATAAACAGATAAGGGTACAGAGTAGCGTTACTGTAAAACATATAGCGTTGTGATAATATCAGCAATATGGTCAGATCGTTCATTGTAAAGAAATGTTTTTATAATTCATGCTAGTTTAGTATTTACTGTCGTTTGATGCTCCAGTGAACCAGAAAATACCAAAACTTGTCTCATCGAATGCTTGAATTCCGTTTCAAATGAAGCAGACATCAGCAGAAATTTGACAGGCAGGCTTTAACCTTATCGTTCTTTTGACATGTTCAACTTTAAAGAAAGCTTATCTTCACCAGAAAAAAGAAATCAATGTTATTTAAAAGAAACTTGCTGTGAAACAGGGTGTTTTTTCTTATCCCTGAAATTGATTCAAATTGAGTTGATTGAGAAGGAATTGAGCGAACAAAGTGTTGATTTTTTTAAAAATAGGTGGAAGCAAAACTAATGCATTAGCATTATTTTGTATTTAAAGATAACCCACTTACTGCGATAAAAAATAAGTCATACACCCCGGCACGAAAGTCGTGAGCCTCGTGAGTATCGTTTTTCTGCTTCAATGCGAGAAATCTGATCTGGAGAAAGACGATGGATGCAAAGCATCTCTTTCTCTTTCGCTCTCTTTCTATCTCTGTTTGTCATGCTTTCCGTTTAAGACTGGGCTATGGAGTTAAACAACCTAGAATAATAATGCTTCCATTGTCTGCCCAATCCTGGTATACATCGTAGCAGCTGCGACGATGATGTCTTCTGGCGTGTATCGTTAGTAGGCTTTGGAAGGCGTTCGCATACGAGCATTAGTCAGCATCGAGTTTTATGTGTCTGCATGCGTAAGTGCACCGTTTCTCTGGTCGAGCCGACGAGTCGCTTCGAGCAGTTGCTTCGGCGAGGGCTTTGCCTTGAACCTTGCGATCGGGTGAATTCGTCGACCAGCTATTGAACACAACGAAACGCCACCGTGTCGCTTAACATTCGCTTTAAATCACTCCTGCATCTTGTACGCAAAACATCGATGGAGCACCCGAATCAAGGTAGGCAATGGGCTCACTGCTGGCACTGGCAGATGGTAAATAATATAATATCTAATTGTGATTGCCCCTGTGTGCACTTGTACACATACTAGAGCCTACGAAGCAAATGCAAGGCGAGTTCATCGAATGGAAGCCCTCCGAGCCGGGCGAGTGGCAGTTTTTATTCTTCGAGGACCAGGAGCTCAAACTTTCTCTGGACTCAGAAGAGGAGGGACAGGAAGCGATGCCATACAGCATGAAACAACCGCCCTATCTGTTGAACGATGTTTTGCGATGCGCTTGCAGCCACCAGTGCCAATTCCAGTGCTACGAGAACGATCTGCTGCTGACCTGCCAGTCGCATCCACGGTTGATTTGCTGGATGTGTGAAAAAGCGCCGGCCACACCGCCCAACACACTTCAAACGACGGCCGTGGCCGACTTTACGGATTCAGATAGCCTAACAGACACGAGCGAGCTTATCGAAACGGACGACAACGGAGAAGATTCACGGTTGATAGAAGGGTAGTTTTTTTTTTAAATAATTTTCAAGTTATTCACGAGCAACAGTTCGCACTACATCTTCCTTTGATGTGGCGCACCGTCGTCCTTATTAGCTAATAATGGATATATTTATATCTGTATATAAAAACAAATTCATAATGTATTATAATAAATAAAAAACTTTTGCTTTTTAATATAAAATAATTGTGCTTTCTACGATAGCCCTATTGTTACGCACGCGATTCTAAATTTCTTTTCTTTACCAATCTAATCGTAGTAACCATTGTTTATCCTTCCAAGTCAAAATAAGATGTTTCTGGAAACACGAATTATCCCATCCGAACGGATATTCGGATAAACTTGGGAGGATAATTTTAGTATAAAAGTAGGCCATATTTTGAATAAAGCAGGATTCAAACGCAGAAGCTCTTGGAGTAAAGAGGTTTAATTCTAAATATCCGAAATAGGACAGAGCCCCTGGATTTCCGAGCCAAACACCCCCTTCCGTCTGCATAGGCTTCCCAACCTTGGATCAGAAGCAACTAGCGGGAAGGACTGGTTAGTAGGCGAAGTATCAAATACTCTGTCCACTCTGCTGCTGTTTGTTTCTCCTCCGTTACAACCCTGCAACTCTTGCTGAGGGCCAAACCTTCGCGTGGCCTGCCGGAGAAGCTCGGTTCGTAACACCTATATTACTTTAAAAAAACTGTTGTACGTTGTTAACATGATCGCTATTACCATTTCATCAATGAAAAATCTTGATGAAATCAAATCCATACACATCATAAAACTGTTGCAGTCCCAATTTGTTGATACAGAATCCTAAGTCTTTCGGCAATACAAAACGAGGCGATAATCGGAGAACCAGTCTCTTGCATCGCTTGACTCATTCTACACAGGTATTTTGCATGGGGAGCGGGATGAAAATTTTTTACTCTTGGCATCACATTCTCCAGCTGATTTTCCGCTGCAATCGGAGCTATTCTCGGGTCGGCTGGAAAGCTGTGATTCTGCATACTCCGCAACAAACCGGTCCCTCCGTTTCACATGGTTTCGTTTGGATCCTTTCACGTTCTCCTCTTGGGTCGCTTCGTCCAACCGACCGGCCCCCTGCGAGATGTAATCGAGCAGCTAATTCCATGTCATAAATTGTGTCCCATGACGCATGCCTAGTCGAACGAGTCATGGTCACACAGCCACCAGTGTGCAAGCACCTTTGATTTTTACATAACATTTTTCATTTCAGTTACGCTTTTTGTGTACAGCTGATGATGTCCGACAATAGATCTAAAGAATTAATTTTAAACCTCCATCATTTTCGAGATTTAATAGTTGATAACGTGCTTTAAGTTTAACTAGAGTCGTCAGCTATTCCTCTTTTTGCTTTTTTAGTCTTTTTGCCATCCTGTTCATGATTTCCTGATTTCTCTGATTTCGTCTGAGCTCGATGTATTTGTGTACAAAGATTCGAAGATAGCTAACAGAAATATGATTATGAAGCTGAAATGTGATCAGTGCCAGACAATTGCGCGAGCTACTCATAGATGACGGTGTTTAACGCAAACAGGAAGATCGCCCTTTAGTCGCGTTGGTTTTACGACCACTGCACCTCAGCCCTATCTTTTCTCATATTACTCATGCATATTTGTGTGAGACTGTGTGCGGAAGCCATGCAATCGTGTCGAGGAGATAAATGGTGTTATTTTGATCGCCGCTACATTCGATGCGTTTAGATGGAGCTTTTTTTACATCTCTTCTTAAACTCAATGTGAGTGTGTACGTACAGATCTTCCGCTGTCCGTGAACTATCCGCGTGAAAAAATGAACATACTGCTGACTTATTCGTTGTTGTATGTCTTTGTTTGGCGTCACTTTGAACCGATTGGCTTCGCATGTCACTTGCATCTTATCTGCAATCTATTTCCTAGCATCTTTTGTGCTGGGCTTTTCCTCCAACCAATTTCCCGTAGAGTTCCGACCTCGCTTGTCCCACGGTATCCATCGCGCCGAAGTGCCAACACATCGAACGAAAAAGGGCGTACCCTCGCAAACCGATTACGATACGACTCACCATTGCAAGCTACGCAGCACTCTGGCATACAAAGTTGCAGACCATGGCTATGGTCTGGCTCATGGCAATAACAACGAGTTAATTAAACAAGAAACTGGCCAATCGCTAAGCGCCGCACGAAATCCCATCAGCGCTTATACACCTACGCGTTCTCTGAAGCGTGCATTCGTCCCGTCGTATCATATTCACCTGATTAAGCTGTTGCATAAGAGCGTGAATGTGTGCACAATCACGACCAACACAATTGGCGATTAGATGGAAAAAGAGAACACCTGCAGTGCAATGGCTATGATTCATAATAACCAGCTATATTTCCTGAGTAGCCAATTCTACAATTTACAAAAGCCAAGGAGTACTACTTTGGAGGAGGATACTTTGCAAAAAGAATTAAAAAATGTTAAATAAGTTTATCAGGTTTATTTTAATTTTATAATCAAGTCGTCTCGTCGACGAGTTGATGAATTTTGTAGGTTCATTTGTATGGAAAAGTTAACTTTGGAGTTAATTTTCTCAACTCAAATCTTATAGATTTCAGAATAGAATAAGCCTACTATAGATGATTAAAAATTTCAAAATATAACTTGAAAATATGTGGGTCAAAGCAAATTTTGGTTTTTGAATGATACTCTAATTTATGGGGATTTAGGGGTGTAGATGAGGTATGCAATAAAAAAGAAAAAGAAGTATTGGTTGCAAAAGTCAAGCACAACATAAGCTTATTTATCTTATTTTTTATTATTTTGGTTTTTATAAATTATATACATATGTTTTTTTTTTATTGAGCTTCGGTAAAATTTTACTGATTTTTTTTGGGCTGAAGTTTCAGTAATCTTTTCAATAAAAAGAATGTTGTTTACTGAATGTTGTTTTAAATGTTTACTGATGCTCATTAAAATGACAGCTCGTTTACTGAAATCGCAGTAAAGCCATTATGATATTACTGATTTTTCAGTAGTTAGTAGTGATTAAAAAATGAAATATTTATTTTAAATTGACTTTTTATTGATGCGCAAAGATTGCCAGTCCCTCTTTTCATTTGGATAAATGTTTGTTTTTTGTTTTATACAGTTTAATATTTTGTCGCAACAAGTGTTGATGGTTCAGTAAGCGCTCATAGACTCCACCAAATTTCAGCAAGCACAGTGAATTGTAGCCAACATTATACACGCCAACACGGCTGGCTTTTTACACATCACGAGCACACCGCGTTGTTTTGTTTTGATGTTTTGACTGACAGGTCGATTTGACAGAATGAATAGCTGCATTTTCAGTCATTTGTTTTACTGATATTCAGTGAAACGACCAATTTGACACTGATTTTACTGATTTTTAGTAAAATGTGTATTACTGAAATGCATTCAGTAAATTGCGTTACTGAAAATCAGCAAAACAAAAAAAAAATTATGCTGAAAATCAGTAAAATATTCTATAACTGAACCGTTTCAGTACAAAACTTTACTGAAGCATGATGATAAAATTTGCTGTGTAGCCATTGCACTGCAGGTGTTCATTCTCTTCTTTCATCTAATTGCCAATTGCGTTGGTCGTGATTGTGCACACATTCACGATCTTATGCAACAGCTTAATCAGGTGAATATGATACGACGGGACGAATGCACGCTTCAGAGAACGCGTAGGTGTATAAGCGCTGATGGGATTTCGTGCGGCGCTTAGCGATTGGCCAGTTTCTTGTTTAATTAACTCGTTGTTATTGCCATGAGCCAGACCATAGCCATGGTCTGCAATTTTGTACGCCAGAGTGCTGCGTAGCTTGCAATGGTGAGTCGTATCGTAATCGGTTTGCGAGGGTACGCCCTTTTTCGTTCGATGTGTTGGCACTTCGGCGCGATGGATACCGTGGGACAAGCGAGGTCGGAACTCTACGGGAAATTGGTAGGAGGAAAAGCCCAGCACAAAAGATGCTAGGAAATAGATTGCAGATAAGATGCAAGTGACATGCGAAGCCAATCGGTTCAAAGTGACGCCAAACAAAGACATACAACAACGAATAAGTCAGCAGTATGTTCATTTTTTCACGCGGATAGTTCACGGACAGCGGAAGATCTGTACGTACACACTCACATTGAGTTTAAGAAGAGATGTTTAAAAAAGGCCCATCTAAACGCATCGAATGTAGCGGCGATCAAAATAACACCATTTATCTCCTCGACACGATTGCATGGCTTCCGCACACAGTCTCACACAAATATGCATGAGTAATATGAGAAAAGATAGGGCTGAGGTGCAGTGGTCGTAAAACCAACGCGACTAAAGGGCGATCTTCCTGTTTGCGTTAAACACCGTCATCTATGAGTAGCTCGCGCAATTGTCTGGCACTGATCACATTTCAGCTTCATAATCATATTTCTGTTAGCTATCTTCGAAACTTTGTACACAAATACATCGAGCTCCGACGAAATCAGAGAAATCAGGAAATCATGAACAGGATGGCAAAAAGACTAAAAAAGCAAAAAGAGGAATAGCTGACGACTCTAGTTAAACTTAAAGCACGTTATCAACTATTAAATCTCGAAAATGATGGAGGTTTAAAATTAATTCTTTAGATCTATTGTCGGACATCATCAGCTGTACACAAAAAGCGTAACTGAAATGAAAAATGTTATGTAAAAATCAAAGGTGCTTGCACACTGGTGGCTGTGTGACCATGACTCGTTCGACTAGGCATGCGTCATGGGACACAATTTATGACATGGAATTAGCTGCTCGATTACATCTCGCAGGGGGCCGGTCGGTTGGACGAAGCGACCCAAGAGGAGAACGTGAAAGGATCCAAACGAAACCATGTGAAACGGAGGGACCGGTTTGTTGCGGAGTATGCAGAATCACAGCTTTCCAGCCGACCCGAGAATAGCTCCGATTGCAGCGGAAAATCAGCTGGAGAATGCATGGAGAATGTGATGCCAAGAGTAAAAAATTTTCAACCCGCTCCCCATGCAAAATACCTGTGTAGAATGAGTCATGCGATGCTCGAGACCGGTTCTCCGATTATCGTTTCGTTTCAGTTTGTATTGAGGTGGTAGGTAGTAGATGGTGCCGCTGTTTTAGCATTACATACTGAAAAATATGTATCGTTTTGCTTTTGGCTTTTTTCTTGTCTGAACCAGTTTAAGAAAATGCTAGAGTTTTCGCTCGAGTGTAATATTTTTCATTGGTCTAAAATACAACATGCTCCCGAGTTCGAGAGATAGAAGTGTCAAATTGTGTATGATGGCTCATGCAGTGGCGGATTTACGGTACCGGGAGCTCTAGGCGATCCGACGAATGTTGGCCCCCTGTAGATGATGAGCGGGGGAGAGGGGGTGGGGGCCAACCTTCGTCGGATCGCCTAGAGCTCCCGGTACCCTAAATCCGCCATTGTATGAACCATCATACACAATTTTAATGGTGGTGATCGGGGCCCTACCGACCATTGATGCTGCATGATTGGAGGGTGTGAAGGAAACTTTATGACAAATCGGCAATCTATGTTTTTTTTGTGCAAACGTTAAGTAATTACTTACCCCCGAGCATCTAGGTACAGACTAACAAGCATTCTCATATTAATCAGACTGCGAATACCAGAGATAACAGGAGCAGATTGCTCAAAAACAAACAGTTATACATCTATCAGAGTACCATTACTTACTCCTGTAATTGTGTCTTTTTCAAAAAATTCTGCGATTTGCATTCGGAAACCATTGACAGCTAACAAATTATTACAAATTATTATTATTAACAAATTATTATCAACAAATTATTAGTAGACAAATTATTGAAATCACTTAAGCCAAGTTTCCGAACATGGACGCTGGTTTTGCTAATCTAATACGAAGGAAGCATAGGTGCTGTACACGTTGATAGAAAGCGATATGTAACAAAAGCCAGTCGTTGTAGTGGCCATGCGAAAGCATGGGTGTACAATTTATTTTTCTGGTTTTATTTTTAGCATCAATGACGCTTGCAGCAGCGAGTACATAAAGAGGACAATTTTATGACATTGAAACTAGTTTCAAGGGATGGATGTATGGCCCAAGTGAAGCTATTGCTGCTGCTAAGGTAGAGATTTGCTAGCGTCCCAACATCCGCTCCCAGCAGTGTGAGTGAACCAAAACCTGTATGGGAGGGTAGTAGTAGGGCAGTTAGTTGTTGGCATATCTGGACACATCACAGCTAGTAGCGTTACACCGGCACTTACATTTCTCTTTCGCACTACGATCGGGCACGTTCCAACGCGACCAGAGTACTTACACTTGTTACATACAGCACGCAAAGGTCGCTCGCAAAAATCACAGCGACTTTTGGGCGACACAAAAACTGCAAAAGAGAGACACGGGATGGGGGCCAGTTAGCAAAATGCACCACAAAAGCATACGACACCGCACCACAATGCGGGCATTAAATTCTCACTTGTCCAGTATGCTTTCTGCATCGTGCTGCGATCGGCCGAGTGTGGGATGAATGAAATCGTGTTGCCACAACACAGGAACAAAAACACAGTCAAACAAAACTAATCCGTGACACGCACCGTAGGACCCGATGGTTGAATGTGGAATGAATTAGCGCTCACGAGCGCAGGTCCGGTTCGACACAAGGGTCAAATTGGGAGTGCCTGCGGCGATGACAGCTTGTGTGCGTGAAACTTCATATAGATAAGCTTAAGAAAGAAAGAAAGAGAGAGAGAGAGAGAGAGAGAGAGAGAGAGAGAGAGAGAGAAAGAATATCCGTACGAAACACACAAACGGAACGATATTGATGTGCCTGTTGCGCGTATATCTTTTTGGTAACTGGTATAAAGGAAGGAACTGATAGATTTCCCGTGATTTGAACATGTCACTCTTGCGATTTCGCAAATTCGCGGAAATTCGCGTCCATAAAATGGGATGGCAATAATTTTTTCATTCATCATCGTGTCATTGCATCACAATCAAGCGAGGACAAGGCACCCGATGGGTGAAAGTCAGCCCCACACATTCAGCCTGGACAATCAATGGATGAATTTGCAATCAATGGATGCTTTTACTCATTTGCTTGCCTCTTCTTCTTAGTGAAAGGTGTATTGTTATGTCTAAACGTATTTTATTTTCTATGCACCTGTCCAACCCTTCCCGAGTTTATCGCCGGAGCTCTTAGCCCTCATACGTAGGCCTGACTATCCTGCTATGGGTAATGAACAAATCATATACATCCAAGCCCATTAGCCCAGAGCAGGCATCCCTTTACCGACAACGGCTGTTGTGCCAATGAAGCAGAAGAAGCTTTTAGTATTGTTATGTCAAGTCGGCAAATGTCAATTTGAGTTGAAGCACTTTACCTTCTTATTTGCATACAGCTTAGCGGTGGCGGATTAAGACGAGAGGAGGCCCTAAGCGGTCATGCGAATGAACATAGTTCGAACAATGCGGCCGCTTAGTTCGCTTAGGGCTTAATCCGCCCCTGCATCTTGGCCTTAGGTCTCACTATTATACTGCAAATATTAATTGCATCCACAATATCCTCTCTTCCCAATCACCTGGCGTCATTGTTACTGCTTCGTGCCCCCACACCCCAGAGACATCGGTTGGAAGGGATGTAGTGGGTTGGAAGTATTGAGAGAATATACCGTGTGGCAGAGAATGAGTACTACAGAGTGTATGTGTGTGTGAGAGAGAGAGAGAGAAAGAGAGAGAGATAGAGAAAAAGAGAAAGAAAGAGGATGAGTGTATGTGTATGTGTGTGTGTTTGTTCGAGAGAGTGTATCGAGACGTACAAACTTCTGAGAAGATGCCGCTCCAGTGGACGAGTTCCAGTGGAGCAGAGACATCGCTTTTTTCGCCCCATGCTGACGACGTGTTAGACGTGAGCCGTACGCGTTGCTTGCTTATTCCTTAGTGTATGTGTGCGTGTGTGTGGAAGTATTACGGTACAAATTTTGGCGAAAATTCGATCAGTACCGATACAGAACAACTGTGCAGACAAAATGGGCAATCCCAACGCTGGACCGTGCGGTATGCGCTTGGCCCAAGGCGATGGTAAATATTTTTTATTAGCGATAGGAGCGCAGCTCACTCTTCTCTATTGTACGTTTTATTTTTGCTTTGGTTAATTTCTGCTTTCCTCTACAGCAGCCCTTCGCAGACTGCTAGGGCTGTGCATTTTCTGCCATGACGTCGTTATCTTCGCGTGCAGGATGTGCGTTCAAAATAATGGACCTTCAATGCGTATATGCCCCTACGACGTGTTGCATGACGGGGTAGGTAAAGAAGGGAGGGTGTCCATACTAGAGCGATAACCAACTATCACCTCCATCACCACCATAACACAGCACAAATAATTTGGTTTTTCTATTTTTACAAATACAGGAGCGATTCCATGTGCATTGTGCGCAGCGTGCGCGAGCTATATTTTTTTGAGACGACGGCAGCAGGATTTTTGGCAGCGGGATGGAAGTTCGGCAAAGTAAAAAACAACATACATATGCACTAACCAAACCCGAACTACAGCAGAGTGCGAGAAAGTACACCAAAAAGAGATACGCGCAATAGGCACATCAATATCGTTCCGTTTGTGTGTTTCGTACGGATATTTCTAGCGTTCGACAGTAAGGAGTTTTTTCGACACTCAATAGTTCTACGCTAGCCGAACCTTCTAACATATCCCATGCAAATTGCTTGATGCTGAATTTAATTTAAAACAAGCAATTATTTACGAATAAACTGATACTACCAGAAATCAGCACTAGTCTTTTCTTCGATGCTTCAGTTTCATTAACCTGGTAGACGAACGATTTGGGAAACATTTCATGTAAACGCTTTGTACTTTGATGCTCTTCTGTAAAGCTTTCGTAATCGCCGTAATCGTAATCGGCTTGATTGATGGCAAAAGTGGGGAACTTTTCTGAGCAGACAACAGCAATAGCGAATGGTAGGTCTGGTAGTAAAAAAAATAAAAATAAAAGAAAAAACAACTCATCCGGAGCAGCTCCAATGACGTCTATTATTCAGCGCGTCTGCAAACTTGTTATTAATAGCAGTTCTTCAATTCTTCAGTTTAATGGTATTTGTCCCCCGGGCATCTGGGGGATAGAAAAGCTCGCATTTACCCTTATTTGGGGAGCGTTCCAGTGCAGCACACAAACGCAAAAAAAAAAAATCTCCAGACAGTGAGTGTCTCTGATATTAAGATTTATTGCACCTAGCGTCTGATGCTACGTTTTATTACCTTTACCTTTGCTGTGCATCTGGTTTTCTGACGGTCTTTCTGCCTTGAGATGCAGTGGTTGTGAAATATTGCGCTTTATGTTGGTTCTCCAGCGCATCGTTGCGGTAGTTGGCACCATTATATGGTTCCTCCAGAGCGGGGTACTTCATTCCGAAAGCGATTATGACGGCTTCTTTTCCAGATCGGGCGGAAAGCTATGCTGCAAATGAGATCACTCAGGACATCGCAGGTTTTCAGTTAAGGTAGATCATTTACATTTGCATTATTCTCAGTACAACTACAACATTCAGAGTCAAGGTCACGCTCCGTAACCAGTATGGCGATTTTATTCAATTTTAAACCTATCAATCAGCTAAGCCCATCAGTTGTACAGACAGTCCTTGACCGACAACGGATGTTGTGCCAAAGAAGACGAAGTAGATGAAGGGTAACAATAAGAAGAAGAAGAAGAAGAAGAAGAAGAAGAAGAAGAAGAAAAAGAAAAAGAAAAAGAAAAAGAAAAAAGAAAAAAGAAAAAGAAGAACATTAATAATAAAAATAATAATAATAATAATAATATTAATTATAATAATAATAATAATAATAATAATAATAATAATAATAATAATAACACTAATAAAAATAATAACAGAAATAATAATAAAAATAATAATACTTATGTAAATAATAACAATAATAATAATAATAATAATACTAATAATAAGAAAAAGAAGAAAAAGAAGAAGAAACAACTTATCAATCTTTCACCGTAAAGCCTCCCATTTGTGCTGTGATTTCAATTACATATTTTCTATTGTTTCTGTAATTTATTTTTATTCGTTTCTTCTGTTGCGTGTTTGCTTACTACAATACAATCTTTGATATGAACGATATAATTAAGCTGTTAATTTTGATATATTTTTGAAGCTAGAGCTAAAACAGTTTAAGCTATTTGAGTTTTCAAAATCTGATCCTGTTTGTCTTGTCGATCACCGTCGATCGTTGCTGAGAGCTATCTCGCGCCTTTTTTGTAAGCAATGGCTTAAATTCGATAGCAGCTTCCACCATTAACGTTACTACTCTGGGCTGTTTTGCGGCAGAAGATGAGTCAGTCGAAGTATTAGAAGGCCGTTTATTATTTGAATTGAGGTATTCATTGTTGGTTTTTGGTCGTAGCTCCTGATCTTCAAAGAAGGAAAATTGTAGCTCTCCGGGTTTCGAGCACTTCCAGGGCGGAAGAGCCTCGTTGCTTATCTTGTTGCCTTTACTAAATGCTGATTAGAATAATGTAAATATTAGGTGTGCTCAGAAATACGTAAAACACTTTACACTTACAGTCCATGGTCGGATATTTGTGTAGCGCGTTATTGCAGTTATCGTAGGAGCTTTGTCCGTCCTTTCGACACAGTGGATAGAGAGCAAATGAGCTCGCTGAAGCATCACACGTGTTCCGACCTTCAAAAACAATCCCGTTGTCATTGAGGTTTGACGTTCAGCCAAGAAAGCTCTCTGCAAAAGGGCGAATGGGGAATGGCAGACAAGGCGAAATTGGAATTCGAATTTCCGTACCGCACCTCCACTGGAAACGATTCCGGTTCGAACTGAACTGGACAGAACTCTTCTGCGATAAGGATAGTATGCTGCTGAATTATATAAGTTGGAGTGACACAAAATAAAACAGAGTTGCTTGAGTTCTCATCGAAACAAGAAACTTCTTTTCAATCTGATTTATCACGAGGAGACAGACTCTCCCCTCTAAATACTAACATGGTATAGACAAAGAACGACCCGCTAAAAAACTCACACTTATACTTTTTCAACGGTCATATGATACCAAGGACAGGTGAGATAACATGAAGTCGACCATATGTGTGTAAATGTGTGAAACAAACACAGCTTTGAAAAATGTTGTAAAAATTTAATTCAAATTCATTAAATTATTTGCTTAGAACAGTCTATTGAGCTGAATGTACAGTGTCTTTACAGTACGGTGGCTAAAACATGAGGCTTTCCACATTGTTTTATCTGATTTGGCGAAAACATTATTTCTTAAACCTGTTTTTGTTAAACATAATTGGTAGAGATTGTTTAAATACATAACTAGTTCTATTTAAATTCTTGAGTTCTATTTAAAAGTGAGAGTGTTCTATATTCGTGATCGTACCGGTACATATAATGTTTTATTGCGGTATCTGTTTTAGACTTACAGGTGTTTAGTCTCTAATGGTGCGTCCGAACCGTTGTCGTTTAAAAAGACGCGACAGCAGCAATGTCACACGGATACACGTAAGAGTTACAGTAAGAGCTAGAGACATTAAAGCGACGAATGTGATTCTCATACTTTGCTAATCCTGTTGTATGAGACGCGTTGAACCATCAACGACAATTCCATGATTGCAAATATTCACAGACACTCACTGTTATGCTGTAAACACACGTTCATTTTATTGACCAGTTGTCAAGATGTACCGGTAAATGTGATTTGAAACATGCAACGAACAAACATATAACGATGAGTACTGGATGACAAGACTTGATCAATATTGTACAAACATGCATATTAGCACGGAAGAAACACTAGTGCTTACCTGTTGCTGTTAGAGGCTGTATTGCAAACATGCGATTTGATGGCGAATTGCTAAAGAAGAGAAGCTCTAACTGCGACCAGTGGAATCCGGTTCATCGGCGTCTATCACTGACCTTCTAGGTTAGTATATGTCAAAAGACTGCTGGCATACTCCGACCGAGCATTAATTAGTAGTACGATCGGGTTAGTAAAGTTGAGTATTTTAGAGTTTAAAAAAAAATTATTCGGAAAGAACGGATTTGGGCGTATTGCTTAACAAAAAATTACATTAATACAAAGGGAAAAGATTTACAGTCAAGTTTGTAAAATGAATTACTTACCATCATCAAAGAGGTGTTTTCAAGGAACACGTACTTTTGTGTTTAATTTTTTTTTTACCGATTGGTTGGCAAGTTGCCATTGCAGAAGGAAGGTGAAAGATGAAAGCACGATGTATCAACATTCAATAAATCATAATTTGTAAAAAATAAAAATTGTTGATGTAAATATTTTGTTTAATTTATTCTCCTCATTATCTCACATAATCTCACACACGTAAGGGTTGCAGAACCCTGGAATTGTCAACTTAAACATGCAGTGGTTTGCTGTGCGCTTGTTCAGCAGTGCAATCGTTCTTTACACTCGGGGCGGTCGCTTTCTGCTGTTTCGCTTCCAAAACGTTGATTCTATATTCTTGCAGAGTGGAATAGTGTTTTTATGCGGCTGTGGCTTCTATCATCTAACGTCTTTTTAAACTCTCACGCCCTTCAAATACTGAATATGGAGCTGAAGCTGAGTCAAGGTACAAAGGGGTTGTTCTAACTACCCGTAGGAAGCTGAAAGATTTGTTTCATGATAAATCGTGTTTACAGCGCTCGTGTCCGGTAGAGCGGCCGATGAGTCGGAAGAGTTGCAGTTTCTGTATTTCGAGGACCAAGAGCTGAAACTAGACGAACAACGGGACAAAGAGGAAAACAAGCAGCCACAGCAAAATGTGAAATTGTGCTATGAACCTGGTAGTCAGTACTGTACCTTTTGCATGACCACGTTAATGCGTGAGGGTCACGTGGCGGGGGAGTCGTGCAACTTCCGGTTTTGTGGCAAATACGACAGGCAGATCTGTGAGCCAATCATCAAAGTAAAATCAGAAGAATATGAAAATAAGGAGCCAGAAAAGGATAAAGCGAAATGAGGGAAAGAGACGCGACGCAGCACACGCATACGTGCCATGTAGTCGAATGTTGTGCAATGGTCAACATACACCCACCGACTGTCGAGCGTTCGATATAATTGTACGTATCCCAAGAAAACCACAGGGCAACTAGTGTTTTCGATTGGTTTTCCAGCAACGGAAAGGCTAGGGCAAGGATAGCCTAGGTTGTTTTTTGTATGGCCGTTGCCATGTAGGTGATTCTCGTTTATCTCTTCGACTTCTTCAACTCGTGTTTTTTCGCAGGTTCGCAGGGACTTTTTGCGCAGGTGCGATAGGGCGTAGTGCTATTATTTGTATTTAATGTTTTCCTCAATCGACCAACCGTATGTGTGATGATTGCAGGGGTAGAACCCTCCGTTTATGAGAAAGCTCTCTTTGTTTGGTGTGACTCCGCCCGACGTTGTCTACAATCAACTCCTTGTTGGGTAAAACATAATCGCTAAAGAAGCATCACTAGAAAGATTTCAGTTAAGGGAGGATACGTTGTTCTGTCATTCACTCTTTAGGTTACAATGGCTTTATGAGGAGAATACTTACTTACTTATTTATCCGGCGCTATAACCGTTTTGCGATCTTCAGGACCTGCTTCAGGAGTGTCCGAAACCGCTAAACCATTGGTCTATTGTGGGCCAAAAAGGTAAAACAGATGACATGGCCAACCGTGAAAAACTGTTTGTAGCGCTGGAGAAAGTCTGGATAAATTTAAACCCTCAACACATTCAAACCTCGTTGAAAGTATGTCACCTCGCTGTCAAACTGTTATTGAAGCGTGAGATGGTCATAAAAACTATTGGTTATAGTAATTATAATTTAGAGCTATCGATTCTCAAAGTGCGCACTTTACTTTGTCTATCTGAAAAATGAATTACGCTGCTATTAGATCAAACTTCTAGAAATATATGTAACATCTTCTTCTTCTATGGCTCAACAACCGTTGTCGGTCAAGACCTGCCTGTACCCACTTGTGGGCTTGGCTTTCAGTGACTAATTGGTTCCCCCCAATAGCAGGATAGTCAGTCCTACGTATGGCGGCACGGTCTATTTTGGGGATTGAACCCATGACGGGCATGTTGTTAAGTCGTACGAGTTGACGACTGTACTATATAGACCGGCTATATGTAACATCACCAAGGTATTAATTTTGAACTTACAAAATGCTATAATTTATCAAAAGAAAGCTTACTAAAATGTCCAATGCAAGAATAGTTATAGCGATGTTTATATAAGAATAACAAGTGCTTATTTATTTTTGTCTGGTACTGGTACTGTTCATTAACTATATTTTGGCTGAACGTTATATCTGAAATACGCCAACGTCGGTTTTACGTGAATGTCTATGGAACGCATTATTCGCGTAATACAGAAAATCTGTTTTGTTGTTAGAACATCGTTTGAATGAGTGATGCTTACTTTAATGTCTATCGTTTTTTGAAAACAACTGAACACTTCAGAGCTAGATTTAGCATCAGGTATGTATCTCCATGCATCTACATGTGTTTCGAGTACGGGCACGAGTACGCCCAGGGCTGCAGTTACACAATGTGCACATGAAGGCGGTGAAAGTGTGCTCTTACGGTTCCGATATATCAAACCCAAACCGTAGGCAGTAAAGTGGCAAAAGTGAAGGCAAGTACATCAAAATAGAACATGTGAAATAACATTACGAGAAGCAACGCGTTTTGAAATACACAGCGTGGGCGTCAAAATACGGCACACACGGCTGGTTGGCCCGCTAGATAGTGATATTTGTAATGCATTTTTATTGCGCTAGAAACTAAAACCTACCAGCCAGTGTTTTCTGGCATTCATAATATAGGCGTTTTGCCGCTAAATTTATCCTCCAGACTAGCAATGCACTGTAACACGTAGTTTGTTACGTAAGCGTCAGTACAGTAAGCGTAACTTTTTGTCTAATGCTTCTAGTTATTTAATGTAGGGTTAAAAATGTTTGTCACTAGCAGCTATAAAGCGTTAGAGCTCTTACACACCACACGAATGTGACAATTGGCGCGTTCGACAAATTTATCTCATTTCCAAATTTATGAATGAAAAATCAGGCAGTTCGTGGTGCTGTCGCACGCTGCAGGTGTGAACGTAATACGAACTTTGATGGTTACACGTTCAAAGCAAAAAAAAAAAAAAAACATTGTAAAAACAGGTGTTTTTAAATTATTTTGGTTAGTGTTAATGTTTGCAACGGTAGCAAGCAATTATATTTAGAATATATTATTAAGCAATTATATTTAACATACATTTTTTGTTAGGTCACAAATCATTTTAACTGTCTAGATTGCGAGTGCGCCGAGATTGTGTGTTTATTTCGGAAAATTAAGCTACAGCCGTACTGAGCTATGGTCGCCAAACGCGCTAATTTTAACATTCGTCCGGTAACAAAGAGCTCTTATGCAAACATCATCCACGGAGTGCTGTGCAATAATTCCGTAAAATTGAATTTTTTTAACTAGAGTATGCTATCTCCCTTCTCCCCCAACCTGTCACGATCAACCACTCTAATGCTCTCTTCATTCTCTCTTGCTTGCTCTCTCTCTCTCTCTCTCCCTCCCTCTATATTTCTCTCTCTTTTCCTCTGTACCACTATCTCGTCTGTATCTGTCTCACCATCAAGCTAAAAAACATTTTCACACACACACACACACATACACACACACACACACACACACCTATACAACTTAACATTTCGTTAGGCTCGGATCACGACAACTCGTCTGGGTACCGCCGGTGGCTAGACGGTCCTAGAACGGATGCATTGTGCCGTCGCGTTTTTTTTTTATTTTTTTTATTAGCAGCAGTGTACCCCGCGTTCTTCTGAGCAGCACCAGCGAAAAAGAAACAGAAACAGATCAATGCGCACTGTACAACAAACACACTATCGCGCTTTGTCCACGTCCGGAAAAATTCCACTTAAACGCAAAAGGTATCTTCAATAGCGTCCATATGTCTTCATTGTGGGGAATTAGACAGCCGCAGCGGATGTTTTTTGCCAATTTTGTTTTTTTTTCTGCACGCATGATTACCACTACCTTTGCGAACACATGCACACACACACACATTGAGGCAAGCGCAGGCAATATATCGCACAGCTACATCGGAAGATATCACTAACTGAAATTCCAAGAAGCTCTCTTAAGGATGCTGCGAAACCAATCGCCTCTCGCTCGCACACACGCTCGCTCGTTCGCTCGCTCTCTCGCTTTCTCGCACGGTGGCGAGGCTCTCTCGCAGTGTGGCCCTCAAACGCGCGTGGAGTCGGCGGCTCGTGTGTGGTTGCTCCAGTATTAGTGCGTAAGGTTACGCTCAATCGCACCATCGAAGTGAAAACTGAAGGAAGCGCACACCCATCATAAATGCGCAAGAGCTTGAAGCGGCCGGTGATTGTATAGAAGCGCAGTTAAAAGTTCTCTGGCGGTGCAGTTCCAGTGCTTTGTGGTTAGAAAATAGCATTGTGTGGTGAAGGGATTCAAAATACAACGTAATACAACGGGAGGGTTTTGGGTTTTTTTTTGCATCAAGATCATGGACAACCATCATCATTTATTCCCACTCTTTTCCTGGGCATTGTTACGTACGCTGAAGGCCTGACCCGTCTGTCTGCCATTATGACAATGTTCTGATCGCGTGTTCTGTGTTTTTGTGTGGGTGCGTGTGTGTGTTTGCGTGTTTTACAAAGAGGAGGAATCTTCTTAGACTCCCATTGTCACACGGGCCATCCCGTTAGCATGCGATTCTTACACAGTGAAGTCCCTCCTTTGGTCATACACCCCATTGCTGCACATCGTTTCAACGCAACACCTTCCAATATTAGTGCGGGCATACATATTTTTTTTCATTAGTGATTCTGATCTGCCAAAGTCATTCTGTTGCGCCGGTTCTCCTTACGCGTCCAAATACGCGCCAAAATTGCAAAAGTGTTGCACAGGCGAGCAATAACCGCGCTAATTAGGATACATTTCGAATTATACTTATCGTAATTTAATATTGTTTACAGTCGAGTGAGTTGTATTTGATGATGCCGAGACATTTCAACTGAAGGAGAGATTCGATGTTTGCCATACCCATTCGGATGTTCCCTGATTGTTCTGCTTAGTGGCTGTTTCAATTGGTTTTGTATGTGTGTGCTCACGTAGATTTTTTTTCGTGACTGAATTCGTTGCTGTCGTTGTGTTCTTTTTTTATATCATTCTTAATTTTGCATCCATATTCTTGCCTGCTACATTGGGCTGAACAATATATGGATTGAATCCATTCAGCGATGTGCTCGAGCCTTAATGCGGGCAAAACAAAGCGCTATGGTTTTGTGGTTTGTCCAAGTGAGATAAGGGGAAGTTGTTTTGTTCTCCATTTTGATTTCTTCGTCGCGCGTCGCTGTTAGACCGGGTTTTAGCGATTGTTTTTCACATCCAGGAAATAAATGTAAACCTGGCATTAGTTGCGACACATGTGATTTTTTTTTTGGTAAAAAATAACAGATATTAACCCATTTGATTAACAATCAGCAAATAATGCTTCAAAATCTGTGATAAAAGTTCGTGAAATTGTTTTGTCCCAGAAAATCGAAGAACCTTACTGAGACCGTTGAGCTTAAAATCCATATCATCGTAGTATACATTGAAGCTATTTTATATTGTACTGTAAACATTTGATGTATAAACTTAATTGTAACGCTGCACTCGTACACAGATGCTACGGGATCGGTTTTGGTCATTTTTCCGATTTATTTTTGTTGTTTCTAATTTTTTTTATAGTTTCAACGATTGATTTGGTTTACCCAGAAATGTTAGACTTTTGGTATCGAATTGCAATGGGAAGATTCCAATAAATAGTGGGAACGAGCCAAAAATATGTTTTAACATTATAATTGTTTTGTTTGTTTGATTTATCTTTTTATGTGGTGTGTTTGCTCGTGTAATCCTGCGATACCCTCCAGAACAGGATGAGCCAAGCAGCTGAAGGGAGTGATACCGGTAACGGTGTACCATCGTCACCGATAGCCAGAAGTGTGGCCGAGTCCAGTGCAACCCCTTGGCGTCCGATGACGTTTCCGGACTTGCGTGGGTTCCCCGCCGCACAGCAGCTGTACGGTTTGCCGGTTCCGATCGATTTGAGCTTCCTACGCTCACCTGTCAGCAGTGATGAGGGGGCATCGGGACAGCCGTGGCAGCAGCAGCAGCATGCCGACTTACCGTCCCAGGTACTTTTACCCACTTTCCAGGTTTCTATTTTCGATAGAATTGCACGCTTTCGAAAACATCAACCGTATAACGATTCTCAAACGTTGCAGGTAATTACACCTCGGGAGGACGAGCTGGTGGAAGCCGATGTCAGTGGTGCTCCAGTGGCTCCAATGAGAATTAAATCCGCTGGGCTGGTCCCGAGAGCTAGTGGCGCCGTAGCGGTAGTGGAACCGTATCAACACGAGACCGGGTCTGATGATGAAGCAAACGAACAAGACTCGTCGGAATTGGACGACGTTATGATTCCCGCATGTCCAACTGCTATTAGCGCACCGATATTTTTGCAACCCGAAAATGAGGAAGCAAATATGACAGCACTCAATGGTGCTGCATCGATTGCTAACCCGTGCTGGCCACCGCTGCATGAGCATACGGAACAGCCCGACCAGCAACTATCCGTCGATGTTCCAATCATAGTTAAACTAATCGGTAGAGCAGGATCGTACGGTTCACTGTACGCGATTTGGTACGCTCAATTGGGAAGCCACGATATCATGGAGCGTATCCCGGATTGCGTCATATTTGCCCCAGAGCTGGCACCGGATCACCAGGGACCCCCACCGATACTTACATCGCTTTTGCTGCAACGCAGAATGTCGACTGGCGAGCTGGTGACGGTTCCGTATGGCCCGAAGCAGATGCCTGGCCATTCGATTGAATAGGATGTGCCCACGAAAACGGTGCAGCTATCGGTAAACCAAACCTACCCTTGTTTGTACCCTTATTGGAGAAAGTGGACCAATTTTGAGGATTAATTTTACTTTAATACAATGTATTTTGGTAAAAAATCATTTAAACGTTAAACATTTGTATTAACATTTTGTACTAATATTTGAAGTCAATAAAGAAAACAATATTTTTGAAGAGTTCATACCGCATAACAAAGACATGATATATGTTTCCTTTATTCCTTCGGCATACTCTCCCTAAATGGTCGACTGTTTGCATTAAACCACGTGCCGTCTTCAGTATTATACAAGCTTTTATTCATTGAACATTGGATTCATTCCTGCGTATTAATGTGTAATGAGTTCGAATAGTTTTTCTATGCTCATTGTCTGGATAAACTAACTGACCCAAATTTAATCAAATTTCTTTTTTTTTGGTGATCGGAATTAGTGTTGTTGAAAAATCTTATCTTAAGCCTTCATGCAAATATTTATACAATCAATAAATATCCTAACTTTCCTCAGATTTTGCTTGGTTGACCTTTGGCTTCCATTTGCTGCAGGGTATATTGTGTTGTCTTAGTTTATTGTTAAGTGGCATGACTATAGCTTTAAATTGTGTAAAATATGTTTCTATAGCGAAATCATCAGCAAAAGTGTATTGTTTTTTTTTTTAAATATATTTATTTGCGTGTACAGATTAATTTCTATTTACTAGTGTGGATATTTACAAAAAAAAAAAAACTTTACATTTACAAAAGTAGTGCACACTTAAGGACGACTAAATCTATCTCAACATCGTTGTTTTCAACGATGTGGAAAATGTAGTTAGCAAACAACCTAAGAATAAATATACGTATTCCCAGACTAACTCCTGCTAGTTCTGGAAATCGCAGACTATTGAACAAATAGGGGCGTCCTGGAGCTTTTGAAACTATTTCTTGCTGCAGCAGTGCCCAAGCCGCCGCTACTCTACTACAGCAAGCAAATTTGTGTTCCAGACTTTCCATTTGTGGACAAAACGAACATTGATTGGAAGCCCTTCTTCCCATCCGAAACAAGAGCTCTCCATGTGACACTTTACCATTTGCTAGCATGTATAGAGTAGCTCGTTGTTGTGCTGATAAATCAAAGCTTTGCATATTAGCCCAGATTCTGGTCCAACAAAGTTGTTGATTTTCATGTGCTACTTTGGCATCTGGTAGCTTGTCCACAAGTATGCGACGAAGTTTACATGAAGAGGGGTTTGCGACATATTCAGCGGGTAAATAGGCCAGTTGTCTCACCACGATTTTTAGACAGGGATACCAGCTTGGAATGGTGGCCAGATTTGGCGGATTACCAGCTTGGACGATATGAGGCTCGCTGTATTTGAGGGAGCTGCACTCTGCTTATTTGCACGACTAGTATGTCTGAGATAAAATTGTGGAAAAGTAGCGATGATAAGTTACTACTGATGTGAATGGTTTTGACTTACTTTTGTCTTTAGAAATGTTATTGCCTATCATGAACCTTTTATCATTATCAAACGCTTTTTCACCATGGAGTAGTGCTAGGTCGGTTGATTTCCTTGTTGGACGGGTTTTGAGTAAATCTTGCTTCATTTTATGAATTTGATGTGTAGTTGACTTAGAATTGATAATTAGGTATGATAATGCCTTCATTGGTAATTGAAGGAAGTCAATACAGCGCCTACCACAACTATATGGACAGTCGTTTTTCGCGATTTGCGGACAATCCATAAGAGATAGAGAAAAACAGTGAATGTATGAGTTGTGCAGAATACTATTTCACATCTTCGTATATTTTTTTCAATTTATTTTAACACGGTTTTATGACACGACTTATGACGAAAAAACAAATTTATGGTCGTACCATAACTATAAAGACACTTCGAAAAACAGGTTTTATGTGCTAGCTAACGCATTTAAAAATCGTTCATTAATATAAATAACATATTCTAGAAAGGTTTTAAAGATACATATTTTTAGACGATTTTTAAAAAGTGTTTTAATAACTTATTTTAAAGTTTTATAAATTTTATTAGAGTAATCATCAAAATCTATTTTTTTAAGTATAAAAATCACTAAAAAATGTTTTTTCGCCTGTAATGATTGTTTTGAAAATGAAATCCAAAGAATTTAGGAAGATTTTCAAAAAATGTTTTGAAACTGCCATGAGAATCTTATCAATTTTGTGAACAACGGTTCAAAAAACTGATCCGATCAAACAAAAGCGACACTAAAAGGCACCACAACAAAGACATAGTTAAGGAATATAATCCTAACATGATATGTTTTTCCTCCCAATTTCAAAACACCTTGAAAACAATGTGTTTTTTTTAGCAATTTCAAAATAATGTTTGAAAAACTTTTAACATACTTTGGTTTGCATTTTCAAAACAATCATTACAGGCGAAAAAAAATTTCTCTAGGTTTTTGATATTCGAAAAAATATATTTTGATAATTACTCTCATAAAACTTATAAAGCCTTAAAATAAGTTATAAGAACACTTTTTAAGAATCGTTCAAAAAAATATTTCTTTAAAACCTTTGTAAAATATCTTATTTATATTTTTGAACGATTTTTACATGCATTAGTTATCGCATAAAACCTGTTTTTCGAAGTGTCTTTATAGTTATGGTACGACCATAAATTTGTTTTTTCGTCATAAGTCGTGTAAAAATGTGTTAAAAAAATTTGAAAAAATATACGAAGATGTGAAATAGTATTCTGCACAACTCATACATTCACTGTTTTTCTCTATCTCTTATGGATTGTCCGCAAATCGCGAAAAACGACTGTCCATATAGTCGTGGTAGGCGCTGTACTTACTTAGCTACTTATCCGGCGCTACAACCAATTTCGTACCAAATGTCCGAAACCGTTCACCGTTTCCTTTATAATACTACTTTTACAAAAAAAACCTGTGATGCTTAAAATGCTGATTGGTCTATAGTTTTCTTGTGTAGTTGAATCTTTGTCGTGTTAAGGTATTGCTAATATTTTGGATTTTTACACACTTTTGAAACTTATTCAAGCTTTAGAAAGCTGTTGAAAGTAAAAAGATAAATAAACAATGGATTTGTTCGGTAAGTACCATTATTGAAAGTATCAAGACCGACAGATTTTTTGTTAGTATGCGCTTTGTTTTCAATGTGTTTTACCTGGGGTCTCCAAAATATGTCCCCGGGTTGCATACGGCCCTCGAAAGCCAATAATGCGGCCTGTGAAGACTTTGTGAAGATTACAGGGTTTCCCACGATTTATTGGTTGGTTCTCATCAATTTTTGGTGGGTTCCCATATTTTTTTGGTGCGTTCCCACGATTTTTTGGTCGTTTCCCAGAATTTTTTGGTCCAATTGTATTGATATCCAATCGGAAAATACCAATAAATTATGGGAACGAACCAAAAATCTATGGGATACGACCAAAAAATCGTGGGAACACACCAAAAAATCATGGGAACTGACCAATAAATCGTGGGAAACCCTGTAACACAAAAAGTTTATTAGTCAGCTATTATTTAATTTATGAAATTTATTTTAATTTCAAAATCTAGCTTCATTTTAAATATGTATACATAAATATATTTTTGTTACATTCAGTTGGTATTTTCTCATTAGCTTGCTTCTAGTTGGAGGACAGTTACACGATTTGTGCTCATCAGCATTACGTATAACATTTCACGTGATTACAGTGTTTACGCTGCTGTGGTTGAATTGTGCTCTGCTACCATTGGATTGTCACTACACGGAAGGTTCGTAAACTAATACGACCAAATATTAGAATCAGGCAGCAGCGGCTTTTTTATTTTTCTTCTTTGATCCAAATTCAAACGTCCATTACTAATTTGCACAATGCACTCATTTGTATGATCTCCTATTCGAAATGCTAAGTAACAGTTGTGGTGAGATTGCCGTATAATGTAATTGATCTGCTTCGCTCTAACCGCCAGTCACATTGGGCTAGGCTCATGATTCATTCCGAGGGGACGACCATTAAAGAACAAGCACACTTGCGTTTTCGTTTACCTATGTACAATCGTGTTCAGCGATTTGCGTTCAGTTTGCTGTGAACCGTCCAACAGCATAGATCGATACTCGGACACGTAAAACTAGACGGCGATAAGTCGACTTTTTGTTTTGAAATTGAGTGAATTGAACAAATGTGAGTGTTTCATCAGTTTACAATGTGTGGTATTTATTTTATCCTTCACGGAATCTAATGAACAACATTTCTGTTTTCTTGTTTCTCGCCTACTAGGTTTAACCGTAGTTGCTTTAGACCCACTAAGCCTTTTTTTAATAAAAACAACTAATTTGTGCTTTATTACATTATTTTCTTACAAAGTAGCATAAACAGTTTTTTGCCTAGTTCTTCTAGCAGTGCCTAGTAGTTTGCCTAACTTATTCTTCTTCTTTTGGCACAACAACCATTGTCGGTCAAAGCTTGGCTTTCAGTTACTTATTGGTTACCAATATCAGGATAGTCAGTCCTACGTATGGGGGCGCGGTCCATTTTGTTCTAGTTTAACTACTGTGTAACTAATTGCAGATCAGTTTCTCTTTTCAATATACATATGGCATGCTTGCTAAAATTTTGCTGAAGCTTATTCGAAGATCTGGATTTCTGGTAGAGTTTCGAAAGGTGGTACTTAAATTTCAAGCTCTTTAGATATTTCAAAGACTAAGAAACTAGTGGGATTGGATTTCGGTGACTTTTTGATTACCCGTAGCTGGCAGTCAGTTAGCTAGCAGTTAGGTCCTACTTAACAAGTCTTGATCTTAACCTTGCAGGCAGATACTGAAATAAAAAAAAAAATGAATATGATTACTGTACGGACTTCATGCCATGTAAATGTAAACATAATTTTATTTTGTCCCATTTTCTGAAATGTTAATGTACCACTACAAAGTAAAAAATTGAGAACTGTGGAATTCATTTAGGATATCTTTTACGTAATTTATTAAAGGATTTTCAATTTAAAGCGATCAATTTTGAGCGTTGGGTTTGGGGTTTGCGTTCGGATGTACGAAGTCTCAGCAGCTGTGTCTCAGAACAAAACGCAATGCAACATGGAAAGTACGAGTAAAGCACGTAATGCAGAATCGCAATTGCTTCAGATGTTCTGAAGAGCGTGCCAACGTAAGCCAACGTAACTCGCGCTCCGCTCTCTCAACTTGCAGTTTGTACTCCGCAAAAGCCAACTCAGAACATCAGCGCTCATTGTGTAAATTCGCTCAGTCAGCACCGCAGTGGCGTCATCTACAACAGTTTGCAGTTTGCGTGGAAGACTATAAAAAATATCTGTTTTTTCTTTTCTATATGCCTACTTCACGGTAACGAGCTGGTAAACGGCGGTGCTAGCATTCCCCAAATGGCACAATATGTGTGACAATGACCGTTCATATTTCACGCACGCACTCTTACGATGTACTGGGCGTCCCCATATAAGGGATAGGGAATAATAATCGTGAGGTTTTCTAATCCGTCCAAATCGTTTAGCTATTGGTAAGCTAAATATGTTTTGTAACAAAATAATACTGTTATTTATAAGAAGTAAACTTACTTTCATTAATAAACTATTTTACAGGAAGTTATATTTGTTAAAATATGCATAAAAGTGTTATTAAAAAACTGTTAATAATAATAATGATGATAACAATCATAACAACACCAATACAGGGTTTTCCAAGTCGTGTGAATGCTATCATTATTATTCTGCACGTGCCATATGTAAATTCACATCAATCTGATATTTCATTTCCATCATATTTTTTTAATTTCTTCAGCATGATTTTCAACACGTATCAAACTGGATTGAGTTTGACAGTTCTTTATCATGTGTTGAAACTGAAGTTTTATTTTGAAGAATTACACCATTTGACAGCTGTTGAAAAACTTCTTGTATGCGGTGAATGATTTTGTGGCTATTCGAAATGGAGTTGGAAAACTCTGTCATAGAAAACAATTAAAGTATTCCAATAAAATCATCATAATTATAATTTAGTCATAATCGTCATGAATTTATACATTTATTTATTGATTTATTTATTTATTGATTCAATAATTTATTCATCCTTCTATTTGTTTCTTTATTTTTTTATTCAGTTACTAATTAATTAATTAATTAATTATTTAATTATTTTCTTTATTTCTTTATTTCTTTATTTCTTTATTTCTTTATTTCTTTATTTCTTTATTTCTTTATTTCTTTATTTCTTTATTTCTTTATTTCTTTATTTCTTTATTTCTTTATTTCTTTATTTCTTTATTTCTTTATTTCTTTATTTATTCATTTATTTATTTATTTATTCATTCGTTTATTTATTTATTTATTTATTTATTCGCTTTTTTTATTTGTTTTTATTTATTTTTTTTATTGAGAAGTAAGGCTCGGCTTTAGCAAAATCATCATATATTACACCAGTAGTTACCGCCATGTAGATATATGGACTACATTTGTGGATAATCTTTTAACCTTTCATGCATCTAATCCCGATGTATATAGACAACTTATATAAAACTCATAAAACGTGTTTTAACACAGAAAATATCCGAAGCAACGGAACATAGGTCACGTCATGGATCAGGAATGGAATGATATGCAACCGTCATTGCGTTACGCTGTGCTCGCAGAACACTCCTACAGTAAACGTTCGGAACAACAGCCCGAAGACAACACCACGAATCAAACATGGAATGATATGCAACCATCATCGAGTAACGCTACCTTCACAGAACACTCGTACAGCAAACGTTCGGAACAACGAAACACCGACAACAACATGGATCAACCATGGAATGGTATGCAGTCGTCATCATGTTTCGATGTCCTACACCAGAACGAGTCTTACGAAGAAGCTGATATAAACACCGCTGAATCGAATGACATTCTGGTTACGTTGTTGCAAGCTATTGACGAATAGGCTCATACCATGCACACAAATGAAAATGAAATGGATTACATTGTCGATGTTGATGATGATCGCGTGAATGCGTTCGAAAAAACATAAGATGCTATATAAGCCTCTTCTGCTGTGTTGAAGAGTGCATTCCGAAATGAGCATGAGTTTATTTCGGATTTAAACTGAGGGCTTACCAAAAAATCAGTAACACGTTTCCTCCGAGACCAAAAAATCGTGAAATAGTATGAAATGAACGCCTACTTCCGAACATTGCTATATATCGCTGAAAGAGTCTATTATATGCAGTGGCGGATTTTCCTATAAGCGGACTGAGCGGCCGCGGGGGGCCCCGGCCTAAAGAGGGCCCCGAGCTAAACCTCCACATGTTAAATCACTTTTATAAGCGATTGATTTTTTGTTTTTATTGCACAAATGAACGGAAAACTAAATCATTCTCAAAGTAGTTCATTCTAACAAGTAAGTGTGTGGAATGTGTTGATAACGTTTATAGCAATTAAAAGTTGATATGAACTTTGGAGATAATTTTTGAAGGCCAAAACAAATATCCATATTAAAAACAATAAATCCCCTCCTGATAATAAGTCATAAAGATGCTCCTGGGATGATTAATTTATATTTTTTAAGAACTTCCTAAACGGTCTCGATTGCAAGGACGAAAAGACTACAAATACGCAAGTGCAGGATAATCATTGTTGGACGCTTGGATTTCAGGCACTTTTTATGTATCTGTGAAGCAGGAAATCACACAAGCTTTGTATAGTGGCTTTCACTGCTCATGTAGATGAATGAGCAAACAAATGTATTGCAAACTCTGTTCTAAAAATACAAAAGTATAAATGAGTAAAATTCAGATCCTTTTGTCAGGCTTTCCAGATATGCCTTTATCTAGATATGCCTAGATCTCTACTGAAATTCGGAAAGTCTGGAGTTTTACTAACTACAGTTTATTATTTCATTGTTCATTGATTTATTTCAATATACAAGACTCTTAGCTTAGAAAAACGACCTAATGCGCACTTGTGTTGAAAAACTACTACAGAGAATGAAATGCTGCTTTACACCAAACACTAGTAACACTAGTATAGCTACACAGAAAACTTTTTTACTGAACTTCAGCAAAATTTTACTGAAATTTTTTAAACTAAAGGTTCAGTAATCCTTTCAGTAAAAATAATGTTTACTGAATCATTCAGTAATGTCCGGTGCTCACCAAAATGACAGCTCGTTTACTGAAATCCCAGTTATGCTTGGAGATTGCCAGTTCCTCAATTCATGTTCATACATGTTTTGTGGTCTTTTATACAGTTTTTATACTGTATTTTGCCGCCGCAAGTGTATATGGTTCAGTAAACGCTCACAGTCACCACGCAATTTCAGCGAGCACAGTGGATTGTAGCAAACATTTTACACACCAGCACGGCTGCCAATTATTTGAAATCAATCTCGTAAGTCGAAATCTCACCTGAAATTTCAGCAGGGTGTCTGTAAGCGCCTACCAAATCAACTTTTTGCACATCACGAGCAAGTGGGTACCACATTGTTTTGTTTTGATGTTCTGACTGACAGGTCGATCTGACAAAATCAATTGCTGCATATTCAGTAATTTGTTTTACTGATATTCAGTAAAACGACTACTTTGACACTTATTTTAATGATTTTCAGTACAATGCGTATTACTGAAATGCATTAAGTAAATTGTTTTGCTGAAAGTTCGTAAAAATATGACATTCATGCTGAAAACCAGTAAAATATTCTATTACTGAACCGTTTCACTAAAAAAATTTACTGAAGCCAGATGAGAAAATTTGCTGTGTAGTATTTGAATATAGTTTTGATTTTTGCACTACCGGAATCAACGATGATGCACATCTTAATAATATGCAAAATATGTTAGCTTGATTACACGAAGACTATAGATCCTTTTTGGGCCGGTCTGGTGGTACATCCGTTAACTCGTACGACGTAACTACATGCCCGCCACGGGTTCATGTCCCGAATAGACTGTGCCCCCAAACGTAGGACTGACTATCTTGCTACGGTAACAAAAAGTCATTGAAAGCCAAGCCCACTTCACTAGTGGGTACAGGCAGGCCTTGATCAACAACGGTTGTTATGCCAATGAAGAAAAAGATAGATGCTATTAAAATAATTAACTAACTGCCATAAAAAACGACAGAAGAAAATTAATCCCTCACGAAATCAGGATGACATATTTGGTATTCGCAACAAGATATTAAAAAAATGCAATATAATTTTCTGGACTTTTAAGGAAACCAGGGGCCCCTATTCTATCCCCCGCTTAGGGCCCCGAGATGGATTAATCCGCCTCTGTGGTGAAATCGAATTGTATATGACTATTGCTCGGATTGTGTGTCTGGGAGAAATATCAACCACTCAATGCTCTGATAATAAGTTTTCCCAAATATTGTATCCATATTGGCTAACCTAGCCGTGTTCGTTCGATTGCACATTTCCTGCACAGGTGCTTTCCTGGATGTGTAACATAGGAAATGTATCAAGTGAAACTATGTTATTAAGCTTTAGATAATCTGGCCGAAGTCTTCATTTAGTTTGAATATTATTATTCTTTTGAATTAGCAAAAGTATTGCATGGCGAAATCGAATTGTATATGACTATTGTTCGGATTTGTCCTTCATGCCACGCCATAGCTCGTCTCCCTTTTTCGTCATTTCTTTCGCTAGTATAAATCACTTGTGGAGTTTGTCTCATCTTCCTGATATTTGAGTATTGCATCGCTTAGTTTTGTAAATTGTTCGAATAGAGGGCTATGAAATGAGTGAAAATGAGCGTCGCGGCGAACCGTCCCTGGAACGACCGAGTTCGCTGGTTCGACTGATTATCTCAGATTTTCAGCGTCTGGTCGTTTGCGTTTTGCAATGTTTATTATTGATTTATGCAATGATATGGTGGGGTCTATTATTATGAGAATTTAATTGAAATGATCAGAAAAGTTTTTTTTCTATCATTTGCAATTTCATCTGTATTCTATATGTTGTTAAATGTTTGTATTAGGCAGAGTAATGTTGAAATACTGTTTCATAATTTAAACGGTCATCTGCCGTTAGCGGATCTTTTAGGCTAGTGGCCCTTTTTTAGGGCGCTGCGTAATGCTTGGAAGCGACTCGTCTTCCATTCGGCCCGTGCGTCCTCCCTGCATTAACATAAGGCTTCCATTATAAGAAAATCAGTCCTCCCTGCATTAACCAGTATATAAAAGGCAACAACACAAGCCTACTTAGGTCGCCCAAAAAAAGCAAAACAAAATTAAAAAAAAAACACGCAAAATACCACTGTCAAAATGTAAATATTGTTCGCTGCTTGGTAGGGCAAGAATCACAGTAATACCATTAAGTATGATTTGCTAGGCTATTTGAATACAATACACCATATGATTAGGATCTCAAGGTATGAAGCTAAAAAATTTGGTGCAAAATCATAAACACAAACCGATAGCTGCACCCTCATATCCTGCAAAGACAACTGCAACTGCTGGAGATAGTCAAAAGGCATTTAACAGACAACTGGACAACTATACGATATACGCAGGCAGTAAGGGATAATATATTATGATCAAACTCAACTTGGGCTTATGTCGTTCCTCTTATCGTTTTTTTATTCTTTTGCAGGAAATGGAAGGAGTGGTCGCAAATCGATGGCTGAGATGGTGAGCCACATAGCAACGCGAATAGTAAACGAGCAATGTTCTGTTTTTTATTTGATAGATAAGTTAGTAAATTTGATTAGGATGTGGGTGTAGAGGTATTAGTTTTTATGAAACAGGTCATTCTATATTCAACGTATTGCATTTCACTAAAAAAAATAAAAAAAATAAAATAAAAAAAATAAATAAAAAAAAAACTCCTGAACAAATGAATAAAACCAGTATAATTAAACATTATTAAGACCATCATCATGTTACTATTTCCACCAGAAGGCGACCCTAACAAAATAACGAAGAAAAAATCAACATATTAATGAATAATCAGGAAGATGTTTGAATGAATGACGTTTCTAATAATGGTGATGCTGGAAAGGCGCTGGACCTCGCTGGAAACCGAAAAACATACAGTAAAATGGCCATACCATCGGCGCTGAAGGGAACTAACGACGGCGTGAACGAAACATCGGACATGATATTGATCATGGTGTAGCCGTGTTTGTGAAAATATAAGTGAAGCAGTGAAGAGAAGAACTATATGCGATAAATAAGTTAAAAATTAGCATGTAACAGTAATAATGCGGATGAAATATTGGAGGCTATAAAAAGTGTTTATTTAAGGAATCCATGGAAACATTAGTCCATCGATTGAAACTCAAAAATAAAAAAAGTCTCAATTTTTTTAACACAATGGATAATTTTCGAAACTAAAAATAACATGCAAAAAGACATATGAGTCGTTTAACGGTAAATCGCAATGAAAATTGGAAAAATATCGTAATATCTTTATGGACAGAGCCACATGAAAAAACGGGTCAGTTCGCTAACAGAGCTTTCAGTACCTAGGGAACGATGGTGTTTGTAATGAAAATGTATAATTTTTTTCGCTAAAACAATTTTAGGTTTAAGCGTATTTTAGGTGTTTCAGAACTGGTTACACCATAAACGTGTGAGTTTACAAATTGTATATGATATTTGATAAGTGGGTCTATTCTATTTGGCGTAACGTCCTACGCGAACATGCCAAAAATTAAAACAAAGCTTAAATGTGTCGATACCTGTGCGTCAGATATATTCAGTAAAAAGTTGTGAAATTGCCTCATATCATAAAACAACAAATCTTTAACTGCCCATGAATAGTGCATGTAGTGCATGAAGATGTTCCTATTCCGTTTGATGAAATACGAAGGCGATAATTTTCTTACACCTCACATAAATACAAAGTAAAAAATATAATATAGATTATAACTTTTAGTTTTTGAACATAGACCTACAACATTATTTTATAAATATTTCAATTAGAAGCAAAATTTTATGAAAAAAATAATACAATATTGTAAAAACGTATTATTTTTCCATCAAAAAATTATAAATGAAGATTCCATGTTTATGTTAGAAAAAAACTTGTACATGATTGTTTTGTGCAAGCTCAATAGTTTATAGGAGAAGCTGCTAAGCTGAGAATCACATACACAAATAAGAAAAAAGTATTATAACAGTACAAAACACATCTTTGCTCTGAACCTCAAGTCAGGATTTTTATTTTAGATCAGGCCATCTCTGGTAGGATCTTCACAGTATACATTCTAATACCTCGATGATATTTATTGTTAAATTATATCTGTATTATTGTATTATAGCCAGGATACTCTAATAACCATTATACGTAACCTAATATACGTACATTTAATTTGATTTTGTGTTTTCAAAGTGTAAATTTTGAACAATTGAATAAGGAATGTACAGAGCCCATAGTTTACACATATATTACTCATAAGACATATAATAGATATCATATACGGTTTGATTTACGGTTACGAAACACGATATTAGAACGAGATTAATCAAAGTACTCAACGACGAATACAAAGTTAAGATATCCTTAAAAATACGGATAAGGTACGATGAGGTCCTTCGCTTTTTCTAATAGTTATCATAGTTTTATAAAACACTTAAAACAGGCCTAACTTTACGAAAATGTTACAGAAAGATGCGCCTTTTAAAATGAGCGAAACATTTCAAAAGGCTTTGGAAAACTAGGGAATGAATTGAACCTCACGTCGAACAAATTTCGGTATAAATTAAGGATTTCATAATCATAACCGAAGCATCATCAGTACGAATCAAAACGTCAACGAGTGCAGTCGTGTTTTGATTCATTTTTGCAAACCCCCGCGATGGCGAATAAGCGATCGCAATATGCGGACGGAACGTTCCGCATCGATTTCTCGATGGTGCCAAAGCGACCGTCTCCTTCGGAGACCGTCGATTTCATGTGCGAGCGGCTGGGAATCGGCGGAAAAAAAGTGCAAGTCGCCCAGCTAAATAGTGCGAAGAGCTGTGTGTTTGTGACGATGGAAAGGGTGGAGGATGCGGAGGCCATCGTCAAGGAACACAGAGGAAAGCACTCCATCACGCACGAGGAAAAGCACTTTCCCATCAATATTGAGATGGTAGATGGGGCGGTAGACGTGTCCGTGCGCGATCTGCCTCATCTAATCCCGGACGAGGAAATTGTTGCCGAGATGGCACAATACGGTGAAGTCCTATCCGTCACCAAGGGCGTATGGGCCCCCGATTCACCGTTAGCTGGTGCGCTCAACGGTGTGCGTGTGTTGAGGATGAAGCTGTTAAAGCCCATCCTCTCCTACGTAACACTCTGTGGGGAGGTTACAGGTGTGTCCTATCGTGGTCAGGCACAAACTTGCCGCAACTGTGCTGCACCGGTGCACCACGGTCTGAATTGTGTACAGAACCGGCAAAATCGGTTTGCGAACGTTGTACAAGTAAAGGCCACGTACGCCAACACCGTTAGTGCAAAAACAGTTGCACCAACACCACAAGCAGCGTCACACACTGCAGCAGGCAATAGTGGCCAGAAGAAAAAGAAGAAGAGCCGCTCAAGGTTCCTATCGGCGGCGACACCTGCACCTACACACGCAAACGTGGAAGATCAGCATCCACGCGACGCATCGAAGATCGCCGCACGACTGATCATCCCGATCGTGCCGGTGACCGTTCGGCCTTCCAGCCCGAAGCCGAACTCTCGCAAGGGGAAGATAAGCAATGCGAACGATAAGCATGTCGCTCCAGCTCTATCTATCGCTCCCACGAGGGATGCTGTCGTCTCCGCGCATGATCGGCGCTTCGATGATGCGTCATCACCTGCCGTTCCTGCCGCTCCTGTGGCCACCGCCGCTCTTGCGGCTACCGCCTTTGCTGCGACTAATGCTGCTTCTGTGGCTACCGCCGCTCCTGCAGCTATCACCGCTCCTGCAGCTACCGCCGCATCCACGGCTGCTGCTCCTGCTGCTGCTACCGCTCATGCGGCTACCGCCTCTCCTGTGGCTACCGCCGCACTCGCTGCCGGCGCTCCTGCGACTGTCTCCACTCCTATGGATAAGGATGATCCTGCTGCTGCCGCCGCTCCTGCTACTGCCGAAGTCCCTGGTGCTGTCGTCGCTAACCCAGCGGCAACAAGTGCTCCACTGGCCTTTAAGGTACCGCTCGATGTCCTTCCTGCCCCCTTTCCAGGCCCTTCCACGGATGAACCGCGAACGGTAACACGTAAGCGAACCACTGAGTCAGATGTCGAGAGTGACGCCTCAAGTTCATCCATGAACAGCTTTACGATGGTCGCCAAGCGTAAGCCTGGTCGACCATCCAAAAAGGCCACCACCACTAACAACCTCTGAATTTCGTTGCGATGGATACGGTGACTAATAATATAAGAACAATTGTTAATGGTAGCTGTAATATAGCTTCTATTAACATCAACACCATATCCAGCGCAACGAAATTAGAAGCTCTTAAGACATTTATCAGGACGATGGATCTGGATGTTATATTTCTGCAGGAAGTATATCATACGGATCTAGCGCTTCCAGGATACAATGTTTTGTCTAATGTTGACGCGTCGAGGAGGGGTACGGCGATCGCTTTACGGGACCATTTAAAATTTTCTCACGTCGAGTGCAGCTTGGACTCACGTCTAATCTGCGTTCGGTTGGAGAATATAGCCACCCTATGTAACGTTTATGCTCCTTCGGGAAGCCAGCGTAGGGCGGAGCGGGAGGAATTTTTCAACCGTACCGTGGCGTTCTATCTGCGGAATGCATGTCCTCATGTCATTCTTGCGGGCGACTTCAACTGTGTGTTGAAGTCGAAGGATGTCACGGGTGGGGGGAATTTCAGCCTTGCTCTGCGAAACGCCGTAAACAGCATGGGTATGAGTGATAGCTGGGAGGCTCTCAGAGGCAACTCTGTGGAGTTTTCCTACATCACTAGTGGTTCGGGGTCACGCATCGATCGTTGTTATGTCTCCTCTTCGCTGGTAACACAGTTAAGGACTACCGATATGCATGTGCTCTCCTTTTCGGATCACAAGGCACTCACAGTGCGCCTCTGCCTCCCAACCCCGCCCAATCGTTTGACCAACAACGGTTATTGGCAGCTGAGGCCACACGTATTAACTGAAAGAAACCTGGAGGAGTTCAGATGCAAGTGGAATAACTGGACTAAACAGCGTCGAAACTACGGCACGTGGATCTCGTGGTGGGTGGAGTTCGCGAAGCCCAAAATAAAATCATTTTTCCGCTGGAAAACAAATGAGAGATTCCGAAGTTTCCACTTGCACCACGAACTCCTCTACAGAGGGTTGAAGTCCTCATACGAGCGATATCTGTCTGACCCTAACGAGTTGACGAATATCAATCGTATAAAAGGTAAAATGCTTCTCCTTCAGAGACGTTTTTCCGAGGACTTTAAACGTATCAATGAAACCCGCGTATGTGGCGAAAACATCTCGACCTTCCAGCTTGAGGAAAGGAGGAGGAGGCGAACTGTGATCGAAAAACTAAATATTGAAGACGGGACATCCTTAACTGATAAAGACGCGATAAATGTTCACATTAGGAGCTTCTTTTCAGAGCTATACACCACAGACAACACAGACAACACACAAACAGACGACATATTTACATGCACACGCGTCATTCCTGAGGATTGTGAGATCAATAATGGTTGCATGGAGGAAATCACTTCTGGTGAGATCCTCTATGCGATCAAAAACTCACAGTCTCGAAAGTCCCCTGGCCCAGATGGAATACCCAAGGAGTTTTATCTCCGCGCGTTCAACGTCGTCGAGCGCGAGCTTGGGCTCGTGCTCAATGAGGCACTCCGCGGAGAGATTCCTCGAAGCTTCGTCGACGGGGTCATAGTGCTGGTGAGGAAAAAGGGGGGTGGGGATGCCATGTCTTCAATTCGACCTATATCACTCCTTAACACAGACTACAAGCTTTTGTCGAAGGTTATTAAACCCCGTCTCGATTGTATAATCGGGAAATGGGGGATAATCTCGACAGCGCAAAAGTGTTGCAACAAACCTTGCAACATTTTTCAAGCTGTACTCTCTGTTGAGGAGAGGGTGGTTGATTTGAAGATGAAACGCAAGTGTGGTAAACTAGTCTCCTTTGATCTCTCGCAGGCGTTCGATCGCGTCGATAGAGGCTTCCTCTTTAATAACATGGTTTCTATGGGTTTCAATCCTGGGCTGGTGGGGCTTTTGAGAAGGTTTGGTGATCAGTCCTCCTCCCGTATCCTAGTCAACGGATCCCTATCTCCCCCTATTTCCATCCGACGATCCGTTCGTCAGGGGGATCCACTTTCCATGCACCTTTTCATCCTATACCTTCATCCCCTCATCACCAGACTAGAAGGCATATGCTGCGACCAGGATGACCTGGTCAATGCGTACGCCGACGACATCTCGGTGGTGACTACCTCATCCCAAAAAATCGAGTTGGTGCGTGAGGCTTTTGAAGCGTTTGGCAGAGTCTCCGGAGCCCGCCTCAACGTCGACAAAACCATCGCGCTCGACGTGGGATACACCACATCAAATGCCATTCAGGTCCCTTGGCTTCGTACCGTGGAGAGGCTTAGGCTCCTCGGTATATTGTTTACCAACAATGTACGAGAAGCTATGAGCCTCAACTGGGACCTGTTGATCCACCATTTCCGACAGCTGGTGTGGCTTCATCGCGTGAGGGACTTAAACGTGGTGCAGAAGGTTGTTCTGCTGAACACCTACCTACTCCCCAAGCTGTGGTTTGTTGCATCGGTTTGTGGCGCCCGTGCAATGGACATAGCGAAGGTGACCTGCACCGTGAACACGTTCCTCTGGGATGGATCCGGAGGCTTCCGAGTCCCACTGCAGCAACTGGCGCTGCCTCGCAACCGTGGTGGGCTTAACCTTCACCTTCCTGCCATCATGGCCAAGGCGCTGTTGACGAACCGGTATGTTACGGAACAGGACTGTCTACGAGTCGGAGGTCAGCACATTTCTTGTGCTGGGAATCCTCCGAACATCGCCGCTGTTTCGTCAACGTACCCGTGTCTGCGTATCGTCATACAGCAACTTGGCTACCAACCCCCATCAGCCACCATCACGACACGCTGGATTCGCCAAACAATGACGGAAGTGCTTCTTGAGCCGAAGGTAGCCTTGGAAAATCCGTCAGTGAATTGGCGGCTACTCTGGCGCAATATTCATCGTTCCTGTCTATCGTCCCTTCAACGCAGCACGCTCTTCTTGCTGGTAAACGGCAAGATCAGCCATGGAGAGCTGCTGCATCGAATGAACCGCGTCCCATCTCCGTCATGTTCGTTTTGTTCTGCAATAGACACCCTGGAACACAAATTCGCTGGCTGCAGAAGAGTTGCTGATGCTTGGCAGATTCTGCACCAGCGAATTAGCGTTGTAATTTCAGGGTGTCCGTCTTCGTCAACGTTATTGTTCGGTTTGTTGCGTTTGCCTGTACTAAACGGCATTAGTGCAGGTAAACGCAGCCATATCCTAAGTTTGTTTGCGAACTATGTCATCCACATCATTGGAAACAATGATGCTGTGATTGACATAGAAGTTCTGCGTTGTTCATTGTAAAAATTAATGTTAAATAGAACCTAAGCACGTTTTTAATAAAACATTTATAAAAAAAAAAAATGGTAACATGAACGTATTATCAGACGAGGTGTCATGAATAAAACAAATCTAGGAATCTTGAACTCAAAGAATTAGCATATCTACATACCCCACAACTACCTCTGTTAACGATTAAAATGTCGGATAACAATTAAAAACAATTTCGTTGTTGTCATCGTTTGAAATATTTCACAAGATTTGTTAACCTCTATGGGAGATACAATCACATTAAATGCTAGAAAAAAAGAAATTCAACAATGAGCCTCGCAAAAAACACACATTACATGAAATCAAGAGAGAATTAATAGAAGGAAAATTAAATGGAATACAACTATAAAAATAGAAAAACGAAGCAATCCAAAGTTATGTCACGATACGCTTGCACTGAAGAAATAACGTATCTTAAAAGATTGGGTGTGAATCACTAGAGAATACAGCCATAATAATATTAGCAAAACTGGAATGCATACAAGCCCACAAGCTATCATAAAAATGTACCATGATTCCCCAACATATAGAAATAAAGAGAAGACGCATTTAAACTAATTGTGACATCAATTTCGCGCTATGACGAATGCAATTATTATATTGAACAATGAATGTATATTTATTTTATGAATATATTACGATATCTGAATTATATAGAATGATATTTTACCACTTAGACGAGTTTAGTGAATCGCGTATACCTCAACAACTATTTGTTATACAAGATTTCCATGGTTTTCTGGTTGTTACTCGTAATTTGTTGGGTTCATGCTATAATTTATCCAACGTGGCACTCATATAGTTTAATACAATGGCACTATATACTATATGTGCGTTGTCATTGCCTGAATCACGAAATATGCATACTGTCACAATACTATGTAACTTAAAACATGAGCCGATAAATGGCCAAACATTATTACAAGACTATTTAATGAAATGTATTATTTTATGCAGATCACCTTAATGCATATAAACAGATAAGGGTACAGAGTAGCGTTACTGTAAAACATATAGCGTTGTGATAATATCAGCAATATGGTCAGATCGTTCATTGTAAAGAAATGTTTTTATAATTCATGCTAGTTTAGTATTTACTGTCGTTTGATGCTCCAGTGAACCAGAAAATACCAAAACTTGTCTCATCGAATGCTTGAATTCCGTTTCAAATGAAGCAGACATCAGCAGAAATTTAAATGACAGGCAGGCTTTAACCTTATCGTTCTTTTGACATGTTCAACTTTAAAGAAAGCTTATCTTCACCAGAAAAAAGAAATCAATGTTATTTAAAAGAAACTTGCTGTGAAACAGGGTGTTTTTTCTTATCCCTGAAATTGATTCAAATTGAGTTGATTGAGAAGGAATTGAGCGAACAAAGTGTTGATTTTTTAAAAATAGGCGGAAGCAAAACTAATGCATTAGCATTATTTTATATTTAAAGATAACCCACTTACTGCGATAAAAAATAAGTCATACACCCCGGCACGAAAGTCGTGAGCCTCGTGAGTATCGTTTTTCTGCTTCAATGCGAGAAATCTGATCTTTTGGAGAAAGACGATGGATGCAAAGCATCTCTTTCTCTTTCGCTCTCTTTCTATCTCTGTTTGTCATGCTTTCCGTTTAAGACTGGGCTATGGAGTTAAACAACCTAGCATAATAATGCTTCCATTGTCTGCCCAATCCTGGTATACATCGTAGCAGCTGCGACGATGATGTCTTCTGGCGTGTATCGTTAGTAGGCTTTGGAAGGCGTTCGCATACGAGCATTAGTCAGCATCGAGTTTTATGTGTCTGCATGTGTAAGTGCACCGTTTCTCTGGTCGAGCCGACGAGTCGCTTCGAGCAGTTGCTTCGGCGAGGGCTTTGCCTTGAACCTTGCGATCGGGTGAATTCGTCGACCAGCTATTGAACACAACGAAACGCCACCGTGTCGCTTAACATTCGCTTTAAATCACTCCTGCATCTTGTACGCAAAACATCGATGGAGCACCCGAATCAAGGTAGGCAATGGGCTCACTGCTGGCACTGGCAGATGGTAAATAATATAATATCTAATTGTGATTGCCCCTGTGTGCACTTGTACACATACTAGAGCCTACGAAGCAAATGCAAGGCGAGTTCATCGAATGGAAGCCCTCCGAGCCGGGCGAGTGGCAGTTTTTATTCTTCGAGGACCAGGAGCTCAAACTTTCTCTGGACTCAGAAGAGGAGGGACAGGAAGCGATGCCATACAGCATGAAACAACCGCCCTATCTGTTGAACGATGTTTTGCGATGCGCTTGCTGCCACCAGTGCCAATTCCAGTGCTACGAGAACGATCTGCTGCTGACCTGCCAGTCGCATCCACGGTTGATTTGCTGGATGTGTGAAAAAGCGCCGGCCACACCGCCCAACACACTTCAAACGACGGCCGTGGCCGACTTTACGGATTCAGATAGCCTAACAGACACGAGCGAGCTTATCGAAACGGACGACAACGGAGAAGATTCACGGTTGATAGAAGGGTAGTTTTTTTTTAAATAATTTTCAAGTTATTCACGAGCAACAGTTCGCACTACATCTTCCTTTGATGTGGCGCACCGTCGTCCTTATTAGCTAATAATGGATATATTTATATCTGTATATAAAAACAAATTCATAATGTATTATAATAAATAAAAAACTTTTGCTTTTTAATATAAAATAATTGTGCTTTCTACGATAGCCTTATATTACTTTAAAAAAAAACTGTTGTACGTTGTTAACATGATCGCTATTACCATTTCATCAATGAAAAATCTAGATGAAATCAAATCCATACACATCATAAAACTGTTGCAGTCCCGATTTGTTGATACAAAATCGTAAGTCTTTCGGCAATACAAAACGAGGCGATAATCGGAGAACCAGTCTCTTGCATCGCATGACTCACTCTACACAGGTATTTTGCATGGGGAGCGGGTTGAAAATTTTTTACTCTTGGCATCACATTCTCCAGCTGATTTTCCGCTGCAATCGGAGCTATTCTCGGGTCGGCTGGAAAGCTGTGATTCTGCATACTCCGCAACAAACCGGTCCCTCCGTTTCACATGGTTTCGTTTGGATCCTTTCACGTTCTCCTCTTGGGTCGCTTCGTCCAACCGACCGGCCCCCTGCGAGATGTAATCGAGCAGCTAATTCCATGTCATAAATTGTGTCCCATGACGCATGCCTAGTCGAACGAGTCATGGTCACACAGTCACCAGTGTGCAAGCACCTTTGATTTTTACATAACATTTTTCATTTCAGTTACGCTTTTTGTGTACAGCTGATGATGTCCGACAATAGATCTAAAGAATTAATTTTAAACCTCCATCATTTTCGAGATTTAATAGTTGATAACGTGCTTTAAGTTTAACTAGAGTCGTCAGCTATTCCTGCATCAACAGTCTTTTTGCCATCCTGTTCATGATTTCCTGATTTCTCTGATTTCGTCTGAGCTCGATGTATTTGTGTACAAAGTTTCGAAGATAGCTAACAGAAATATGATTATGAAGCTGAAATGTGATCAGTGCCAGACAATTGCGCGAGCTACTCATAGATGACGCTGTTTAACGCAAACAGGAAGATCGCCCTTTAGTCGCGTTGGTTTTACGACCACTGCACCTCAGCCCTATCTTTTCTCATATTACTCATGCATATTTGTGTGAGACTGTGTGCGGAAGCCATGCAATCGTGTCGAGGAGATAAATGGTGTTATTTTGATCGCCGCTACATTCGATGCGTTTAGATGGGCCTTTTTTAAACATCTCTTCTTAAACTCAATGTGAGTGTGTACGTACAGATCTTCCGCTGTCCGTGAACTATCCGCGTGAAAAAATGAACATACTGCTGACTTATTCGTTGTTGTATGTCTTTGTTTGGCGTCACTTTGAACCGATTGGCTTCGCATGTCACTTGCATCTTATCTGCAATCTATTTCCTAGCATCTTTTGTGCTGGGCTTTTCCTCCTACCAATTTCCCGTAGAGTTCCGACCTCGCTTGTCCCACGGTATCCATCGCGCCGAAGTGCCAACACATCGAACGAAAAAGGGCGTACCCTCGCAAACCGATTACGATACGACTCACCATTGCAAGCTACGCAGCACTCTGGCGTACAAAATTGCAGACCATGGCTATGGTCTGGCTCATGGCAATAACAACGAGTTAATTAAACAAGAAACTGGCCAATCGCTAAGCGCTGCACGAAATCCCATAAGCGCTTATACACCTACGCGTTCTCTGAAGCGTGCATTCGTCCCGTCGTATCATATTCACCTGATTAAGCTGTTGCATAAGAGCGTGAATGTGTGCACAATCACGACCAACGCAATTGGCAATTAGATGAAAGAAGAGAATGAACACCTGCAGTGCAATGGCTACACAGCAAATTTTATCATCATGCTTCAGTAAAGTTTTGTACTGAAACGGTTCAGTTATAGAATATTTTACTGATTTTCAGCATAATTTTTTTTTTGTTTTGCTGATTTTCAGTAACGCAATTTACTGAATGCATTTCAGTAATACACATTTTACTAAAAATCAGTAAAATCAGTGTCAAATTGGTCGTTTCACTGAATATCAGTAAAACAAATGACTGAAAATGCAGCTATTCATTCTGTCAAATCGACCTGTCAGTCAAAACATCAAAACAAAACAACGCGGTGCGCTCGTGATGTGTAAAAAGCCAGCCGTGTTGGCGTGTATAATGTTGGCTACAATTCACTGTGCTTGCAGAAATTTGGTGGTGTCTATGAGCGCTTACTGAACCATCAACACTTGTTGCGACAAAATATTAAACTGTATAAAACAAAAAACAAAGATTTATCCAAATGAAAAGAGGGACTGGCAATCTTTGCGCATCAATAAAAAGTCAATTTAAAATAAATATTTCGTCATTTTTTAATCACTACTAACTACTGAAAAATCAGTAATATCATAATGGCTTTACTGCGATTTCAGTAAACGAGCTGTCATTTCAATGAGCATCAGACATTACTGAATGATTCAGTAAACATTCTTTTTACTGAAAAGATTACTGAAACTTCAGCCCAAAGAAAAATCAGTAAAATTTTACCGAAGCTCAATAAAACAAACATATGTGTATAATTTATAAAAGCCAAAATAATAAAAAATAAGATAAATAAGCTTATGTTGTGCTTTTGCAACCAATACTTCTTTTTCTTTTTTATTGAATACCTCATCTACACCCTTAAATGCCCATAAATTAGAGTATCATTCAAAAACCAAAATTTGCTTTGACCCACATATTTTCAAGTTATATTTTGAAATTTTTAATCATCTATAGTAGGCTTATTCTATTCTGAAATCTATAAGATTTGAGTCGAGAAAATTAACTCCAAAGTTAACTTTTCCATACAAATGAACCTACAAAATTCATCAACTCGTCGACGAGACGACTTGATTATAAAATTAAAATAAACCTGATAAACTTATTTAACATTTTTAAATTCTTTTTGCAAAGTATCAAGTACTCCTTGGCTTTTATAAATTGTAGAATTGGCTACTCATGAAATATAGCTGGTTATTATGAATCATAGCCATTGCACTGCAGGTGTTCTCTTCTTCCATCTAATCGCCAATTGTGTTGGTCGTGATTGTGCACACATTCACGCTCTTATGCAACAGCTTAATCAGGTGAATATGATACGACAGGACGAATGCACGCTTCAGAGAACGCGCAGGTGTATAAGCGCTGATGGGATTTCGTGCAGCGCTTAGCGATTGGCCAGTTTCTTGTTTAATTAACTCGTTGTTATTGCCATGAGCCAGACCATAGCCATGGTCTGCAATTTTGTACGCCAGAGTGCTGCGTAGCTTGCAATGGTGAGTCGTATCGTAATCGGTTTGCGAGGGTACGCCCTTTTTCGTTCGATGTGTTGGCACTTCGGCGCGATGGATACCGTGGGACAAGCGAGGTCGGAACTCTACGGGAAATTGGTAGGAGGAAAAGCCCAGCACAAAAGATGCTAGGAAATAGATTGCAGATAAGATGCAAGTGACATGCGAAGCCAATCGGTTCAAAGTGACGCCAAACAAAGACATACAACAACGAATAAGTCAGCAGTATGTTCATTTTTTCACGCGGATAGTTCACGGACAGCGGAAGATCTGTACGTACACACTCACATTGAGTTTAAGAAGAGATGTAAAAAAAAACTCCATCTAAACGCATCGAATGTAGCGGCGATCAAAATAACACCATTTATCTCCTCGACACGATTGCATGGTTTCCGCACACAGTCTCACACAAATATGCATGAGTAATATGAGAAAAGATAGGGCTGAGATGCAGTGGTCGTAAAACCAACGCGACTAAAGGGCGATCTTCCTGTTTGCGTTAAACAGCGTCATCTATGAGTAGCTCGCGCAATTGTCTGGCACTAATCACATTTCAGCTTCATAATCATATTTCTGTTAGCTATCTTCGAAACTTTGTACACAAATACATCGAGCTCAGACGAAATCAGAGAAATCAGGAAATCATGAACAGGATGGCAAAAAGACTAAAAAAGCAAAAAGAGGAATAGCTGACGACTCTAGTTAAACTTAAAGCACGTTATCAACTATTAAATCTCGAAAATGATGGAGGTTTAAAATTAATTCTTTAGATCTATTGTCGGACATCATCAGCTGTACACAAAAAGCGTAACTGAAATGAAAAATGTTATGTAAAAATCAAAGGTGCTTGCACACTGGTGGCTGTGTGACCATGACTCGTTCGACTAGGCATGCGTCATGGAACACAATTTATGACATGGAATTAGCTGCTCGATTACATCTCGCAGGGGGCCGGTCGGTTGGACGAAGCGACCCAAGAGGAGATCGTGAAAGGAGCCAAACGAAACCATGTGAAACGGAGGGACCGGTTTGTTGCGGAGTATGCAGAATCACAGCTTTCCTGCCGACCCGAGAATAGCTCCGATTGCAGCGGAAAATCAGCTGGAGAATGCATGGAGAATGTGATGCCAAGAGTAAAAAATTTTCAACCCGCTCCCCATGCAAAATACCTGTGTAGAATGAGTCATGCGATGCTCGAGACCGGTTCTCCGATTATCGTTTCGTTTCAGTTTGTATTGAGGTGGTAGGTAGTAGATGGTGCCGCTGTTTTAGCATTACATACTGAAAAATATGTATCGTTTTGCTTTTGGCTTTTTTCTTGTCTGAACCAGTTTAAGAAAATGCTAGAGTTTTCGCTCGAGTGTAATATTTTTCATTGGTCTAAAATACAACATGCTCCCGAGTTCGAGAGATAGAAGTGTCAAATTGTGTATGATGGCTCATGCAGTGGCGGATTTAGGGTACCGGGAGCTCTAGGCGATCCGACGAATGTTGGCCCCCTGTAGATGATGAGCGGGGGAGAGGGGGTGGGGGCCAACCTTCGTCGGATCGCCTAGAGCTCCCGGTACCCTAAATCCGCCATTGTATGAACCATCATACACAATTTTAATGGTGGTGATCGGGGCCCTACCGACCATTGATGCTGCATGATTGGAGGGTGTGAAGGAAACTTTATGACAAATCGGCAATCTATGTTTTTTTTTGTGCAAACGTTAAGTAATTACTTACCCCCGAGCATCTAGGTACAGACTAACAAGCATTCTCATATTAATCAGACTGCGAATACCAGAGATAACAGGAGCAGATTGCTCAAAAACAAACAGTTATACATCTATCAGAGTACCATTACTTACTCCTGTAATTGTGTCTTTTTCAAAAAATTATGCGATTTGCATTCCGAAACCATTGACAGCTAACAAATTATTACAAATTATTATTATTAACAAATTATTATTAACAAATTATTAGTAGACAAATTATTGAAATCACTTCAGCCAAGTTTCCGAACATGGACGCTGGTTTTGCTAATACGAATCTAATACGAAGGAAGCATAGGTGCTGTACACTTGATAGAAAGCGATATGTAACAAAAGCCAGCCGTTGTAGTGGCCATGCGAAAGCATGGGTGTACAATTTATTTTTCTGGTTTTATTTTTAGCATCAATGACGCTTGCAGCAGCGAGTACATAAAGAGGACAATTTTATGACATTGAAGCTAGTTTCAAGGGATGGATGTATGGCCCAAGTGAAGCTATTGCTGCTGCTAAGGTAGAGATTTGCTAGCGTCCCAACATCCGCTCCCAGCAGTGCGAGTGAACCAAAACCTGTATGGGAGGGTAGTAGTAGAGCAGTTAGTTGTTGGCATATCTGGACACATCACAGCTAGTAGCGTTACACCGGCACTTACATTTCTCTTTCGCACTACGATCGGGCACGTTCCAACACGACCAGAGTACTTACACTTGTTACATACAGCACGCAAAGGTCGCTCGCAAAAATCACAGCGACTTTTGGGCGACACAAAAACTGCAAAAGAGAGACACGGGATGGGGGCCAGTTAGCAAAATGCACCACAAAAGCATACGACACCGCACCACAATGCGGGCATTAAATTCTCACTTGTCCAGTATGCTTTCTGCATCGTGCTGCGATCGGCGATGAATGGAATGAGTGTGGGATGAATGAAATCGTGTTGCCACAACACAGGAACAAAAACACAGTCAAACAAAACTAATCCGTGACACGCACCGTAGGACCCGATGGTTGAATGTGGAATGAATTAGCGCTCACGAGCGCAGGTCCGGTTCGACACAAGGGTCAAATTGGGAGTGCCTGCGGCGATGACAGCTTGTGTGCGTGAAACTTCATATAGAAAAGCTTAAGAAAGAAAGAGAGAGAGAGAGAGAGAGAGAGAGAGAGAGAGAGAGAGAGAGAGAAAGAGAGAGGGAATAGGGGCAGAGAGAGAGAGAGAAAGATATAGTGAGAGAGAGAGAAAGAATATCCGTACGAAACACACAAACGGAACGATATTGATGTGCCTGTTGCGCGTATATCTTTTTGGTAACTGGTATAAAGGAAGGAACTGATAGATTTCCCGTGATTTGAACATGTCACTCTTGCGATTTCGCAAATTCGCGGAAATTCGCGTCCATAAAATGGGATGGCAATAATTTTTTCATTCATCATCGTGTCATTGCATCACAATCAAGCGAGGACAAGGCAACCGATGGGTGAAAGTCAGCCCCACACATTCAGCCTGGACAATCAATGGATGAATTTGCAATCAATGGATGCTTTTACTCATTTGCTTGCCTCTTCTTCTTAGTGAAAGGTGTATTGTTATGTCTAAACGTATTTTATTTTCTATGCACCTGTCCAACCCTTCCCGAGTTTATCGCCGGAGCTCTTAGCCCTCATACGTAGGCCTGACTATCCTGCTATGGGTAATGAACAAATCACATACATCCAAGCCCATTAGCCCAGAGCAGGCATCCCTTTACCGACAACGGCTGTTGTGCCAATGAAGCAGAAGAAGCTTTTAGTATTGTTATGTCAAGTCGGCAAATGTCAATTTGAGTTGAAGCACTTTACCTTCTTATTTCCATACAGCTTAGCGGTGGCGGATTAAGACGAGAGGAGGCCCTAAGCGGTCATGCGAATGAACATAGTTCGAACAATGCGGCCGCTTAGTTCGCTTAGGGCTTAATCCGCCCCTGCACCTTGGCCTTAGGTCTCACTATTATACTGCAAATATTAATTGCATCCACAATATCCTCTCTTTCCAATCACCTGGCGTCATTGTTACTGCTTCGTGCCCCCACACCCCAGAGACATCGGTTGGAAGGGATGTAGTGGGTTGGAAGTATTGAGAGAATATACCGTGTGGCAGAGAATGAGTACTACAGAGTGTATGTGTGTGTGAGAGAGAGAGAGAGAAAGAGAGAGAGATAGAGAAAAAGAGAAAGAAAGAGGATGAGTGTATGTGTATGTGTGTGTGTTTGTTCGAGAGAGTGTATCGAGACGTACAAACTTCTGAGAAGATGCCGCTCCAGTGGACGAGTTCCAGTGGAGCAGAGACATCGCTTTTTTCGCCCCATGCTGACGACGTGTTAGACGTGAGCCGTACGCGTTGCTTGCTTATTCCTTAGTGTATGTGTGCGTGTGTGTGGAAGTATTACGGTACAAATTTTGGCGAAAATTCGATCAGTACCGATACAGAACAACTGTTCAGACAAAATGGGCAATCCCAACGCTGGACCGTGCGGTATGCGCTTGGCCCAAGGCGATGGTAAATATTTTTTATTAGCGATAGGAGCGCAGCTCACTCTTCTCTATTGTACGTTTTATTTTTGCTTTGGTTAATTTCTGCTTTCCTCTACAGCAGCCCTTCGCAGACTGCTAGGGCTGTGCATTTTCTGCCATGACGTCGTTATCTTCGCGTGCAGGATGTGCGTTCAAAATAATGGACCTTCAATGCGTATATGCCCCTACGACGTGTTGCATGACGGGGTAGGTAAAGAAGGGAGGGTGTCCATACTAGAGCGATAACCAACTATCACCTCCATCACCACCATAACACAGCACAAATAATTTGGTTTTTCTATTTTTACAAATACAGGAGCGATTCCATGTGCATTGTGCGCAGCGTGCGCGAGCTATATTTTTTTGAGACGACGGCAGCAGGATTTTTGGCAGCGGGATGGAAGTTCGGCAAAGTAAAAAACAACATACATATGCACTAACCAAACCCGAACTACAGCAGAGTGCGAGAAAGTACACCAAAAAGAGATACGCGCAATAGGCACATCAATATCGTTCCCTTTGTGTGTTTCGTACGAATATTTCTAGCGTTCGACAGTAAGGAGTTTTTTCGACACTCAATAGTTCTACGCTAGCCGAACCTTCTAACATATCCCATGCAAATTGCTTGATGCTGAATTTAATTGAAAACAAGCAATTGTTTACGAATAAACTGATACTACCAGAAACCAGCACTAGTCTTTTCTTCGATGCTTCAGTTTCATTAACCTGGTAGACGAACGATTTGGGAAACATTTCATGTAAACGCTTTGTACTTTGATGCTCTTCTGTAAAGCTTTCGTAATCGCCGTAATCGTAATCGGCTTGATTGATGGCAAAAGTGGGGAACTTTTCTGAGCAGACAACAGCAATAGCGAATGGTAGGTCTGGTAGTAAAAAAAATAAAAATAAAATAAAAAACAACTCATCCGGAGCAGCTCCAATGACGTCTATTATTCAGCGCGTCTGCAAACTTGTTATTAATAGCAGTTCTTCAATTCTTCAGTTTAATGGTATTTGTCCCCCGGGGCATCTGGGAAAAGCTCGCATTTACCCTTATTTGGGGAGCGTTCCAGTGCAGCACACAAACGCAAAAAAAAAAAATCTCCAGACAGTGAGTGTCTCTGATATTAAGATTTATTGTACCTAGCGTCTGATGCTACGTTTTATTACCTTTACCTTTGCTGTGCATCTGGTTTTCTGACGGTCTTTCTGCCTTGAGATGCAGTGGTTGTGAAATATTGCGCTTTATGTTGGTTCTCCAGCGCATCGTTGCGGTAGTTGGCACCATTGTATGGTTCCTCCAAACGGGGTGCTTCATTCCGAAAGCGATTATGACGGCTTCTTTTCCAGATCGGGCGGAAAGCTATGCTGCAAATGAGATCACTCAGGACATCGCAGGTTTTCAGTTAAGGTAGATCATTTACATTTGCATTATTCTCAGTACAACTACAACATTCAGAGTCAAGGTCACGCTCCGTAACCAGTATGGCGATTTTATTCAATTTTAAACCTATCAATCAGCTAAGCCCATCAGTTGTACAGACAGTCCTTGACCGACAACGGATGTTGTGCCAAAGAAGACGAAGTAGATGCAGGGTAAGAATAAGAAGAAGAAGAAGAAGAAGAAGAAAAAGAAAAAGAAAAAAAAAGAAGAAGAAGAATAATTATAAAAATAAAAATAATAATAATAATAATAATAATAATAATAATAATAATAATAATAATAATAATAATAATAATAATAATAATAATAATAATAATAATAATAATAATATAAATAATAACAATAATAAAAATAAAAATAATAATACTTATATAAATAATAACAATAATAATAATCATAATAATAATAATTATAATAATAATAATCATAATAATAATAATTATAATAATAATAATAATAATAATAATAATAATAATAATAATAATAATAATAACAATAATAATAATAATAATAATAATAATAATAATAATAATAATTATAATAATAATAATAATAAGAAAAAAAGAAGAAGAAGAAGAAACGACTTATCAATCTTTCACCGTAAAGCCTCCCATTTGTGCTGTGATTTCAATTACATATTTTCTATTGTTTCTGTAATTTATTTTTATTCGTTTCTTCTGTTGCGTGTTTGCTTACTACAATACAATCTTTGATATGAACGATATAATTAAGCTGTTAATTTTGATATATTTTTGAAGCTAGAGCTAAAACAGTTTAAGCTATTTGAGTTTTCAAAATCTGATCCTGTTTGTCTTGTCGATCACCATCGATCGTTGCTGAGAGCTATATCGCGCCTTTTTTGTAGGCAATGGCTTAAATTCGATAGCAGCTTCCATCATTAACGTTACTACTCTGGGCTGTTTTGCGGCAGAAGATGAGTCAGTCGAAGTATTAGAAGGCCGTTTATTATTTGAATTGAGGTATTCATTGTTGGTTTTTGGTCGTAGCTCCTGATCTTCAAAGAAGGAAAATTGTAGCTCTCCGGGTTTCGAGCACTTCCAGGGCGGAAGAGCCTCATTGCTTATCTTGTTGCCTTTACTAAATGCTGATTAGAATAATGTAAATATTAGGTGTGCTCAGAAATACGTAAAACACTTTACACTTACAGTCCATGGTCGGATATTTGTGTAGCGCGTTATTGCAGTCCGTCCTTTCGACACAGTGGATAGAGAGCAAATGAGCTCGCTGAAGCATCACACGTGTTCCGACCTTCAAAAACAATCCCGTTGTCATTGAGGTTTGACGTTCAGCCAAGAAAGCCCTCTGCAAAAGGGCGAATGGGGAATGGCAGACAAGGCGAAATTGGAATTCGAATTTCCGTACCGCACCTCCACTGGAAACGATTCCGGTTCGAACTGAACTGGACAGAACTCTTCTGCGATAAGGATAGTATGCTGCTGAATTATATAAGTTGGAGTGACACAAAATAAAACAGAGTTGCTTGAGTTCTCATCGAAACAAGAAACTTCTTTTCAATCTGATTTATCACGAGGAGACACACTCTCCCCTCTAAATACTAACATGGTATAGACAAAGAACGACCCGCTAAAAAACTCACACTTATACTTTTTCAACGGTCATATGATACCAAGGACAGGTGAGATAACATGAAGTCGACCATATGTGTGTAAATGTGTGAAACAAACACAGCTTTGAAAAATGTTGTTTAAATTTAATTCAAATTCATTAAATTATTTGCTTAGAACAGTCTATTGAGCTGAATGTACAGTGTCTTTACAGTACGGTGGCTAAAACATGAGGCTTTCCACATTGTTTTATCTGATTTGGCGAAAACATTATTTCTTAAACCTGTTTTTGTTAAACATAATTGGTAGAGATTGTTTAAATACATAACTAGTTCTATTTAAATTCTTGAGTTCTATTTAAAAGTGAGAGTGTTCTATATTCGTGATCGTACCGGTACATATAATGTTTTATTGCGGTATCTGTTTTAGACTTACAGGTGTTTAGTCTCTAATGGTGCGTCCGAACCGTTGTCGTTTAAAAAGACGCGACAGCAGCAATGTCACACGGATACACGTAAGAGTTACAGTAAGAGCTAGAGACATTAAAGCGATGAATGTGATTCTCATACTTTGCTAATCCTGTTGTATGGGACGCGTTGAACCATCAACGACAATTCCATGATTGCAAATATTCACAGACACTCACTGTTATGCTGTAAACACACGTTCATTTTATTGACCAGTTGTCAAGATGTACCGGTAAATGTGATTTGAAACATGCAACGAACAAACATATAACGACAAGACTTGATCAATATTGTACAAACATGCATATTAGCACGGAAGAAACACTTGTGCTTACCTGTTGCTGTTAGAGGCTGTATTGCAAACATGCGATTTGATGGCGAATTGCTAAAGAAGAGAAGCTCTAACTGCGACCAGTGGAATCCGGTTCATCGGCGTCTATCACTGACCTTCTAGGTTAGTATATGTCAAAAGACTGCTGGCATACTCCGACCGAGCATTAATTCATAGTACGATCGGGTTAGTAAAGTTGAGTATTTTAGAGTTAAAAAAAAAAAAATATTCGGAAAGAACGGATTTGGGCGTATTGCTTAGCAAAAAATTACATTAATACAAAGGGAAAAGATTTACAGTCAAGTTTGTAAAATGAATTACTTACCATCATCAAAGAGGTGTTTTCAAGGAACACGTACTTTTGTGTTTAATTTTTTTTTTACCGATTGGTTGGCAAGTTGCCATTGCAGAAGGAAGGTGAAAGATGAAAGCACGATGTATCAACATTCAATAAATCATAATTTGGAAAAAATAAAAATTGTTGATGTAAATATTTTGTTTAATTTATTCTCCTCATTATCTCACATAATCTCACACACGTAAGGGTTGCAGAACCCTGGAATTGTCAACTTAAACATGCAGTGGTTTGCTGTGCGCTTGTTCAGCAGTGCAATCGTTCTTTACACTCGGGGCGGTCGCTTTCTGCTGTTTCGCTTCCAAAACGTTGATTCTATATTCTTGCAGAGTGGAATAGTGTTTTTATGCGGCTGTGGCTTCTATCATCTAACGTCTTTTTAAACTCTCACGCCCTTCAAATACTGAATATGGAGCTGAAGCTGAGTCAAGGTACAAAGGGGTTGTTCTAACTACCCGTAGGAAGCTGAAAGATTTGTTTCATGATAAATCGTGTTTACAGCGCTCGTGTCCGGTAGAGCGGCCGATGAGTCGGAAGAGTTGCAGTTTCTGTATTTCGAGGACCAAGAGCTGAAACTAGACGAACAACGGGACAAAGAGGAAAACAAGCAGCCACAGCAAAATGTGAAATTGTGCTATGAACCTGGTAGTCAGTACTGTACCTTTTGCATGACCACGTTAATGCGTGAGGGTCACGTGGCGGGGGAGTCGTGCAACTTCCGGTTTTGTGGCAAATACGACAGGCAGATCTGTGAGCCAATCATCAAAGTAAAATCAGAAGAATATGAAAATAAGGAGCCAGAAAAGGATAAAGCGAAATGAGGGAAAGAGACGCGACGCAGCACACGCATACGTGCCATGTAGTCGAATGTTGTGCAATGGTCAACATACACCCACCGACTGTCGAGCGTTCGATATAATTGTACGTATCCCAAGAAAACCACAGGGCAACTAGTGTTTTCGATTGGTTTTCCAGCAACGGAAAGGCTAGGGCAAGGATAGCCTAGGTTGTTTTTTGTATGGCCGTTGCCATGTAGGTGATTCTCGTTTATCTCTTCGACTTCTTCAACTCGTGTTTTTTCGCAGGTTCGCAGGGACTTTTTGCGCAGGTGCGATAGGGCGTAGTGCTATTATTTGTATTTAATGTTTTCCTCAATCGACCAACCGTATGTGTGATGATTGCAGGGGTAGAACCCTCCGTTTATGAGAAAGCTCTCTTTGTTTGGTGTGACTCCGCCCGACGTTGTCTACAATCAACTCCTTGTTGGGTAAAACATAATCGCTAAAGAAGCATCACTAGAAAGATTTCAGTTAAGGGAGGATACGTTGTTCTGTCATTCACTCTTTAGGTTACAATGGCTTTATGAGGAGAATACTTACTTACTTATTTATCCGGCGCTATAACCGTTTTGCGATCTTCAGGACCTGCTTCAGGAGTGTCCGAAACCGCTAAACCATTGGTCTATTGTGGGCCAAAAAGGTAAAACAGATGACATGACCAACCGTGAAAAACTGTTTGTAGCGCTGGAGAAAGTCTGGATAAATTTAAACCCTCAACACATTCAAACCTCGTTGAAAGTATGTCACCTCGCTGTCAAACTGTTATTGAAGCGTGAGATGGTCATAAAAACTATTGGTTATAGTAATTATAATTTATCGATTCTCAAAGTGCGCACTTTACTTTGTCTATCTGAAAAATGAATTACGCTGCTATTAGATCAAACTTCTAGAAATATATGTAACATCACCAAGGTATTAATTTTGAACTTACAAAATGCTATAATTTATCAAAAGAAAGCTTACTAAAATGTCCAATGCAAGAATAGTTATAGCGATGTTTATATATGAATAACAAGTGCTTATTTATTTTTGTCTAGTACTGGTACTGTTCATTAACTATATTTTGGCTGAACGTGATATCTGAAATACGCCAAAGTCGGTTTTACGTTAATGTCTATGGAACGCATTATTCGCGTAATACAGAAAATCTGTTTTGTTGTTAGAACATCGTTTGAATGAGTGATGCTTACTTTAATGTCTATCGTTTTTTGAAAACAACTGAACACTTCAGAGCTAGATTTAGCATCAGGTATGTATCTCCATGCATCTACATGTGTTTCGAGTACGGGCACGAGTACGCCCAGGGCTGCAGTTACACAATGTGCACATGAAGGCGGTGAAAGTGTGCTCTTACGGTTCCGATATATCAAACCCAAACCGTAGGCAGTAAAGTGGCACAAGTGAAGGCAAGTACATCAAAATAGAACATGTGAAATAACATTACGAGAAGCAACGCGTTTTGAAATACACAGCGTGGGCGTCAAAATACGGCACACACGGCTGGTTGGCCCGCTAGATAGTGATATTTGTAATGCATTTTTATTGCGCTAGAAACTAAAACCTACCAGCCAGTGTTTTCTGGCATTCATAATATAGGCGTTTTGCCGCTAAATTTATCCTCCAGACTAGCAATGCACTGTAACACGTAGTTTGTTACGTAAGCGTCAGTACAGTAAGCGTAACTTTTTGTCTAATGCTTCTAGTTATTTAATGTAGGGTTAAAAATGTTTGTCACTAGCAGCTATAAAGCGTTAGAGCTCTTACACACCACACGAATGTGACAATTGGCGCGTTCGACAAATTTATCTCATTTCCAAATTTATGAATGAAAAATCAGGCAGTTCGTGGTGCTGTCGCACGCTGCAGGTGTGAACGTAATACGAACTTTGATGGTTACACGTTCAAAGCAAAAAAAAAAAAACATTGTAAAAACAGGTGTTTTTAAATTATTTTGGTTAGTGTTAATGTTTGCAACGGTAGCAACCAATTATATTTAATATATATTATTAAGCAATTATATTTAACATATACATTTTTTGTTAGGTCACAAATCATTTTAACTGTCTAGTTTGCGAGTGCGCCGAGATTGTGTGTTTATTTCGGAAAATTAAGCTACAGCCGTACTGAGCTATGGTCGCCAAACGCGATAATTTTAACATTCGTCCGGTAACAAAGAGCTCTTATGCAAACATCATCCACGGAGTGCTGTGCAATAATTCCGTAAAATTGAATTTTTTTAACTAGAGTATGCTATCTCCCTTCTCCCCCACTCAACCACTCTAATGCTCTCTTCATTCTCTCTTGCTTGCTCTCTCTCTCTCTCTCTCCCTCCCTCTATATTTCTCTCTCTTTTCCTCTGTACCACTATCTCGTCTGTATCTGTCTCACCATCAAGCTAAAAAACATTTTCACACACACACACACACACACACACACACACCTATACAACTTAACATTTCGTTAGGCTCGGATCACGACAACTCGTATGGGTACCGCCGGTGGCTAGACGGTCCTAGAACGGATGCATTGTGCCGTCGCGTTTTTTTTAATTTTTTTTATTAGCAGCAGTGTACCCCGCGTTCTTCTGAGCAGCACCAGCGAAAAAGAAACAGAAACAGATCAATGCGCACTGTACAACAAACACACTATCGCGCTTTGTCCACGTCCGGAAAAATTCCACTTAAACGCAAAAGGTATCTTCAATAGCGTCCATACGTCTTCATTGTGGGGAATTAGACAGCCGCAGCGGATGTTTTTTGCCAATTTTGTTTTTTTTCTGCACGCATGATTACCACTACCTTTGCGAACACATGCACACACACACATTGAGGCAAGCGCAGGCAATATATCGCACAGCTACATCGGAAGATATCACTAACTGAAATTCCAAGAAGCTTTCTTAAGGATGCTGCGAAACCAATCGCCTCTCGCTCGCACACACGCTCGCTCGTTCGCTCGCTCTCTCGCTTTCTCGCACGGTGGCGAGGCTCTCTCGCAGTGTGGCCCTCAAACGCGCGTGGAGTCGGCGGTTCGTGTGTGGTTGCTCCAGTATTAGTGCGTAAGGTTACACTCAATCGCACCATCGAAGTGAAAACTGAAGGAAGCGCACACCCATCATAAATGCGCAAGAGCTTGAAGCGGCCGGTGATTGTATAGAAGCGCAGTTAAAAGTTCTCCGGCGGTGCAGTTCCAGTGCTTTGTGGTTAGAAAATAGCATTGTGTGGTGAAGGGATTCAAAATACAACGTAATACAACGGGAGGGTTTTGGGTTTTTTTTTGCATCAAGATCATGGACAACCATCATCATTTATTCCCACTCTTTTCCTGGGCATTGTTACGTACGCTGAAGGCCTGACCCGTCTGTCTGCCATTATGACAATGTTCTGATCGCGTGTTCTGTGTTTTTGTGTGGGTGCGTGTGTGTGTTTGCGTGTTTTACAAAGAGGAGGAATCTTCTTAGACTCCCATTGTCACACGGGCCATCCCGTTAGCATGCGATTCTTACACAGTGAAGTCCCTCCTTTGGTCATACACCCCATTGCTGCACATCGTTTCAACGCAACACCTTCCAATATTAGTGCGGGCATACATATTTTTTTTCATTAGTGATTCTGATCTGCCAAAGTCATTCTGTTGCGCCGGTTCTCCTTACGCGTCCAAATACGCGCCAAAATTGCAAAAGTGTTGCACAGGCGAGCAATAACCGCGCTAATTAGGATACATTTCGAATTATACTTATCGTAATTTAATATTGTTTACAGTCGAGTGAGTTGTATTTGATGATGCCGAGACATTTCAACTGAAGGAGAGATTCGATGTTTGCCATACCCATTCGGATGTTCCCTGATTGTTCTGCTTAGTGGCTGTTTCAATTGGTTTTGTATGTGTGTGCTCACGTAGATTTTTTTTCGTGACTGAATTCGTTGCTGTCGTTGTGTTCTTTTTTTATATCATTCTTAATTTTGCATCCATATTCTTGCCTGCTACATTGGGCTGAACAATATATGGATTGAATCCATTCAGCAATGTGCTCGAGCCTTAATGCGGGCAAAACAAAGCGCTATGGTTTTGTGGTTTGTCCAAGTGAGATAAGGGGAAGTTGTTTTGTTCTCCATTTTGATTTCTTCGTCGCGCGTCGCTGTTAGACCAAGGATAACGTATTTAAAAGGTTGATTTTTATCGCTTTTGCTGGGCGACATTGTGGGGGACATCTGTCATTCTCTGCATACAAATTTCATTACCCCGCACCAGCCCTCCCCGATTTTTATACCGGAGCCCCCGGAAGAGAAATGTCAAGTCGAGAAATGTCATTTTGCTCTGAACAACTTCACCTTGTCATTTATAACACCTTGTGTTAGACCGGGTTTTAGCGATTGTTTTTCACATCCAGGAAATAAATATAAACCTGGCATTATTTGCGACACATGTGATTTTTTTTTTGGTAAAAAATAACAGATATTAACCCATTTGATCATGTGTGCTGATTGTTAATAATGCTTCAAAATCTGTGATAAAAGTTCGTGAAATTGTTTTGTCCCAGAAAATCGAAGAACCTTCCTGAGACCGTTGAGCTTAAAATCCATATCATCGTAGTATACATTGAAGTTATTTTATATTGTACTGTAAACATTTGATGTATAAACTTAATTGTAACGCTGCACTCGTACACAGATGCTACGGGATCGGTTTTTGGTCATTTTTCCGATTTATTTTTGTTGTTTCTCATTTTTTTTATAGTTTCAACAATTGATTGGGTTTACCCAGAAATGTCTATTGGTATCCCAGACCCAGACTATTGGTATCGAATTGCAATGGGAAGATTCCAATAAATAGTGGGAACGAGCCAAAAATATGTTTTAACATTATAATTGTTTTGTTTGTTTGATTTATCTTTTTATGTGGTGTGTTTGCTCGTGTAATCCTGCGATACCCTCCAGAACAGGATGAGCCAAGCAGCTGAAGGGAGTGATACCGGTAACGGTGTACCATCGTCACCGATAGCCAGAAGTGTGGCCGAGTCCAGCGCAACCCCTTGGCGTCCGATGACGTTTCCGGACTTGCGTGGGTTCCCCGCCGCACAGCAGCTGTACGGTTTGCCGGTTCCGATCGATTTGAGCTTCCTACGCTCACCTGTCAGCAGTGATGAGGGGGCATCGGGACAGCCGTGGCAGCAGCAGCAGCATGCCGACTTACCGTCCCAGGTACTTTTACCCACTTTCCAGGTTTCTATTTTCGATAGAATTGCACGCTTTCGAAAACATCAACCGTATAACGATTCTCAAACGTTGCAGGTAATTACACCTCGGGAGGACGAGCTGGTGGAAGCCGATGTCAGTGGTGCTCCAGTGGCTCCAATGAGAATTAAATCCGCTGGGCTGGTCCCGAGAGCTAGTGGCGCCGTAGCGGTAGTGGAACCGTATCAACACGAGACCGGGTCTGATGATGAAGCAAACGAACAAGACTCGTCGGAATTGGACGACGTTATGATTCCCGCATGTCCAACTGCTATTAGCGCACCGATATTTTTGCAACCCGAAAATGAGGAAGCAAATATGACAGCATTCAATGGTGCTGCATCGATTGCTAACCCGTGCTGGCCACCGCTGCATGAGCATACGGAACAGCCCGACCAGCAACTATCCGTCGATGTTCCAATCATAGTTAAACTAATCGGTAGAGCAGGATCTTACGGTTCACTGTACGCGATTTGGTACGCTCAATTGGGAAGCCACGATATCATGGATCGTATCCCGGATTGCGTCATATTTGCCCCAGAGCTGGCACCGGATCACCAGGGACCCCCACCGATACTTACATCGCTTTTGCTGCAACGCAGAATGTCGACTGGCGAGCTGGTGACGGTTCCGAATGGCCCGAAGCAGATGCCTGGCCATTCGATTGAATAGGATGTGCCCACGAAAACGGTGCAGCTATCGGTAAACCAAACCTACCCTTGTTTGTACCCTTATTGGAGAAAGTGGACCAATTTTGAGGATTAATTTTACTTTAATACAATGTATTTTGGTAAAAAATCATTTAAACGTTAAACATTTGTACGACTATATTTTGTACTAATATTTGAAGTCAATAAAGAAAACAATATTTTTGAAGAGTTCATACCGCATAACAAAGACATGATATATGTTTCCTTTATTCCTTCGGCATACTCTCCCTAAATGGTCGACTGTTTGCATTAAACCACGTGCCGTCTTCAGTATTATACAAGCTTTTATTCATTGAACATTGGATTCATTCCTGCGTATTAATGTGTAATGAGTTCGAATAGTTTTTCTATGCTCATTGTCTGGATAAACTAACTGACCCAAATTTAATCAAATTTCTTTTTTTTTTGGTGATCGGAATTAGTGTTGTTGAAAAATCTTATCTTAAGCCCTCATGCAAATATTTATACAATCAATAAATATCCTAACTTTCCTCAGATTTTGCTTGGTTGACCTTTGGCTTCCATTTGCTGCAGGGTATATTGTGTTGTCTTAGTTTATTGTTAAGTGGCATGACTATAGCTTTAAATTGTGTAAAATATGTTTCTATAGCGAAATCATCAGCAAAAGTGTATTGTTTTTTTTTTTTTAAATATATTTATTTGCGTGTACAGATTAATTTCTATTTACTAGAGTGGATATTTACAACAAAAAAAAACTTTACATATACAAAAGTAGTGCACACTTAAGGACGACTATATCTATCTCAACATCGTTGTTTTCAACGATGTGGAAAATGTAGTTAGCAAACAACCTAAGAATAAATATACGTATTCCCAGACTAACTCCTGCTAGTTCTGGAAATCGCAGACTATTGAACAAATAGGGGCGTCCTGGAGCTTTTGAAACTATTTCTTGCTGCAGCAGTGCCCAAGCCGCCGCTACTCTACTACAGCAAGCAAATTTGTGTTCCAGACTTTCCATTTGTGGACAAAACGAACATTGATTGGAAGCCCTTCTTCCCATCCGAAACAAGAGCTCTCCATGTGACACTTTACCATTTGCTAGCATGTATAGAGTAGCTCGTTGTTGTGCTGATAAATCAAAGCATTGCATATTAGCCCAGATTCTGGTCCAACAAAGTTGTTGATTTTCATGTGCTACTTTGGCATCTGGTAGCTTGTCCACAAGTATGCGACGAAGTTTACATGAAGAGGGGTTTGCGACATATTCAGCGGGTAAATAGGCCAGTTGTCTCACCACGATTTTTAGACAGGGATACCAGCTTAGAATGGTGGCCAGATTTGGCGGATTACCAGCTTGGACGATATGAGGCTCGCTGTATTTGAGGGAGCTGCACTCTGCTTATTTGCACGACTAGTATGTCTGAGATAAAATTGTGGAAAAGTAGCGATGATAAGTTACTACTGATGTGAATGGTTTTGACTTACTTTTGTCTTTAGAAATGTTATTGCCTATCATGAACCTTTTATCATTATCAAACGCTTTTTCACCATGGAGTAGTGCTAGGTCGGTTGATTTCCTTGTTGGACGGGTTTTGAGTAAATCTTGCTTCATTTTATGAATTTGATGTGTAGTTGACTTAGAATTGATAATTAGGTATGATGTTGCCTTCATTGGTAATTGAAGGAAGTCAATACAGCGCCTACCACAACTATATGGACAGTCGTTTTTCGCGATTTGCGGACAATCCATAAGAGATAGAGAAAAACAGTGAATATATGAGTTGTGCAGAATACTATTTCACATCTTCGTATATTTTTTTCAATTTATTTTAACACGTTTTTATGACACGACTTATGACGAAAAAACAAATTTATGGTCGTACCATAACTATAAAGACACTTCGAAAAACAACAGGTTTAACAGGTTTTAAAACAGGTGCTAGCTAACGCATTTAAAAATCGTTCATTAATATAAATAACATATTCTAGAAAGGTTTTAAAGATACATATTTTTAGACGATTTTTAAAAAGTGTTTTAATAACTTATTTTAAAGTTTAAAAAAATTTTATTAGAGTAATCATCAAAATCTATTTTTTTAAATATAAAAATCACTAAAAAATGTTTTTTCGCCTGTAATGATTGTTTTGAAAATGAAATCCAAAGAATTTAGGAAGATTTTCAAAAAATGTTTTGAAACTGCCATGAGAATCTTATCAATTTTGTGAACAACGGTTCAAAACTGATCCGATCAAACAAAAGCGACACTAAAAGGCACAACAACGATTTTTTAGCAGAATATAAATATTTGCTGCTGTTACATGCATAGTTAAGGAATATAATCCTAACCTGATATGTTTTTCCTCCCAATTTCAAAACACATTGAAAACAATGTGTTTTTTTTAGCAATTTCAAAATAATGTTTGAAAAACTTTTAACATACTTTGGTTTGCATTTTCAAAACAATCATTACAGGCGAAAAAAAAATTTCTCTAGGTTTTTGATATTCGAAAAAATATATTTTGATAATTACTCTCATAAAACTTATAAAGCCTTAAAATAAGTTATAAGAACACTTTTTAAGAATCGTTCAAAAAAATATTTCTTTAAAACCTTTGTAAAATATCTTATTTATATTTTTGAACGATTTTTACATGCATTAGTTATCGCATAAAACCTGTTTTTCGAAGTGTCTTTATAGTTATGGTACGACCATAAATTTGGATTTTCGTCATAAGTCGTGTAAAAATGTGTTAAAAAAATTTGAAAAAATATACGAAGAAGTGAAACAGTATTCTGCACAACTCATACATTCACTGTTTTTATCTATCTCTTATGGATTGTTCGAAAATCGCGAAAAACGACTGTCCATATAGTTGTGGTAGGCGCTGTACTTACTTAGTTACTTATCAGGCGCTACAATCATTTTTGTACCAAATGTCCGAAACCGTTCACCGTTTCCTTTATAATACTACTTTTACAAAAAAAAACCTGTGATGCTTAAAATGCTGATTGGTCTATAGTTTTCTGGTGTAGTTGAATCTTTGTCGTGTTAAGGTATTGCTAATATTTTGGATTTTTACACACTTTTGAAACTTATTCAAGCTTTAGAAAGCTGTTGAAAGCACTCCTTCGCTTACACTCACACTGATAGCACGTACTTCATTTCGCTCCGCGTTATTTGCGTTTTGTGCACTTATTTTCGCAAATCCCGATCTGGTTCTATCATTGCACTGTGTTCTCATTATCAGTTGTGCAAACCTCAATAAACTGTTCATATACTCAAGTGCTCGAAGCCTGTATAAGTTATATAAAGTGTATACTCCTTGGCGCGGTGAGGCTATTGAACCGTCATGGCTGATCACTGTTTGACCTGCGCCCGTGCTTCGTCATCCGAGGAACTTACTTACACTTGCGACGGCTTCTGCAAGCGATGGGCTCATCGTTCGTGTCTTGGTGTGAGTAGTGCCGCAGTCAAGGATCTCATCAAAGAAGATTCTCAAATTCTGTGGCTTTGCCACAATTGTTCGGAGAATCGCCGCAACGGACACTCAGTGATGATTGCTGAGCTAACGGCGGCACTCACCGATCTCAAATCTCAGCTGTCAGCTGAGTTCCAAACACGTATGGATGCTGCCGCGGAATCGCTAAAACGCACGATGCTATCCTCACTCGATCAACACACTGATACTCGTCCTGCTTCACACACTTCTACATTCACCATTCAACGCAAGACATCGACATCCAAAGCACCAGTTCTTTCGTCAACACCAGCCACCGAACTTAGCAACCCGGCAAAACGTCGTTTAATGGACCGTTCTCCGCCGTCCGTTGTCGCCACCTCCCCGCTTCTAAATGGCACCGCACCCATCGCCACTTCAGCTCATGCCACATTGCTCCTACCACCAGAAACGCCTAAATTCTGGTTGTACCTGTCGCGCTGCCGCCCGACAGCCACAATCTTAGAAGTGGAGACTTTCGTCAAGGAGCAAATCGGCATCGAGGATGTCACCGTTTTTAAGCTGGTGCCACTTAACCGCGATGTCCGCACTCTGACTTTCTCTTCGTTTAAAGTCGGTTTGTCGCCGGATTATAAGGAGAAAGCATTATTATGCTCATCGTGGCCGATCGGAACTGTCTTCAAAGAGTTCACGGATCGTAGGAATGCTCCTATTTCTACATTGTCGGCAAATCTCCTGACCACTACCACTACAGCACCAACAAATACACACGTACCTGTCACCACAAACACTGATGTATCTATTCATATGGAAACAACCAACAACATTACTGCCTCCACCAACAACACTGCAGTCTCGACGTCACCTCCTCGATCATCACAGCAGCAATAGCAACACTACTTACACACTCGCACTCTAAATCTCCGTTAAAATTTTACTATCAAAACACTCGCGGTCTCAAAACCAAACTTTCGGATCTTCGCATCTCTCTCGAAGTTGCGAGCTATGATGTCATAATATTAACTGAGACATGGCTGGACGATTCGATTCCTTCATCCCTCTTCTGTGACCGAAAGTATACCGTCTATCGTTGTGATCGTTCAAGCGCTAACAGTACCTGCTCTCGCGGCGGTGGTGTACTCATTGCCTGTTCCGCTAAGCTCTTGTCGCTGCACATTGAAGTATCCCAATGCTCGTTAGAACTTTTATGGATTCAAATTAAACTGAACGGTCATTCACTCTTTGTTGGTGGTGTGTATTTACCTCCAAACCTCAGCTCGAATACTGACACGTTAGACTCATTCTTCAATACAATTACATTAATACAATCTCGCATGAAAGATAGGGATTTGTTTGTCTTATGCGGTGATTTCAATCAACCTGGACTATCGTGGTCTCAAAATGAGGATTATTTCGCACCGCTTGCCGTTAACCCTGCCTCATCCTACTTTATAGACGGATTAGCTGAATTCAATCTGCGTCAACTTTCAGGGGTCGTAAATATTTTTCGGAGGCAACTAGATTTAGTTTTTGTTAATGAGTTAGTGACATATTCATGTTCACCAGTTTCTTGTAGTATTGACCCTATCGTTAAATTAGATCATTATCACCCACCTCTGGAATTCGTAGTAAATGTTCCTTTACCGCATAATGGTAATAATGTTAGAGATAACAAATCTGAGTTGAATTTTCGGAAAATGAACTTAGAAAAATTTAGGGAAATCATAACCAACTCTGATTGGAATTTTTTAGAAATTAGAACCGATTCTCCCTCCACTGTGGACGTAGCGGTGGAGCAATTTAGTAATATTGTTAAGGCAGCTCTCCCTTTATGTTGTCCTCGTTCTAAACCCTCCTCTCGCCTTCCTTGGTATGATGCTACATTGCGGTCATTAAAGGCGGATAGAACACGCGCCCTCAAAAAACTCGGTTCAACTCCTTCTGAGTATAATCGTAGAGTTTTCAAATATGCCGCTTCTGCTTTTCGAATTTATAATCGGGCCAGTTATAGGTTGTATCTTGGAAGGCTTCAATGCATGTTATACCGTAATCCTAAACTTTTTTGGTCTTATGCCAAGAAGCGTCGTAATCCCTCTTCCCTTCCTACTTCCATGTCGCTCGGTTCGGTCACTACGGACAATGCTGCTGACACTTGTTCCCTATTCGCTGAGCATTTCGCCAATGGTCTGTCTAGACCGAAGAGTCAACCTTTGACGGAGTCTGAGGGCATATTGCCTGGTTTAAACTCCGTCGCATGGGCTGAGGGTATTGTCAATGTTAATACAGTCTCTGAAGCTCTTAAAAAACTTAAGCCATCCTTCTCCCCTGGACCGGATGGAATACCAGCCTCGGTTTTAAAAAAGTCACCTTTTCTATTCGTTCCTCTATTGGTAAAATTGTTTAACCTATCTTTGTCCTCGTCTTCATTCCCTTTATTGTGGAAGCGGGCATGGCTAGTTCCCATTCACAAAAAAGGTAACCCGTCTGTCATTTCCAATTACCGTGGCATCTCAATACAATGCGCAATAACCAAGGTATTTGAGCATATTATCCATACCTATGTGTTTAAACTCACCTCTTCTACTATTATCCCTCAGCAACATGGCTTTTTTCCTAACCGTTCTACAACAACTAACCTTATGTCCTTCACCTCTTTCGTATCATCCCAGTTAGAGTCAGTTAAACAAGTTGATACTATTTATACTGACTTCAAATCTGCATTTGATCGTATTCCTCATTCCTTACTTCTAAATAAAATTTCACAACTTGACGTCAATAATCTTTTTGTATCTTGGTTACGTTCTTTTCTATGTGATCGTTCCTATAGTGTTAAATTTAATGATATGTTTTCGACTCCCTTTTCATGTAGTGCAGGCGTACCGCAAGGTAGTGTTCTAAGTCCTTTGCTGTTCATAATTTTTATTAATGATGTCCGTACCACCCTCCTTCCTGAGTGTTTCCTCTGCTACGCAGACGACCTCAAAATCTTTCTCCCAGTTTCGTCTCCTAGAGATTGCATTTCCCTACAAAATATTCTTGATCGTTTTTCGTCTTGGTGTTCTAGTAATTCCCTCACATTATGTCCTGATAAGTGTAACGTCATTTCGTTTAGTCGTTCGCAGTCTCCAATCACTTACTCGTACGTCCTAAATTCTGTACCAGTCAATCGTGTTTGTGTCGTAAAAGACCTCGGTGTCTTGCTTGACAGAGGCCTCACCTTCAGCCACCACATTGACTCAGTTGTCAATCAGGCGCGGAAAACATTGGGTCTCCTAAAGAAAATTGCGTGCGATTTCTCCGACCCTATGTGCCTCAAGACTCTGTTCTGCTCTCTGGTCAGATCGATTTTGGAGTACTGCTCAGTAGTCTGGTCCCCTACAGCTCGAACCCACGTGGAACGTATCGAGCGGGTGCAGCGATCGTTCACCAGGTTTGCTATATGTAAAATCCTGGGTAGATTGTCCTCCCCCATACCTCCTTACGAGGACAGGTGTCGGCAGCTTGGCCTGGAACTATTGGAAAACCGCCGTTCCCATGCCCAATCCTCCTTTATTGCCGCATTACTCCTTGGTAATATTGATTCTCCTTCCCTTCTTTCTTCTATCCCTTTCTACGCCCCTAACCGTGTTCTTCGAAACCGCCCTCCCCTAGTGATCCCTTCCCGCCGAACTGCAGTGGGCCGTAATGACCCCCTTCTTCGTGCAATTCGTCGATTTAACTGTGTATATTCTATGTTTGATTTCAACCTTCCCTTATCCTCTTTCCGATCCCGCATTAGAACCCTCCATAATCCCGTGCTGCCTTAATTTTTAATTTTTAAATTTTAAATTCTAATTTTCTAAAAAAAAATTTTCTCAAATTTTAGATAATTTGTTGTTTATTTTTGTTAGGTTAGGAAATTAGGTAATAAGTATTATTTAAGTATTTGTGAAACCAAAAGGTAGACAAATAAATTTGAATATGAATATGAATATGAAAGTAAAAAGATAAATAAATAATGGATTTGTTCGGTAAGTACCATTATTGAAAGTATCAAGACCGACAGATTTTTTGTTAGTATGCGCTTTGTTTTCAATGTGTTTTACCTGGGGTCTCCAAAATATGTCCCCGGGTTGCATACGGCCCTCGAGAGCCAATAATGCGGCCTGTGAAGACTTTGTGAAGATTAACACAAAAAGTTTATTAGTCAGCTATTATTTAATTTATGAAATTTATTTTAATTTCAAAATCTAGCTTCATTTTAAATATGTATACATAAATATATTTTTGTTACATTCAGTTGGTATTTTCTCATTAGCTTGCTTCTAGTTGGAGGACAGTTACACGATTTGTGCTCATCAGCATTACGTATAACATTTCACGTGATTACAGTGTTTACGCTGCTGTGGTTGAATTGTGCTCTGCTACCATTGGATTGTCACTACACGGAAGGTTCGTAAACTAATACGACCAAATATTACAATCAGGCAGCAGCGGCTTTTTTATTTTTCTTCTTTGATCCAAATTCAAACGTCCATTACTAATTTGCACAATGCACTCATTTGTATGATCTCCTATTCGAAATGCTAAGTAACAGTTGTGGTGAGATTGCCGTATAATGTAATTGATCTGCTTCGCTCTAACCGCCAGTCACATTGGGCTAGGCTCATGATTCATTCCGAGGGGACGACCATTAAAGAACAAGCACACTTGCGTTTTCGTTTACCTATGTACAATCGTGTTCAGCGATTTGCGTTCAGTTTGCTGTGAACCGTCCAACAGCATAGATCGATACTCGGACACGTAAAACTAGACGGCGATAAGTCGACTTTTTGTTTTGAAATTGAGTGAATTGAACAAATGTGAGTGTTTCATCAGTTTACAATGTGTGGTATTTATTTTATCCTTCACGGAATCTAATGAACAACATTTCTGTTTTCTTGTTTCTCGCCTACTAGGTTTAACCGTAGTTGCTTTAGACCCACTAAGCCTTTTTTTTAATAAAAACAACTAATTTGTGCTTTATTACATTATTTTCTTACAAAGTAGCATAAACAGTTTTTTGCCTAGTTCTTCTAGTAGTGCCTAGTAGTTTGCCTAACTTATTCTTCTTCTTTTGGCACAAGAACCATTGTCGGTCAAAGCTTGGCTTTCAGTTACTTATTGGTTACCAATATCAGGATAGTCAGTCCTACGTATGGGGGCGCGGTCCATTTTGTTCTAGTTTAACTACTGTGTAACTAATTGCAGATCAGTTTCTCTTTTCAATATACATATGGCATGCTTGCTAAAATTTTGCTGAAGCTTATTCGAAGATCTGGATTTCTGGTAGAGTTTCGAAAGGTGGTACTTAAATTTCAAGCTCTTTAGATATTTCAAAGACTAAGAAACTAGTGGGATTGGATTTCGGTGACTTTTTGATTACCCGTAGCTGGCAGTCAGTTAGCTAGCAGTTAGGTCCTACTTAACAAGTCTTGATCTTAACCTTGCAGGCAGATACTGAAATAAAAAAAAATGAATATGATTACTGTACGGACTTCATGCCATGTAAATGTAAACATAATTTTATTTTGTCCCATTTTCTGAAATGTTAATGTACCACTACAAAGTAAAAAATTGAGAACTGTGGAATTCATTTAGGATATCTTTTACGTAATTTATTAAAGGATTTTAAATTTAAAGCGATCAATTTTGAGCGTTGGGTTTGGGGTTTGCGTTCGGATGTACGAAGTCTCAGCAGCTGTGTCTCAGAACAAAACGCAATGCAACATGGAAAGTACGAGTAAAGCACGTAATGCAGAATCGCAATTGCTTCAGATGTTCTGAAGAGCGTGCCAACGTAAGCCAACGTAACTCGCGCTCCGCTCTCTCAACTTGCAGTTTGTACTCCGCAAAAGCCAACTCAGAACATCAGCGCTCATTGTGTAAATTCGCTCAGTCAGCACCGCAGTGGCGTCATCTACAACAGTTTGCAGTTTGCGTGGAAGACTATAAAAAATATCTGTTTTTTCTTTTCTATATGCCTACTTCACGGTAACGAGCTGGTAAACGGCGGTGCTAGCATTCCCCAAATGGCACAATATGTGTGACAATGACCGTTCATATTTCACGCACGCACTCTTACGATGTACTGGGCGTCCCCATATAAGGGATAGGGAATAATAATCGTGAGGTTTTCTAATCCGTCCAAATCGTTTAGCTATTGGTAAGCTAAATATGTTTTGTAACAAAATAATACTGTTATTTATAAGAAGTAAACTTACTTTCATTAATAAACTATTTTATAGGAAGTTATATTTGTTAAAATATGCATAAAAGTGTTATTAAAAAACTGATAATAATAATAATGATGATAACAATCATAACAACACCAATACAGGGTTTTCCAAGTCGTTTGAATGCTATCATTATTATTCTGCACGTGCCATATGTAAATTCACATCAATCTGATATTTCATTTCCATCATATTTTTTTAATTTCTTCAGCATGATTTTCAACACGTATCAAACTGGATTGAGTTTGACAGTTCTTTATCATGTGTTGAAACTGAAGTTTTATTTTGAAGAAATACACCATTTGACAGCTGTTGAAAAACTTCTTGTATGCGGTGAATGATTTTGTGGCTATTCGAAATGGAGTTGGAAAACTCTGTCATAGAAAACAATTAAAGTATTCCAATAAAATCATCATAATTATAATTTAGTCATAATCGTCATGAATTTATACATTTATATATTGATATATTTATTTATTTATTCAATAATTTATTCATCCTTCTATTTTTTTCTTTATTGTTTTATTCAGTTACTAATTAATTAATTAATTAATTATTTTCTTTATTTCTTTATTTCTTTAATTCTTTAATTCTTTATTTCTTTATTTCTTTATTTCTTTATTTCTGTATTTCTTTATTTCTCTATTTCTTTATTTCTTTATTTCTTTATTTCTTTATTTCTTTATTTCTTTATTTCTTTATTTCTTTATATCTTTATTTCTTTATTTCTTTATTTCTTTATTTCTTTATTTCTTTATTTATTCATTTATTTATTTATTTATTCATTTATTTATTTATTTATTTATTCGCTTTTTTTATTTGTTTTTATTTATTTATTTTATTGAGAATAAAGGCTCGGCTGTAGCAAAATCATCATATATTACACCAGTAGTTACCGCCATGTAGATATATGGACTACATTTGTGGATAATCTTTTAACCTTTCATGCATCTAATCCCGATGTATATAGACAACTTATATAAAACTCATAAAACGTGTTTTAACACAGAAAATATCCGGAGCAACGGAACATAGGTCACGTCATGGATCAGGAATGGAATGATATGCAACCGTCATTGCGTTACGCTGTGCTCGCAGAACACTCCTACAGCAAACGTTCGGAACAACAGCCCGAAGACAACACCACGAATCAAACATGGAATGATATGCAACCATCATCGAGTAACGCTACCTTCACAGAACACTCGTACAGCAAACGTTCGGAACAACGAAACACCGACAACAACATGGATCAACCATGGAATGGTATGCAGTCGTCATCATGTTTCGATGTCCTACACCAGAACGAGTCTTACGGAGAAGCTGATATAAACACCGCTGAATCGAATGACATTCTGGTTACGTTGTTGCAAGCTATTGACGAATAGGCTCATACCATGCACACAAATGAAGATGAAATGGATTACATTGTCGATGTTGATGATGATCGCGTGAATGCGTTCGAAAAAACATAAGATGTTATATAAGCCTCTTCTGCTGTGTTGAAGAGTGCATTCCGAAATGAGCATGAGTTTATTTCGGATTTAAACTGAGGGCTTACCAAAAAATCAGTAACACGTTTCCTCCGAGACCAAAAAATCGTGAAATAGTATGAAATGAACGCCTACTTCCGAACATTGCTATATATCGCTGAAAGAGTCTATTATATGCAGTGGCGGATTTTCCTATAAGCGGACTGAGCGGCCGCGGGGGGCCCCGGCCTAAAGAGGGCCCCGAGCTAAACCTCCACATGTTAAATCACTTTTATAAGCGATTGATTTTTTGTTTTTATTGCACAAATGAACGGAAAACTAAATCATTCTCAAAGTAGTTCATTCTAACAAGTAAGTGTGTGGAATGTGTTGATAACGTTTATAGCAATTAAAAGTTGATATGAACTTTGGAGATAATTTTTGAAGGCCAAAACAAATTTTACATACTTTCGCACTCTTCCATATTAAAAACAATAAACCCCCTCCTGATAATAAGTCATAAAGATGCTCCTGGGATGATTAATTTATATTTTTTAAGAACTTCCTAAACGGTCTCGATTGCAAGGACGAAAAGACTACAAATACGCAAGTGCAGGATAATCATTGTTGGACGCTTGGATTTCAGGCACTTTTTATGTATCTGTGAAGCAGGAAATCACACAAGCTTTGTATAGTGGCTTTCACTGCTCATGTAGATGAATGAGCAAACAAATGTATTGCAAACTCTGTTCTAAAAATACAAAAGTATAAATGAGTAAAATTCAGATCCTTTTGTCAGGCTTTCCAGATATGCCTTTATCTAGATATGCCTAGATCTCTACTGAAATTCGGAAAGTCTGGAGTTTTACTAACTACAGTTTATTATTTCATTGTTCATTGATTTATTTCAATATACAAGACTCTTAGCTTAGAAAAACGACCTAATGCGCACTTGTGCTGAAAAACTACTACAGAGAATGAAATGCTGCTTTACACCAAACACTAGTAACACTAGTATAGCTACACAGAAAACTTTTTTACTAAACTTCAGCAAAATTTTACTGAAATTTTTTAAACTAAAGGTTCAGTAATCCTTTCAGTAAAAATAATGTTTACTGAATCATTCAGTAATGTCCGGTGCTCACCAAAATGACAGCTCGTTTACTGAAATCCCAGTTATGCTTGGAGATTGCCAGTTCCTCAATTCATGTTCATACATGTTTTGTGGTCTTTTATACAGTTTTTATACTGTATTTTGCCGGCGCAAGTGTATATGGTTCAGTAAGCGCTCACAGTCACCACGCAATTTCAGCGAGCACAGTGGATTGTAGCAAACATTTTACACACCAGCACGGCTGCCAATTATTTGAAATCAATCTCGTAAGTCGAAATCTCACCTGAAATTTCACCAGGGTGTCTGTAAGCGCCTACCAAATCAACTTTTTGCACATCACGAGCAAGTGGGTACCGCATTGTTTTGTTTTGATGTTCTGACTGACAGGTCGATCTGACAAAATCAATTGCTGCATATTCAGTAATTTGTTTTACTGATATTCAGTAAAACGACTACTTTGACACTTATTTTAATGATTTTCAGTACAATGCGTATTACTGAAATGCATTAAGTAAATTGTTTTGCTGAAAGTTCGTAAAAATATGACATTCATGCTGAAAACCAGTAAAATATTCTATTACTGAACCGTTTCACTAAAAAAATTTACTGAAGCCAGATGAGAAAATTTGCTGTGTAGTATTTGAATATAGTTTTGATTTTTGCACTACCGGAATCAACGATGATGCACATCTTAATAATATGCAAAATATGTTAGCTTGATTACACGAAGACTATAGATCCTTTTTGGGCCGGTCTGGTGGTACATCCGTTAACTCGTACGACGTAACTACATGCCCGCCACGGGTTCATGTCCCGAATAGACTGTGCCCCCAAACGTAGGACTGACTATCTTGCTACGGTAACAAAAAGTCATTGAAAGCCAAGCCCACTTCACTAGTGGGTACAGGCAGGCCTTGATCAACAACGGTTGTTATGCCAATGAAGAAAAAGATAGATGCTATTAAAATAATTAACTAACTGCCATAAAAAACGACAGAAGAAAATTAATCCCTCACGAAATCAGGATGACATATTTGGTATTCGCAACAAGATATTAAAAAAAATGCAATATAATTTTCTGGACTTTTAAGGAAACCAGGGGCCCCAATTCTATCCCCCGCTTAGGGCCCCGAGATGGATTAATCCGCCTCTGTGGTGAAATCGAATTGTATATGACTATTGCTCGGATTGTGTGTCTGGGAGAAATATCAACCACTCAATGCTCTGATAATAAGTTTTCCCAAATATTGTATCCATATTGGCTAACCTAGCCGTGTTCGTTCGATTGCACATTTCCTGCACAGGTGCTTTCCTGGATGTGTAACATAGGAAATGTATCAAGTGAAACTATGTTATTAAGCTTTAGATAATCTGGCCGAAGTCTTCATTTAGTTTGAATATTATTATTCTTTTGAATTAGCAAAAAGTATTGCATGGCGAAATCGAATTGTATATGACTATTGTTCGGATTTGTCCTTCATGCCACGCCATAGCTCGTCTCCCTTTTTCGTCATTTCTTTCGCTAGTATAAATCACTTGTGGAGTTTGTCTCATCTTCCTGATATTTGAGTATTGCATCGCTTAGTTTTGTAAATTGTTCAAATAGAGGGCTATGAAATGAGTGAAAATGAGCGTCGCGGCGAACCGTCCCTGGAACGACCGAGTTCGCTGGTTCGACTGATTATCTCAGATTTTCTGCGTCTGGTTGTTTGCCTTTTGCAATGTTTTTTATTGATTTATGCAATGATATGGTGGGGCCTAGTATTATGAGTCTTTTAATTGAAATGATCAGAAAAGTTTTTTTTTCTATCATTTGCAATTTCATCTGTATTCTATATGTTGTTAAATGTTTGTATTAGGCAGAGTAATGTTGAAATACTGTTTCATAATTTAAAGGTCATTAGCCGTTAGCGGAGGCTAGTGGCCCTTTTTTTAGAGCGCTTCGTAATGCTTGGAAGCGACTCGTCTTCCATTCGGCCCGTGCGTCCTCCCTGCATTAACATAAGGCTTCCATTATAAGAAAATCAGTCCTCCCTGCATTACCCAGTATAAAAAAGGCAACAACACAAGCCTGCTTAGGTCGCCCTGAGTCTTTATACAAAAAAAAGCAAACAAAATTAAAAAAAACACGCAAAATACCACTGTCAAAATGTAAATATTGTTCGCTGCTTGGTAGGGCAAGAATCACAGGAATACCGTTAAGTATGATTTGCTAGGCTATTTGAATACAATACACCATATGATTAGGATCTCAAGGTATGAAGCTAAAAAATTTGGTGCAAAATCATAAACACAAACCGATAGCTGCACCCTCATATCCTGCAAAGACAACTGCAACTGCTGGAGATAGTCAAAAGGCATTTAACAGACAACTGGACAACTATACGATATACGCATGCAGTAAGGGATAATATATTATGATCAAACTCAACTTGGGCTTATGTCGTTCCTCTTATCGTTTTTTTATTCTTTTGCAGGAAATAGAAGGAGTGGTCGCAAATCGATGGCTGAGATGGTGAGCCACATAGCAACGCGAATAGTAAACGAGCAATGTTCTGTTTTTTATTTGATAGATAAGATAGTAAATTTGATTAGGATGTGGGTGTAGAGGTATTAGTTTTTATGAAACAGGTCATTCTATATTCAACGTATTGCATTTCACATCAATTAAGAATAAGTTAATACGATACATATCCATTATTGAATTTATTATATTCAAATTCAAACTTAATTTAGCCCTTTTAGCTAGTAATAAAATTGTGTTATTCAACGAAACTAAACATTTAAAGTTTTTTATACTGAACATGTAAATGCTATTTAATTACAATAAAATGTAATTAATATTAAAAAAACCAAATGTGAAAAAGATCATGACACACATAAGTGTAATATGATGCAAATGGTAGGAGTTAATAATCATGTGGTAGAATAGAGTGAATAGAGTAGCCGGTCTCGTAGTACAGTCGTCAACTCGTACGACTTAACAACATGCCTGTCATGGGTTCAATCCCCAAATGGACCGTGCCGCCATACGTAGGACTGGCTATCCTGCTATGGGGGGAAATCATTTAGTCACTGAAAGCCAAGGCCACAAGTGGTACAGGCTGCTGGCCTTGACCGACAACGGTTGTTGAGCCAAAGAAGAAGAAGAATAGAGTGAGAGGAACAATCGCTCACTCCTTCAGCTGATGATGACAGTTTTGAAGTTAATTGGCGGCTACGTGTGTTCGTTTCGATTACTTGTTTTGTTGTTGTGCTTTCTTCTGTAGATCTATGTCTTTTCAATTTTCCTCTTCATTTTCGGAAAGTAGATATGGTTTGGTGTATTGTAAGGTAGGCTTTAACATGGACAAGATATGGTTTACTATAACTTTTTTGTATAAAACTCCTGAACAAATGAATAAAACCAGTATAATTAAACATTATTAAGACCATCATCATGTTACTATTTCCACCAGAAGGTGACCCTAACAAAATAACGAAGAAAAAATCAACATATTAATGAATAATCAGGAAGATGTTTGAATGAATGACGTTTCTTATAATGGTGATGCTGGAAAGGCGCTGGACCTCGCTGGAAACCGAAAAACATACAGTAAAATGGCCATACCATCGGCGCTGAAGGGAACTAACGACGGCGTGAAAGAAACATTGGACATGATATTGATCATGGTGTAGCCGTGTTTGTGAAAATATAAGTGAAGCAGTGAAGAGAGGAACTATATGCGATAAATAAGTTAAAAATTAGCATGTAACAGTAATAATGCGGATGAAATATTGGAGGCTATAAAAAGTGTTTATTTAAGGAATTCATGGAAACATTAGTCCATCGATTGAAACTCAAAAATAAAAAAAAGTCTAAATTTTTTTAACACAATGGATAATTTTCGAAACTAAAAATAACATGCAAAAAGACATATGAGTCGTTTAACGGTAAATCGCAATGAAAATTGGAAAAATATCGTAATATCTTTATGGACAGAGCCACATGAAAAAACGGGTCAGTTCGCTAACAGAGCTTTCAGCACCTAGGGAACGATGGTGTTTGTAATGAAAATGTATAATTTTTTTCGCTAAAACAATTTTAGGTTTAAGCGTATTTTAGGTGTTTCAGAACTGGTTACACCATAAACGTGTGAGTTTACAAATTGTATATGATATTTGATAAGTGGGTCTTTTCTATTTGGCGTAACGTCCTACGCGAACATGCCAAAAATTAAAACAAAGCTTAAATGTGTCGATACCTGTGCGTCAGATATATTCAGTAAAAAGTTGTGAAATTGCCTCATATCATAAAACAACAAATCTTTAACTGCCCATGAATAGTGCATGTAGTGCATGAAGATGTTCCTATTCCGTTTGATGAAATACGAAGGCGATAATTTTCTTACACCTCACATAAATACAAAATAAAAAATATAATATAGATTATAACTTTTAGTTTTTGAACATAGACCTACAACATTATTTTATAAATATTTCAATTAGAAGCAAAATTTTATGAAAAAAATAATACAATATTGTAAAAACGTATTATTTTTCCTTCAAAAAAATTATAAATGAAGATTCCATGTTTATGTTAGAAAAAAACTTGTACATGATTGTTTTGTGCAAGCTCAATAGTTTATAGGAGAAGCTGCTAAGCTGAGAATCACATACACAAATAATAAAAAAGTATTATAACAGTACAAAACACATCTTTGCTCTGAACCTCAAGTCAGGATTTTTATTTTAGATCAGGCCATCTCTGGTAGGATCTTCACAGTATACATTCTAATACATCGATGATATTTATTGTAAAATTATATCTGTATTATTGTATTATAGCCAGGATACTCTAATAACCATTATACGTAACCTAATATACGGACATTTAATTTGATTTTGTGTTTTCAAAGTGTAAATTTTGAACAATTGAATAAGGAATGTACACAGCCCATAGTTTACACATATATTATTCATAATACATATAATAGATATCATATACGGTTTGATTTACGGTTACGAAACACGATATTAGAACGAGATTAATCAAAGTACTCAACGACGAATACTAAGTTAAGATATCCTTAAAAATACGGATAAGGTACGATGAGGTCCTTCGCTTTTTCTAATAGTTATCATAGTTTTATAAAACACTTAAAACAGGCCTAACTTTACGAAAATGTTACAGAAAGATGCGCCTTTTAAAATGAGCGAAACATTTCAAAAGGCTTTGGAAAACTAGGGAATGAATTGAACCTCACGTCGAACAAATTTCGGTATAAATTAAGGATTTCATAATCATAACCGAAGCTTCGAAACAAGCCTGAGGCGCAGTTCCAGCAAAAGTAACTAATGGCTATAAATGCAAGTAAGGCATACACAAAAGAAGAGATCTAATCCATCAACAATATAGGAGGAACTTATAGAATACTATAAAAACATGAAGAATTTAATTTGAGAAATTAATTACATAAATGGTAACATGAACGTATTATCAGACAAGGTGTCATGAATAAAACAAATCTAGGAATCTTGAACTCAAAGAATTAGCATATCTACATACCCCACAACTACCTCTGTTAACGATTAAAATGTCGGATAACAATTAAAAACAATTTCGTTGTTGTCATCGTTTGAAATATTTCACAAGATTTGTTAACCTCTATGGGAGATACAATCACATTAAATGATAGAAAAAAAGAAATTCAACAATGAGCCTCGCAAAAAACACACATTACATGAAATCAAGAGAGAATTAATAGAAGGAAAATTAAATGGAATACAACTATAAAAATAGAAAAACGAAGCAATCCAAAGTTATGTCACGATACGCTTGCACTGAAGAAATAACGTATCTTAAAAGATTGGGTGTGAATCACTAGAGCCATAATACAGCCATAATAATATTAGCAAAACTGGAATGCATACAAGCCCACAAGCTATCATAAAAATGTACCATGATTCCCCAACATATAGAAATAAAGAGAAGACGCATTTAAACTAATTGTGACATCAATTTCGCGCTATGACGAATGCAATTATTATATTGAACAATGAATGTATATTTATTTTATGAATATATTACGATATCTGAATTATATAGAATGATATTTTACCACTTAGACGAGTTTAGTGAATCGCGTATACCTCAACAACTATTTGTTATACAAGATTTCCATAGTTTTCTGGTTGTTACTCGTAATTTGTTGGGTTCATGCTATAATTTATCCAACGTGGCACTCATATAGTTTAATACAATGGCACTATATACTATATGTGCGTTGTCATTGCCTGAATTACGAAATATGCATACTGTCACAATACTATGTAACTTAAAACATGAGCCGATAAATGGCCAAACATTATTACAAGACTATTTAATGAAATGTATTATTTTATGCAGATCACCTTAATGCATATAATCAGATAAGGGTACAGAGTAGCGTTCATGAAAAGAAGAAAATCATAATTCCATGCAATTATATTTGCGTATATTTTATTTATTGAAGATAATTGCGTGGCACGAGCAGGGGTCTTTGCAATATTAAAAATAAAATAAAACTTAAGATAACCTTACTTGCTATATATTTGAATATAGACATGAACATTTAAACGTGGTAACGGTAATATTGAAGACAAAAAAGCAGTAGAACTTATTGAAAGCTTTACACATTGAAATAATTGGATCATGAGCTCCTCTATAAGTACGAGTCCGGTCTATTTTGATCAGAAAATTTGAAATGTTGCTACGCTTTGGATGATTTGGATGATTGTCGACATCAGCATACCGAACCTAAGGTATAAATATAAGCCAATTGAAATAATACTGAGAGTCACGTTATAGCATTTGAATTGTATTAGGAAAGTAAACCCAATTTCAAACGTAGACAACTTAAAGGTCGCGTGCTACTCATTGTACTGTACAAACCGCAATTACTAGTGAAAAAAATGCATGGACAATATTAGCAAAAGATGTACAAGTCATATAAAAAGAGGTGAAGAGCTTAAAAATAGGTAACATACATAAGCAGGATTCAACGTTCAGAACACATTGTACAAAATTGTCCAACGTAGCAATATGTGATACTCATAGGAAATTGCGAGCACATGTATCGTATCTTGCAAAGTAACAATTTGCATATTCTACAGGGGATATGATAGGATTAAGTAGATGCAAGGTAAGCTGTAGTGTGAGGTTCTCTGAAAAATCTATTCTTAGTTTATAAGCTTAAGTTCAAATTGATCTGGAACTTTAAGATATGGAATAAAACACACACGCAAAACAATCATTGTGTTGTATGCATTTTACTCTATGCATCACAATTATTCAAGCCCAAAATGGACCGTGCCCCCATACATAGGACTGTCTATCCAGCTATAGCAATCAATAAGTCAAGCCCACTAGTTGTAAAGGCAAGCCCTGAATGACAACGGTTGATGTGCCAAAGAAGAATATCACAATTATTCACGTGTCATGTGCTAGGAAAAGCGTTGATGATAGTTCGTGTCCTATTCTAGGAATCTATATATTTGTTCATATTAGTTTCATTTGAAATTACCATAGGCTGCTGATATCCACATAATTATAGTAGTACAGTAGGTGATCGCTAACTGGATGTGTTTTGACTGGAGTGTTTTTTAACCGGACGTTCGCTAACTGGAGTGATTCTCAGTTAAAGAACACTTAAACGTCAAAACATGAAACATCCGGAAACTCACGAAGAAACATTTGTCGCAAATGTGCATTTATCACAAAAATTTAGGGTCTTTTGCCATAATTTCATTAGGATACTCATGGTTTTGTTTACGCTGCCATGGATCATATGATAACACAATTATTATTTTTTTTGACATGATTTTTATGAAATATTATTGATTTATTGCTTACCCCTAATTGTCCTTTTACCATATTTTCGCGTTTCTGAGTGTTTTACCATAGTTCCATTATAAGTAAATACATAGTGGTTCTAAAGTGGTTCTAGTCACAAAATCAGTAAAATAGGCAAATCTATATCTTTCAAGGATATTTTCGACAATATTATGCAACAGAAATGAGCTTCCTGTAAGTAATTTCAAGTAAGTAAGTAATACCGAGTAAAGGTCAAAGCTCGCATATCTAGATGAGTGAAATCGAGCCGTTTCCGGTGCTGTTTGGCGTCACTTTGAACCGATTGGCTTCGCATGTCACTTGCATCTTATCTGCAATCTATTTCCTAGCATCTTTTGTGCTGGGCTTTTCCTCCAACCAATTTCCCGTAGAGTTCCGACCTCGCTTGTCCCACGGTATCCATCGCGCCGAAGTGCCAACACATCGAACGAAAAAGGGCGTACCCTCGCAAACCGATTACGATACGACTCACCATTGCAAGCTACGCAGCACTCTGGCGTACAAAGTTGCAGACCATGGCTATGGTCTGGCTCATGGCAATAACAACGAGTTAATTAAACAAGAAACTGGCCAATCGCTAAGCGCCGCACGAAATCCCATCAGCGCGTATACACCTACGCGTTCTCTGAAGAGTGCATTCGTCCCGTCGTATCATATTCACCTGATTAAGCTGTTGCATAAGATCGTGAATGTGTGCACAATCACGACCAACGCAATTGGCAATTAGATGAAAGAAGAGAATGAACACCTGCAGTGCAATGGCTACACAGCAAATTTTATCATCATGCTTCAGTAAAGTTTTGTACTGAAACGGTTCAGTTATAGAATATTTTACTGATTTTCAGCATAAATTTATTTTTTTTGTTTTGCTGATTTTCAGTAACGCAATTTACTGAATGCATTTCAGTAATACACATTTTACTGAAAATCAGTAAAATCAGTGTCAAATTGGTCGTTTCACTGAATATCAGTAAAACAAATGACTGAAAATGCAGCTATTCATGCTGTCAAATCGACCTGTCAGTCAAAACATCAAAACAAAACAACGCGGTGTGCTCGTGATGTGTAAAAAGCCAGCCGTGTTGGCGTGTATAATGTTGGCTACAATTCACTGTGCTTGCTGAAATTTGGTGGAGTCTATGAGCGCTTACTGAACCATCAACACTTGTTGCGACAAAATATTAAACTGTATAAAACAAAAAACAAACATTTATCCAAATGAAAAGAGGGACTGGCAATCTTTGCGCATCAATAAAAAGTCAATTTAAAATAAATATTTCATTTTTTAATCACTACTAACTACTGAAAAATCAGTAATATCATAATGGCTTTACTGCGATTTCAGTAAACGAGCTGTCATTTTAATGAGCATCAGTAAACATTTAAAACAACATTCAGTAAACAACATTCTTTTTATTGAAAAGATTACTGAAACTTCAGCCCAAAAAAAATCAGTAAAATTTTACCGAAGCTCAATAAAACAAACATATGGGTATAATTTTTAAAAACCAAAATAATAAAAAATAAGATAAATAAGCTTATGTTGTGCTTGACTTTTGCAACCAATACTTCTTTTTCTTTTTTATTGCATACCTCATCTACACCTCTAAATCCCCATAAATTAGAGTATCATTCACAAAACCAAAATTTGCTTTGACCCACATATTTTCAAGTTATATTTTCAGCCGGTCTCGTAGTACAGTCGTCAACTCGTACGACTTAACAACATGCCCGTCATGGGTTCGATCCCCAAATAGACCGTGCCGCCATACGTAGGATTGACTATCCTGCTATGGGGGGAAATCAATTAGTCACTGAAAGCCAAAGCCCACTAGTGGTACAGGCAGGCCTTGACCGACAACGGTTGTTGAGCCAAAGAAGAAGAAGAAGAAGAAGAAGATTTTGAAATTTTTAATCATCTATAGTAGGCTTATTCTATTCTGAAATCTATACGATTTGAGTCGAGAAAATTAACTTCAAAGTTAACTTTTCCATACAAATGAACCTACAAAATTCATCAACTCGTCGACGAGACGACTTGATTATACAAATAAAGTAAGCCTGATAAACTTATTTATCATTTTTTAATTCTTTTTGCAAAGAATCAAGTACTCCTTGGCTTTTATAAATTGTAGAATTGGCTACTCAGGAAATATAGCTGGTTATTATGAATCATAGCCATTGCACTGCAGGTGTTCTCTTCTTCCATCTAATCGCCAATTGTGTTGGTCGTGATTGTGCACACATTCACGCTCTTATGCAACAGCTTAATCAGGTGAATATGATACGACGGGACGAATGCACGCTTCAGAGAACGCGTAGGTGTATAAGCGCTTATGGGATTTCGTGCAGCGCTTAGCGATTGGCCAGTTTCTTGTTTAATTAACTCGTTGTTATTGCCATGAGCCAGACCATAGCCATGGTCTGCAACTTTGTACGCCAGAGTGCTGCGTAGCTTGCAATGGTGAGTCGTATCGTAATCGGTTTGCGAGGGTACGCCCTTTTTCGTTCGATGTGTTGGCACTTCGGCGCGATGGATACCGTGGGACAAGCGAGGTCGGAACTCTACGGGAAATTGGTTGGAGGAAAAGCCCAGCACAAAAGATGCTAGGAAATAGATTGCAGATAATATGCAAGTGACATGCGAAGCCAATCGGTTCAAAGTGACGCCAAACAAAGACATACAACAACGAATAAGTCAGCAGTATGTTCATTTTTTCACGCGGATAGTTCACGGACAGCGGAAGATCTGTACGTACACACTCACATTGAGTTTAAGAAGAGATGTAACAAAAGCTCCATCTAAACGCATCGAATGTAGCGGCGATCAAAATAACACCATTTATCTCCTCGACACGATTGCATGGCTTCCGCACACAGTCTCACACAAATATGCATGAGTAATATGAGAAAAGATAGGGCTGAGGTGCAGTGGTCGTAAAACCAACGCGACTAAAGGGCGATCTTCCTGTTTGCGTTAAACAGCGTCATCTATGAGTAGCTCGCGCAATTGTCTGGCACTGATCACATTTCAGCTTCATAATCATATTTCTGTTAGCTATCTTCGAATCTTTGTACACAAATACATCGAGCTCAGACGAAATCAGAGAAATCAGGAAATCATGAACAGGATGGCAAAAAGACTGTTGATGCAGGAATAGCTGACGACTCTAGTTAAACTTAAAGCACGTTATCAACTATTAAATCTCGAAAATGATGGAGGTTTAAAATTAATTCTTTAGATCTATTGTCGGACATCATCAGCTGTACACAAAAAGCGTAACTGAAATGAAAAATGTTATGTAAAAATCAAAGGTGCTTGCACACTGGTGGCTGTGTGACCATGACTCGTTCGACTAGGCATGCGTCATGGGACACAATTTATGACATGGAATTAGCTGCTCGATTACATCTCGCAGGGGGCCGGTCGGTTGGACGTCGCGACCCAAGAGGAGAACGTGAAAGGATCCAAACGAAACCATGTGAAACGGAGGAACCGGTTTGTTGCGGAGTATGCAGAATCACAGCTTTCCAGCCGACCCGAGAATAGCTCCGATTGCAGCGGAAAATCAGCTGGAGAATGCATGGAGAATGTGATGCTAAGAGTAAACAATTTTCAACCCGCTCCCCATGCAAAATACCTGTGTAGAGTGAGTCATGCGATGCTCGAGACCGGTTCTCCGATTATCGTTTCGTTTCAGTTTGTATTGAGGTGGTAGGTAGTAGATGGTGCCGCTGTTTTAGCATTACATACTGAAAAATATGTATCGTTTTGCTTTTGGCTTTTTTCTTGTCTGAACCAGTTTACGAAAATGCTAGATTTTTCGCTCGAGTGTAATATTTTTCATTGGTCTAAAATACAACATGCTCCCGAGTTCGAGAGATAGAAGTGTCAAATTGTGTATGATGGCTCATGCAGTGGCGGATTTAGGGTACCGGGAGCTCTAGGCGATCCGACGAATGTTGGCCCCCTGTAGATGATGAGCGGGGGAGAGGGGGTGGGGGCCAACCTTCGTCGGATCGCCTAGAGCTCCCGGTACCCTAAATCCGCCATTGTATGAACCATCATACACAATTTGACTGGTGGTGATCGGGGCCCTACCGACCATTGATGCTGCATGATTGGAGGGTGTGAAGGAAAATTTATGACAAATCGGCAATCTATGTTTTTTTGTGCAAACGTTAAGTAATTACTTACCCCCGAGCATCTAGGTACAGACTAACAAGCATTCTCATATTAATCAGACTGCGAATACCAGAGATAACAGGAGCAGATTGCTCTACAACAAACAGTTATACATCTATCAGAGTACCATTACTTACTCCTGTAATTGTGTCTTTTTCAAAAAATTCTGCGATTTGCATTCCGAAACCATTGACAGCTAACAAATTATTACAAATTATTATTATTAACAAATTATTAGTAGACAAATTATTGAAATCACTTCAGCCAAGTTTCCGAACATGGACGCTGGTTTTGCTAATCTAATACGAAGGAAGCATAGGTGCTGTACACGTTGATAGAAAGCGATATGTAACAAAAGCCAGTCGTTGTAGTGGCCATGCGAAAGCATGGGTGTACAATTTATTTTTCTGGTTTTATTTTTAGCATCAATGACGCTTGCAGCAGCGAGTACATAAAGAGGACAATTTTATGACATTGAAGCTAGTTTCAAGGGATGGATGTATGGCCCAAGTGAAGCTATTGCTGCTGCTAAGGTAGAGATTTGCACGTTCCAACGCGACCAGAGCACTTGCACTTGTTACATACAGCACGCAAAGGTCGCTCGCAAAAATCACAGCGACTTTTGGGCGACACAAAAACTGCAAAAGAGAGACACGGGATGGGGGCCAGTTAGCAAAATGCACCACAAAAGCATACGACACCGCACCACAATGCGGGCATTAAATTCTCACTTGTCCAGTATGCTTTCTGCATCGTGCTGCGATCGGCCGAGTGTGGGATGAATGAAATCGTGTTGCCACAACACAGGAACAAAAACACAGTCAAACAAAACTAATCCGTGACACGCACCGTAGGACCCGATGGTTGAATGTGGAATGAATTAGCGCTCACGAGCGCAGGTCCGGTTCGACACAAGGGTCAAATTGGGAGTGCCTGCGGCGATGACAGCTTGTGTGCGTGAAACTTCATATAGAAAAGCTTAAGAAAGAAAGAGAGAGAGAGAGAGAGAGAGAGAGAGAGAGAGAGGGAATAGGGGCAGAGAGAGAGAGAGAAAGATATAGTGAGAGAGAGAGAAAGAACACAAACGGAACGATATTGATGTGCCTGTTGCGCGTATATCTTTTTGGTAACTGGTATAAAGGAAGGAACTGATAGATTTCCCGTGATTTGAACATGTCACTCTTGCGATTTCGCAAATTCGCGGAAATTCGCGTCCATAAAATGGGATGGCAATAATTTTTTCATTCATCATCGTGTCATTGCATCACAATCAAGCGAGGACAAGGCAACCGATGGGTGAAAGTCAGCCCCACACATTCAGCCTGGACAATCAATGGATGAATTTGCAATCAATGGATGCTTTTACTCATTTGCTTGCCTCTTCTTCTTAGTGAAAGGTGTATTGTTATGTCTAAACGTATTTTATTTTCTATGCACCTGTCCAACCCTTCCCGAGTTTATCGCCGGAGCTCTTAGCCCTCATACGTAGGCCTGACTATCCTGCTATGGGTAATGAACAAATCACATACATCCAAGCCCATTAGCCCTGTGCAGGCATCCCTTTACCGACAACGGCTGTTGTGCCAATGAAGCAGAAGAAGCTTTTAGTATTGTTATGTCAAGTCGGCAAATGTCAATTTGAGTTGAAGCACTTTACCTTCTTATTTCCATACAGCTTAGCGGTGGCGGATTAAGACGAGAGGAGGCCCTAAGCGGTCATGCGAATGAACATAGTTTGAACAATGCGGCCGCTTAGTTCGCTTAGGGCTTAATCCGCCCCTGCACCTTGGCCTTAGGTCTCACTATTATACTGCAAATATTAATTGCATCCACAATATCCTCTCTTCCCAATCACCTGGCGTCATTGTTACTGCTTCGTGCCCCCACACCCCAGAGACATCGGTTGGAAGGGATGTAGTGGGTTGGAAGTATTGAGAGAATATACCGTGTGGCAGAGAATGAGTACTACAGAGTGTATGTGTGTGTGAGAGGGAGAGAGAGAAAGAGAGAGAGAGAGATAGAGAAAAAGAGAAAGAAAGAGGATGAGTGTATGTGTATGTGTGTGTGTTTGTTCGAGAGAGTGTATCGAGACGTACAAACTTCTGAGAAGATGCCGCTCCAGTGGACGAGTTCCAGTGGAGCAGAGACAACGCTTTTTTCGCCCCATGCTGACGACGTGTTAGACGTGAGCCGTACGCGCTGCTTGCTTATTCCTTAGTGTATGTGTGCGTGTGTGTGGAAGTATTACGGTACAAATTTTGGCGAAAATTCGATCAGTACCGATACAGAACAACTGTGCAGACAAAATGGGCAATCCCAACGCTGGACCGTGCGGTATGCGCTTGGCCCAAGGCGATGGTAAATATTTTTTATTAGCGATAGGAGCGCAGCTCACTCTTCTCTATTGTACGTTTTATTTTTGCTTTGGTTAATTTCTGCTTTCCTCTACAGCAGCCCTTCGCAGACTGCTAGGGCTGTGCATTTTCTGCCATGACGTCGTTATCTTCGCGTGCAGGATGTGCGTTCAATATAATGGACCTTCAATGCGTATATGCCCCTGCGACGTGTTGCATGACGGGGTAGGTAAAGAAGGGAGGGTGTCCATACTAGAGCGATAACCAACTATCACCTCCATCACCACCATAACACAGCACAAATAATTTGGTTTTTCTATTTTTACAAATACAGGAGCGATTCCATGTGCATTGTGCGCAGCGTGCGCGAGCTATATTTTTTTGAGACGACGGCAGCAGGATTTTTGGCAGCGGGATGGAAGTTCGGCAAAGTAAAAAACAACATACATATGCACTAACCAAACCCGAACTACAGCAGAGTGCGAGAAAGTACACCAAAAAGAGATACGCGCAACAGGCACATCAATATCGTTCCGTTTGTGTGTTTCGTACGGATATTTCTAGCGTTCGACAGTAAGGAGTTCTTTCGACACTCAATAGTTCTACGCTGGCCGAACCTTCTAACATATCCCATGCAAATTGCTTGATGCTGAATTTAATTGAAAACAAGCAATTGTTTACGAATAAACTGATACTACCAGAAACCAGCACTAGTCTTTTCTTCGATGCTTCAGTATCATTAACCTGGTAGACGAACGATTTGGGAAACATTTCATGTAAACGCTTTGTACTTTGATGCTCTTCTGTAAAGCTTTCGTAATCGCCTCGGCTTGATTGATGGCAAAAGTGGGGAACGTCTGGTAGTAAAAAAAATAAAAATAAAATAAAAAACAACTCATCCGGAGTAGCTCCAATGACATCTATTATTCAGCTTTATTGATAGCGCGTCTGCAAACTTGTTATTAATAGCAGTTCTTCAATTCTTCAGTTTAATGGTATTTCTCCCCCGGGGCATCTGGGAGATGGAAAAGCTCGCATTTACCCTTATTTGGGGAGCGTTCCAGTGCAGCACACAAACGCAAAAAAAATATCTCCAGACAGTGAGTGTCTCTGATATTAAGATTTATTATACCTAGCGTCTGATGCTACGTTTTATTACCTTTACCTTTGCTGTGCATCTGGTTTTCTGACGGTCTTTCTGCTTCGAGATGCAGTGGTTTTGAAATATTGCGCTTGATGTTGGTTCTCCAGCGCATCGTTGCGGTAGTTGGCACCATTCTATGGTTCCTCCAGAGCGGGGTGCTTCATTCCGAAAGCGATTATGACGGCTTCTTTTCCAGATCGGGCGGAAAGCTATGCTGCAAATGAGATCACTCAGGACATCGCAGGTTTTCAGTTAAGGTAGATCATTTACATTTGCATTATTCTCAGTACAACTACAACATTCAGAGTCAAGGTGACGCTCCGTAACCAGTATGGCGATTTTATTCAATTTTAAACCTATCAATCAGCTAAGCCATCAGTTGTACAGACAGTCCTTGACCGACAACGGATGTAGTGCCAAAGAAGACGAAGTAGATGAAGGGTAAGAATAAGAAGAAGAAGAAGAAGAAGAAGAAGAAAAAGAAGAAAAAGAAGAAGAATAATAATAAAAATAATAATAATAATAATAATAATAATAATAATAATAATAATAATAATAATAATAATAATAATAATAATAATAATAATAATAATAATACTAATAAAAATAATAACAATAATAATAATAAAAATAATAATACTAATATAAATAATAACAATAATAATAATAATAATAATAATAATAATAATAATAATAACAATAATAATAATAATAATAAGGAGAACAAGAAGAAGAAGAAGAAACAACTTATCAATCTTTCACCGTAAAGCCTCCTATTTGTGCTGTGATTTCAATTACATATTTTCTATTGTTTCTGTAATTTATTTTTATTCGTTTCTTCTGTTGCGTGTTTGCTTACTACAATACAATCTTTGATATGAACGATATAATTAAGCTGTTAATTTTGATATATTTTTGAAGCTAAAGCTAAAACAGTTTAAGCTATTTGAGTTTTCAAAATCTGATCCTGTTTGTCTTGTCGATCACCGTCGATCGTTGCTGAGAGCTATCTCGCGCCTTTTTTGTAAGCAATGGCTTAAATTCGATAGCAGCTTCCACCATTAACGTTACTACTCTGGGCTGTTTTGCGGCAGAAGATGAGTCAGTCGAAGTATTAGAAGCCCGTTTATTATTTGAATTGAGGTATTCATTGTTGGTTTTTGGTCGTAGCTCCTGATCTTCAAAGAAGGAAAATTGTAGCTCTCCGGGTTTCGAGCACTTCCAGGGCGGAAGAGCCTCGTTGCTTAACTTGTTGCCTTTACTAAATGCTGATTAGAATAATGTAAATATTAGGTGTGCTCAGAAATACGTAAAACACTTTACACATGGTCGGATATTTGTGTAGCGCGTTATTGCAGTTATCGTAGGAGCTTTGTCCGTCCTTTCGACACAGTGGATAGAGAGCAAATGAGCTCGCTGAAGCATCACACGTGTTCCGACCTTCAAAAACAATCCCGTTGTCATTGAGGTTTGACGTTCAGCCAAGAAAGCCCTCTGCAAAAGGGCGAATGGGGAATGGCAGACAAGGCGAAATTGGAATTCGAATTTCCGTACCGCACCTCCACTGGAAACGATTCCGGTTCGAACTGAACTGGACAGAACTCTTCTGCGATAAGGATAGTATGCTGCTGAATTATATAAGTTGGAGTGACACAAAATAAAACTGAGTTGCTTGAGTTCTCATCGAAACAAGAAACTTCTTTTCAATCTGATTTATCACGAGGAGACAGACTCTCCCCTCTAATTACTAACATGGTATAGACAAAGAACGACCCGCTAAAAAACTCACCCTTATACTTTTTCAACGGTCATATGATACCAAGGACAGGTGAGATAACATGAAGTCGACCATCTGTGTGCAATTGTGTGAAACAAACACAGCTTTGAAAAATGTTGTTTAAATTTAATTCAAATTCATTAAATTATTTGCTTAGAACAGTCTATTGAGCTGAATGTACAGTGTCTTTACAGTACGGTGGCTAAAACATGAGGCTTTCCACATTGTTTTATCTGATTTGGCGAAAACATTATTTCTTAAACCTGTTTTTGTTAAACCTAATTGGCAGAGATTGTTTAAATACATAACTAGTTCTATTTAAATTCTTGAGTTCTATTTAAAAGTGAGAGTGTTCTATATTCGTGATCGTACCGGTACATATAATGTTTTATTGCGGTATCTGTTTTAGACGTACAGGTGTTTAGTCTCTAATGGTGCGTCCGAACCGTTGTCGTTTAAAAAGACGCGACAGCAGCAATGTCACACGGATACACGTAAGAGTTACAGAAAGAGCTAGGGACATTAAAGCGATGAATGTGATTCTCATACTTTGCTAATCCTGTTGTATGGGACGCGTTGAACCATCAACAACAATTCCATGATTGCAAATATTCACAGACACTCACTGTTATGCTGTAAACACACGTTCATTTTATTGACCAGTTGTCAAGATGTACCGGTAAATGTGATTTGAAACATGCAACGAACAAACATATAACGACAAGACTTGATCAATATTGTACAAACATGCATATTAGCACGGAAGAAACACTTGTGCTTACCTGTTGCTGTTAGAGGCTGTATTGCAAACATGCGATTTGATGGCGAATTGCTAAAGAAGAGAAGCTCTAACTGCGACCAGTGGAATCCGGTTCATCGGCGTCTATCACTGACCTTCTAGGTTAGTATATGTCAAAAGACTGCTGGCATACTCCGACCGAGCATTAATTCATAGTACGATCGGGTTAGTAAAGTTGAGTATTTTAGAGTTAAAAAAAAATATTCGGAAAGAACGGCTTTGGGCGGATTGCTTAACAAAAAATTACATTAATACAAAGGGAAAAGATTTACAGTCAAGTTTGTAAAATGAATTACTTACCATCATTAAAGAGGTGTTTTCAAGGAACACGTACTTTTGTGTTTAATTTTTTTTTACCGATTGGTTGGCAAGTTGCCATTGCAGAAGGAAGGTGAAAGATGAAAGCACGATGTATCAACATTCAATAAATCATAATTTGGAAAAAATAAGATTTGTTGATGTAAATATTTTGTTTAATTTATTCTCCTCATTATCTCACATAATCTCACACACGTAAGGGTTGCAGAACCCTGGAATTGTCAACTTAAACATGCAGTGGTTTGCTGTGCGCTTGTTCAGCAGTGCAATCGTTCTTTACACTCGGGGCGGTCGCTTTCTGCTGTTTCGCTTCCAAAACGTTGATTCTATATTCTTGCAGAGTGGTATAGTGTTTTTATGCGGCTGTGGCTTCTATCATCTAACGTCTTTTTAAACGCTCACGCCCTTCAAATACTGAATATGGAGCTGAAGCCGAGTCAAGGTACAAAGGGGTTGTTCTAACTACCCGTAGGAAGCTGAAAGATTTGTTTCATGATAAATCGTGCTTACAGCGCTCGTGTCCGGTAGAGCGGCCGATGAGTCGGAAGAGTTGCAGTTTCTGTTTTTCGAGGACCAAGAGCTGAAACTAGACGAACAACGGGACAAAGAGGAAAACAAGCAGCCACAGCAAAATGTGAAATTGTGCTATGAACCTGGTAGTCAGTACTGTACCTTTTGCATGACCACGTTAATGCGTGAGGGCCACGTGGCGGGGGAGTCGTGCAACTTCCGGTTTTGCGGCAAATACGACAGGCAGATCTGTGAGCCAATCATCAAAGTAAAATCAGAAGAATATGAAAATAAGGAGCCAGAAAAGGATAAAGCGAAATGAGGGAAAGAGACGCGACGCAGCACACGCATACGTGCCATGTAGTCGAATGTTGTGCAATGGTCAACATACACCCACCGACTGTCGAGCGTTCGATATAATTGTACGTATCCCAAGAAAACCACAGGACAACTAGTGTTTTCGATTGGTTTTCCAGCAACGGAAAGGCTAGGACAAGGGTAGCCTAGGTTGTTTTTTGTATGGCCGTTGCCATGTAGGTGATTCTCGTTTATCTCTTCGACTTCTTCAACTCGTGTTTTTTCGCAGGTTCGCAGGGACTTTTTGCGCAGGTGCGATAGGGCGTAGTGCTATTATTTGTATTTAATGTTTTCCTCAATCGACCAACCGTATGTGTGATGATTGCAGGGGTTGAACCCTCCGTTTATGAGAAAGCTCTTTTTGTTTGGTGTGACTCCGCCCGACGTTGTCTACAATCAACTCCTTGTTGGGTAAAACATAATCGCTAAAGAAGCATCACTAGAAAGATTTCAGTTAAGGGAGGATACATTGTTCTGTCATTCACTCTTTAGGTTACAATGGAATTATGAGGAGAATACTTACTTACTTATTTATCCGGCGCTATAACCGTTTTGCGATCTTCAGGACCTGCTTCAGGAGTGTCCGAAACCGCTAAACCATTGGTCTATTGTGGGCCAAAAAGGTAAAACAGATGACATGACCAACCGTGAAAAACTGTTTGTAGCGCTGGAGAAAGTCTGGATAAATTTAAACCCTCAACACATTCAAACCTCGTTGAAAGTATGTCACCTCGCTGTCAAACTGTTATTGAAGCGTGAGATGGTCATAAAAACTATTGGTTATAGTAATTATAATTTAGAGCTATCGATTCTCAAAGTGCGCACTTTACTTTGTCTATCTGAAAAATGAATTACGCTGATATTAGATCAAACATCTAGAAATATATTTAACATCACCAAGGTATTAATTTTGAACTTACAAAATGCTATAATTTCTCAAAAGAAAGCTTACTAAAATATCCAATGCAAGAATAGTTATAGCGATGTTTATATATGAATAACAAGTGCTTATTTATGTTTGTCTAGTACTGGTACTGTTCATTAACTATATTTTGGCTGAACGTGATATCTGAAATACGCCAAAGTCGGTTTTACGTGAATGTCTATGGAACGCATTATTCGCGTAATACAGAAAATCTGTTTTGTTGTTAGAACATCGTTTGAATGAGTGATGCTTACTTTAATGTCTATCGTTTTTTGAAAACAACTGAACACTTCAGAGCTAGATTTAGCATCAGGTATATATCTCCATGCATCTACATGTGTTTCGAGTACGGGCACGAGTACGCCCATTGCTGCAGTTACACAATGTGCACATGAAGGCGGTGAAAGTGTGCTCTTACGGTTCCGATATATCAAACCCAAACCGTAGACAGTAAAGTGGCACAAGTGAACACAGCGTGGGCGTCAAAATACGGCACACACGGCTGGTTGGCCCGCTAGATAGTGATATTTGTAATGCATTTTTATTGCGCTAGAAACTAAAACCTACCAGCCTACTGGTGTTTTCTGGCATTCATAATATAGGCGTTTTGCCGCTAAATTTATCCTCCAGACTAACAATGCACTGTAACACGTAGTTTGTTACGTAAGCGTCAGTACAGTAAGCGTAACTTTTTGTCTAATGCTTCTAGTTATTTAATGTAGGGTTAAAAATGTTTGTCACTAGCAGCTATAAAGCGTTAGAGCTCTTACACACCACACGAATGTGACAATTGGCGCGTTCGACAAATTTATCTCATTTCCAAATTTATGAATGAAAAATCAGGCAGTTCGTGGTGCTGTCGCACGCTGCAGGTGTGAACGTAATACGAACTTTGATGGTTACACGTTCAAAGCAAAAAAAAAAACATTGTAAAAACAGGTGTTTTTAAATTATTTTGGTTAGTGTTAATGTTTGCAACGGTAGCAACCAATTATATTTAATATATATTATTAAGCAATTATATTTAACATATACATTTTTTGTTAGGTCACAAATCATTTTGACTGTCTAGTTTGCGAGTGCGCCGAGATTGTGTGTTTATTTCGGAAAATTAAGCTACAGCCGTACTGAGCTATGGTCGCCAAACGCGATAATTTTAACATTCGTCCGGTAACAAAGAGCTCTTATGCAAACATCATCCACGGAGTGCTGTGCAATAATTCCGTAAAATTGAATTTTTTTAACTAGAGTATGCTATCTCCCTTCTCCCCCACTCAACCACTCTAATGCTCTCTTCATTCTCTCTTGCTTGCTCTCTCTCTCTCTCTCCCTCCCTCTATATTTCTCTCTCTTTTCCTCTGTACCACTATCTCGTCTGTATCTGTCTCTCCATCAAGCTAAAAAACATTTTCACACACATACATACACACACACACACACACACACACACACACACACACACACACACACACACACACACACACCTATACAACTTAACATTTTGTTAGGCTCGGATCACGACAACTCGTCTGGGTACCGCCGGTTGCTAGACGGTCCTAGAACGGATGCATTGTGCCGTCGCGCTTTCTTTAGTTTTTTTATTAGCAGCAGTGTACCCCGCGTTCTTCTGAGCAGCACCAGTGAAAAAGAAACAGAAACAGATCAATGCGCACTGTACAACAAACACACTATCGCGCTTTGTCCACGTCCGGAAAAATTCCACTTAAACGCAATAGGTAACTTCAATAGCGTCCATACGTCTTCATTGTGGGGAATTAGACAGCCGCAGCGGATGTTTTTTGCCAATTTTGTTTTTTTTCTGCACGCATGATTACCACTACCTTTGCGAACACATGCACACACACACACATTGAGGCAAGCGCAGGCAATATATCGCACAGCTACATCGGAAGATATCACTAACTGAAATTCCAAGAAGCTCTCTTAAGGATGCTGCGAAACCAATCGCCTCTCGCTCGCACACACGCTCGCTCGTTCGCTCGCTCTCTCGCTTTCTCGCACGGTGGCGAGGCTCTCTCGCAGTGTGGCCCTCAAACGCGCGTGGAGTCGGCGGCTCGTGTGTGGTTGCTCCAGTATTAGTGCGTAAGGTTACGCTCAATCGCACCATCGAAGTGAAAACTGAAGGAAGCGCACACCCATCATAAATGCGCAAGAGCTTGAAGCGGCCGGTGATTGTACAGAAGCGCAGTTAAAAGTTCTCCGGCGGTGCAGTTCCAGTGCTTTGTGGTTAGAAAATAGCATTGTGTGGTGAAGGGATTCAAAATACAACGTAACACAACGGGAGGGTTTTGGGTTTTTTTTTGCATCAAGATCATGGACAACCATCATCATTTATTCCCACTCTTTTCCTGGGCATTGTTACGTACGCTGAAGGCCTGACCCGTCTGTCTGCGATTATGACAATGTTCTGATCGCGTGTTCTGTGTTTTTGTGTGGGTGCGTGTGTGTGTTTGCGTGTTTTACAAAGAGGAGGAATCTTCTTAGACTCCCATTGTCACACGGGCCATCCCGTTAGCATGCGATTCATACACAGTGAAGTCCCTCCTTTGGTCATACACCCCATTGCTGCACATCGTTTCAACGCCACATCTTCAAATATTAGTGCGGGCATACATAATTTTTTTCATTAGTGATTCTGATCTGCCAAAGTCATTCTGTTGCGCCGGTTCTCCTTACGCGTCCAAATACGCGCGAAAATTGCAAAAGTGTTGCACAGGCGAGCAATAACCGCGCTAATTAGGATACATTTCGAATTATACTTATCGTAATTTAATATTATTTACAGTCGAGTGACTTGTATTTGATGATGCCGAGACATTTCAACTGAAGGAGAGATTCGATGTTTGCCATACCCAATCGGATGTTCCCTGATTGTTCTGCTGAGTGGCTGTTTCAATTGGTTTTGTATGTGTGTGCTCACGTAGATTTTTTTTCGTGACTGAATTCGTTGCTGTCGTTGTGTTCTTTTTTTTTATATCATTCTTAATTTTGCATCCATATTCTTGCCTGCTACATTGGGCTGAACAATATATGGATTGAATCCATTCAGCGATGTGCTCGAGCCTTAATGCGGGCAAAACAAAGCGCTATGGTTTTGTGGTTTGTCCAAGTGAGATAAGGGGAAGTTGTTTTGTTCTCCATTTTGATTTCTTCGTCGCGCGTCGCTGTTAGACCGGGTTTAGCGATTGTTTTTCACATCCAGGAAATAAATGTAAACCTGGCATTACTTGCGACACATGTGATTTTTTTTTTGGTAAAAAATAACAGATATTAACCCATTTGATCATGTGTGCTGATTGTTAATAATGCTTCAAAATCTGTGATAAAAGTTCGTGAAATTGTTTTGTCCCAGAAAATCGAAGAACCTTCCTGAGACCGTTGAGCTTAAAATCCATATCATCGTAGTATACATTGAAGCTATTTTATATTGTACTGTAAACATTTGATGTATAAACTTAATTGTAACGCTGCACTCGTACACAGTTGCTACGGGATCGGTTTTGGTCATTTTTCCGATTTATTTTTGTTGTTTCTCATTTTTTTTCTTATTTAAATCAAAGTTATCGGGCAGTATGCCTAAATAACTTAATGCTTACAGAGTACAAGTTTAAAGTTTTTTTTTAAAGTATGGCCCTAGAACTAACTTGAATATGCTGACGCAGCTGACTAACGGATTGATTGAAATCTGCTGATAACCCTAACCTATTATACACATCAATCATTTTGAGCAGTGGATCATTGGCACCAAAACCAGTCGATCTAAAAGGGCTTCTTAGTAGCTCTCTACTTCTAAGACCTCTAGAGGGAGTAGAAAAGCCAATAAAATTTAAAATGTCAGGTGCATCAAAATCTCCAATTAATAATTTATGCATAAAAGTTATCTGAGCCGTAGTTCTCCTATGCTGTAAAGTCTCTAAGCCAAATAGTAAACACCGAACATTATACGAAGGACGTGGAATTTGGTTTGACCAGGGAAGACGATAAAACATAACACGTGTGATTTTTTTCTCAATTTTTTCAATTTTATCTATGTATGTGATTTGATGGGGACACCAAACTACACTGGCAAATTCCAGGATGAGACGGACTAAAGAACAGTATAATGTTTTTAAACTGAAAGGATCTTTAAAGTCGGCCGAGACACGTAAGACAAATCCTAAGAGCTTTAGTTTAAGTTTAAGAGCTTTAGTGACGATAGTTTGATAATGGCTAGATAAACTAAGCTTACTGTCTAAAATAACTCCTAAGTCCCGAACCTGAGAAAAACGTGGAACGCTGTCTTCATTGATTTTGTAGTTATAAATAATAGGATTTTTTTTCTTTGAGAATGGGCCTCATCGCGAACGATAGTCGATAAAATTTATCCGATCGGTTAATTTGCTCGAATCCACCGGTGGAATTTATTTTCCACCGGTGGATATATTCTCCACCGGTGGATAATTTCTCCACCGGTGGATAACTCTTTCCGATTCGAGTAGCCATTGATTTTGCCTATCTGTCAATCACACTTTTGTTTACATTTAGAGGTGTTGTTTTGCAGAATGAATAAAATAGTAAATTTTGCTTATTTACGGACCATCTAGTGAAGAATCCACACCAGGCCTTAGACAGTACTGACTGTAGGCCTATTCAAACAATCCGGGTAAAGTGTAAAACGGGTTGTAGGCTGAAAAAGTCTAGTTGAAACAAAATCGTATGAACTGGAGGACGAGGTTTGAATCCTTTCTGAGCTTGCCACCTTCACTGACGCTTGTCCTGTGCCATATACCATGTGCGTCCATCAACTCCAGCCACCGCGAACGTTGGATCCGTGAACGTCCGTATTTTACGCCCTCGTGCAAAAATATATTGAAACAACGCGGTACACTTATTCCGTGCAATAAGGAGTGTCCGAAACCGCTTACGGTCTCTCGCCCTCGCCAGTCCATTATCCTGGCCTTAATGACTGACGCCTCCAAGTCATCTGGCCACTTAAATTTAAACCTACTACGCCCTCTCCGCAATTGCGGATTTAACCGTAAGCGGACTGATTGGCCGCAGGAGGCTCCGTGGATTTAAAGTCCAGCATATATGGTGTGTACAGTAGTCTCATCGTGGACCTCCATCAACGATAGAGGCTCCATGGACGAAGAGACTCAAAGACTACAGGGGCCCATATATGAGGGATTCCGTCCAATACCCCCCACTCCCCCAAGAAAAAAATTAAAGTGTATTTGATTCAAAGCCAAGAGATGAAATCTCCCCCCACCCCCTCTCCCTGCACAACACCTGGGACGATCGTTTCCATGCCTTGAACAAGGACCGTCCACTTGTCACGAGACGTGGAACATAGCGATGTGTGTGTCAATCCGAACACTCCCGGGCTGTACCCTTCCATAAGCGACACTGAGTTTTTGGGGATGGTCCGGAAGGTACAAGTAGGCACAACACCTTCGATAGGTGCAAAACAACGCAAACGATTCCGACCGGAACTCGCCGCTCCAACGGATATGAGTTGCTTATAATTTATTGTACCTAGTGATAATACTGGTCTTCCCAATCTCGTTGCATTTACGTGTCGGAACCGATTCTAACATGCCATAAGGCCATAACATAAGGTTGGATAAAAGAGAAGGATTAGCAGAAAAGGATTTTTTTTGGTTTCTTATTTCTTAGCTTGAAGTATAAAAACTAGATACCTGTTATAAACCTAAATTTATGTGTTTTGATTATTTATTAAAAAAAAACAGGTAAATTTATATTTTCTAAAAAATAATATTTTAGCTAAATCGAGTGATAAAACATCTTAAATAACTAAAACAGCGATAAAACATCCTTTTTTGCGAGCTGTGAAACATGGTTTTTAATATTATTTAGTTTTCCACTGTTATATCAACTGGGGTGGAGCAGTAGATATGGCTATCCGACTGAAATGGTTTTTTTTATATGAAGTTTTCAACTGCATATCCCACTGCTCGACTTTTTAACCACGTTGCTATGGCGGCAAAAACCATTCCACTCCACTGCCAAACCGATCGGTTAGCGAAGATTCTGATTGAGAAAACGCAATTGGATAACATTGGAATTCTGCTAACCGATCGGCTAAATTATCCACTCCGTTATCGACTTTCGTTCGCGATGAGGCCCAATGTTATACAACTACATTTGCTAACATTAATTAACATTTCATTATTAAAACACCATGCAGAAAAATAGTTTAACGAGTCTTGTAACATTTCACAGTCGTCAGAATATTTAACAGGTAGGAACATTTTTAGATCGTCAGCATATAATAACAATTTAACATGAGGAATAGCAAACACGACATCGTTAATAAATATAATAAATAGTAAAGGTCCTAATATACTCCCTTGAGGAACACCAGATAAATTATGGAATGTGGCAGATAAACTAGTTCCTATCTTAACGTTAATGCAACGATCAGTTAAATAACTTCTTAACCACTCAATAACATTTGTGTGAACCATACTTTGATAATTTAGATAGCAATAGAAAGTGGTTGACCTTGTCAAAAGCAGCGCAGAAGTCAGTATAAATGACGTCAACCTGTAAGCCCTTGTCAATATAGGAGTGGCAAAAGTTAAGTAAGTATATTAGATTGGTCTCAATCGATCGTTTCAGCATAAAGCCATGTTGAACATTAGAAATTAATGGTGAAAAGGCTTGGAGCATATGACGAGACATTATCTTTTCAAACAGTTTACTGCACGCACATAACATTGAAATTCCTCTATAATTGCACACATTACTTTTGTCAGATTTTTTATAAACAGGAAACATCCACGATGATTTCCAAAGACGCCGGAAGCATTTCGATTGCAAGGATTTGTTGAATAGTTTGGTCAGTATGGGAATGAGAGCAGCCTTGCAGTTAATGAGAATTGCGCTGGGAATATTGTCAGGCCCAGGTGCGTAGGAAAGCTTCAACAACGAAATAGCAGATTCCACCTCATCATCGTTGATTAGTGGTGTGCATAAATTAACCTCATCATTTATGAAGGATAAAGCCGATGTTGAGTTAGACGGTACCGAGGAATTGTTGGTGTACACAGAAGAGAAATATGAGGCAAATGCATTGCAAAACTCTTCGTCTCCGGTAATGGTGTTTCCCTCAAACTGCATCGAGGAAAGAAGTCGTCCACAGGATTCTTTATCTTTAGCAAATTTCCAGAATGATGTGGGATGTCTTTTGATATTGATTTCAATTTTCCTGACGTAGTTGGCGTAGGCGGTTCGGTTCAGCTGCTTATATATTTTGGAGGCGCGAGCAAAATTTATTTGATTAGTGCTGTTTTTTAGTCGATGCAGTTTTTTAAGGGCCCGTAATCTTCGACGTAGTGCAGAATTGGTCCATGGTGGATGAGCACGAACATTAAACCGTGGGATGAATTGTTCAAACAGTTCATTCATTTGAGAAGAAAATTCAGCCACACTGTCGTTGATGTCGTCATAATCAGCGATAGAGTCCCAGTTGATTTGGTTAAGTGCAGAAACGAGATCAGTGATATTAGTTCGTCTAAAATTGAAATCTGCTTGACGTGGGGGTTGAGATGACGGTACACTGTATTGCGGGAGCGTGAAGTATGTAAGTAAAGCTGGATGATGTCCATCAGGTTCAACAACAAATTTTTTTTTTAGTTTCAACGATTGAGTGGGTTTACCCAGAAATGTTAGACTATTGGTATCGAATTGCAATGGCAAGATTCCAATAAATAGTGGGAACGAGCCAAAAATATTTTTTAACATTATCATTGTTTTGTTTGTTTTATTTCACTTTTTTATGTGGTGTGTTTGCTCGTGCAATCCTGCGATACCCTCCAGAACATGATGAGCCAAGCAGCTGAAGGGAGTGGTTCCGGTAACGGTGTACAATCGTCACCGATGGTCAGTAGAGTGGCCGAGTCCAGCGCAACCCCTTGGCGTCCGATGACGTTTCCGGACTTGTGTGGGTTCCCCGCCGCACAGCAGCTGTACGGTTTGCCGGTTCCGATCGATTTGAGCTTCCTACGCTCACCTGTCAGCAGTGATGAGGGGGCATCGGGACAGCCGTGGCAGCAGCAGCATGCCGACTTACCGTCCCAGGTACTTTTACCCACTTTCCAGGTTTCTATTTTCGATAGAATTGCACGCTTTCGAAAACATCAACCGTATAACGATTCTCAAACGTTGCAGGTAATTACACCTCGGGCAGACGAGCTGGTGGAAGCCGATGTCAGTGGTGCTCCAGTGGCTCCAATGAGAATTAAATCCGCTGGGCTGGTCCCGAGAGCTAGTGGCGCCGTAGCGGTAGTGGAACCGTATCAACACGAGACCGGGTCTGATGATGAAGCAAACGAACAAGACTCGTCGGAATTGGACGACGTTATGATTCCCGCATGTCCAACTGCTATTAGCGCACCGATATTTTTGCAACCCGAAAATGAGGAAGCAAATATGACAGCATTCAATGGTGCTGCATCGATTGCTAACCCGTGCTGGCCACCGCTGCATGAGCATACGGAACAGCCCGACCAGCAACTATCCGTCGATGTTCCAATCATAGTTAAACTAATCGGTAGAGCAGGATCGTACAGTTCACTGTACGCGATTTGGTACGCTCAATTGGGAAGCCACGATATCATGGAGCGTATCCCGGATTGCGTCATATTTGACCCAGAGCTGCCACCGGATCACCAGGGACCCCCACCGATACTTACATCGCTTTTGCTGCAACGCAGAATGTCGACTGGCGAGCTGGTGACGGTTCCGTATGGCCCGAAGCAGATGCCTGGCCATTCGATTGAATAGGATGTGCCCACGAAAACGGTGCAGCTATCGGTAAACCAAACCTACCCTTGTTTGTACCCTTATTGGAGAAAGTGGACCAATTTTGAGGATTAATTTTACTTTAATACAATGTATTTTGGTAAAAAATCATTTAAACGTTAAACATTTGTACGACTATATTTTGTACTAATATTTGAAGTCAATAAAGAAAACAATATTTTTGAAGAGTTCATACCGCATAACAAAGACATGATATATGTTTCCTTTATTCCTTCGGCATACTCTCCCTAAATGGTCGACTGTTTGCATTAAACCACGTGCCGTCTTCAGTATTATACAAGCTTTTATTCATTGAACATTGGATTCATTCCTGCGTATTAATGTGTAATGAGTTCGAATAGTTTTTCTATGCTCATTGTCTGGATAAACTAACTGACCCAAATTTAATCAAATTTCTTTTTTTTTTGGTGATCGGAATTAGTGTTGTTGAAAAATCTTATCTTAAGCCCTCATGCAAATATTTATACAATCAATAAATATCCTAACTTTCCTCAGATTTTGCTTGGTTGACCTTTGGCTTCCATTTGCTGCAGGGTATATTGTGTTGTCTTAGTTTATTGTTAAGTGGCATGACTATAGCTTTAAATTGTGTAAAATATGTTTCTATAGCGAAATCATCAGCAAAAGTGTATTGTTTGCACGACTAGTATGTCTGAGATAAAATTGTGGAAAAGTAGCGATGATAAGTTACTACTGATGAGAATGGTTTTGACTTACTTTTGTCTTTAGAAATGTTATTGCCTATCATGAACCTTTTATCATTATCAAACGCTTTTTCACCATGGAGTAGTGCTAGGTCGGTTGATTTCCTTGTTGGACGGGTTTTGAGTAAATCTTGCTTCATTTTATGAATTTGATGTGTAGTTGACTTAGAATTGATAATTAGGTATGATGTTGCCTTCATTGGTAATTGAAGGAAGTCAATACAGCGCCTACCACAACTATTTTTCCACAACCACAACGTTTTTCGCGATTTGCGGACAATCCATAAGAGATAGATAAAAACAGTGAATGTATGAGTTGTACAGAATACTATTTTACATCTTCGTATTTTTTTTTCAATTTATTTTAACACGTTTTTACACGACTTATGACGAAAAAACAAATTTATGGTCGTACCATAACTATAAAGACACTTCGAAAAACAGGTTTTATGTGCTAGCTAACGCATTTAAAAATCGTTCATTAATATAAATAACATATTCTAGAAAGGTTTTAAAGATACATATTTTTAGACGATTTTTAAAAAGTGTTTTAATAACTTATTTTAAAGTGTTATAAATTTTATTAGAGTAATCATCAAAATCTATTTTTTTAAATATAAAAAATCACTAAAAAATGTTTTTTCGCCTGTAATGATTGTTTTGAAAGTGAAATCCAAAGTATGTAAGAAGATTTTCAAAAAATGTTTTGAAACTGCCATGAGAATCTTATCAATTTTATGAACAACGGTTCAAAACTGATCCGATCAAACAAAAGCGACACTAAAAGGCACCACAACAAAGACATAGTTAAGGAATATAATCCTAACCTGATATGTTTTTCCTCCCAATTTCAAAACACCTTGAAAACAATGTGTTTTTTTAGCAATTTCAAAATAATATTTGAAAAACTTTTAACATACTTTGGTTTGCATTTTCAAAACAATCATTACAGGCGAAAAAAAAAATTTCTCTAGGTTTTGATATTCGAAAAAATATATTTTGATAATTACTCTCATAAAACTTATAAAGCCTTAAAATAAGTTATAAGAATACTTTTTAAGAATCGTTCAAAAATGTATTTCTTTAAAACCTTTGTAAAATATCTTATTTATATTTTTGAACGATTTTTACATGCATTAGTTAGCGCATAAAACCTGTTTTTCGAAGTGTGTTTATAGTTATGGTACGACCATAAATTTGTTTTTTCGTCATAAGTCGTGTAAAAATGTGTTAAAAAATTTTGAAAAAATATACGAATATGTGAAATAGTAAATATACGAAGATGTGAAATCGAGCCGGTCTCGTAGTACAGTCGTCAACTCGTACGACTTAACAACATGCCCGTCATGGGTTCGATCCCCAAATAGACCGTGCCGCCATACGTAGGATTGACTATCCTGCTATGGGGGGAAATCAATTAGTCACTGAAAGCCAAAGCCCACTAGTGGTACAGGCAGGCCTTGACCGACAACGGTTGTTGAGCCAAAGAAGAAGAAGAAGTGAAATAGTATTCTGCACAACTCATACATTCACTGTTTTTTTTATCTATCTCTTATGGATTGTCCGCAAATCGCGAAAAACGACTGTCCATATAGTTGTGGTAGGCGCTGTACTTACCTAGTTACTTATCCGGCGCTACAACCAATTTCGTACCAAATGTCCGAAACCGTTCACCGTTTCCTTTATAATACTACTTTTACAAAAAAAAACCTGTGATGCTTAAAATGCTGATTGGTCTATAGTTTTCTTGTGCAGTTGAATCTTTGTCGTGTTAAGGTATTGCTAATATTTTGGATTTTTACACACTTTTGAAACATATTCAAGCTTTAGAAAGCTGTTGAAAGTAAAAAGTTAAACAAACAATGGATTTGTTCGGTAAGTACCATTATTGAAAGTATCAAGACCGACAGATTTTTTGTTAGTATGCGCTTTGTTTTCAATGTGTTTTACCTGGGGTCTCCAAAATATGTCCCCGGGTTGCATACGGCCCTCGAGAGCCAATAATGCGGCCTGTGAAGATTAACACAAAAAGTTTATTAGTCAACTATTATTTAATTTATTAAATTTATTTTAATTTCAAAATCTAGCTTCATTTTAAATATGTATACATAAATATATTTTTATGTACTATTGGAGGAAAGTTACACGATAGTTGGAGGACAGTTACACGATTTGTGCTCATCAGCATTACGTATAACCATTAAAGAACAAGCACACTTGCGTTTTCGTTTACCTATGTACAATCGTGTTCAGCGATTTGCGTTCAGTTTGCTGTGAACCGTCCAACAGCATAGATCGATACTCGGACACGTAAAACTAGACGGCGATAAGTCGACTTTTTGTTTTGAAATTGAGTGAATTGAACAAATATGAGTGTTTCATCAGTTTACAATGTGTGGTATTTATTTTATCCTTCACGGAATATAATGAACAACATTTCTGTTTTCTTGTTTTAGACCCACTAAGCCTTTTTTTAATAAAAACAACTAATTTGTGCTTTATTACATTATTTTCTTACAAAGTAGCATAAACAGTTGTTTGCCTAGTTCTTCTAGTAGTGCCTAGTAGTTTGCCTAACTTATTCTTCTTCTTTTGGCACAAGAACCATTGTCGGTCAAAGCTTGGCTTTCAGTTACTTATTGGTTACCAATATCAGGATAGTCAGTCCTACGTATGGGGGCGCGGTCCATTTTGTTCTAGTTTAACTACTGTGTAACTAATTGCAGATCAGTTTCTCTTTTCAATATACATATGGCATGCTTGCTAAAATTTTGCTGAAGCTTATTCGAAGATCTGGATTTCTGGTAGAGTTTCGAAAGGTGGTACTTAAATTTCAAGCTCTTTAGATATTTCAAAAACTAAGAAACTAGTGGGATTGGATTTCGGTGACTTTTTGATTACCCGTAGCTGGCAGTCAGTTAGTCAGTTAGCTAGCAGTTAGGTCCTACTTAACAAGTCTTGATCTTAACCTTGCAGGCAGATACTGAAATAAAAAAAAATGAATATGATTACTGTACGGACTTCATGCCATGTAAATGTAAACATAATTTTATTTTGTCCCATTTTCTGAAATGTTAATGTACCACTACAAAGTAAAAAATTGAGAACTGTGGAATTCATTTAGGACATTTTTTACGTAATTTATTAAAGGATTTTCAATTTAAAGCGATCAATTTTGAGCGTTGGGTTTGGGGTTTGCGTTCGGGTGTACGAAGTCTCAGCAGCCGTGTCTCAGAACAAAACGCAATGCAACATGGAAAGTACGAGTAAAGCACGTAATGCAGAATCGCAATTGCTTCAGATGTTCTGAAGAGCGTGCCAACGTAAGCCAACGTAACTCGCGCACCGCTCTCTCAACTTGCAGTTTGTACTCCGCAAAAGCCAACTCAGAACATCAGCGCTCATTGTGTAAATTCGCTCAGTCAGCACCGCAGTGGCGTCATCTACAACAGTTTGCAGTTTGCGTGGAAGACTATAAAAAAATATCTGTTTTTTCTTTTCTATATGCCTACTTCACGGTAACGAGCTGGTAAACGGCGGTGCTAGCATTCCCCAAATGGCACAATATGTGTGACAATGACCGTTCATATTTCACGCACGCACTCTTACTATGTACTGGGCGTCCCCATATAAGGGATAGGGAATAATAATCGTGAGGTTTTCTAATCCGTCCAAATCGTTTAGCTATTGGTAAGCTAAATATGTTTTGTAACAAAATAATACTGTTATTTAAAAGTAGTAAACTTTCATTAATAAACTATTTTATAGGAAGTTATATTTGTTAAAATATGCATAAAAGTGTTATTAAAAAACTGATAATAATAATAATAATGATGATAACAATCATAACAACACCAATACAGGGTTTTCCAAGTCGTTTGAATGCTATCATTGTTATTCTGCACGTGCCATATGTAAATTCACATCAATCTGATATTTCATTTCCATCATATTTTTTTAAATTTCTTCAGCATGATTTTCAACACGTATCAAACTGGATTGAGTTTGACAGTGCTTTATCATGTGTTGAAACTTAAGTTTCATTTTGAAGAAATACACCATTTGACAGCTGTTGAAAAACTTCTTGTATGCGGTGAATGATTTTGTGGATATTCGAAATGGAGTTGGAAAACTCTGTCATAGAAAACAATTAAAGTATTCCAATAAAATCATCATAATTATAATTTAGTCATAATCATCATGAATTTATACATTTATTTATTTATTTATTTATTTATTTATTTATACAATAATTTATTCATCCTTCTATTTATTTCTTTATTTTTTTATTCATTTACTAATTTATTAATGAATGAATGAATGAATTAATTAATTATTTAATTAATTAATTAATTAATTTCTTTATTTCTTTATTTCTTTAATTCTTTATTTCTTTATTTCTTTTTTTGTTTATTTGTTTATTTGTTTATTTGTCTATTTGTTTATTTCTTTTTTTGATTATTTGTTTATTTGTTTATTTGTTTATTTGTTTAAACACAGAAAATATCCGGAGCAACGGAACATAGGTCACGTCATGGATCAGGAATGGAATGATATGCAACCGTCATTGCGTTACGCTGTGCTCGCAGAACACTCCTACAGCAAACGTTCGGAACAACAGCCTGAAGACAACACCACGAATCAAACATGGAATGATATGCAACCATCATCGGGTAACGCTACCTTCACAGAACACTCGTACAGCAAACGTTCGGAACAACGAAACACCGACAACAACATGGATCAACCATGGAATGGTATGCAGCCGTCATCATGTTCCGATGTCCTACACCAGAACGAGTCTTACGGAGAAGCTGATATAAACACCGCTGAATCGAATGACATTCTGGTTACGTTGTTGCAAGCTATTGACGAATGGGCTCATACCATGCACACAAATGTAAATGAAATGGATTACATTGTTGATGTCAGTTCGGAAACTTTGCTGGAAACGTTTGACCTACTGCCTCAGGATCTATTCAATAAGGTACCTGCTTGCGTCCCTGATGCAACTATCACTAATCGCGTGAATGCGTTCGAAAAAACATAAGATGTTATATAAGCCTCTTCTGCTGTGTTGAAGAGTGCATTCCGAAATGAGCATAAGTTTATTTCGGATTTAAACTGAGGGCTTACCAAAAAATCAGTAACACGTTTCCTCCGAGACCAAAATATATTCATATTCATATTCATATTCAAATTTATTTGTCTACCTTTTGGTTACACAAATACTTAAATAATACTTATTACCTATGTTCCTAACCTAACAAAAATGAACACAAATTATCTAAAATTTGAGAAAATTTTTTTGTTTAGAAAATTAGAATTTAAAATTTAAAAATTAAAAACTAAGGCAGCACGGGATTATGGAGGGTTCTAATGCGGGATCGGAAAGAGGATAAGGGAAGGTTGAAATCAAACATAGAATATACACAGTTAAATCGACGAATTGCACGAAGAAGGGGGTCATTACGGCCCACTGCAGTTCGGCGGGAAGGGATCACTAGGTGAGGGCGGTTTCGAAGAACACGGTTAGGGGCGTAGAAAGGGATAGAAGAAAGAAGGGAAGGAGAATCAATATTACCAAGGAGTAATGCGGCAATAAAGGTGGATTGGGCATGGGAACGGTTAAAATCGTGAAATAGTATGAAATGAACGCCTACTTTCGAACATTGCTATATCTCGCTGAAAGAGTCTATTATATGCAGTGGTGGATTTTCCTATAAGCGGACTGAACGGCCGCGGGGGGGCCCGGCCTAAAGGGGGCCCCGAGCTAAACCTCCACATGTTAAATCACTTTTATAAGCGATTGATTTTTTGTTTTTATTGCACAAATGAACGGAAAACTAAATCATTCTCAAAGTAGTTCATTCTAACAAGTAAGTGTGTGGAATGTGTTGATAATGTTTATAGCAATTAAAAGTTGATATGAACTTTGGAGATAATTTTTGAAGGCCAAAACAAATTTTACATACTTTTGTACTCTTCCATATTAAAAACAATAAATCCTCTCCTGATAATAAGTCATAAAGATGCTCCTGGGATGATTAATTTATATTTTTTAAGAACTTCCTAAACGGTCTCGATTGCAAGGACGAAAAGACTACAAATACGCAAGTGCAGGATAATCATTGTCGGACGCTTGGATTTCGGGCACTTTTTATGTATCTGTGAAACAGGAAATCACACAAGCTTTGTATAGTGGCTTTCACTGCTCATGTAGATGAATGAGCAAACAAATGTATTGCAAACTCTGTTCCAAAAATACAAAAGTATAAATGAGTAAAATTCAGATCTTTTTGTCAGGTTTTCCAGATATGCCTTTATCTAGATATGCCTAGATCTCTACTGAAATTCGGAAAGTCTGGAGTTTTACTAACTACAGTTTATTATTTCATTGTTCATTGATTTATTTCAATATACAAGACTCTTAGCTTACAAAAACGACCTAATGCGCACTTGTGTTGAAAAACTACTACAGATAATGAAATGCTGCTTTACACCAAACACTAGTAACACTAGTATAGCTACACAGAAAACTTTTTTTACTGAACTTCAGCAAAATTTTACTGAAATTTTTTAAACTAAAGGTTCAGTAATCCTTTCAGTAAAAATAATGTTTACTGAATCATTCAGTAATGTCCGGTGCTCACCAAAATGACAGCTCGTTTACTGAAATCCCAGTTATGCTTGGAGATTGCCAGTTCCTCAATTCATGTTCATACATGTTTTGTGTTATTTTATACAGTTTTTATACTGTATTTTGCCGCCGCAAGTGTATATGGTTCAGTAAGCGCTCACAGTCACCACGCAATTTCAGCGAGCACAGTGGATTGTAGCAAACATTTTACACACCAGCACGGCTGCCAATTATTTGAAATCAATCTCGTAAGTCGAAATCTCACCTGAAATTTCACCAGGGTGTCTGTAAGCGCTTACCAAATCAACTTTTTGCACATCACGAGCAAGTGGGTACCGGATTGTTTTGTTTTGATGTTCTGACTGACAGGTCGATCTGACAAAATCAATTGCTGCATTTTCAGTAATTTGTTTTACTGATATTCAGTAAAACGACTACTTTGACACCTATTTTAATGATTTTCAGTACAATGCGTATTACTGAAATGCATTCAGTAAATTGTTTTGCTGAAAGTTCGTAAAAATATGACATTCATGCTGAAAACCAGTAAAATATTCTATTACTGAACCGTTTCAGTAAAAAACTTTACTGAAGCCAGATGAGAAAATTTGCTGTGTAGTATTTGAATATAGTTTTGATTTTTGCACTACCGGAAACAACGATGATGCACATCTTAAAAATATGCAAAATATGTTAGCTTGATTACACGAAGACTATAGATCCTTTTTGGGCCGGTCTGGTGGTACAGCCGTTAACTCGTACGACGTAACTACATGCCCGCCATGGGTTCATGTCCCGAATAGACTGTGCCCCCAAACGTAGGACTGACTATCTTGCTACGGTAACAAAAAGTCATTGAAAGCCAAGCCCACTTCACTAGTGGGTATAGGCAGGCCTTGATCAACAACGGTTGTTATGCCAATGAAGAAAAAGATAGATGCTATTAAAATAATTAACTAACTGCCATAAAAAAACGACAGAAGAAAATTAATCCCTCACGAAATCAGGATGACATATTTGGTATTCGCAACAAGATATTAAAAAAAATGCAATATAATTTTCTGGACTTTTAAGGAAACCAGGGGCCCCAATTCTATCCCCCGCTTAGGGCCCCGAGATGGATTAATCCGCCTCTGTGGTGAAATCGAATTGTATATGACTATTGCTCGGATTGTGTGTCTGGGAGAAATATCAACCACACAATGCTCTGATAATAAGTTTTCCCAAATATTGTATCCATATTGGCTAACCTAGCCGTGTTCGTTCGATTGCACATTTCCTGCACAGGTGCTTTCCTGGATGTGTAACATAGGAAATGTATCAAGTGACACTATGTTATTAAGCTTTAGATAATCTGGCCGAAGTCTTCATTTAGTTTGAATATTATTATTCTTTTGAATTAGCAAAAAGTATTGCATGGCGAAATCGAATTGTATATGACTATTGTTCGGATTTGTCCTTCATGCCACGCCATAGCTCGTCTCCCTTTTTCGTCATTTCTTTCGCTAGTATAAATCACTTGTGGAGTTTTTCTCATCTTCCTGATATTTGAGTATTGCATCGCTTAGTTTTGTAAATTGTTCAAATAGAGGGCTATGAAATGAGTGAAAATGAGCGTCGCGGCGAACCGTCCCTGGAACGACCGAGTTCGCTGGTTCGACTGATTATCTCAGATTTTCAGCGTCTGGTTGTTTGCCTTTTGCAATGTTTATTATTGATTTATGCAATGATATGGTGGGGCCTAGTATTATGAGTCTTTTAATTGAAATGATCAGAAAAGTTTTTTTTTTCTATCATTTGCAATTTCATCTGTATTCTATATGTTGTTAAATGTTTGTATTAGGCAGAGTAATGTTGAAATACTGTTTCATAATTTAAAGATCATCAGCCGTTAGCGGAGGCTAGTGGCCCTTTTTTTAGGGCGCTGCGTAATGCTTGGAAGCGACTCGTCTTCCATTCGGCCCGTGCGTCCTCCCTGCATTAACATAAGGCTTCCATTATAAGAAAATCAGTCCTCCCTGCATTAACCAGTATAAAAAAGGCAACAACACAAGCCTGCTTAGGTCGCCCAAAAAAAGCAAAACAAAATTAAAAAAAAAAAACACGCAAAATACCACTGTCAAAATGTAAATATTGTTCGCTGCTTGATAGGGCAAGAATCACAGTAATACCATTAAGTATGATTTGCTAGGCTATTTGAATACAATACACCATATGATTAGGATCTCAAGGTATGAAGCTAAAAAATTTGGTGCAAAATCATAAACACAAACCGATAGCTGCACCCTCATATCCTGCAAAGACAACTGCAACTGCTGGAGATAGTCAAAAGGCATTTAACAGACAACTGGACAACTATACGATATACGCATGCAGTAAGGGATAATATATTATGATCAAACTCAACTTGGGCTTATGTCGTTCCTCTTATCGTTTTTTTATTCTTTTGCAGGAAATGGAAGGAGTGGTCGCAAATCGATGGCTGAGATGGTGAGCCACATAGCAACGCGAATAGTAAACGAGCAATGTTCTGTTTTTTATTTGATAGATAAGATAGTAAATTTGATTAGGATGTGGGTGTAGAGGTATTAGTTTTTATGAAACAGGTCATTCTATATTCAACGTATTGCATTTCACATCAATTAAGAATAAGTTAATACGATATATATCCATTATTGAATTTATTATATTCAAATTCAAACTTAATTTAGCCCTTTTAGCTAGTAATAAAATTGTGTTATTCAACGAAACTAAACATTTAAAGTTTTTTATACTGAACATGTAAATGCTATTTAATTACAATAAAATGTAATTAATATTAAAAAAACCAAATGTGAAAAAGATCATGACACACATAAGTGTAATATGATGCAAATGGTAGGAGTTAATAATCATGTGGTAGAATAGAGTGAATAGAGTAGCCGGTCTCGTAGTACAGTCGTCAACTCGTACGACTTAACAACATGCCTGTCATGGGTTCAATCCCCAAATGGACCGTGCCGCCATACGTAGGACTGGCTATCCTGCTATGGGGGGAAATCATTTAGTCACTGAAAGCCAAGGCCACAAGTGGTACAGGCTGCTGGCCTTGACCGACAACGGTTGTTGAGCCAAAGAAGAAGAAGAATAGAGTGAGAGGAACAATCGCTCACTCCTTCAGCTGATGATGACAGTTTTGAAGTTAATTGGCGGCTACGTGTGTTCGTTTGGATTACTTGTTTTGTTGTTGTGCTTTCTTCTGTAGATCTATGTCTTTTCAATTTTCCCCTTCATTTTCGGAAAGTAGATATGGTTTGGTGTATTGTAAGGTAGGCTTTAACATGGACAAGATATGGTTTACTATAACTTTTTTGTATAAAACTCCTGAACAAATGAATAAAACCAGTATAATTAAACATTATTAAGACCATCATCATGTTACTATTTCCACCAGAAGGTGACCCTAACAAAATAACGAAGAAAAAATCAACATATTAATGAATAATCAGGAAGATGTTTGAATGAATGACGTTTCTTATAATGGTGATGCTGGAAAGGCGCTGGACCTCGCTGGAAACCGAAAAACACACAGTAAAATGGCCATACCATCGGCGCTGAAGGGAACTAACGACGGCGTGAAAGAAACATCGGACATGATATTGATCATGGTGTAGCCGTGTTTGTGAAAATATAAGTGAAGCAGTGAAGAGAGGAACTATATGCGATAAATAAGTTAAAAATTAGCATGTAACAGTAATAATGCGGATGAAATATGTTTATTTAAGGAATTCATGGAAACATTAGTCCATCGATTGAAACTCAAAAATAAAAAAAAGTCTAAATTTTTTTAACACAATGGATAATTTTCGAAACTAAAAATAACATGCAAAAAGACATATGAGTCGTTTAACGGTAAATCGCAATGAAAATTGGAAAAATATCGTAATATCTTTATGGACAGAGCCACATGAAAAAACGGGTCAGTTCGCTAACAGAGCTTTCAGCACCTAGGGAACGATGGTGTTTGTAATGAAAATGTATAATTTTTTTCGCTAAAACAATTTTAGGTTTAAGCGTATTTTAGGTGTTTCAGAACTGGTTACACCATAAACGTGTGAGTTTACAAATTGTATATGATATTTGATAAGTGGGTCTTTTCTATTTGGCGTAACGTCCTACGCGAACATGCCAAAAATTAAAACAAAGCTTAAATGTGTCGATACCTGTGCGTCAGATATATTCAGTAAAAAGTTGTGAAATTGCCTCATATCATAAAACAACAAATCTTTAACTGCCCATGAATAGTACATGTAGTGCATGAAGATGTTCCTATTCCGTTTGATGAAATACGAAGGCGATAATTTTCTTACACCTCACATAAATACAAAATAAAAAATATAATATAGATTATAACTTTTAGTTTTTGAACATAGACCTACAACATTATTTTATAAATATTTCAATTACAAGCAAAATTTAATGAAAAAAATAATACAATATTGTAAAAACGTATTATTTTTCCTTCAAAAAAATTATAAATGAAGATTCCATGTTTATGTTAGAAAAAAAACTTGTACATGATTGTTTTGTGCAAGCTCAATAGTTTATAGGAGAAGCTGCTAAGCTGAGAATCACATACACAAATAATAAAAAAGTATTATAACAGTACAAAACACATCTTTGCTCTGAACCTCAAGTCAGGATTTTTATTTTAGATCAGGCCATCTCTGGTAGGATCTTCACAGTATACATTCTAATACATCGATGATATTTATTGTAAAATTATATCTGTATTATTGTATTATAGCCAGGATACTCTAATAACCATTATACGTAACCTAATATGTTTTTGTGCCAAAAACTACCGCTCATCCGGATCATTTTTTGGAACATCGATCGCCACCCCCACAGCGCGTGATTCTATCACCATCCCAGATGACCGAGATCCTAGAGGCTATTCAACTGGAGTTTCCTCCCACACCGCCTCAGTTATCACCGGGGGTGGGGCTTCAATCACAATCGAATCTCAGCAACACGAACCGCTCACCACAGATCAGCCCGTTTGCCAAACGGATAGCTCACAAGTAATAGACCCATTTGTGATATATTACCAAAATGTTCGAGGCCTTCGCACCAAATACAATGAATTGCGCCTTTCTGCGAATGAATCAGGGTTTGAAATGCTTGCCCTTACTGAAACCTGGTTAAATGAATCGATTCCATCCAACATGGTCCTTGATAGTGATGCCTACAACATATACCGCTGTGATCGAAGCAGGTTAAACAACGAACGTTCGCGTGGGGGTGGTGTGCTACTTGCATGTTCCGTTCGATATCCTTCTGTGGCACTTAACATTAATCAACCCACGCTTGAAGCTTTATGTATACGTGTTTCTTTTTCTAAGTTTCGTCTTTATGTGGGGATTGTTTATGTGCCACCGTATTTGAGCAGCGACCGCAACTATTTGGAATCCCTTTCTGCTTTCATCAGTGATGCATACATGCAAATGAAACCGAATGATCATCTTATCCTTCTGGGTGACTTCAATCAACCTGCGTTAGAGTGGTCGCTTTCTACCGCAGTAAGGCCAGATTCATCTTCAGCTATAAGACATTATGTGCCACATATTTCTTCGAATACATCCAGTTCCTGCTTTTTGGATATGTTAAACCTGCATGAACTCTATCAGCTGAACGGGTTGCATAACCATTTAAATCATTATTTGGACCTGGTGCTCTCCAACTCTGCTGCAGCTGCTTGTTGTTCTGTGTATCCTGCTTCGTCACTGCTCCTGCCCCAGGATGCCCATCATCCTGCTCTAGAAATTGCGTTACCGTCTTCTTTATTTAGGGCTAGTAGGGTTATGAATGTATTACCTTCTGCTCCTAATTCATTGAGAGTTCGTTATAATTTTCGGCTCACAGACTATCGTAAACTTAATTCAATTCTATCTCGTTCCGACTGGTCTTTTTTTTATCAATGTACATCGGTCGACGAGGCTGTCCAATCGTTTAATGCTTTGTTAACCTCTGCACTCCTTTCATGTACACCTATTTTTCGTTCCCCTCCTAATCCTCCCTGGTCCAATCGTACTCTTCGCAACCTGAAAAAGGATAGAATGAAATATCTTAGGAGGTATCGTCTGAACCGATCTGCTTTCAACTTTCGTTTATTTAAGTACGCTGCCTCTGCGCATCGACTATACAACAGGGCTTGTTTTGAGGCCTATTCGAGTAGACTGCAATCGCGTTTCCGTTCTGATCCAGCATCCTTCTGGCAATTTGTTAGGATTCGAAGAGGGTGCAATACGTTACCTAATGAAATGGTACTTGATTCTCGAACTGCCTCTACGCCTGTTGAGATCTGTGAGCTATTCTCTGCACATTTTTCCCAAATGTTTGAGCCACCGGTTAGTGACCCTAACCTTATTGAGGGTGGGCTACTCTACACGCCAGAGAACTTAATTAATCTCTCCGATATTTTGGTTAGCTCTGAAACAGTTGTACAGGTGTTATTTGGGTTGAAACGTTCTTTTACTCCTGGTCCAGATGGCATTCCTGCCTCTGTTTTAATAAACTGTAAGGACGTGCTTGCTCCACACCTTGCTAAAATTTTCAACCTTTCACTTTCTCTTGGGGTTTTTCCTGCTCTTTGGAAATCCTGTTGGCTTTTTCCGGTACACAAAAAGGGATGCCGTAGCATTGTTTCTAATTATCGTGGGATAACCCAAACTTGCGCCACAGCCAAAACTTTTGAGCTATGTATCCTTCCAACCATACTTCATAGTTGTAGTTCAGCTATTAGCCCTAAACAGCATGGGTTTATGCCTGGTAGGTCTACTTCAACTAATCTCATGTCTTTTATTTCCAATATTTTTAGATCTTTTGAGGCCGGTACCCAACTTGATGCAATATACACCGACTTTCATGCTGCTTTTGATAGTTTGCCTCACTCTTTATTATTAGCTAAATTGTCTAAACTTGGTTTTGGTGATGGCATTATTAGCTGGCTGTCCTCATATTTAAGTAATCGATCATGCAGGGTTAAAACCGGGTCGTACTTATCTGAGGAGTTTTTTTGTACGTCAGGTGTCCCTCAGGGTTGTGTGCTAAGTCCACTTCTGTTTTCTTTGTTCATCAATGATGTTTGTAATGTTTTACCTCCTGATGGTCATCTCCTTTATGCGGATGATATCAAAATCTGTTTACCTGTGTCTTCTTCTTCTGATTGTCTGAGACTTCAGCATTACCTCAATGCATTTGCTCATTGGTGTTCATCCAATTTACTTCGCCTCTGTCCCGAAAAATGTTCTGTTATTTCTTTCTCTCACTCTCTTTCTCCTATTTTATTTAACTATACTCTCTCTAGCGCTTCCCTCTCTCGTGTTATGTCCATCCGTGACCTTGGTATTATACTTGACTGTCGTCTTAACTTTAAACTGCAGCTTGATGAGGTGCTACTAAAAGCAAATCGAACCCTTGGGTTTATCTTACGTTTTACCTCTATTTTTAGAGATCAAAGCATCCTAAGAATCCTTTATTGTGCTTTGGTAAGGCCTATTCTTGAATATGCAAGTATCATCTGGAATCCTCCCACTATTGATGGCTGTTCGAGAATTGAAAGCATTCAGCGCCTCTTTACCAGGATTGCCTTTCGTCGTTTGTTCGGTGCTGCCTCACTACCTCCCTATGAAACGCGATTGCAGTTATTCAATCTTCACTCCTTAAGCTTCCGCCGCCAAGTGTTTCAGGCTTGTTTTATTGGTGGCATATTACTTTCTGCTACTGATGCTCCTGATTTACTCTCGTCCATCCCGCTGTATGTTCCCTCTCGTTCTCTTCGTCCACGTGATCCTCTGTCAATTGAAACACGTCATACTCTTTATACTTTCAATGACCCTCTTCTGTCCTGTTTCAGGTTGTTTAACCACTTTTACTATCTCTTTGATTTCGACTCCTCTCTTAACTCTTTCCGTAACCGTATTTTTTCTTTTAATTCCCTTTAATTATCCTCCTTAGTTTTCTATTACTCTCTTTTTTTTGTTTTTGTTAAGTTTATGATAGTCTCTACGCTCTACTCTTGTTTTTTTTTCTTTTCTTTTTTGCTAGGTCAAGACTAGGTTAGTTAGGCTTAGTTTTTCATGAATTATTTTGTTTATTTGTTAGTATTAAATTAGTTTTAAGTCTATTATATTTAGCCTTGATGGCGGATATTGTATGAAATAAATGAAATGAAATGAAATGAAATATACGGACATTTAATTTGATTTTGTGTTTTCAAAGTGTAAATTTTGAACAATTGAATAAGGAATGTACACAGCCCATAGTTTACACATATATTATTCATAATACATATAATAGATATCATATACGGTTTGATTTACGGTTACGAAACACGATATTAGAACGAGATTAATCAAAGTACTCAACGACGAATACAAAGTTAAGATATCCTTAAAAATACGGATAAGGTACGATGAGGTCCTTCGCTTTTTCTAATAGTTATCATAGTTTTATAAAACACTTAAAACAGGCCTAACTTTACGAAAATGTTACAGAAAGATGCGCCTTTTAAAATGAGCGAAACATTTCAAAAGGCTTTGGAAAACTAGGGAATGAATTGAACCTCACGTCGAACAAATTTCGGTATGAATTACGGATTTCATAATCATAACCGAAGCTTTGAAACAAGCCTGAGGCGCAGTTCCAGCAAAAGTAACTAATGGCTATAAATGCAAGTAAGGCATACACAAAAGAAGAGATCTAATCCATCAACAATATAGGAGGAACTTATAGAATAGATTTGCTGAATATTTTAAACCCTAACTTGAATTTAGAATATTTATAGTATAAACTATACTATACTATATAGACTATAGTATTTATAGTAGAAACGATAAAAACATGAAGAATTTAATTTGAGAAATTAATTACATAAATGGTAACATGAACGTATTATCAGACGAGTTGTCATGAATAAAACAAATCTAGGAATCTTGAACTCAAAGAATTAGCATATCTACATACCCCACAACTACCTCTGTTAACGATTAAAATGTCGGATAACAATTAAAAACAATTTCGTTGTTGTCATCGTTTGAAATATTTCACAAGATTTGTTAACCTCTATGGGAGATACAATCACATTAAATGATAGAAAAAAAGAAATTCAACAATGAGCCTCGCAAAAAACACACATTACATGAAATCAAGAGAGAATTAATAGAAGGAAAATTAAATGGAATACAACTATAAAAATAGAAAAACGAAGCAATCCAAAGTAATGTCACGATACGCTTGCACTGAAGAAATAACGTATCTTAAAAGATTGGGTGTGAATCACTAGAGAATACAGCCATAATAATATTAGCAAAACTGGAATGCATACAAGCCCACAAGCTATCATAAAAATGTACCATGATTCCCCAACATATAGAAATAAAGAGAAGACGCATTTAAACTAATTGTGACATCAATTTCGCGCTATGATGAATTAAATTATTACATTGAACAATAAATGTGTATTTATTTTATGAATATATTACGATATCTGAATTATATAGAATGATATTTTACCACTTAGACGAGTTTAGTGAATCGCGTATACCTCAACAACTATTTGTTATACAAGATTTCCATGGTTTTCTGGTTGTTACTCGTAATTAGTTGGGTTCATGCTATAATTTATCCAACGTGGCACTCATATAGTTTAATACAATGGCACTATATACTATATGTACGTTGTCATTGCCTAAATCACGAAATATGCATACTGTCACAATACTATGTAACTTAAAACATGAGCCGATAAATGGCCAAACATTATTACAAGACTATTTAATGAAATGTATTATTTTATGCAGATCACCTTAATGCATATAAACAGATAAGGGTACAGAGTAGCGTTCATGAAAAGAAGAAAATCATAATTCCATGCAATTATATTTGCGTATATTTTATTTATTGAAGATAATTGCGTGGCACGCGCAGGGGTCTTTGCAATATTAAAAATAAAATAAAACTTAAGATAACCTTACTTGCTATATATTTGAATATAGACATGAACATTTAAACGTGGTAACGGTAATATTGAAGACAAAAAAGCAGTAGAACTTATTGAAAGCTTTACACATTGAAATAATTGGATCATGAGCTCCTCTATAAGTACGAGTCCGGTCTATTTTGATCAGAAAATTTGAAATGTTGCTACGCTTTGGATGATTTGGATGATTGTCGACATCAGCATACCGAACCTAAGGTATAAATATAAGCCAATTGAAATAATACTGAGAGTCACGTTATAGCATTTGAATTGTATTAGGAAAGTAAACCCAATTTCAAACGTGGACAACTTAAAGGTCGCGTGCTACTCATTGTACTGTACAAACCGCAATTACTAGTGAAAAAAATATGCATGGACAATATTAGCAAAAGATGTACAAGTCATATAAAAAGAGGTGAAGAGCTTAAAAATAGGTAACATACATAAGCAGGATTCAACGTTCACAACACATTGTACAAAATTGTCCAACGTAGCAATATGTGATACTCATAGGAAATTGCGAGCACATGTATCGTATCTTGCAAAGTAACAATTTGCATATTCTACAGGGGATATGATAGGATTAAGCAGATTCAAGGTAAGCTGTAGTGTGAGGTTCTCTGAAAAATCTATTCTTAGTTTATAAGCTTAAGTTCAAATTGATCTGGAACTTTAAGATATGGAATAAAACACACACGCAAAACAATCATTGTGTTGTATGCATTTTACTCTATGCATCACAATTATTCAAGCCCAAAATGGACCGTGCCCCCATACATAGGACTGTCTATCCAGCTATAGCAATCAATAAGTCAAGCCCACTAGTTGTAAAGGCAAGCCCTGAATGACAACGGTTGATGTGCCAAAGAAGAATATCACAATTATTCACGTGTCATGTGCTAGGAAAAGCGTTGATGATAGTTCGTGTCCTATTCTAGGAATCTATATATTTGTTCATATTAGTTTCATTTGAAATTGCCATAGGCTGCTGATATCCACATAATTATAGTAGTACAGTAGGTGATCGCTAACTGGATGTGTTTTGACTGGAGTGTTTTTTAACCGGACGTTCGCTAACTGGAGTGATTCTCAGTTAAAGAACACTTAAACGTCAAAACATGAAACATCCGGAAACTCACGAAGAAACATTTGTCGCAAATGTGCATTTATCACAAAAATTTAGGGTCTTTTGCCATAATTTCATTAGGATACTCATGGTTTTGTTTACGCTGCCATGGATCATATGATAACACAATTATTATTTTTTTGTCATGATTTTTGTGAAATATTATTGATTTATTGCTTGCCCCTAATTGTCCTTTTACCATATTTTCGCGTTTCTGAGTGTTTTACCATAGTTCCATTATAAGTAAATACATAGTGGTTCTAAAGTGGTTCTAGTCACAAAATCAGTAAAATAGGCAAATCTATATTTTTCAAGGATATTTTCGACGGATTGTATTGTTTTCACTAAAATATGCAACAGAAATGAGCTTCCTGTAAGTAATTTCAAGTAAGTAAGTAATACCGAGTAAAGGCCAAAGCTCGCATATCTAGATGAGTGAAATCGAGCCGTTTCCGGTGCGGGTTGACTAAAGTTGTTAAACAGTACTTTACCCATTTTTTCGTCAATCAAACTAATACATTTTTTTAGAACAAGCTGCGGAAGAATTCAATATTATGGAGGTAATCCACGCTATTCGTATAAAAACAGCTTTTAAACTAAGTAAAAATATAAATTATCATATTCATACTTAAAATCCACTTACCATATTCATTCTTAAAATCCACTAAAACACATCTTTAACAATATTAATTGCATCATTATTGCTACATTTACCTTACTGTAAAATATATAGCGTTGTGATAATATCAGCAATATGGTCAGATCGTTCATTGTAAAGAAATGTTTTTTATAATTCATGCTAGTTTAGTATTTACTGTTGTTTATGCTCCAGTGAACCAGAAAATACCAAAACTTGGCTCATCGAATGCTTGAATTCCGTTTCAAATGAAGCAGACATCAGCAGAAATTTAAATGACAGGCAGGCTTTAATCTTATCGTTCTTTTGACATGTTCAACTTTAAAGAAAGCTTATCTTCACCAGAAAAAAGAAAGCAATGTTATTTAAAAGAAACTTGCTGTGAAACAGGGTGTTTTTTCTTATCCCTGAAATTGATTCAAATTGAGTTGATTGAGAAGGAATTGAGCGAACAAAGTGTTGATTTTTTAAAAATAGGCGGAAGCAAAACTAATGCATTAGCATTATTTTATATTTAAAGATAACCCACTTACTGCGATAAAAAATAAGTCATACACCCCGGCACGAAAGTCGTGAGCCTCGTGAGTATCGTTTTTCTGCTTCAATGCGAGAAATCTGATCTTTTGGAGAAAGACGATGGATGCAAAGCATCTCTTTCTCTTTCGCTCTCTTTCTATCTCTGTTTGTCATGCTTTCCGTTTAAGACTGGGCTATGGAGTTAAACAACCTAGAATAATAATGCTTCCATTGTCTGCCCAATCCTGGTATACATCGTAGCAGCTGCGACGATGATGTCTTCTGGCGTGTATCGTTAGTAGGCTTTGGAAGGCGTTCGCATACGAGCATTAGTCAGCATCGAGTTTTATGTGTCTGCATGCGTAAGTGCACCGTTTCTCTGGTCGAGCCGACGAGTCGCTTCGAGCAGTTGCTTCGGCGAGGGCTTTGCCTTGAACCTTGCGATCGGGTGAATTCGTCGACCAGCTATTGAACACAACGAAACGCCACCGTGTCGCTTAACATTCGCTTTAAATCACTCCTGCATCTTGTACGCAAAACATCGATGGAGCACCCGAATCAAGGTAGGCAATGGGCTCACTGCTGGCACTGGCAGATGGTAAATAATATAATATCTAATTGTGATTGCCCCTGTGTGCACTTGTACACATACTAGAGCCTACGAAGCAAATGCAAGGCGAGTTCATCGAATGGAAGCCCTCCGAGCCGGGCGAGTGGCAGTTTTTATTCTTCGAGGACCAGGAGCTCAAACTTTCTCTGGACTCAGAAGAGGAGGGACAGGAAGCGATGCCATACAGCATGAAAGAACCGCCCTATCTGTTGAACGATGTTTTGCGATGCGCTTGCTGCCACCAGTGCCAATTCCAGTGTTACGAGAACGATCTGCTGCTGACCTGCCAGTCGCATCCACGGTTGATTTGCTGGATGTGTGAAAAAGCGCCGGCCACACCGCCCAACACACTTCAAACGACGGCCGTGGCCGACTTTACGGATTCAGATAGCCTAACAGACACGAGCGAGCTTATCGAAACGGACGACAACGGAGAAGATTCACGGTTGATAGAAGGGTAGTTTTTTTTTTAAATAATTTTCAAGTTATTCACGAGCAACAGTTCGCACTACATCTTCCTTTGATGTGGCGCACCGTCGTCCTTATTAGCTAATAATGGATATATTTATATCTGTATATAAAAACAAATTCATAATGTATTATAATAAATAAAAAACTTTTGCTTTTTAATATAAAATAATTGTGCTTTCTACGATAGCCTTATATTACTTTAAAAAAAACTGTTGTACGTTGTTAACATGATCGCTATTACCATTTCATCAATGAAAAATCTTGATGAAATCAAATCCATACACATCATAAAACTGTTGCAGTCCCGATTTGTTGATACAAAATCGTAAGTCTTTCGGCAATACAAAACAAGGCGATAATCGGAGAACCAGTCTCTTGCATCGCATGACTCACTCTACACAGGTATTTTGCATGGGGAGCGGGTTGAAAATTTTTTACTCTTGGCATCACATTCTCCAGCTGATTTTCCGCTGCAATCGGAGCTATTCTCGGGTCGGCTGGAAAGCTGTGATTCTGCATACTCCGCAACAAACCGGTCCCTCCGTTTCACATGGTTTCGTTTGGATCCTTTCACGTTCTCCTCTTGGGTCGCGACGTCCAACCGACCGGCCCCCTGCGAGATGTAATCGAGCAGCTAATTCCATGTCATAAATTGTGTCCCATGACGCATGCCTAGTCGAACGAGTCATGGTCACACAGCCACCAGTGTGCAAGCACCTTTGATTTTTACATAACATTTTTCATTTCAGTTACGCTTTTTGTGTACAGCTGATGATGTCCGACAATAGATCTAAAGAATTAATTTTAAACCTCCATCATTTTCGAGATTTAATAGTTGATAACGTGCTTTAAGTTTAACTAGAGTCGTCAGCTATTCCTCTTTTTGCTTTTTTAGTCTTTTTGCCATCCTGTTCATGATTTCCTGATTTCTCTGATTTTGTCTGAGCTCGATGTATTTGTGTACAAAGTTTCGAAGATAGCTATCAGAAATATGATTATGAAGCTGAAATGTGATCAGTGCCAGACAATTGCGCGAGCTACTCATAGATGACGCTGTTTAACGCAAACAGGAAGATCGCCCTTTAGTCGCGTTGGTTTTACGACCACTGCACCTCAGCCCTATCTTTTCTCATATTACTCATGCATATTTGTGTGAGACTGTGTGCGAAAGCCATGCAATCGTGTCGAGGAGATAAATGGTGTTATTTTGATCGCCGCTACATTCGATGCGTTTAGATGGAGCTTTTTTTACATCTCTTCTTAAACTCAATGTGAGTGTGTACGTACAGATCTTCCGCTGTCCGTGAACTATCCGCGTGAAAAAATGAACATACTGCTGACTTATTCGTTGTTGTATGTCTTTGTTTGGCGTCACTTTGAACCGATTGGCTTCGCATGTCACTTGCATATTATCTGCAATCTATTTCCTAGCATCTTTTGTGCTGGGCTTTTCCTCCAACCAATTTCCCGTAGAGTTCCGACCTCGCTTGTCCCACGGTATCCATCGCGCCGAAGTGCCAACACATCGAACGAAAAAGGGCGTACCCTCGCAAACCGATTACGATACGACTCACCATTGCAAGCTACGCAGCACTCTGGCGTACAAAGTTGCAGACCATGGCTATGGTCTGGCTCATGGCAATAACAACGAGTTAATTAAACAAGAAACTGGCCAATCGCTAAGCGCTGCACGAAATCCCATAAGCGCTTATACACCTACGCGTTCTCTGAAGCGTGCATTCGTCCCGTCGTATCATATTCACCTGATTAAGCTGTTGCATAAGAGCGTGAATGTGTGCACAATCACGACCAACACAATTGGCGATTAGATGGAAGAAGAGAACACCTGCAGTGCATTGGCTACACAGCAAATTTTATCATCATGCTTCAGTAAAGTTTTGTACTGAAACGGTTCAGTTATAGAATATTTTACTGATTTTCAGCATAAATTTATTTTTTTTTTGTTTTGCTGATTTTCAGTAACGCAATTTACTGAATGCATTTCAGTAATACACATTTTACTAAAAATCAGTAAAATCAGTGTCAAATTGGTCGTTTCACTGAATATCAGTAAAACAAATGACTGAAAATGCAGCTATTCATGCTGTCAAATCGACCTGTCAGTCAAAACATCAAAACAAAACAACGCGGTGCGCTCGTGATGTGTAAAAAGCCAGCCGTGTTGGCGTGTATAATGTTGGCTACAATTCACTGTGCTTGCTGAAATTTGGTGGAGTCTATGAGCGCTTACTGAACCATCAACACTTGTTGCGACAAAATATTAAACTGTATAAAACAAAAAACAAACATTTATCCAAATGAAAAGAGGGACTGGCAATCTTTGCGCATCAATAATAAGTCAATTTTAAATAAATATTTCATTTTTTAATCACTACTAACTACTGAAAAATCAGTAATATCATAATGGCTTTACTGCGATTTCAGTAAACGAGCTGTCATTTTAATGAGCATCAGTAAACATTTAAAACAACATTCAGTAAACAACATTCTTTTTATTGAAAAGATTACTGAAACTTCAGCCCAAAAAAAATCAGTAAAATTTTACCGAAGCTCAATAAAAAAAACATATGTATATAATTTATAAAAACCAAAATAATAAAAAATAAGATAAATAAGCTTATGTTGTGCTTGACTTTTGCAACCAATACTTCTTTTTCTTTTTTATTGAATACCTCATCTACACCCCTAAATGCCCATAAATTAGAGTATCATTCAAAAACCAAAATTTGCTTTGACCCACATATTTTCAAGTTATATTTTGAGCCGGTCTCGTAGTACAGTCGTCAACTCGTACTACTTAACAACATGCCCGTCATGGGTTCGATCCCCAAATAGACCGTGCTACCATACGTAGGATTGACTATCCTGCTATGGGGGGAAATCAATTAGTCACTGAAAGCCAAAGCCCACTAGTGGTACAGGCAGGCCTTGACCGACAACGGTTGTTGAGCCAAAGAAGAAGAAGAAGAAGAAGAAGATTTTGAAATTTTTAATCATCTATAGTAGGCTTATTCTATTCTGAAATCTATACGATTTGCGTCGAGAAAATTAACTTCAAAGTTAACTTTTCCATACAAATGAACCTACAAAATTCATCAACTCGTCGACGAGACGACTTGATTATACAAATAAAGTAAGCCTGATAAACTTATTTATCATTTTTTAATTCTTTTTGCAAAGTATCAAGTACTCCTTGGCTTTTATAAATTGTATAATTGGCTACTCAGGAAATATAGCTGGTTATTATGAATCATAGCCATTGCACTGCAGGTGTTCTCTTCTTCCATCTAATCGCCAATTGTGTTGGTCGTGATTGTGCACACATTCACGCTCTTATGCAACAGCTTAATCAGGTGAATATGATACGACGGGACGAATGCACGCTTCAGAGAACGCGTAGGTGTATAAGCGCTTATGGGATTTCGTGCAGCGCTTAGCGATTGGCCAGTTTCTTGTTTAATTAACTCGTTGTTATTGCCATGAGCCAGACCATAGCCATGGTCTGCAACTTTGTACGCCAGAGTGCTGCGTAGCTTGCAATGGTGAGTCGTATCGTAATCGGTTTGCGAGGGTACGCCCTTTTTCGTTCGATGTGTTGGCACTTCGGCGCGATGGATACCGTGGGACAAGCGAGGTCGGAACTCTACGGGAAATTGGTTGGAGGAAAAGCCCAGCACAAAAGATGCTAGGAAATAGATTGCAGATAAGATGCAAGTGACATGCGAAGCCAATCGGTTCAAAGTGACGCCAAACAAAGACATACAACAACGAATAAGTCAGCAGTATGTTCATTTTTTCACGCGGATAGTTCACGGACAGCGGAAGATCTGTACGTACACACTCACATTGAGTTTAAGAAGAGATGTAAAAAAAGCTCCATCTAAACGCATCGAATGTAGCGGCGATCAAAATAACACCATTTATCTCCTCGACACGATTGCATGGCTTCCGCACACAGTCTCACACAAATATGCATGAGTAATATGAGAAAAGATAGGGCTGAGGTGCAGTGGTCGTAAAACCAACGCGACTAAAGGGCGATCTTCCTGTTTGCGTTAAACAGCGTCATCTATGAGTAGCTCGCGCAATTGTCTGGCACTGATCACATTTCAGCTTCATAATCATATTTCTGATAGCTATCTTCGAAACTTTGTACACAAATACATCGAGCTCAGACAAAATCAGAGAAATCAGGAAATCATGAACAGGATGGCAAAAAGACTAAAAAAGCAAAAAGAGGAATAGCTGACGACTCTAGTTAAACTTAAAGCACGTTATCAACTATTAAATCTCGAAAATGATGGAGGTTTAAAATTAATTCTTTAGATCTATTGTCGGACATCATCAGCTGTACACAAAAAGCGTAACTGAAATGAAAAATGTTATGTAAAAATCAAAGGTGCTTGCACACTGGTGGCTGTGTGACCATGACTCGTTCGACTAGGCATGCGTCATGGGACACAATTTATGACATGGAATTAGCTGCTCGATTACATCTCGCAGGGGGCCGGTCGGTTGGACGTCGCGACCCCCATCGTTTTGCTTTTGGCTTTTTTCTTGTCTGAACCAGTTTACGAAAATGCTAGATTTTTCGCTCGAGTGTAATATTTTTCATTGGTCTAAAATACAACATGCTCCCGAGTTCGAGAGATAGAAGTGTCAAATTGTGTATGATGGCTCATGCAGTGGCGGATTTAGGGTACCGGGAGCTCTAGGCGATCCGACGAATGTTGGCCCCCTGTAGATGATGAGCGGGGGAGAGGGGGTGGAGGCCAACCTTCGTCGGATCGCCTAGAGCTCCCGGTACCCTAAATCCGCCATTGTATGAACCATCATACACAATTTGACTGGTGGTGATCGGGGCCCTACCGACCATTGATGCTGCATGATTGGAGGGTGTGAAGGAAAATTTATGACAAATCGGCAATCTATGTTTTTTTTTTGCAAACGTTTAGTAATTACTTACCCCCGAGCATCTAGGTACAGACTAACAAGCATTCTCGTATTAATCAGACTGCGAATACCAGAGATAACAGGAGCAGATTGCTCAAAAACAAACAGTTATACATCTATCAGAGTACCATTACTTACTCCTGTAATTGTGTCTTTTTCAAAAAATTCTGCGATTTGCATTCCGAAACCATTGACAGCTAACAAATTATTACAAATTATTATTATTAACAAATTATTAGTAGACAAATTATTGAAATCACTTCAGCCAAGTTTCCGAACATGGACGCTGGTTTTGCTAATCTAATACGAAGGAAGCATAGGTGCTGTACACTTGATAGAAAGCGATATGTAACAAAAGCCAGTCGTTGTAGTGGCCATGCGAAAGCATGGGTGTACAATTTATTTTTCTGGTTTTATTTTTAGCATCAATGACGCTTGCAGCAGCGAGTACATAAAGAGGACAATTTTATGACATTGAAACTAGTTTCAAGGGATGGATGTATGGCCCAAGTGAAGCTATTGCTGCTGCTAAGGTAGAGATTTGCTAGCGTCCCAACATCCGCTCCCAGCAGTGCGAGTGAACCAAAACCTGTATGGGAGGGTAGTAGTAGGGCAGTTAGTTGTTGACATATCTGGACACATCACAGCTAGTAGCGTTACACCGGCACTTACATTTCTCTTTCGCACTACGATCGGGCACGTTCCAACGCGACCAGAGCACTTGCACTTGTTACATACAGCACGCAAAGGTCGCTCGCAAAAATCACAGCGACTTTTGGGCGACACAAAAACTGCAAAAGAGAGACACGGGATGGGGGCCAGTTAGCAAAATGCACCACAAAAGCATACGACACTGCACCACAATGCGGGCATTAAATTCTCACTTGTCCAGTATGCTTTCTGCATCGTGCTGCGATCGGCCGAGTGTGGGATGAATGAAATCGTGTTGCCACAACACAGGAACAAAAACACAGTCAAACAAAACTAATCCGTGACACGCACCGTAGGGCCCGATGGTTGAATGTGGAATGAATTAGCGCTCACGAGCGCAGGTCCAGTTCGACACAAGGGTCAAATTGGGAGTGCCTGAGGCGATGACAGCTTGTGTGCGTGAAACTTCATATAGAATAGCTTGAGAAAGAGAGATAGCGAAAGGGTTACAGGAATAGAGAGAGAGAGAGAGAGAGAGAGAGAGAGAGAGAGAGAGAGAGAGAGAGAGAGAGAGAGAAAAAGATATAGTGAGAGAGAGAGAAAGAATATCCGTACGAAACACACAAACGGAACGATATTGATGTGCCTGTTGCGCGTATATCTTTTTGGTAACTGGTATAAAGGAAGGAACTGATAGATTTCCCGTGATTTGAACATGTCACTCTTGCGATTTCGCAAATTCGCGGAAATTCGCGTCCATAAAATGGGATGGCAATAATTTTTTCATTCATCATCGTGTCATTGCATCACAATCAAGCGAGGACAAGGCAACCGATGGGTGAAAGTCAGCCCCACACATTCAGCCTGGACAATCAATGGATGAATTTGCAATCAATGGATGCTTTTACTCATTTGCTTGCCTCTTCTTCTTAGTGAAAGGTGTATTGTTATGTCTAAACGTATTTTATTTTCTATGCACCTGTCCAACCCTTCCCGAGTTTATCACCGGAGCTCTTAGCCCTCATACGTAGGCCTGACTATCCTGCTATGGGTAATGAACAAATCACATACATCCAAGCCCATTAGCCCAGTGCAGGCATCCCTTTACCGACAACGGCTGTTGTGCCAATGAAGCAGAAGAAGCTTTTAGTATTGTTATGTCAAGTCGGCAAATGTCAATTTGAGTTGAAGCACTTTACCTTCTTATTTCCATACAGCTTAGCGGTGGCGGATTAAGACGAGAGGAGGCCCTAAACGGTCATGCGAATGAACATAGTTCGAACAATGCGGCCGCTTAGTTCGCTTAGGGCTTAATCCGCCCCTGCACCTTGGCCTTAGGTCTCACTATTATACTGCAAATATTAATTGCATCCACAATATCCTCTCTTTCCAATCACCTGGCGTCATTGTTACTGCTTCGTGCCCCCACACCCCAGAGACATCGGTTGGAAGGGATGTAGTGGGTTGGAAGTATTGAGAGAATATACCGCGTGGCAGAGAATGAGTACTACAGAGTGTATGTGTGTGTGAGAGGGAGAGAGAGAAAGAGAGAGAGAGAGATAGAGAAAAAGAGAAAGAAAGAGGATGAGTGTATGTGTATGTGTGTGTGTTTGTTCGAGAGAGTGTATCGAGACGTACAAACTTCTGAGAAGATGCCGCTCCAGTGGACGAGTTCCAGTGGAGCAGAGACAACGCTTTTTTCGCCCCATGCTGACGACGTGTTAGACGTGAGCCGTACGCGTTGCTTGCTTATTCCTTAGTGTATGTGTGCGTGTGTGTGGAAGTATTACGGTACAAATTTTGGCGAAAATTCGATCAGTACCGATACAGAACAACTGTGCAGACAAAATGGGCAATCCCAACGCTGGACCGTGCGGTATGCGCTTGGCCCAAGGCGATGGTAAATATTTTTTATTAGCGATAGGAGCGCAGCTCACTCTTCTCTATTGTACGTTTTATTTTTGCTTTGGTTAATTTCTGCTTTCCTCTACAGCAGCCCTTCGCAGACTGCTAGGGCTGTGCATTTTCTGCCATGACGTCGTTATCTTCGCGTGCAGGATGTGCGTTCAATATAATGGACCTTCAATGCGTATATGCCCCTGCGACGTGTTGCATGACGGGGTAGGTAAAGAAGGGAGGGTGTCCATACTAGAGCGATAACCAACTATCACCTCCATCACCACCATAACACAGCACAAATAATTTGGTTTTTCTATTTTTACAAATACAGGAGCGATTCCATGTGCATTGTGCGCAGCGTGCGCGAGCTATATTTTTTTGAGACGACGGCAGCAGGATTTTTGGCAGCGGGATGGAAGTTCGGCAAAGTAAAAAACAACATACATATGCACTAACCAAACCCGAACTACAGCAGAGTGCGAGAAAGTACACCAAAAAGAGATACGCGCAACAGGCACATCAATATCGTTCCGTTTGTGTGTTTCGTACGGATATTTCTAGCGTTCGACAGTAAGGAGTTCTTTCGACACTCAATAGTTCTACGCTGGCCGAACCTTCTAACATATCCCATGCAAATTGCTTGATGCTGAATTTAATTGAAAACAAGCAATTGTTTACGAATAAACTGATACTACCAGAAACCAGCACTAGTCTTTTCTTCGATGCTTCAGTTTCATTAACCTGGTAGACGAACGATTTGGGAAACATTTCATGTAAACGCTTTGTACTTTGATGCTCTTCTGTAAAGCTTTCGTAATCGCCTCGGCTTGATTGATGGCAAAAGTGGGGAACGTTTCTGAGCAGACAACAGCAATAGTGAATGGTAGGTCTGGTAGTAAAAAAAAAATAAAAATAAAATAAAAAACAACTCATCCGGAGTAGCTCCAATGACATCTATTATTCAGCTTTATTGATAGCGCGTCTGCAAACTTGTTATTAATAGCAGTTCTTCAATTCTTCAGTTTAATGGTATTTCTCCCCCGGGGCATCTGGGAGATGGAAAAGCTCGCATTTACCCTTATTTGGGGAGCGTTCCAGTGCAGCACACAAACGCAAAAAAAATATCTCCAGACAGTGAGTGTCTCTGATATTAAGATTTATGGTACCTAGCGTCTGATGCTACGTTTTATTACCTTTACCTTTGCTGTGCATCTGGTTTTCTGACGGTCTTTCTGCCTTGAGATGCAGTGGTTTTGAAATATTGCGCTTGATGTTGGTTCTCCAGCGCATCGTTGCGGTAGTTGGCACCATTCTATGGTTCCTCCAGAGCGGGGTGCTTCATTCCGAAAGCGATTATGACGGCTTCTTTTCCAGATCGGGCGGAGAGCTATGCTGCAAATGAGATCACTCAGGACATCGCAGGTTTTCAGTTAAGGTAGATCATTTACATTTGCATTATTCTCAGTACAACTACAACATTCAGAGTCAAGGTCACGCTCCGTAACCAGTATGGCGATTTTATTCAATTTTAAACCTATCAATCAGCTAAGCCATCAGTTGTACAGACAGTCCTTGACCGACAACGGATGTAGTGCCAAAGAAGACGAAGTAGATGAAGGGTAAGAATAAGAAGAAGAAGAAGAAGAAGAAGAAGAAGAAGAAGAAGAAGAAGAAGAATAAAAATAATAATAATAATAATAATAATAATAATAATAATAATAATAATAATAATAATAATAATAATAATAATAATAATAATAATAATAATAATAATAATAATAATAATAATAATAATAGTAATAATAATAATTATAATAATAATAATAATAATAATAATAATAATAATAATAATAATAATAATAATAATAATAATAATAATAATAATAATAATAATAATAATAATAATAATACTAATAAAAATAATAACAATAATAATAATAAAAATAATAATACTTATATAAGTAATAACAATAATAATAATAATAATAATAATAATAATAATAAGAAGAAGAAAAAGAAGAAGAAGAAGAAGAAGAAGAAAAAACAACTCATCAATCTTTCACCGTAAAGCCTCCCATTTGTGCTGTGATTTCAATTACATATTTTCTATTGTTTCTGTAATTTTTTTTTATTCGTTTCTTCTGTTGCGTGTTTGCTTACTACAATACAATCTTTGATATGAACGATATAATTAAGCTGTTAATTTTGATATATTTTTGAAGCTAGAGCTAAAACAGTTTAAGCTATTTGAGTTTTCAAAATCTGATCCTGTTTGTCTTGTCGATCACCGTCGATCGTTGCTGAGAGCTATCTCGCGCCTTTTTTGTAAGCAATGGCTTAAATTCGATAGCAGCTTCCACCATTAACGTTACTACTCTGGGCTGTTTTGCGGCAGAAGATGAGTCAGTCGAAGTATTAGAAGGCCGTTTATTATTTGAATTGAGGTATTCATTGTTGGTTTTTGGTCGTAGCTCCTGATCTTCAAAGAAGGAAAATTGTAGCTCTCCGGGTTTCGAGCACTTCCAGGGCGGAAGAGCCTCGTTGCTTATCTTGTTGCCTTTACTAAATGCTGATTAGAATAATGTAAATATTAGGTGTGCTCAGAAATACGTAAAACACTTTACACTTACAGTCCATGGTCGGATATTTGTGTAGCGCGTTATTGCAGTTATCGTAGGAGCTTTGTCCGTCCTTTCGACACAGTGGATAGAGAGCAAATGAGCTCGCTGAAGCATCACACGTGTTCCGACCTTCAAAAACAATCCCGTTGTCATTGAGGTTTGACGTTCAGCCAAGAAAGCTCTCTGCAAAAGGGCGAATGGGGAATGGCAGACAAGGCGAAATTGGAATTCGAATTTCCGTACCGCACCTCCACTGGAAACGATTCCGGTTCGAACTGAACTGGACAGAACTCTTCTGCGATAAGGATAGTATGCTGCTGAATTATATAAGTTGGAGTGACACAAAATAAAACAGAGTTGCTTGAGTTCTCATCGAAACAACAAACTTCTTTTCAATCTGATTTATCACGAGGAGACAGACTCTCCCCTCTAAATACTAACATGGTATAGACAAAGAACGACCCGCTAAAAAACTCACACTTATACTTTTTCAACGGTCATATGATACCAAGGACAGGTGAGATAACATGAAGTCGACCATATGTGTGTAAATGTGTGAAACAAACACAGCTTTGAAAAATGTTGTAAAAATTTAATTCAAATTCATTAAATTATTTGCTTAGAACAGTCTATTGAGCTGAATGTACAGTGTCTTTACAGTACGGTGGCTAAAACATGAGGCTTTCCACATTGTTTTATCTGATTTGGCGAAAACATTATTTCTTAAACCTGTTTTTGTTAAACATAATTGGCAGAGATTGTTTAAATACATAACTAGTTCTATTTAAATTCTTGAGTTCTATTTAAAAGTGAGAGTGTTCTATATTCGTGATCGTACCGGTACATATAATGTTTTATTGCGGTATCTGTTTTAGACTTACAGGTGTTTAGTCTCTAATGGTGCGTCCGAACCGTTGTCGTTTAAAAAGACGCGACAGCAGCAATGTCACACGGATACACGTAAGAGTTACAGTAAGAGCTAGAGACATTAAAGCGATGAATGTGATTCTCATACTTTGCTAATCCTGTTGTATGGGACGCGTTGAACCATCAACGACAATTCCATGATTGCAAATATTCACAGACACTCACTGTTATGCTGTAAACACACGTTCATTTTATTGACCAGTTGTCAAGATGTACCGGTAAATGTGATTTGAAACATGCAACGAACAAACATATAACGACAAGACTTGATCAATATTGTACAAACATGCATATTAGCACGGAAGAAACACTTGTGCTTACCTGTTGCTGTTAGAGGCTGTATTGCAAACATGCGATTTGATGGCGAATTGCTAAAGAAGAGAAGCTCTAACTGCGACCAGTGGAATCCGGTTCATCGGCGTCTATCACTGACCTTCTAGGTTAGTATATGTCAAAAGACTGCTGGCATACTCCGACCGAGCATTAATTCATAGTACGATCGGGTTAGTAAAGTTGAGTATTTTAGAGTTAAAAAAAAAATATATTCGGAAAGAACGGATTTGGGCGTATTGCTTAGCAAAAAATTACATTAATACAAAGGGAAAAGATTTACAGTCAAGTTTGTAAAATGAATTACTTACCATCATCAAAGAGGTGTTTTCAAGGAACACGTACTTTTGTGTTTAATTTTTTTTTTACCGATTGGTTGGCAAGTTGCCATTGCAGAAGGAAGGTGAAAGATGAAAGCACGATGTATCAACATTCAATAAATCATAATTTGGAAAAAATAAAAATTGTTGATGTAAATATTTTGTTTAATTTATTCTCCTCATTATCTCACATAATCTCACACACGTAAGGGTTGCAGAACCCTGGAATTGTCAACTTAAACATGCAGTGGTTTGCTGTGCGCTTGTTCAGCAGTGCAATCGTTCTTTACACTCGGGGCGGTCGCTTTCTGCTGTTTCGCTTCCAAAACGTTGATTCTATATTCTTGCAGAGTGGAATAGTGTTTTTATGCGGCTGTGGCTTCTATCATCTAACGTCTTTTTAAACGCTCACGCCCTTCAAATACTGAATATGGAGCTGAAGCCGAGTCAAGGTACAAAGGGGTTGTTCTAACTACCCGTAGGAAGCTGAAAGATTTGTTTCATGATAAATCGTGCTTACAGCGCTCGTGTCCGGTAGAGCGGCCGATGAGTCGGAAGAGTTGCAGTTTCTGTTTTTCGAGGACCAAGAGCTGAAACTAGACGAACAACGGGACAAAGAGGAAAACAAGCAGCCACAGCAAAATGTGAATGTGAAATTGTGCTATGAACCTGGTAGTCAGTACTGTACCTTTTGCATGACCACGTTAATGCGTGAGGGCCACGTGGCGGGGGAGTCGTGCAACTTCCGGTTTTGCGGCAAATACGACAGGCAGATCTGTGAGCCAATCATCAAAGTAAAATCAGAAGAATATGAAAATAAGGAGCCAGAAAAGGATAAAGCGAAATGAGGGAAAGAGACGCGACGCAGCACACGCATACGTGCCATGTAGTCGAATGTTGTGCAATGGTCAACATACACCCACCGACTGTCGAGCGTTCGATATAATTGTACGTATCCCAAGAAAATCACAGGACAACTAGTGTTTTCGATTGGTTTTCCAGCAACGGAAAGGCTAGGACAAGGGTAGCCTAGGTTGTTTTTTGTATGGCCGTTGCCATGTAGGTGATTCTCGTTTATCTCTTCGACTTCTTCAACTCGTGTTTTTTCGCAGATTCGCAGGGACTTTTTGCGCAGGTGCGATAGGGCGTAGTACTATTATTTGTATTTAATGTTTTCCTCAATCGACCAACCGTATGTGTGATGATTGCAGGGGTAGAACCCTCCGTTTATGAGAAAGCTCTTTTTGTTTGGTGTGACTCCGCCCGGCGTTGTCTACAATCAACTCCTTGTTGGGTAAAACATAATCGCTAAAGAAGCATCACTAGAAAGATTTCAGTTAAGGGAGGATACATTGTTCTGTCATTCACTCTTTAGGTTACAATGGACTTATGAGGAGATTACTTACTTACTTATTTATCCGGCGCTATAGCCGTTTTGCCGGTCTCGTAGTACAGTCGTCAACTCGTACAACTTAACAACATACCCGTCATGGGTTCAATCCCCAAATAGACCGCGCCGCCATACGTAGGACTGACTATCCTGCTATGGGGGGGAATCAATTAGTCACTGAAAGCCAAAGCCCACAAGTGGGTACAGGCAGGCCTTGACCGACATCGGTTGTTGAGCCAAAGAAAAAATAAATAAAATAACCGTTTTGCGATCTTCAGGACCTGCTTCAGGAGTGTCCGAAACCGCTAAACCATTGGTCTATTGTGGGCCAAAAAGGTAAAACAGATGACATGACCAACCGTGAAAAACTGTTTGTAGCGCTGGAGAAATTCTGGATAAATTTAAACCCTCAACACATTCAAACCTCGTTGAAAGTATGTCACCTCGCTGTCAAACTGTTATTGAAGCGTGAGATGGTCATAAAAACTATTGGTTATAGTAATTATAATTTAGAGCTATCGATTCTCAAAGTGCGCACTTTACTTTGTCTATCTGAAAAATGAATTACGCTGATATTAGATCAAACATCTAGAAATATATTTAACATCACCAAGGTATTAATTTTGAACTTACAAAATGCTATAATTTCTCAAAAGAAAGCTTACTAAAATATCCAATGCAAGAATAGTTATAGCGATGTTTATATATGAATAACAAGTGCTTATTTATGTTTGTCTAGTACTGGTACTGTTCATTAACTATATTTTGGCTGAACGTGATATCTGAAATACGCCAAAGTCGGTTTTACGTGAATGTCTATGGAACGCATTATTCGCGTAATACAGAAAATCTGTTTTGTTGTTAGAACATCGTTTGAATGAGTGATGCTTACTTTAATGTCTATCGTTTTTTGAAAACAACTGAACACTTCAGAGCTAGATTTAGCATCAGGTATATATCTCCATGCATCTACATGTGTTTCGAGTACGGGCACGAGTACGCCCAGGGCTGCAGTTACACAATGTGCACATGAAGGCGGTGAAAGTGTGCTCTTACGGTTCCGATATATCAAACCCAAACCGTAGGCAGTAAAGTGGCACAAGTGAAGGCAAGTACATCAAAATAGAACATGTGAAATAACATTACGAGAAGCAACGCGTTTTGAAATACACAGCGTGGGCGTCAAAATACGGCACACACGGCTGGTTGGCCCGCTAGATAGTGATATTTGTAATGCATTTTTATTGCGCTAGAAACTAAAACCTACCAGCCTACTGGTGTTTTCTGGCATTCATAATATAGGCGTTTTGCCGCTAAATTTATCCTCCAGACTAGCAATGCACTGTAACACGTAGTTTGTTACGTAAGCGTCAGTACAGTAAGCGTAACTTTTTGTCTAATGCTTCTAGTTATTTAATGTAGGGTTAAAAATGTTTGTCACTAGCAGCTATAAAGCTTTAGAGCTCTTACACACCACACGAATGTGACAATTGGCGCGTTCGACAAATTTATCTCATTTCCAAATTTATGAATGAAAAATCAGGCAGTTCGTGGTGCTGTCGCACGCTGCAGGTGTGAACGTATTACGAACTTTGTTGGTTACACGTTCAAAGCAAAAAAAAAAACATTGTAAAAACAGGTGTTTTTAAATTATTTTGGTTAGTGTTAATGTTTGCAACGGTAGCAAGCAATTATATTTAATATATATTATTAAGCAATTATATTTAACATATACATTTTTTGTTAGGTCACAAATCATTTTAACTGTCTAGATTGCGAGTGCGCCGAGATTGTGTGTTTATTTCGGAAAATTAATCTACAGCCGTACTGAGCTATGGTCGCCAAACGCGCTAATTTTAACATTCGTCCGGTAACAAAGAGCTCTTATGCAAACATCATCCACGGAGTGCTGTGCAATAATTCCGTAAAATTGAATTTTTTTAACTAGAGTATGCTATCTCCCTTCTCCCCCAACCTGTCACGATCAACCACTCTAATGCTCTCTTCATTCTCTCTTGCTTGCTCTCTCTCTCTCTCTCTCTCTCCCTCCCTCTATATTTCTCTCTCTTTTCCTCTGTACCACTATCTCGTCTGTATCTGTCTCACCATCAAGCTAAAAAACATTTTCACACACACACACACACACACACACACACACACACACACACACACACACCTATACAACTTAACATTTCGTTAGGCTCGGATCACGACAACTCGTCTGGGTACCGCCGGTGGCTAGACGGTCCTAGAACGGATGCATTGTGCCGTCGCGTTTTTTTTTAGTTTTTTTATTAGCAGCAGTGTACCCCGCGTTCTTCTGAGCAGCACCAGCGAAAAAGAAACAGAAACAGATCAATGCGCACTGTACAACAAACACACTATCGCGCTTTGTCCACGTCCGGAAAAATTCCACTTAAACGCAATAGGTAACTTCAATAGCGTCCATACGTCTTCATTGTGGGGAATTAGACAGCCGCAGCGGATGTTTTTTGCCAATTTTGTTTTTTTTTTTCTGCACGCATGATTACCACTACCTTTGCGAACACATGCACACACACACACATTGAGGCAAGCGCAGGCAATATATCGCACAGCTACATCGGAAGATATCACTAACTGAAATTCCAAGAAGCTCTCTTAAGGATGCTGCGAAACCAATCGCCTCTCGCTCGCACACACGCTCGCTCGTTCGCTCGCTCTCTCGCTTTCTCGCACGGTGGCGAGGCTCTCTCGCAGTGTGGCCCTCAAACGCGCGTGGAGTCGGCGGCTCGTGTGTGGTTGCTCCAGTATTAGTGCGTAAGGTTACGCTCAATCGCACCATCGAAGTGAAAACTGAAGGAAGCGCACACCCATCATAAATGCGCAAGAGCTTGAAGCGGCCGGTGATTGTATAGAAGCGCAGTTAAAAGTTCTCCGGCGGTGCAGTTCCAGTGCTTTGTGGTTAGAAAATAGCATTGTGTGGTGAAGGGATTCAAAATACAACGTAACACAACGGGAGGGTTTTGGGGTTTTTTTTTGCATCAAGATCATGGACAACCATCATCATTTATTCCCACTCTTTTCCTGGGCATTGTTACGTACGCTGAAGGCCTGACCCGTCTGTCTGCGATTATGACAATGTTCTGATCGCGTGTTCTGTGTTTTTGTGTGGGTGCGTGTGTGTGTTTGCGTGTTTTACAAAGAGGAGGAATCTTCTTAGACTCCCATTGTCACACGGGCCATCCCGTTAGCATGCGATTCTTACACAGTGAAGTCCCTCCTTTGGTCATACACCCCATTGCTGCACATCGTTTCAACGCCACATCTTCAAATATTAGTGCGGGCATACATAATTTTTTTCATTAGTGATTCTGATCTGCCAAAGTCATTCTGTTGCGCCGGTTCTCTTTACGCGTCCAAATACGCGCCAAAATTGCAAAAGTGTTGCACAGGCGAGCAATAACCGCGCTAATTAGGATACATTTCGAATTATACTTATCGTAATTTAATATTGTTTACAGTCGAGTGAGTTGTATTTGATGATGCCGAGACATTTCAACTGAAGGAGAGATTCGATGTTTGCCATACCCATTCGGATGTTCCCTGATTGTTCTGCTGAGTGGCTGTTTCAATTGGTTTTGTATGTGTGTGCTCACGTAGATTTTTTTTCGTGACTGAATTCGTTGCTGTCGTTGTGTTCTTTTTTTTATATCATTCTTAATTTTGCATCCATATTCTTGCCTGCTACATTGGGCTGAACAATATATGGATTGAATCCATTCAGCAATGTGCTCGAGCCTTAATGCGGGCAAAACAAAGCGCTATGGTTTTGTGGTTTGTCCAAGTGAGATAAGGGGAAGTTGTTTTGTTCTCCATTTTGATTTCTTCGTCGCGCGTCGCTGTTAGACCGGGTTTTAGCGATTGTTTTTCACATCCAGGAAATAAATGTAAACCTGGCATTATTTGCGACACATGTGATTTTTTTTTGGTAAAAAATAACAGATATTAACCCATTTGATTAACAATCCGCAAATAATGCTTCAAAATCTGTGATAAAAGTTCGTGAAATTGTTTTGTCCCAGAAAATCGAAGAACCTTCTTGAGATCGTTGAGCTTAAAATCCATATCATCGTAGTATACATTGAAGCTATTTTATATTGTACTGTAAACATTTGATGTATAAACTTAATTGTAACGCTGCACTCGTACACAGTTGCTACGGGATCGGTTTTGGTCATTTTTCCGATTTATTTTTGTTGTTTCTAATTTTTTTTATAGTTTCAACGATTGATTTGGTTTACCCAGAAATGTTAGACTATTGGTATCGAATTGCAATGGGAAGATTCCAATAAATACTGTAAACGAGCCAAAAATATGTTTTAACATTATCATTGTTTTGTTTGTTTGATTTATCTTTTTATGTGGTGTGTTTACTCGTGTAATCCTGCGATACCCTCCAGAACAGGATGAGCCAAGCAGCTGAAGGGAGTGATACCGGTAACGGTGTACCATCGTCACCGATAGCCAGAAGTGTAGCCGAGTCCAGCGCAACCCCTTGGCGTCCGATGACGTTTCCGGACTTGCGTGGGTTCCCCGCCGCACAGCAGCTGTACGGTTTGCCGGTTCCGATCGATTTGAGCTTCCTACGCTCACCTGTCAGCAGTGATGAGGGGGCATCGGGACAGCCGTGGCAGCAGCAGCAGCATGCCGACTTACCGTCCCAGGTACTTTTACCCACTTTCCAGGTTTCTATTTTAGATAGAATTGCACGCTTTCGAAAACATCAACCGTATAACGATTCTCAAACGTTGCAGGTAATTACACCTCGGGCAGACGAGCTGGTGGAAGCCGATGTCAGTGGTGCTCCAGTGGCTCCAATGAGAATTAAATCCGCTGGGCTGGTCCCGAGAGCTAGTGGCGCCGTAGCGGTAGTGGAACCGTATCAACACGAGACCGGGTCTGATGATGAAGCAAACGAACAAGACTCGTCGGAATTGGACGACGTTATGATTCCCGCATGTCCAACTGCTATTAGCGCACCGATATTTTTGCAACCCGAAAATGAGGAAGCAAATATGACAGCATTCAATGGTGCTGCATCGATTGCTAACCCGTGCTGGCCACCGCTGCATGAGCATACGGAACAGCCCGACCAGCAACTATCCGTCGATGTTCCAATCATAGTTAAACTAATCGGTAGAGCAGGATCGTACGGTTCACTGTACGCGATTTGGTACGCTCAATTGGGAAGCCACGATATCATGGAGCGTATCCCGGATTGCGTCATATTTGACCCAGAGCTGCCACCGGATCACCAGGGACCCCCACCGATACTTACATCGCTTTTGCTGCAACGCAGAATGTCGACTGGCGAGCTGGTGACGGTTCCGTATGGCCCGAAGCAGATGCCTGGCCATTCGATTGAATAGGATGTGCCCACGAAAACGGTGCAGCTATCGGTAAACCAAACCTACCCTTGTTTGTACCCTTATTGGAGAAAGTGGACCAATTTTGAGGATTAATTTTACTTTAATACAATGTATTTTGGTAAAAAATCATTTAAACGTTAAACATTTGTATGACTACATTTTGTACTAATATTTGAAGTCAATAAAGAAAACAATATTTTTGAAGAGTTCATACCGCATAACAAAGACATGATATATGTTTCCTTTATTCCTTCGGCATACTCTCCCTAAATGGTCGACTGTTTGCATTAAACCACGTGCCGTCTTCAGTATTATACAAGCTTTTATTCATTGAACATTGGATTCATTCCTGCGTATTAATGTGTAATGAGTTCGAATAGTTTTTCTATGCTCATTGTCTGGATAAACTAACCGACCCAAATTTAATCAAATTTCATTTTTTTTTGGTGATCGGAATTAGTGTTGTTGAAAAATCTTATCTTAAGCCCTCATGCAAATATTTAAACAATCAATAAATATCCCAACTTTCCTCAGATTTTGCTTGGTTGACCTTTGGCTTCCATTTGCTGCAGGGTATATTGTGTTGTCTTAGTTTATTGTTAAGTGGCATGACTATAGCTTTAAATTGTGTAAAATATGTTTCTATAGCGAAATCATCAGCAAAAGTGTATTGTTTGCACGACTAGTATGTCTGAGATAAAATTGTGGAAAAGTAGCGATGATAAGTTACTACTGATGTGAATGGTTTTGACTTACTTTTGTCCATAGAAATGTTATTGCCTATCATGAACCTTTCATCATTATCAAACGCTTTTTCACCATGGAGTAGTGCTAAGTCGGTTGATTTCCTTGTTGGACGGGTTTTGAGTAAATCTTGCTTCATTTTATGAATTTGATGTGTAGTTGACTTAGAATTGATAATTAGGTATGATGTTGCCTTCATTGGTAATTGAAGGAAGTCAATACAGCGCCTACCACAACTATTTTTCCACAACCACAACGTTTTTCGCGATTTGCGGACAATCCATAAGAGATAGATAAAAACAGTGAATGTATGAGTTGTACAGAATACTATTTTACATCTTCGTATATTTTTTTCAATTTATTTTAACACATTTTTACACGACTTATGACGAAAAAACAAATTTATGGTCATACCATAACTATAAAGACACTTCGAAAAACAGGTTTTATGTGCTAGCTAACGCATTTAAAAATCGTTCATTAATATAAATAACATATTCTAGAAAGGTTTTAAAGATACATATTTTTAGACGATTTTTAAAAAAGTGTTTTAATAACTTATTTTAAAGTGTTATAAATTTTATTAGAGTTATCATCAAAATATATTTTTTTAAATATAAAAAATCACTAAAAAATGTTTTTTCGCCTGTAATGATTGTTTTGAAAATGAAATCCAAAGAATGTAAGAAGATTTTCAAAAAATGTTTTGAAACTGCCATGAGAATCTTATCAATTTTGTGAACAACGGTTCAAAACTGATCCGATCAAACAAAAGCGACACTAAAAGGCACAACAACGATTTTTTAGCAGAATATAAATATTTGCTGCTGTTACATGCATAGTTAAGGAATATAATCCTAACCTGATATGTTTTTCCTCCCAATTTCAAAACACATTGAAAACAATGTGTTTTTTTTAGCAATTTCAAAATAATGTTTGAAAAACTTTTAACATACTTTGGTTTGCATTTTCAAAACAATCATTACAGGCGAAAAAAAAATTTTCTCTAGGTTTTTGATATTCGAAAAAATATATTTTGATAATTACTCTCATAAAACTTATAAAGCCTTAAAATAAGTTATAAGAACACTTTTTAAGAATCGTTCAAAAATGTATTTCTTTAAAACCTTTGTAAAATATCTTATTTATATTTTTGAACGATTTTTACATGCATTAGTTAGCGCATAAAACATGTTTTTCGAAGTGTCTTTATAGTTATGGTACGACCATAAATTTGTTTTTTCGTCATAAGTCGTGTAAAAATGTGTTAAAAAAATTTGAAAAAATATACGAATATGTGAAATAGTAAATATACGAAGATGTGAAATCGAGCCGGTCTCGTAGTACAGTCGTCAACTCGTACGACTTAACAACATGCCCGTCATGGGTTCGATCCCCAAATAGACCGTGCCGCCATACGTAGGATTGACTATCCTGCTATGGGGGGAAATCAATTAGTCACTGAAAGCCAAAGCCCACTAGTGGTACAGGCAGGCCTTGACCGACAACGGTTGTTGAGCCAAAGAAGAAGAAGAAGTGAAATAGTATTCTGCACAACTCATACATTCACTGTTTTTTTTATCTATCTCTTATGGACTTATCCGGCGCTACAACCAATTTCGTACCAAATGTCCGAAACCGTTCACCGTTTCCTTTATAATACTACTTTTACAAAAAAAAACCTGTGATGCTTAAAATGCTGATTGGTCTATAGTTTTCTTGTGCAGTTGAATCTTTGTCGTGTTAAGGTATTGCTAATATTTTGGATTTTTACACACTTTTGAAACATATTCAAGCTTTAGAAAGCTGTTGAAAGTAAAAAGTTAAACAAACAATGGATTTGTTCGGTAAGTACCATTATTGAAAGTATCAAGACCGACAGATTTTTTGTTAGTATGCGCTTTGTTTTCAATGTGTTTTACCTGGGGTCTCCAAAATATGTCCCCGGGTTGCATACGGCCCTCGAGAGCCAATAATGCGGCCTGTGAAGATTAACACAAAAAGTTTATTAGTCAACTATTATTTAATTTATTAAATTTATTTTAATTTCAAAATCTAGCTTCATTTTAAATATGTATACATAAATATATTTTTGTTACATTCAGTTGGTATTTTCTCATTAGCTTGCTTCTAGTTGGAGGACAGTTACACGATTTGTGCTCATCAGCATTACGTATAACATTTCACGTGATTACAGTGTTTACGCTGCTGTGGTTGAATTGTGCTCTGCTACCATTGGATTGTCACTACACGGAAGGTTCGTAAACTAATACGACCAAATATTACAATCAGGCAGCAGCGGCTTTTTTATTTTTCTTCTTTGATCCAAATTCAAACGTCCATTACTAATTTGCACAATGCACTCATTTGTATGATCTCCCATTCGAAATGCTAAGTAACAGTTGTGGTGAGATTGCCGTATAATGTAATTGATCTGCTTCGCTCTAACCGCCAGTCACATTGGGCTAGGCTCATGATTCATTCCGAGGGGACGACCATTAAAGAACAAGCACACTTGCGTTTTCGTTTACCTATGTACAATCGTGTTCAGCGATTTGCGTTCAGTTTGCTGTGAACCGTCCAACAGCATAGATCGATACTCGGACACGTAAAACTAGACGGCGATAAGTCGACTTTTTGTTTTGAAATTGAGTGAATTGAACAAATATGAGTGTTTCATCAGTTTACAATGTGTGGTATTTATTTTATCCTTCACGGAATATAATGAACAACATTTCTGTTTTCTTGTTTCTCGCCTACTAGGTTTAACCGTAGTTGCTTTAGACCCACTAAGCCTTTTTTTTAATAAAAACAACTAATTTGTGCTTTATTACATTATTTTCTTACAAAGTAGCATAAACAGTTGTTTGCCTAGTTCTTCTAGTAGTGCCTAGTAGTTTGCCTAACTTATTCTTCTTCTTTTGGCACAACAACCATTGTCGGTCAAAGCTTGGCTTTCAGTTACTTATTGGTTACCAATATCAGGATAGTCAGTCCTACGTATGGGGGCGCGGTCCATTTTGTTCTAGTTTAACTACTGTGTAACTAATTGCAGATCAGTTTCTCTTTTCAATATACATATGGCATACTTGCTAAAATTTTGCTGAAGCTTATTCGAAGATCTGGATTTCTGATAGAGTTTCGAAAGGTGGTACTTAAATTTCAAGCTCTTTAGATATTTCAAAAACTAAGAAACTAGTGGGATTGGATTTCGGTGACTTTTTGATTACCCGTAGCTGGCAGTCAGTTAGTCAGTTAGCTAGCAGTTAGGTCCTACTTAACAAGTCTTGATCTTAACCTTGCAGGCAGATACTGAAATAAAAAAAAAATGAATATGATTACTGTACGGACTTCATGCCATGTAAATGTAAACATAATTTTATTTTGTCCCATTTTCTGAAATGTTAATGTACCACTACAAAGTAAAAAATTGAGAACTGTGGAATTCATTTAGGATATCTTTTACGTAATTTATTAAAGGATTTTCAATTTAAAGCGATCAATTTTGAGCGTTGGGTTTGGGGTTTGCGTTCGGGTGTACGAAGTCTCAGCAGCCGTGTCTCAGAACAAAACGCAATGCAACATGGAAAGTACGAGTAAAGCACGTAATGCAGAATCGCAATTGCTTCAGATGTTCTGAAGAGCGTGCCAACGTAAGCCAACGTAACTCGCGCTCCGCTCTCTCAACTTGCAGTTTGTACTCCGCAAAAGCCAACTCAGAACATCAGCGCTCATTGTGTAAATTCGCTCAGTCAGCACCGCAGTGGCGTCATCTACAACAGTTTGCAGTTTGCGTGGAAGACTATAAAAAAATATCTGTTTTTTCTTTTCTATATGCCTACTTCACGGTAACGAGCTGGTAAACGGCGGTGCTAGCATTCCCCAAATGGCACAATATGTGTGACAATGACCGTTCATATTTCACGCACGCACTGTTACTATGTACTGGGCGTCCCCATATAAGGGATAGGGAATAATAATCGTGAGGTTTTCTAATCCGTCCAAATCGTTTAGCTATTGGTAAGCTAAATATCTTTTGTAACAAAATAAGACTGTTATTTATAAGTAGTAAACTTACTTTCGGAGCCGGTCTCGTAGTACAGTCGTCAACTCGTACGACTTAACAACATGCCCAACATGGGTTCAATCCCCAAATAGATCGCGCCGCGCCATACGTAGGACTGACTATCCTGCTATGGGGGGGAATCAATTAGTCACTGAAAGCCAAGCCCACAATTTGGTACAGGCAGGCCTTGACCGACATCGGTTGTTGAGCCAAAAAAAAAAAAAAAAAACTTACTTTAATTAATAAACTATTTTATAGGAAGTTGTATTTGTTAAAATATGCATAAAAGTGTTATTAAAAAACTGATAATAATAATAATGATGATAACAATCATAACAACACCAATACAGGGTTTTCCAAGTCGTTTGAATGCTATCATTATTATTCTGCACGTGCCATATGTAAATTCACATCAATCTGATATTTCATTTCCATCATTTTTTTTTAATTTCTTCAGCATGATTTTTAACACGTATCAAACTGGATTGAGTTTGACAGTGCTTTATCATGTGTTGAAACTTAAGTTTTATTTTGAAGAAATACACCATTTGACAGCTGTTGAAAAACTTCTTGTATGCGGTGAATGATTTTGTGGATATTCGAAATGGAGTTGTAAAACTCTGTCATAGAAAACAATTAAAGTATTCCAATAAAATCATCATAATTATAATTTACTCATAATCATCATGAATTTATACATTTATTTATTTATTTATTTATTTATTTATTTATTTATACAATAATTTATTCATCCTTCTATTTATTTCTTTATTTTTTTATTCATTTACTAATTTATTAATGAATGAATGAATGAATGAATTAATTATTTAATTAATTAATTAATTAATTTCTTAATTTCTTTATTTTTTTAATTCTTTATTTCTTTATTTCTTTTTTTGTTTATTTGTTTATTTGTTTATTTGTTTATTTGTTTATTTGTTTATTTGTTTATTTGTTTATTTTTTTATTTTTTTAAACACAGAAAATATCCGGAGCAACGGAACATAGGTCACGTCATGGATCAGGAATGGAATGATATGCAACCGTCATTGCGTTACGCTGTGCTCGCAGAACACTCCTACAGCAAACGTTCGGAACAACAGCCTGAAGACAACACCACGAATCAAACATGGAATGATATGCAACCATCATCGGGTAACGCTACCTTCACAGAACACTCGTACAGCAAACGTTCGGAACAACGAAACACCGACAACAACATGGATCAACCATGGAATGGTATGCAGCCGTCATCATGTTCCGATGTCCTACACCAGAACGAGTCTTACGGAGAAGCTGATACAAACACCGCTGAATCGAATGACATTCTGGTTACGTTGTTGCAAGCTATTGACGAATGGGCTCATACCATGCACACAAATGTAAATGAAATGGATTACATTGTTGATGTCAGTTCGGAAACTTTGCTGGAAACGTTTGACCTACTGCCTCAGGATCTATTCAATAAGGTACCTGCTTGCGTCCCTGATGCAACTATCACTAATCGCGTGAATGCGTTCGAAAAAACATAAGATGTTATATAAGCCTCTTCTGCTGTGTTGAAGAGTGCATTCCGAAATGAGCATAAGTTTATTTCGGATTTAAACTGAGGGCTTACCAAAAAATCAGTAACACGTTTCCTCCGAGACCAAAATATATTCATATTCATATTCATATTCAAATTTATTTGTCTACCTTTTGGTTACACAAATACTTAAATAATACTTATTACCTATGTTCCTAACCTAACAAAAATGAACACAAATTATCTAAAATTTGAGAAAATTTTTTTGTTTAGAAAATTAGAATTTAAAATTTAAAAATTAAAAATTAAGGCAGCACGGGATTATGGAGGGTTCTAATGCGGGATCGGAAAGAGGATAAGGGAAGGTTGAAATCAAACATAGAAAATACACAGTTAAATCGACGAATTGCACGAAGAAGGGGGTCATTACGGCCCACTGCAGTTCGGCGGGAAGGGATCACTAGGTGAGGGCGGTTTCGAAGAACACGGTTAGGGGCGTAGAAAGGGATAGAAGAAAGAAGGGAAGGAGAATCAATATTACCAAGGAGTAATGCGGCAATAAAGGTGGATTGGGCATGGGAACGGTTAAAATCGTGAAATAGTATGAAATGAACGCCTACTTTCGAACATTGCTATATCTCGCTGAAAGAGTCTATTACAGGGTTTCCCACGATTTATTGGTCAGTTCCCATGATTTTTTGGTGAATTCCCACGAATTTTTGGTCGTATCCCATGGATTTTTAGTTCGTTCCCATAATTTATTGGTATTTTCCGAATGGATATCAATACAATTGGACTAAAAAAATCTGGGAAACGGCCAAAAAATCGTGGGAACGCACTAAAAAAATATGGGAACCAACCAAAAATTGATGGGATCCAACCAATAAATCGTGGGAAACCCTGTATATGCAGTGGTGGATTTTCCTATAAGCGGACTGAGCGGCCGCGGGGGGGCCCGGCCTAAAGGGGGCCCCGAGCTAAACCTCCACATGTTAAATCACTTTTATAAGCGATTGATTTTTTGTTTTTATTGCACAAATGAACGGAAAACTAAATCATTCTCAAAGTAGTTCATTCTAACAAGTAAGTGTGTGGAATGTGTTGATAACGTTTATAAACGTTTTAAAAGTTGATATGAACTTTGGAGATAATTTTTGAAGGCCAAAACAAATTTTACATACTTTTGCACTCTTCCATATTAAAAACAATAAATCCTCTCCTGATAATAAGTCATAAAGATGCTCCTGGGATGATTAATTTATATTTTTTAAGAACTTCCTAAACGGTCTCGATTGCAAGGACGAAAAGACTACAAATACGCAAGTGCAGGATAATCATTGTCGGACGCTTGGATTTCGGGCACTTTTTATGTATCTGTGAAACAGGAAATCACACAAGCTTTGTATAGTGGCTTTCACTGCTTCACTTCATGTAAATGAATGAGCAAACAAATGTATTGCAAACTCTGTTCTAAAAATGCAAAAGTATAAATGAGTAAAATTCAGATCTTTTTGTCAGGTTTTCCAGATATGCCTTTATCTAGATATGCCTAGATCTCTACTGAAATTCGGAAAGTCTGGAGTTTTACTAACTACAGTTTATTATTTCATTGTTCATTGATTTATTTCAATATACAAGACTCTTAGCTTAGAAAAACGACCTAATGCGCACTTGTGTTGAAAAACTACTACAGAGAATGAAATGCTGCTTGCTGTCCGGTGCTCACCAAAATGGAAGCTCGATTACTGAAATCCCAGTTATGCTTGGAGATTGCCAGTTCCTCAATTCATGTTCATACATGTTTTGTGTTATTTTATACAGTTTTTATACTGTATTTTGCCGCCGCAAGTGTATATGGTTCAGTAAGCGCTCACAGTCACCACGCAATTTCAGCGAGCACAGTGGATTGTAGCAAACATTTTACACACCAGCACGGCTGCCAATTATTTGAAATCAATCTCGTAAGTCGAAATCTCACCTGAAATTTCACCAGGGTGTCTGTAAGCGCTTACCAAATCAACTTTTTGCACATCACGAGCAAGTGGGTACCGGATTGTTTTGTTTTGATGTTCTGACTGACAGGTCGATCTGACAAAATCAATTGCTGCATTTTCAGTAATTTGTTTTACTGATATTCAGTAAAACGACTACTTTGACACCTATTTTAATGATTTTCAGTACAATGCGTATTACTGAAATGCATTCAGTAAATTGTTTTGCTGAAAGTTCGTAAAAATATGACATTCATGCTGAAAACCAGTAAAATATTCTATTACTGAACCGTTTCAGTAAAAAACTTTACTGAAGCCAGATGAGAAAATTTGCTGTGTAGTATTTGAATATAGTTTTGATTTTTGCACTACCGGAAACAACGATGATGCACATCTTAAAAATATGCAAAATATGTTAGCTTGATTACACGAAGACTATAGATCCTTTTTGGGCCGGTCTGGTGGTACAGCCGTTAACTCGTACGACGTAACTACATGCCCGCCATGGGTTCATGTCCCGAATAGACTGTGCCCCCAAACGTAGGACTGACTATCTTGCTACGGTAACAAAAAGTCATTGAAAGCCAAGCCCACTTCACTAGTGGGTACAGGCAGGCCTTGATCAACAACGGTTGTTATCCCTGTAATACATAACATAAATATTCAATGGACAAAGCGTATAAAAAAAAGAATTCAATGGATAATAATATATTACAAAACACAATTAAAAGAGTAAGAGAATATCTTTCATCCTTTAGGAATCTGATTAGATGATAATTATAAGAAAATATCCTCGTTCAAGCATCAAAAACGTTGAAAGCTGTGTACCTTAATGGAGATTAATTCAGTACAGTTAAAGCGAAAGTAGTTTAATTTACAAATAATACTAACCAAACTAACACTTTTGATTCACATAAATGAGCAAAAATGTCATATGTTTTCAAGGAACGCATCGATACACACATCAGCATATATATTTTGGATAACGGTTTCGATACTCCACGTTTGATAAAATATCTTTAACATTTAAATGAAGCAATCATACAGCGATAAATCATTGAAAAAGAAGCACACATTTTTGAAATAAATAAAACAAGAAAAAAAAAAACAATTAGAATCTGCTGTGCAGATGTTGGAGACGTATCCATTTCGGTTTTGTGCGGTCTGTGCCGCAGCGTTCAATTTTTCATTCTTAAATATCCTAAAAGCAAGCCGGTCTTGTGGTACAGTCGTCAACTCGTACGACCTAACAACATGCCCGTCATGGGTTCAAGCCCCAAAAAGACCGTGCCGCCATACGTAGGACTGACTATCCTGCTATGGAGGGTAATCTATAAGTCACTGAAAGCCAAGCCCGCAAGTGGTACAGGCAGGCCTTGACCGACAACGGTTGTTGAGCCAAAAAGAAGAAGAAGAAGAAGAAGAAGAGAAATATCCTAAAAGCAGCAAATAACCATTTTCTAAGATTTTAACATATGTATTGTAAACATTTTCACAATTGTTGCTTTTATCGTACACGAGGGCTTTCTATCGTTTTTTTGTGTGTCGTAGGAAGTGCCGTTCTGCTCGCTGTCATTCCTATTTTATTCCAGTTCTTGTAGATTCGATTATTGCACCCGAGATAAGTATAAGTAACCTAATTTTAAATTGTTTACAGTATATACATAGCTGAACATTTCAACGCCTACTTCCGAACAATTATATATCTCGCTGAAAGATCCTCGAAAACCATGTAATTCATCAGGGGATCTTTTTACCCCAGTGGTCGTTAAATACGCGAATATACGATATGACCCTAGTAACCCATTTTGACTCCATCGCATCCACCGGATGCCTTCAGCTATGAGATAAAAAAATATCCATGCATGCTGCTCTTTGGAAAAAATGGCACTCTAGTTCATCTGAGCGCTTGATTGTCGAGCAGGAACACGCATCTTACGGGTATCTTTGCGAATGACTGGGCAACGGATGTAAGCGAAACGGAATACTGAGAAACATATCTCGCCGTTTTCAAACAAAAAATCTTCAAAACGTACCTGTTCACCTTGACAAAAAAATACTTGCTGACATTCAACCTTTCTTTCAAAGATATTTCAAACACATTCTAGAATTGGCACGATCTGCCGGACTCATAGTCAAATATCACTCATAGTCAAATATGTTCCACTAACATGAATATTCGCTAAACCGGCATAAAATTCGACAGAGTGTCGTCAACCATTTCCTGTCATTTCAGATCTCCAAACCATGGTATGAGTGTGTTGTTTAATCACATTTCCATCCATTTATTTCCAATATTCCACCATCTAAGGAATCCAGCTTTAATTCAAATGCATTTATTACCCACACTTTGCGCGGTATTGTCAAGTACTGTGCAAGTGTGTACATTAGGGAAATCATGCAATTACCATTTCCAAGGGTGCTGGTCGATATTGTTTAAAAAATTAACAGTCGTGTTGAAATTGTGAATTAAAGTTAAACATTGGGCACACCTTTACGTAGAATTATTCATCTCGGGGCTACCCCCCCCCCCCCCCTCTTGCATGGCTAAATGGCAAAAAATACTTAGTGGAGCCCAAACCCCATCAATTTTAGTACATCCGTTACAAATCGTTTAATTACAATTTGTTACAAATAAATAAAAGCGCCATAGCTTGGTATACATGATTTCAATTATAGCAAATACATGATACACCATGTATTTCCATCATTGAAGCTCTTTCCGTTTTAAGTTCGTAGGCGTAGGCTTTCAGACTGTCAGCTGTTTGCATTGTATAGCAGTTTTGAGAAGATATCTAAGTCGGTATAATATACAGGTGGGCTTGTACCAAGGTGTATGAATTTAGAATGCTGATTTTTTTCGCTTCTGCTTCTGAATGAAGATTTTAAGAGTGTTTTGTGTATTCGTCAAGCCTCCAGAAAACTTGTTTGAACACATCCGGTCAAAAAGTGATATTAAAAGTTGGTTATAAAAAACATGCTATGAGACTACCTGGACTACATACACTTTGATTCTGGATTCCATCACCAGATCTCTGTAATGCACCTTGGGATAAATGTAAACACCACATTGTTTTGAAATTGTTCGAGCAGGTACTCGAATCTAATTCTAGCTTTGGGACTAGAATAATTTAGACTGAAAATTGCAGGTTGATTTTATGTGTGGTTTTGTATGGAGTGTTTACATGACTTCAGCCTCCAACTGTCCAACTCCATACAAAAAACTGAGTAGAATCGTGAAGGGCCTCATTATTGGTACACTTACTCCCCAGATGAAAAGAATCTGGGCTCACGGCTTATTATATAGAATACGGTCGCCATGTAATGGGTTCGGAAGAAGGTGCTGGTTGCCATTTAATGTGATGATCGTACAACTGTACATCGAGTACCGTTGCGGTAGGTCAGTGTTTCGCTGACATGTATGGAAGTAGAATAACACTTTGTTCGAAGCGAACTTTTCGACACTAGATCGTCCAGGCGATCATGGAAACCCATAAGGCGGTTCCCTTTCTGGAAACGTTGGAGTTTAGAAGCCTTACCTTGGGTTACGGGACATAACTAAACTCTTGAAATAAGGAAGGCGAAGTTTTGAGGGAGCGTAACGTCCTATCTGACTTGCTTCGGTTGGAATTGGTTTTATTTATACTCAATGGGTTTCGTACCTTTGGTTTTGGAATGTGCTTTTGTCCCAATTGAAGGTTATTGATATGAGGTGTTTATACATTGTATCTGATTGAGGTGTCTGTCATTAAGTGCCTATGCTGCGCTTTTAGTGTTTTTACAAAGGTTCTGGAACGTTTAAACTGTTCTAGCCAAAGAACGGTTGCATCGGTCGATCTTTGCCTACGTTGTGCTTTTAGCGATAAGTTGCTATGCGTTCTCTGTTTGTCTACTTTGCTGCAGTAACGATTGAATTGCTTATGCTGCGCGTTTCGGTTGTTTAAAGAAAGAAAATCTCGACACGAATAAGACGAAACATGTAACGTGGAATATTAACAGCGTCTTGACATCTGATGACGTTCTGACGTGTAAAAAAATAAAAATCGCTTATGGAAACAATGGAGTGAACGACGAGATGGTTAGCAGAGTGTCGCAAACTCGTAAACACATTTCTCCAGAATGTGAGTCATAAAATGTAGCAGCAAACTTACATCATCTTTGTTTGTTCTGCAACACTAAAACGTGTTGAACTGCGCGTCAAGAATGTCAAAGTACTTACGAGATCTTGTCTTGAGTATCGTTTTTGCCCATAATATCGGGATCATAGGGAAGAAAAAGTTACATTTTAAATAATTCAACTCTAAATTATACAATGTGTTGAAATAATATGAACATACAAAAGATTTACTGCTTCTAACACCAATGCATTCCTACATCGATGATTCAAGTTATGCAAGGGTTCAACTTCCTCTGCGTGACATCATCCAGGGCATTGGGTTACCTTTTTGATTTGTGTTTGAATATCTTAAACGTCTTATCTTACTGTTTGCTTGGAACGATTCCCTATCTCCCCAGCAAAAGGGTGCACTTTAATGTCAGCAAATATCTTCATCGTCATCTTTATTCTTCTGGAACAACTATCTCATTGGGAATGGAGCTCATCTAGAACGTGCTCTGAGTTCGTATCCGGACACCATATTTATGAGGCTTTAATTAATGATACATGCCTACCTTGCCTAGGTGATTGCTGGACGGAAGTAAAAGAGTATAAGGAGTGAGTGTCTTATATAGAAAGTATCGAAAGCACCACACTCAGCGAGACTAACTACCTCTCCGAACAGTTTCTTCTTCTTTGGCTCAACAACCGATATCGATCAAGGCCTGCCTGTACCCTCTTGTGGGCTTGGCTTTCAGTGACTAATTGATTCCCCCCCCCCCCCCCCCCATAGCAGGATAGTCTGTCCTACGTATGGTGGCGCGATCTATTTGGGGATTGAACCCATGACGTGCATGTTGTTAAGTCGTACGAGTTGACGACTGTACTACGAGACCGGCTCCGAACAGTTTAACGAGGAGGAAATTGAGGACAGCATCCTACACATACACGCTTATCAACCTTGTGACGATTGTTGGATGATAGATTGCACATCCCCAAGAGAATCACCCGTCAGTCTATATCGTGTATCCGAGAACGAGTTAACGCCAAGTACTTTATGTGCGTCAACAGTCAGCACTTTAGGTGCTCCACCGAATTAGCGATCAGCACTTTATGTGCAGCCACAGCGATAGCAACAACGAGCGACATCGACTGCAACACCAGGCGACAACCGTAATTGCAGTTATGCAAACGTATGCGAATTAGACAATCGCACCGATCATAACCGATTCATCATAATCCATGTTTCCTTACTTCACATTCCTTCGCAATAATTGGTAATCGATAAATAAATCACTCTCGTTCTAATCACACATCATAGCAGTTCGTTTTCATTAAATTACCCTAAACATTAACTGGCGCAAAAAGACGCATGCTTCGAGAGTAGATCTGGTCGGATGCATTGAGTGAAATCGTTTATTTGATCGTCCTCATTTTCAAATTTCCCTATCAAATCCACTGAAAATTATTTTAAAAAAATCTGGCCGGTGAAAAGTGTTCAAATAGAATAATATTTGAATTTATTTTTATTGTATTTTATGATTTGATTTTACGATTGAATGAAAAATGTAGCTAATTTGTGTCGCTTGGTGTTCACAAATGTTCGTAGCCAGAGGCGGATTCATCCATCTCAGGGCCCTAGTTTCCTTCAAAGTCCCCAAAATTTATCAATATCAATAAAGATTACACTGTTCGCATTTTTTATGAACATGTTTGAACGATCACTAAATACATAATTGTTAGGGATTAATTTTGTTCTGTCCTTTTATATGGCAGCTAGTGTAACATTTTAATAGTATTTAAAATATTTGAGTGTTAAGCAATACGGCAAAGCCGTCCCTCCTGAATAAAAAAAAATGTGTACTCAGGCTTCCATATTAATATTGGCTGCTGTTGTAATATTTGGAGTCACAGTACTTTTTGATGACTTATGCTTTTCTTCCATTGAGTCGTCTGTAACACCTGACAGTGCCTTTATCTGTCGCTTTCTTTTGTTCAAATTTGATGTTGTTGATCAACAACAGGTTGTTTAGGTTGTAAAACTAAATGACAGTTAATATATTTTCAATATTTTTGTAATGTTTACAAATAATCTAAGTAAATATAATAAAGTGGAATGCGTCTTTCATTTAAATGGGCTACGACAGCGTGTCATTATACTTAACCCCGCAACAGCTTCCTTTTTAATGCAAACTTGCAATTTATTACTTCCATTGCGTCGTCTGTATTACTTGATGCACATTTAGATGTTGCTCTCGTGCTTGAAATTTTAATCAATCATGTTGTAAAATTGATTAAACTTACTTTGCAAACGGGGATATGATTATAATAGTTGAGGAAATGACATCGACAAACAACGGCAACCGAGATGCTTTCCTATCAGAACTTCACGCAATAAACAACAGATCTATTAACTCGAATGATAAACGGCCTCCTGATAGTTTGACTGTTTTAAAATCCGCTGCTTCGAAATAGCTCAAAGTCAACTGCTAAACAGCCCATATGAGTGATCTCAACAACAATTAAATTCGATGGACAAGGCCAAGGGATTTGGAAAACTCAAATAAATTAATCTGTGGTTTTGAAGCAAGGGATTGATCAAATCGTTCACATCAGCGATGTCAAACTAAATTTTGTTGGCGGGCTTCATTGAGTGTAAATATCTTATCGCGGGCTGCATGTACAAAAATTGCACATATGCTCTCATTAGTGGCGGACATCTGTCATAAACTCACACGATTTAAGAGCATGCTCATCAAGCTCCATTTGAACGTCCCCGTAGCAAGAACTGATTTTTCAGTTCGTATGTAATAAGTCTCGAAAGCGTTAGCGTAGTTACTCGTTACGTAAAATAGAATCATATCATATCATATCATATATTGTCATATCATTTTCTGATGTATAAGAAAACACATCAAAATAGCACTACCATGTACAATTTATCTGTATTTCAATTGCATATTTCATAATGATATTAATCGAGATTTTTTTAAATTCTATTTTCATCAACTATTCACATACAAACTATTCAAATATTCGTTATAGTTAATGCTCTTTTCTTTTCCCTTCCACGTCGTCTAGTTAAGTAATTGTTATAACATGTTTGTTCGTAGCTTTCTTAAGTGATATGTTCACAAAATATTTCGATCAGCTAAGAAAGATAATAACGCTTAATTTGGTATGTGCTGCCCTTTATTTTGACGGATGTTTATGACATATCGCCAAGAATACTGATAATAACACAATGATAATAAAAGCATAGCATGCCGCTCTCGTAGTACAGTCGTCAACTCGTACGACTTAACAACATGCCCGTCATGGGTTCAATCCCCAAATAGACCGCGCCGCCATACGTAGGACTGACTATCCTGCTATGGGGGGGAATCAATTAGTCACTGAAAGCCAAGTCCACAAGTGGGTACAGGCAGGCCTTGATCGACATCGGTTGTTGAGCCAAAGAAGAAGAAGAAGAATAAAAGTATAACATTCATAAGAAATAAACCAGTAAATGAAGTAAAACAGCAAATATGAAACATTGACTGCAATGTAATTGAATCAGCATTCAACGGTTTTACTGCGAAAGATGCTAAAATAAATTATTGGTATCAGTTCCTATCTACCTTCACCAATTCGAAAAACCAGTGCTGATTTGAACGATATTGTTTGCAGCATAGCAGATCTGAATTGATCTTATTTGATGATCTGAATAATCTTATCGTTCAGAATGATGCACCTCTGCTTCCCATTCAGGACTCTACTGCCTACTGCCAACTATCGCAACGATGCGCTGGAGAACAGACATAAAGCGTAACTCAAGACAGACAGAACGACAGAAAGCGATGCACAGCACGTCAAAGGTAGCACCAGACAGTAGGTACCATAAATCTTTAGATCAGAGAGTATGGAATTGTTGTTGTTGTTGGAATAGTTTAGAGAGGCTTTGGCTCCTGCGGAGTTCTTTCGCCTCTTTGAGAGAGTGTGGCATGCTTCTTTGATGCTGCTACGAAATTCTCTCCGATCACGACTGAAGCAAGCTTGACCATTCCCTGGATGTCCCGGGGGAGCGATGACTTAAACCCTACTGAACAGATCAGTTTAAAAACGCGTAAGCAATAAAGCAATAAAAACGATTTCACCTCGTGTGGAGCTGCACCAGGCGAGGCATTCTTTGAGTTTGAGTTGATTGTTTTGCTTTTGCGAGCCTTTTGGTAGATTCCACATAAAGCCACTATCTCCCTCCTCCTCCTTCTTTCCAGAAGTTTTTCAAATATTGCTATACTCAGTTGGCCTACAAAAATGTAGGACATAAATACACGACACATAATACGCATTATTCAAAACTATGCTAGCTATCGTTATAATTTGTTAACTTATAGTTTCTCCGAATGCAGCTTCCATCACATCCTCAAAGGCAAGCAAAACTGGCAACGTATTGTTATAAGGTCAGCGAAGAATGTGAAAAAATGCGCTGCAGGTCGTAAAACGCATAACAACGCAACGTTATTAGTGTTTCGGGACGAGGCCGAGCAACCGTAAAATCTGCAATGATCTCTTTGTCTCTCTCTCTCTCTCTCTCTCTCTCTCTCTCTCTCTCTCTCTCTCTCTCTCTTTCTCATTCAACTCCTTTTTGTTGTTTCCTGAACCGTATACCCCAAGAAAGTGCCCGAAAGCACGGCGAGGAACATTTTTAAATGGCACCAGTCAAGAGCAGTGTAATGACCTATGTTGGAGCGCGAGATTTCAAACTCGGTTTGGGTCAAGGACCGGATTACATATTCTTCTTTTTGGTACAACAACCGCTGCCTGTCTAGGCTTGCCTGTACCTCAACTGGACTTGGCTTTTGGTGACTTATTGGTATGGTTTAGTCAGTGTTAAAAGCCATTAAACTCAAAATTAAATAAATCAATAAATAATTTTAATTATTTATTTATTTTTCAATAGGGACGGCCCAGCCGTATTGCTTGAATAATATTGTATTTTGAAATAATTATTGTTTTTGTTTTTAATATTTCACAGTAAGCCAAGACTTCAAAGCTTCCAGTTAGATCGCAGCAATTGAGCCATGTGTCTATAACCATCCAAGCGAAGGATGCAGATGCTCTAGCGTTTTTGAGTTACGCATCCTTGAGATCATATTTGGCAGTATGTTCGAGCATAGAAAGAGAAGATGAAGGACGCGCAACGAGCTTGCTGAGCTGCTCGGCGATTGTGACGAAGACCGACAGGATACGATGGCTGGGGCATACTATGATGTCAAACTCATGCTCTTTTAAGAAGGCATTCGACAGCGACCAAGCGCACATAAGCACACTACGTTGACTATTGAATGTTAGATTTTGAAATAGAAGCAAATGAAAAATTTATACATAACAATCAAGTAAGCAAGCTTAACGGCTCACTGAACGACTGCAATGGTTCTACACACATGTCAAAAAACGTATAATGATGCCAACATTTCAAGACTAAGGGAACAGTACTAACGAAAAGTTGAATGCTTAAACATTTCCAATGGTATCAAGAAACAAATTCAACCAATTAAAAGCTAATTTAAAGCATAAAAACAAAATAATTAAAAACCAATGAACTGTTACCACATCATCATGTAGGGCTCGTGAGCGAACAAAACTTGTGCAAATGACAATGATGATAACACAATCTTGTATTCTGTTATTTTTAGTTGTTAAATTTTTTACATAAATTAAAATGAGTCTGAAATTGTGACTAAATTACCTTTATTAGTACTATCCACTTACAGTTTTTTTCAAAAAAAATGCTGCCGATGCCGTATTGTCACTAATTTAAAATAAAAAAATACACACCGAAGGTAGCTACGATATTTTTAAACGGTGGCGAAGATAGTACATAGTGCAACTACACAATTCTTGTTGAAAACAGCCTCAATTGTAGTAAGAAGAAAATAAATGTATTAACTGCAATTTTAATGCTATATATATACTCTTTGCGTATATCGTTATTGATTTGAAGAACAGAATTTTAAGTGTTGGTTTTTTTTCACTACAACCATGAGATACAAAGTTGTTAAAAGCAATGTAACGTGTCTGATACATGTATTGGACTTCATTTTATAAAGTATTTATATCAATGAACTATTTGATCTAAATAAGAGAAATGAATTCAGAGAGGCTCTTAACCGTCTTGTGTACGGCCAAAAAAAATTTCGTTACCGTGCAACCGCCTATCCAGGTAGGCCATACATTTTCTATGGAAAAATTATGTTTCTCGTGGTCGGAGCCGGTTTTTAATAAAACATGATGAGCATATTTTATAGATCTTCAACATGTATTTTTATACAACAAGCAAAACATTTGAAAATTGTATATAAAATTTGAAAGAAACGTAAGTAAAACGTAGAAAAAGACTTAATCATCCTCTCAAAACTTGCTCAAAACCGGCCAGGGGTTGGGGTGTTGGAGTTACAACATATTTTTGATAGAAAAAAAAAATCTTGACAGGATTTTTTAAATTCTTCTTTTACTACGATGTGTTTCAAAAGATTATTATGAGCCTATAAGACAGTGTTTATTCAAATCTAACAATTAATTCAATAGATATACGCTTTTAACCACGAAAAACATCATTTTCCCATACAAAATGTATGGCCTACACGGACGGGTAGGCGATTGTACATGTTAAGGGTATTTAAACTTAAATAATTTTAAAAATTATTTAAACATTTTTGATGATTTTAATTTTTTGCACATGGTTAGAAAACATTTTTCTGAGGCATTTTTAAAATTTGAAATCGATACAATTTCTAAATCAAAAGTTATTTTGGATTAAAGATGCGAAACTTACGCGGGTAGCCGGTCGTACATATGACTAATAATAATAAAATAAAATTGGTAGAGATTTGCTGAAAATCAAAGATAGCTGAAAATCAAAATGGTTACGTAAGGAATAAGGACAGTGCACGTAAGAAATACTAGCTACATTCGCATACAAATACAAATGTCGCAAGGGGACAAATAAAAATTGGGCGTGTGTGCAGCGGATTTCGAAAGAGTTTTCCCGTAGTAATCAACACATGGAAACATAGTAAGGAAAATACATGAATAGATTTACTATGATTCTGCAAACAGAAAATCCATTGAATGCATTCTACGCTGGCTTGATGTAATCAATGTGAACAACACATTCCGGAGCACAAATATCTTCAGCAAAAATCTACTAACTAACTGAACAATGCCTAAAGACAGCGTGGATCGGTAAATTCGGAAGAGCCATGCTTAATCAATTGCATCTTTTTCCAAGTTCTGCTAACAATGTAATCATAATGATCATAAGGCTACTGTCAAGCAACACACCTAAGAACTATATCATCCAGACGGAATTTACCTGTACCCGATCTAGAACGTAACAATATACAACTAAGCAACGGGAAGTGGTGTAGAATATTATATTACATTTATCTATTCAGAGAAAAAGAAATAGTAGTACACCTACAGGAGAAGTAGTCAAGAGCACTTGGGAAAGAATCAGGTAGAGAGGAGCATTTGAGCATATAATTGTCTCTTTTAGTGCGATATTGCAAGGTTCGGAAGGAGATGTTGACGAGTTCAATGTTATTTTTTGAATATCTCGCTATCACTCAATTAATTTATAATGAGTGTCTCTAAACTACGGTCTTTGAGAGCCTATAATGAGACCCACAATGACTTTGTTAAAGATAAAATTAGAATGTTATTATTTTGACTATTTCTTTCAAATTTATTTATTTTTACTTTTAAAAACAATAACGAGGGGTTTGTAAATGAACGAAGTAGACCCTCAATCCACATTTTAATAATTATAAAAATGTTATAATCCACATCGCTGAGAGCAACCCCAATATGAGCTGTTATCCAAAGATTCCGTTATGTTATCTGTGTATCTTTGTGTCGGAGCAACTGCTGGAGTCGAGCAGTTCGAAGCGGAGCAGAACAAATCCGTTTATTTTTGAACTTGTTTACGCTGACATCACTAGCGCGTTAGATTTAATAAAAAGATAACGAAAAGGCATTTTTGTCCTCTTCTTCTCTGGCAAATCGTTGTTACAAGATTGGTCATTATTGGTAGCTTAGAAAACAGAAAAAAACACGCAAGACTTTATACGAAATTCTCCTTCGAGTTAAAACTTTGTATTCATGCTGTCGTAGGCCACTGGATACAATTTTTCATCCTTTTGAAAATAATGACATAGAATGGAATAAAAACACGTAAGGAAGAATTCAGATTTTGAGGTTTAGAGTTTAGTTTGATTAATTTAAAACAAACAAACAAATAACAAACAAAGGGGAAATATGATATATTTATTTTCAGTTTATTACTGATTAATTTTCCGTGTGTCGATTCAAGACGGGAAGACAGAAACCCTATTATCTAAAGTTGGTATCGATATGAAGTCATTTTACACTTTTCAGTACAATGTCTACCGCCATCGGTGTTCTGCATACCGCCGAGGGTACAATAGTTGCGCGTCTACTAGCGTATCACTAGCGGTCGTCATTGAGTGATGAATGTGTTAAGCTGATTGGACGATCTTATCATCGTATGAAACGCTCCACTGATAGAGGACGCATAATCCATCCAATTGTGACAGCGAAGCAAATTCACACGGAAAGACACGGTTTCGCTGCGAAGCTACGGTGCACACCCGGCCACACATGTATGTGTCTATTTCTACATACAGGCTTGCCTTCCAATCAGATAAGATAAGACTCGTATAGCTCCCGACTGCTTTTGGACCTTTTGCGTTTATTCTGATTTATTGTATTGTTTTTTTTTAAAGATTGTTCTGATTTTCTTCACTTTCCATCCATTGTTGCGTTAGAACTTTATTTTATTTGTTCGTAGTAATGGTGACACATCATGCCAACACAATCTCACACGTATCATTCGTTTTCTAAGTAAGACTTTATTTAAGTTATTTACAGTTTGAAACTTTTCTCCTATGAATCGGCAAAAATGCATGTTATTGTACATGTTTGTTTTATTTTTATTTAAAAACATAGAAACAAAAATGTAACAATTGTAAACCCATGTTTTCAAATTCATGAAGCTGTAAAAGCATTGTCATCTTCAATCACTTTTAATTTAGTGCTAATTTTTCCCAGTTTAACACAAAACATAATACAATTATTTTCTTTTTTGAAGCATTATAGATCATTCATATCAAACGATTAGAACCGCCACACTACTATAAAACTCTAGCTAGCGTCTTCTGGAACGGTAAGCCTACTTCTACCATAATTTATAGTTATTTTAGACATTGGCGATTAGGCTTCACATGGTACTGTTGCCGTCCTAAATTTTCTGTAATTTTTATTTAATGTATTTGTCATTGCTTTTGTCATTTGGAATGTAAGCTGCTGCATTCTTAGTTCGATACGAAATGTGAGGTAGGTTTTTGATGAAAACAAAAAAATTAGTTCGATACGTATATTTAAGTTCTAGTTCAAGTTCCCGAATCGACCGCGTCCCCATACGTAGAACTGACTACCTGAAAGCCAAGCTCACTTCACTAGTGGGTACAGGCAGGCCTTGACCAACAGCGGTTGTTGTGCCAAAAAAGAAGATTAAATAGGTTGTCGAATAAGAATTTTCTTTAAAAAAACAAAGATATTTACCAGCTTTGCAATAAGTTTCGTTTTTGTTACGCATGTTGCAAATATAATTTGTAATTTGCTGAGTGTGCAGCCTATCAGGAAGTACACTAAAATGTACACGGTTCGCTACATTTTCTTTGAAAGATAATCTAATTCAGCTGTTGTCAATATAATAGAATTGTTGTTTTTAACCTATTTTTATATTTTGGAATGCTTCTGTAGTAGTGAGTTGATAATTATTTAACTGAGACTGTTCCAAGAGTTTGGTACACTTTATTTAGTCCGTTCTAGTGGACGGGTCCAATTCGGCCCGCGAACTGAGTTCATCTGGCTTTCCATAACATTGTTCTATTCTTCTACTTGCATGGCTTCTCAACATGACGTGAACATGCATTAATAGCAAACAAATTTGGGAACGATCGCAGCGATTGTCAATATGACATAAAATTGAAGTTTGAATTGAATATGAAGTAAAATTGAAGTTCTACACAGCACGGCACTCATGAGATAAATTGAAACAATCATTGGATCCTGGCAACTGCATCTACTTTTTATATTCAATCGAGTTTAGGATAGCAACAAAACTACAAAGAATTTTTTGATAATGATGCACAGTTTTTTTTTTTAAATAAAACAATGTAACTTAAAATGTCTAAGTCTATATCTATATTTTCTTTTTCATTCAGAACTAAATGAACGTAAATAATAGTTTTTTACTTTGGGGTTTAGCCGGTCTCGTAGTACAGTCGTCAACTCGTAAGACTTAACAACATGCCCGTCAAGGGTTCGATTCCCACATAGACCGTGCCGCCATACGTAGGATTGACTATCCTGCTATGGGGGGAAATCAATTAGTCACTGAAAGCCAAAGCCCATAAGTGGTACAGGCAGGCCTTGACCGACAACGGTTGTTGAGCCAAAGAAGAAGAAGAAGAACATTGTGTCAAATAATTTAGTTCTGATCGCAGCATATCTTCATATTTTGTAAATATTAGTTGAGCTTTCCTTTAAAATTCGTGTAATATTTTATACATATTCTTAGTTCTAATAGTTGTAAAAACATTTAATAGTTCTAAATACCGGTTGTTGAGCCCAAAGAAGAAAAAGAAGAATTAATTCTAATGCAATATTCTAACTTATACAAATACACAACGTTGAACAACAGACAAAACGTTCGAATTTCTCAATAGGTACCATTAAGTAAAAAATGTAGCTTCAAACTCCGGACGTTCATCATGTTTCTATATCTTCATATGTCGTAGGTTCAAGCCGCAAATGGACCATACTGCTATACATAGGACTGACTATCCTGCTATGGGGGATAATCCATAAGTCACCGAAAGCCAACCCAACAAGTGGTACAGGCAGGCCTCGATCGACAACAGTTGGAGCCAAAAGAAGAAGAAGAAGAAGAAGTCACAAATAATTAATAAATATTTTCTGGTCGTCGGTTCACCACTGGATCCATTTATAGCAATTTTACTTGAAAAGTAGGTTTCAATTCCTCTTAATCTGATCGAGATGCATTCAAATACATCGGAATCCATGGTAAATGTAGACATCAAGGACATATAAAACAACAGTTAGTTTTCGTATTAAGCTTTGACTGTCACAAAAATAGTAAAATATTGTCCGGGATACAAATGAAGATTTTTTATTTAGCTTTAAACTATGGACAGCCGAGGTAAGTTGGGCTTTGTGACTATCCGGAATTTTAATCAATACGTCTGTATTATGAAACAAGCAAAGCGCGATTGTTTTGCTTGTTTCTTTATCTGTTTATCTCAATGTAAAACTATGCTAGAGACACATTAGCATTAGTTCATAGTTTGATCGGAATAGCAAAGTTGAGTTTTATAGAGTGTTTGCTCATGTGTCTCATTTTCCTACAAAAATTAAAAATACAAACGGATTAGATTTACAGTACAGTGTACAAAATGCATTACTTACCTTCATCAAAGAGGTGTTTTAATCATCGTCTTCTGTTCCACTAAGGGGTATGTAAAACTGATGCATCCAAACCACTTCTGACTAATAAATCGATGAAACATCGGTAACAATCGAAAGTAGGAAGAAAGCGAGCCGAAAAGAAGTCTGATGTCGTTCTTACGGCATCAGGCCCCACTGAGCTGTACTATTTATGTTGTAAGTTTGTATATAAGTATATGTTTGTGTACTCTCAGTTCATTCATCTTTTTGTAGTTCTTTTTATAGCCAGTGCTTGTAGAGTCACGTTTTGATGTTCCTGTTTGACAAAGCAAGGGAAGTATGATTATAATACTACTTCATTATTGCAAGGTCTGTTAAACATACTGCAATTGCAATCCTTACCATCACATCATAGAGTAGAAAGTAGTCGTTGAAATGTTTTAATCCCTTGTCATTCCCGGACTTCAAAACAAGGCGGTAGCTTAGATACATGATTGTTTTAATTCAGGTTGAGGGAACGATGATGAAGCTTTTGATTGAATTGCACTTAAAGCTAAAGGTTATGCATTGTTTATAACGTTCAGCTTGTGCTAGATTTCGATCCATCCTGATGACTAGCTGTTATGCAGGATTTGTAATGAAAAGTATGAGTAATTTTTTATTGGAATGATTTTGGCTTAACAAGTTGAACTAATATGAGTTAATTGTATGATAAACTTATATGAAAAGTTTAAAATAATCAGAACTTCGAAAATGCGTCTGGATGGTTTTCATTTACAGAATGGCAGCTAGTAAGACATCGTTGTTTATCTTCAGCTGTTGAAATGTTGCGTGTGTCGCGTGGTGTCTACGCTTGTAGTGGATTGCTAATAGCAACGATCTAGTTTTAATAGAGAAGCCATGGACGGTAGCAAGTAACTGCGTTTTGTTACGTTTGATCATTATATCGCTTCCATTTGATTTATCGACCTCTTCGATACTTATTGTACAATATTTGGATCTAAAGACAATACAACGTGCGGTATAAAACCATCTCAGATCACCCTTCGGCCGAACAATCAGTCACTTTCATGCACTATCATTTGGGATTATGTTTGGATTGCAGCTAGTCAAGAAACGCATTCCTTACGTAATAAACCCTTGTAAAGTTATTCGACACTATCTACAAAGAAGTATTTCGTAAGCAACGCATTTCTCAATTTCGTTGACAATGGGTGATTGATTTTGTAGGAGCAGAAAGTAGGTGTACAACAGCATTCAATATGTATCCTATTCTGCGGTAACGAACACACAATTAACAACGGATTTAACTGTGGGCTTACAACACTGGGGTCATCGGCTTTGGTGGGAGATTTGGTGTAATTAATCATTGAGCTGTTTGTTTGTTTAGATATATAACTAAATTAATGAAATTTGAAAATACATGAACTTTCTTAAACTTTTTTGCCGTTGAGCTGCCAAGTTAATATCTCAGAAGAAAAGTGAAAGAGGCATAACATATTAATGTTCAAAACATCACCATTTGGAAACAATTGACGTTTATGGATGTACACTCTCGACTGATTCCGAAATAGTATTGAGTAACACGTAACATATGACATAACTCAGGTGGGTAGATTGTACCAATAGAAATAATGTGCCACATCCGCTGGTGTAGTTGTTGTTTAGGAAGGACAAGGACATTACAACATACAAAAGTTTTGAACATAATGTATCCGGATCGAACCACCTCAAGGTTGCAGGGAAGTGAAGCATATCACCAAAATATCAGCAACAAAAGCCTATGAAAATTCAATAACTGAATACTAATTATCTTCTGTTTAGAGTGTGTTAGATAAAAGGCATGTACTTTATTTTCGAAAACCTGATATTTTTGATGATTGATAATTATTTGAAATACTGTCGTAGTTTCATTATTCGCATTTTGCGACTTGTACTATCTCACATGATTGATTTAGTCCTACATTTATAGACTTAGTTTTTGTTCTTATGCAGTGAGACTTATTATCTTGCATAGTCACTTGTGGATAACTTGAACTGGGTCTTACATACCCCACACCTTCCAGCCTTGGACTGGTTGATGAGGATTATGATCTCCTATTTACCTATACCTTCTATTTCCATGTGCATCTAAAATTTCAAATACACTTCACTCACTAACTCCACTCTGAACACAAATTTCTTATGGACTGACCTTATGATTACAATTAGCTCCAGAAACATCTACTAACCGTCACACTTGCAAACTCACTGACTAGAATCTCTCCACCTGAAACACATTTTTGTTAGGAACAAGAACAAACCTATACTTTTGCCACGAAAGGTTTCCATACTTGGGTGTGCGCGTTCCCCTTTCGTATGTCTGTTCTATGCGCCAATTTTAAACTGTCGAAGCCAACACATGTGCGCTAGGGCGATTTTATGTGAAATGCAGAAAATAGCTCCATTACAGTGGAAAGTTGTTAATGGGATTGGTAAACCCTATATCATACACCTTTGCATCGAGCGCGATCTCTTGCGTGATGGTACATCCGGGATGCGCGTAAACAGCATCATCAGCTCACGAATCATCTGTGACATTCAGGTGTTGACATGTTTTACGATTGCCGATTACTTATTCCAGTTTATGAGCAACAGCGAATCATCAGCATTGAATACTTTCATGCCTAACCGAAACGACACTAGTTTCGCGGACGATCACTGTTCCGCCCGGCACCGTACTTATTTTAGGATGAGTCAGGTTTTATTATCTCGTTCGTTTTGCAGTGCAATATAAACCATGTGAACACAATTGCACGCGTCGAGGTGCAATATTGCATCACTTGACAGACGCCAGTGGTGTGCTGGTTAAACTATCCGGGTCACCAACAAATGTCCACCGGAAGTGTATCCCAAACGAATTGCAAACGACATCTTGTCTCACAATGATATTTCTTATAAGTAGAAATAATGTTTCACGTAGACTGTTGTGAGTTCGTTATTTCCACCAATGTTGCATAATGAAGAACACAAAAAAAAACATAAGAGGATCGAGGGGAATAAAATCAAACAAAAGTGTCATGTTACATAGATCCGGAACAAGCCGCCTAAAGGTTGCATGGAAGTAAAACATATCACAACATTAAAAACCCAGTGAACATTCAATAACTGAATACTAATCTGCTATTTGAATCTGAAGCCGGAAGAGAAATTTCATGATATAAATATTGTTGTTGATGATGATTTTGCTGTTGATAATGATGATGATCATGATGACTATGACCGCTTTTCTAGACAATAGATGGGGCAAAAACAGGCACTGCTAGAGAATGATGTCATACAACGTATAGAGTATTTTCTCACAGCGTGCAAGCTACACCATCCAACACTCACTTTTATACTCTCGGTATTTTTGTTTCAATTGAAGTAAAATTCTATACTGCCGCTTTTTCTGTTATTTATATGTAATAAATAAAAAAAGAGCTAATAAATAAATGAATGAATCGATAAATCTATCAATTATTTAAAAAAATCAATACATACATAAACATCTATATTTTGGTCAACATCTTGCTTTCCTGTATGAAAAAAAGTATAAAGCGCGTAAGTTAAAAACAATTGATGATCAACAGTTTTGTTACAATAACAACTGCTTCTTACACGGTAGATAGTAAGTCTCCTGGTTTAAGCCGGTCTCATGGTACAGTACAGTCAACTCGCACGACTTAACAAGATGCCCGTCGTGGGTTCAAATGCAAATGTGCTCTCTTATGTAGAACTGACTATCCTGCTATGGTTAATCAACAAGTCACTGAAACCAAACATAGGAAGACCTTGACTTACATCGGTGTTATGCCACAAAAGAACAAGATAGGAAGTACATGCACATGCATGTCATGTCAATATGTCACAGCTATTGCACACTCTCGCGACGAAACTTAAACAGGAGATGATGGATAAAAACACCACGCAAAAGGAAAATGGAAAAACATGTGAATGAATATGTTTTGACGAAACGAAGATCAAGTTCAAGGTTTAAGAGCTGTTTATTTGTTTTGTTTTTACGACCATATGAGACACACAAATGAGACGATCGAATGCTGTGAGGAAATAAAGGGGGAAAAGGAGCGAGAACGCACCCATAAGGCATATCTATAAGCATTGCCCTGCTCTTATGCTCGACGATGTCGAAGATAATGGAGATAATATTACAGAATATGGAATAATATGATGGACTAATTAACTCGGTAAGGAGAACCATAGGAAACATGGACATGGACAACTGGACATGTTAGTGGAATAATGCAAGCATACTGTAGAGGTTGGCAATCATATAATGGAATGTATCAATCGCACATGGGAATTTCTCTTTTGTGAACTGTTGTACCATACATCTTCCATAATTTAGACTGCCAAAACGCGGATTCCTCTAAGATGAATATTTGCTTCATGGAGTTACTCATCTCCAAGAGACATGAAATTGAACCCATGACGGGCATGTTGTTAAGTCGTATGAGTTGACTACTTTACCCCCATACCGGCCAAATTATCAATCTTTTCCAAATAATAAAAAATACCAGGGACCACAGTAAAACAAATAGCTTAAATAGAACGAAGAATAAGAAATGCAATTAACTTGAGAAAAAGTATTGCAGTGAAACAAATGCAATTTAAAGTCTGGGAAATTTAAACGACAGTTGTGAACAAACAACTAGTGTGCCATGGAAGTTACAGGGCGTTCGGGATAATTTTGACAGTTACTTTTTTGTTTATTACTCGTGATCGAGTTGGCATAGGAAAACAAGCAATACGTCATTCGACAGCTAAAAGTGTACGGAACAAGCAGCGAAAACATCCCGTGATAAAAAAATACTAAAAAAGAGTACATTGTGGAAGCGGATCACATTCATCATGACGATCCGCGCCGGACGCGACAACCGCGACATCATGCAGTGCGTGCAGTGTTCGCTGAACACGGTGAAGGCGATCCGGAGTGAGCTGGGAGAAAACAGCGACGACGACGAAAACCACATTCACCACAATGGTGGCAGCACGAAAACCACATTCTCAGCGGTGGGATTGCGTGCGGACCGACTCTTTCCTGGCTGACCTCCAGGCGCGCGTGATGGAAAATCCGGGGATCGCATCCCGGGGAGCAGGGGCTGAGGCTGAACGCGGACGGGTACATTTCCATGCTGGACACCGAACGAGTCTGAAGCCTTGGATCACGAGAGTGGCCAACGGCAGACCGTACGTGTTCCAGCAGGATTCCGCTCCGTACCATACAGTCTCCAAAACGATAAAGTGGTTGGCGGCCAATTTCAACGACTTCACCGCGCCGAATGTGTGGCCTCCCAGCTCCCCGGATCTTAATCCAATGGATTATTTCGTGTGGGGCGCGGCGGAACGAGACAGTAACAGAACCTCCAGCAACACCAAGGCGGAGCTGGTCTGCGAAAATCAGGTCCGTTTTCGCGGCCCTACCCCGCGAAACTGTCGCCAGGGCTTGTTCCCGGTTCCGGAGACGGGTGGAGGCCGTAATAGAAGCCGAGGTCGGATATTTTGAATAAAATGAATAAAATACATGGTAAGCTACTATTTCTAAAACAAAATAAATTTCCCCGATGGTTAATTTTGCCATTTTTTTTTCTTTTCTGCGTAGGTGACTGTCAAAATTATCCCGTACGCCCTGTAAGTCTGTAATCAAAGTAGTCATATCTAAAACAGAAAAAATATGTTCTTGTTTTGACTTCCTAACGTAAAGATGTTTTCCGTGATTTATTCCCCAGTTGTTTTAAGTTTCTCATAAGTGTGTCAGAATGACGTGCATCGCAATCACAAAAGTCGCGAGTTGGGCGGATCCAATATTTCACTTTAAACAACCATTCGAAATTTGTTACCAGAAACTATTACCAGACATTCATGTTAATGAAACATTTAGATTTATTATTTGTTTGTTTAGACGATTCAATATGTTACGTATAATGTAAAGAACACATGAATTTAAGTATTGGATTTAGAAATGCAACATATTCCATATTCCAACTGGCAAAAATAATGATAAGTACACTAAAAAAATATTACTGAAAATTTAGGCGTGCAACAGTACCATGTGCACTCAAATCACCAATGTCTAAAACAACTATAAATTATGTTTGAACTAGGCTTACCGGCCCAGCAAACGCTAGCTATAGTTTTATAGAAGCGTGGCGGTTCTATTCGTTTAATATGAATGATCTGTATGCTACAATGCTACAAAAAAGGATTGTACTATGTTTTGTTTAGAACTGGGGAAAATTAGCAAAGAATTTTTTTTATCCTTTATGCTCAAGGTATTTCTAATACGTCAAATGCTACGTAAAAAAATAATTAAAGAAATAAGACAATGCTTTAACAGCTTCATGAATTTGAAAAAAAGGGTGTCATATAATTGTTACCTTTTTGTTTCAATGTTTTTCAAAACATCTACAATAACATGCATGTTTTCCGATTCATAGGAGAAGAGTTTCAAACTGTTCAGCTAAATAACAACTAGTTTTATTTAGCAAACGAATGATACGTTTGAGATTGTTTTTGCAAGATGTGCCACCATTCCTCCGAAAAAATAAGGTAAAATTCTAACGAAATAATGGACGAAAAATGAAGCAAATCAGATGAAACTGAAAAAAAAAACAGTACAATAAATCTGAACAAACGCAAAAGGTCCAATAGCAGTTGAGAGCTATGCGATTCTTATCTTATCTGATAGGAAGGCAAGTCTGTATGTACATATATACACATACATGTGTGCCTAGGGTGTGCTTCGTAGCTTTGAAGCGAAGCCGTGCCTTCGCTGTCACAATCGGATGGATTATGCGTCCTCTATCATTGGAGCGTTTCATACGATGATAAGATCGTCCAATCAGCTTAATACATTCATCACCCAATGACGACCGTTGGTGATACGGTAGTAGACGCGCACCCATAGTACCCACGGCGGTACGTAGAACACCGATAGGGATAGACATAGTACGAAAAAGGGTAAAATTTTGGATTTTTTTTAAGTTTAGAAAATAGGGTTTCTGCCTTCTTGGCTTGAATCGACACACGGGAAATTTATCAGAAGTAAACTGAAAGTAGATAAATAGATAGGTTTTGGATCCATTATTGGTCAAAATCTTTTAAAGTATGGCAGACTGTATCTAGCGTACAAGGAAACCTAGGAATACAAGGGGTTTCAATGCAATACCGATTATATTTGAAACGTGGTTTAACGATCTACTTCGTTATTTTACAAACCCCTAATCATTTTACTTTGCTGTCTGATTTGGAGAATGATTATCTTCCTAAAAATAATTAAAATATTGACTAAATCAGTTGCAAAATATTGTCCGGTCTCATGGTACACTTGTCAACTCGAACGACTTAACAACATGTTGATTATGGGCTCTCACCCAGTGTGGACCGTACCCCCATAAGAGGGATTGACTATCCTATCCTGCTATGGTTATAAGCCTACATAATACATTGGGTTTCATTACTCTTGTTTAGTTAATTCGATTTATTTTCAGTTAGGAAAGGGATGATTTTACAATGTCTATCTTTAACGATGTAGTAGTAGTAGTGGAATTTATTGTGTATATAATATATTATTGTAAACAAGATTAAGATTGCTTCTTGATATTGGATTCGCTGTAGTACTTTCTTCAATAATGTGAAATATGTAAATAGCATAGTTTTGTTAGAATGTTTCCTTACTTGATTATAACTTTATGTGAATCGGAAAAAAATGCAAAAAAAAACATGTAAGTAGAACCTTAATGTAAAATCTCAGTTAGCGGACACCTAATGTAGTGACTTGTGCTATCTTATAGGGTATTCCCTATTTGATTAATTATGTTGTCGGAATTCTGGTTACATTTGTTGATATAATTTTCATTTAGAAGTCCTATGAATTCTTCGATTTTTACTAGATCAATTATGTCGTGAAAGTCATTTGTGTTGTGCGAAGGAGTTAAGTTCATAATCATCATTAACATTTTGTTCTGTTTAATTTGCTCCTGTTTATGTTTCGATTTTCTGTTTCGAAACGGATATTATATTTTTAGCAATTTGTCTACTTTTTCTAGTATTTTTTCTACGTGGGTCTTGAATGTCATACGCTTTTTTAAGTGGACTCCTGGGATGTTAACCTCGTCTTTCTATGCTATGTTTTCTTCCATAAAGCTAACTTCATTTCTAGGTAGTTTGCGTAAACTCATCATCATCATGACCATCATCATCATGATCATCATCTTCATAATCTTTTCTACGAAACGATTAATGATATTTATAGAGCGAGATGAAAAATATTTAAGAAGGATCGTGCGTGTTCCCATTCCTCTGATATTTGACGACCACCTATCCCTGACACTTATTAGCCTCTTGAGTGTGGTGCATACTGGGTTTTATTACGTATTCCTACGTTTAATGTATAAATGTCCTGACGAGGGCGAAGGGAAAAATATTCCATTGAGAATTGCACGCGATTTTAAATTTGTGTACCGTATGCCTGCCGTATGCACTATTTAGTACGCTCAGATACTAAGCGCTTACAGTCTTACAAGATGCTCTACTCTATTTCGTGCTAACATCCACCAATCTACTTATCTGTTGTCACCTATCGTTTGCGCTACCACCACCATCACACACACACATCGCGATCGTTCGCTTGCGTTCTCGTCTGAATTTCCTGATCGACAGTGATATTAAGAATAAATTCAGTCTGTAAAAACTATCCAAAGCGTCTAGACAAGAAGACTTACATAATGAACGTTCAATTTCGTGTCTCCTACCTGTATTGCGAAAAAAACTATGTTGTAATTTCTGTACTTCAAATCAATAACGATATTTTAAATGGTTCTAGCTATGATTGTACAATTTTAGATAAATAATATATGTTTTTTTTGGTTTATTCTTCTTACTAAACTGAAACCAAGACTAAAAGTAATTGTGTAACAACACGGATAAACGGACAACCGGAGGAACGCTATTCGGATAAATGACGTCTTTCTGTTATTGGTTTACACCAAGAAATATGATTGGCGATATTTTGATATGTCTGTTATTATATAATCCAAGTTAGGTTCAAAATTGGATTCCATTCATGACAAGTTTCTATAAAAAATAAATTAAGGATCGTCGGCAGACTACACGAAATTGTGTCAAAACCACAAAGAAAGAATACCGATGAGGGCTTATTGACGAACGACTGAAAAATAATCGAAACAATCGTATATTAAGTAGTTATTAACATGCTTTTTAAACAAATAATATCATGCTAAATAAATTGATAACTGATTCCTTATGCTATAGGACTTTGACAGTCTCATTACATTTAAAAGCAATTTTAGCAGGGGTTTTAAATATAATATTCGTGACTGTTTTCAAATGCTCATCTCATTGTTATGTAGAAGCAATATAAGTGTTACAGACGGGAAATTAACCTCAAGTTTGACCATATTGATTAGTTCCTCACCCCATATTTCGATAATCAAAGTTTGGAGAGGTGGACGATATCAAATCATACTTTTAAAAAATTTACAGTAATCTGTTTACGAATAGGCTCTTCCCATCTTAAAAAATCTGGAATGTTTTCGCGGGCTGGAATAAATGTTGCGACAGGCCGGACTTTGCCGACTGCTGCGCTAAAGTCTTTGCATCGTCCGCTCGGACGGTCTTGTACACATCCACTTAAATAATACACTGCCTTGAAACTGGGGGCTTGATAGGCTTACTGTGAAACGATAAAAAATCAAACAATGATTCAAAATCACAATATTAGTAGCATTATTTATGTTACGAAATCGCATTAGTATTTTTTTTAATTAAATCAAATCAGTCAAATCAGCATTTCTGTGACAACGACCCTTCCACATCCGTGCTCCTTCATCCTTCATCAGCAAACCACCCGCCCTACGGAAACTCAACTGCGGCTCGCGGGATTATTTCTGACAGTAAACCGGTCTTTGACCCAAAATGAGGCTGAAGTCTGGTCTGCAAGCTGAGCACTGGTCTTTTCACAGCTCTTGACAGACACCATTAAAAAAAAATGGTGCTCGTCGTGCTTTGGGGCTATTTCTTTGGGTATACGGTTCAGGAAACAATAAAGAGGAGTTGAATCAGAGAGAGAGAGACAAAGAAATCATTGCAGATTTTGCGGTTGGTCGGCCTCGACCCGAAACATTAATAACGTTGCGTTGTTATGCGTTTTACGACCTGCAGCGCATTTTTTCACACTCTTCGCTGACCTTATTTCAATACCTTGCGATTTGCTTGGCTATGGACACGTTGATTGAATTCAACGTTGAACACGTTGAACAAATTGATTCATAGAAACTATAAGTTAACAATTTCTGACAATAGCTAGCTGAAATTCAATTCATATGTTTGAATCATGTTGGTAGCTTTTGAGGCTTTTCTCAATAATTTAAACTGCTTCAAATGGAATAAATAAAAAATATCAAAAGACTTAGAACTCAAAACTACGACGTTAGAGTGATGTGTCGTGTATTTGTGTTCTACATTAGTGTATGCAAAATGTGTAGAACAATATTTGCAAAAGGTCTCGAAGGAAGTAGGAGAGCAGGGGAGATGGGGGGGAGTGGTTTGTAGCTTTATGAGGAATCCACCAAAGGGCTCGCAAAAGCAAAACAATCAACTCAAACTCATAGCATGTCTCTCCGTTGCAGCTCCACACGAGGTGAGATCATTTTTATTGCTGAATTGCTTGCGCATGTTTAAACTGATGTGATCAGTGAGGTTTAAGGCATCTCTCAACACGGCATCATGGGAATCGACAAGCTCGCATCAGCCTTGGTCGGGGAACATTTAATGGCGGTGTTAAAAAATATGTATTTTTTTTTAAATTGTTCCCCATACTCCAAACAACTGTGATCTAAAGATTTATGGTACCTACTGTCTGATGCTGCGTTAAGCTTGGTGTTCGTTCTCGAACGCATCGTTGCGGTAGTTGGCACCATTCTATGGTCCTTCCTGGGTGGGAAGCAGAGGTACATCATTGCGGAAAGGGATTATGTCGGCTTCTTTTCTAGAACGCCCAAAAAGCTATGCTGCAAATAAGATCATTCAGATCAGCACTGGTGTTTCGAATTGGTGATAGTAGATAGGAACTGTACCAATCATTACATTAGCATCCTTCACAGTAAAACTGCACAATACTGATTCATCAACTTAGAAGTCAATTAGCCTTATGTTTGCTGTTTTACTTATTTTACTGGTTTATTTCTTATGAATGTTATGTTTTTATTATCATTGTGTACTGTGACAGGATACTAATAAATAATCTTGATTCTATGTCACAAAAATCCGTCGAAATAAAGGGCAGCACATACCAAATTCAGCGTTATTGTCTTTCTTAGCTGATCGCAATATTTTGTGAACACATCACTTAAGAAAGCTACGAACAAACATGTCATAACAATTACTTAACTAGACGACGTGGAAGGAAAAAGCAAAGAGCATAAACTATAATGAATATTTGAATAGTTTGTATGTGCATAGTTGATGAACATAGAACTAAAAATGATCCTTGAGTGAAAGAGTTGACCAACAATTTGATTGAAGTAGCTACTTTTATAATTTGAAGAATGCACAATTATTCCGTCATCAGACGAAACAATACATAAATGCATAAAATTTGTATTTGACTCTGCTATGGTGTATTTGATCGATTGCGAAATGAATTGATTAATAACTTGCTTCAAAACCAGAGATTGAACGTATTTGAGTTTTCAAGGTCAAAGTCATTGATCTTGTCGATCTATTCATTGTTCATGTTTAGCTATCTATTAGACTCAGATCACTAAATTTTATTAAAAATAAGGTCTGGAGGGATGGCTTGATCGGCTAGATTGCTAGGATTCGGTTCTTAAAAATGACTATTATAACATTCTTAATAACATTCTTAATTAATGTCAAATGATCATCTTGCATCAATCATAAGATCTAAGGAAGCAAAAAGGTTCTTATTAATTAACTAAGATTCACTAATAAAGAGCTTAAAATTACTTACAAGAACTATTGTCTGTTGCTTTGTTTCTATCAGGGTGAGGTGTTTCAAGTGTTTTGTAGCATAACAAGTTATACATTTGTTAACACACTTGAATGACTTGAATTCATCACTCATCACTTGAATGACTGGTGATGCAAGAAATACTCATCAATTCAAGGAGGCATGCAATGAAAGGGAAACAAAAGCTAGAAACGTATTTTTTCGATGTCGTATTTTTTCAAGCACGAAAGCAACATTTAAATGTACATCAGGTAACACAGACGATGTAATGGAAATGATGCATATTTCAGTAAAAAGGAACAATATTGAACAAGTGTTATGAAACGCTATCGTGGCCCATTTAAAAGAAAGACACATTCCACCCAAACACTTTGTCTTTGAAAATTTGAAAACAATAAGCGAACGTTACGAATATGTTTGTAGTGACTCAGCATTAGAGGCGTATGCTAAATATTGTATACACTTGAAGCTCAAAACTAATAGTACTGAGTCAGAAGCAATCTTTTTCACATGGAATACGTGTATGAGAAGACTTCCCCAAAGAGATCTAGTGATTAGGCAAGAAAACATACCATGGAAAAGGAGTATAAAATACCTTGGCATGCTCTTTGAACAGCGTGTTACATTCAAAACACACACTGAGAATACCTTTATAAAATTAGACAACATGGTTAAAACTATGTATCCATTCTAAATATGGCCATACAAATATGGCTACAAGTAATGAATGAATTGAAAGAATCTATAGAAAATATCACGATAATGGTGAATCGAGTGAACTTCCCCTATTAAACCAATTAGTAGCTTACCATATAGTTTAGCTTAATTTTAGGCTTAGTTAGGGTCTTGTTTTTAATAATTAATGTAAAGTTAGTAAGTTTAGTTTGCATAGCTAGGTTAGTTAGTTTACTTAGCATAGTTAGGTAAGCAAGATCGTAAAACAAAATTCTGTGGGGTTTTTTGTGAATTTTTCTTACGCTACTACTCAACATCAAATCAAAATCGAAAAATCCAGCAATTGCTACACAGGAAACTTTAATGAGGAAAGCTTAAGAGTCGAACCCATTATCACAAGGAAAATTTGTAAAAACCATAATTACATTAAATGCTACAAATCCAAATAAACTACTACTACTACTACTACTACTCCTGCTATTACTACTACTAATACTACTACTACTACTGTAGTGACTCAGATAAGCCTTAAATTTAATTGAATCGATTAAACGAAGCATATATTGAAAAATTGATGCACTAGAACTATGGCTAACAGGCTTTCAAAATTATTACCAATACTTTCAAAATTAAAAAAAGCGCAGCTTTAAGCACATCTGGTAACACAGACGACGCAGTGGAAGTGAAGCTTTTTCCATTGAAGAGGGCTACTTTGGCTAATTTTACGACACGCTTCAGCCGCCCTTGTCAATGAAAGACGCATTCCATTCAGGCATATTTTATTCGAATTGGTGAGCACTAGGTGAATGTTGCCAATAAAAACATTGTCATTTAGATAAGCTATAAATTTCATTGAATCGATTGAACGAAGCATGTATTCAAAATTCGAGGCACTTGAACTATACATAACTAACAGTCTTTCGAAATTATCATCAATACATATTTGATTGAATTGATTGATTGCAGCTGATGTTGAAGAATTGATGTACTGAAACGATTAGATAAGTCGGCATAAATTATTTTCAATACTTACCAAAAAAACCAAAAGAATCTACTACTACTACTACTACTACTGTAGTGACTCAGATAAGCTTTAAATTTAATTGAATCGATTAAACGAAGCATATATTGAAAAATTGATGCACTAGAACTATGGCTAACAGGCTTTCAAAATTATTACCAATACTTTCAAAATTAAAATAAGCGCAGCTTTAAACACAACTGGTAACACAGACGACGCAGTGGAAGTGAAGCTTTTTCCATTGAAGAGGGCTACTTTGGCTAATTTTACGACACGCTTCAGCCGCCCTTGTCAATGAAAGACGCATTCCATTCAGGCATATTTTATTCGAATTGGTGAGCACTAGGTGAATGTTGCCAATAAAAACATTGTCATTTAGATAAGCTATAAATTTCATTGAATCGATTGAACGAAGCATGTATTCAAAATTCGAGGCACTTGAACTATACATAACTAACAGTCTTTCGAAATTATCATCAATACATATTTGATTGAATTGATTGATTGCAGCTGATGTTGAAGAATTGATGTACTGAAACGATTAGATAAGTCGGTATAAATTATTTTCAATACTTACCAAAAAAACCAAAAGAATCTACTACTACTACTACTACTGTAGTGACTCAGATAAGCTTTAAATTTAATTGAATCGATTAAACGAAGCATATATTGAAAAATTGATGCACTAGAACTATGGCTAACAGGCTTTCAAAATTATTACCAATACTTTCAAAATTAAAAAAAGTGCAGCTTTAAGCACAACTGGTAACACAGACGACGCAGTGGAAGTGAAGCTTTTTCCATTGAAGAGGGCTACTTTGGCTAATTTTACGACACGCTTCAGCCGCCCTTGTCAATGAAAGACGCATTCCATTCAGGCATATTTTATTCGAATTGGTGAGCACTAGGTGAATGTTGCCGATAAAAACATTGTCATTTAGATAAGCTATAAATTTCATTGAATCGATTGAACGAAGCATGTATTCAAAATTCGAGGCACTTGAACTATACATAACTAACAGTCTTTCGAAATTATTATCAATACATATTTGATTGAATTGTTTGATTGCAGCTGATGTTGAAGAATTGATGTACTGAAACGATTAGATAAGTCGGTATAAATTATTTTCAATACTTACCAAAAAAACCAAAAGAAAACGACGTCTATAAGCACAAAGGTAACACTAGCGACGCAATGGAAGTGACGCATATTTCATTAAAAAGGGCGATGATTGCCAATGAAACGACAAGCTATCATAGCCGATTTCAATGAAAGGTGCCTTCCACAAAAAAAAAATTATCGCCCTGTTGCGCTCGAATGCATATGCAGCATGATGAGCACAACGATGAACATATCGAATCAGTACTCAATAATAATGATGAATATACCTGATATCCATTATAAATCGTCGATTGAACAACAACCACATCATCACCAAACCAGTGTTCTGTAGCGACAATCAGCCTTTTCATTATAAACTTTTGTGTATATCGTTGTTTTGCACTTAGAAACCACCAATGTAATATGAAATATCAATATAGGCCTTACTATAGATGAAATGAATTACTTCTTCTATTTGACGTAACGTCCGACGCTGACATGCCGGCCTATTCAGGCTTTCGAGACTTTATACACTATCACGCAGCCGGATAGTCACTCCTTGCTACGGGGGGGACGGTCCATTCTAGGCTTGAACCCATGACGGTCATGTTATGTCACGACTGTACCACGGGACCACCCCAAAATCAATTACAATAATATCGAATTTTGAAGATAATAACACTCATAAAACTAAGACAAAATGGTCGTGCTTCTTACCATTAATTTCTAAACACTCTACTTTTCGCCGTCAATTTTTCAATTTCAATATTTTTAATCCAATTATCCAGTGTAAATCACATGCACACATTTCATATATTAAGTTTGAAAACTAGGACGATAAAATAAATGATTTCACACAATGTGTCCGACTAGTTCTGCACACGTAGAATTCACACAGTTGCGCCCACGGATACACGATAGAGACTGACGAGCGATACTCTCGAGTTATTCAATAAATCCACCAACTACCGTCACACAATTGGTAAACGTGTATGTGTACGATGCTTTGCTCAATTTTCTTCTCGTTGAGCTGCTGGGAGAGATAGTTAGCCACTCTCAGTCCAATGCTCAGACTAATGCAGAGATGTCAAACTGGCGGTCCGCGAGGTCTTTCGGTGATGTCTACGACCGCTTCAGTCATAATTTATTTTACATTTCTGCTGCTACAGTACATACCAGTCATATACAATAAAAAAAGTGTATTTTAATGAAAACGAGCCTTTCATTCCCGACAGTGTGTAAGCCTTTAGAAACACGATGGTAAAAGTAATTAAATTTATTTTTAACCTAATATAAACTCTTTCGTAAATCAGTAGGGAAGAAATGTTTATTAAACTTTTTATTGAAACAACCGATGTGTTTGCTTCAAATTCAACTTAAAAAGTTACATTACTTTTTATTTTTTAAATATGTAAGCAAACAATCAGGAAATTCGGTGACCAAAAGCGCAAATTCTAAGAAAAAAACTTGGAAATATTAACAAAATCGTATTGTTTTGGGAAAGTAACAAATCGGACTCCGCTGGTTACTTAGAAAATTATTCTTCTGCAAAATGATTAGAAATCAGCTGCAATCAGATGCCAGCTTGACCAAGTGTAATTTTCGATAAGATGTTAAACACTTTCAAGCTATCCATGAGGCAGCATCAATATGATAAGAAAGACTACAGGTAGGCTTCATCAGAGCCATGATTTGGTAGCCATAACGAATGGAAATTTCTATATAGAACGGCAGGAAGGGAGTAAGGGTTTTTTTTAAGAAATGCGTAAAACCCAAAACAACCAGAGGCCTTTGAATGATTAAAAATAATATGGTATAAATGTCCTGAGCAAATACGTTTCATAAATAAAAAAATATTTGAATGAAAATTAGTTTGACCTCGCTCCACTAATGATGTCCACATACGGCTCTCTTTGTTATGATTTTTACGGATTAAATCTTGTTACATGGGTCGGTCTGGTGGTACAGTCGTCAATTCGTACGACGTAACAACATGCCCGTCATGGGTTCAAGTCCCGAATAGACCGTGCCCCCATACGTAGGACTGACAATCCTGCTATGGTTACAATAAGTCACTGAAAGCTAAGCTCACTTCATTAAAAGGGTGCAGACAGGCCTTAACCGACAGCGGTTGTTGTGCCAAAAAAGAAGAAGAAATCTTGTTAATGCCAAAAAATATCCAAATTTTGAAATGCATTTTAAAATCCGAAACAATCAGAGGCCTTTGGACGATAAAAAATAATCTGGTACAAATCTCCTGTGCAAATAAATTTCATAAATTAAAAATATTTGACTGAAAATGAGTTTGACATCGCTCGACTAATGATGTCCACATACGGCTCTCTTTGCCTCCCTCTCAACAGCCACCAGCTAGGTAAGTATCATTAACTGAAACCTCATATGAACTCAGAGAACGTTTTAGATGAGCTCCACTCCCAATCGGACGATTTTTTGAGAAGAATTGAGATGATGATGAAGATATTTGCTGAAACTAAAGGTTTTGAGTACCCTTTTAGCTAGGGAGATAAGGACGAGTTCCAAGCACAAAGATCACGTTTACGACATTCATACACAAAGCAAAAAGGTAATCCAACGACCTGGATGATGTCATGGAGTTTAAATGGAGAGGCTTCAGCCTTTCGTAACTTGAAACAAGTTTTTTATTGACATTTTAGTATATCACTATATTTTATATAGTATACTATATTTTTTATTGATATATTTACGAGTATATAGTATAGTATATACAATAGTATACTTATAGTATAGTATGGTAGAAATACATACTAGATATATTTACGAGTTTGCAACACCAATTCGAGTCGAGATTTAATTAATTTGGCCTGAGAGCTTCATATTGCTCATGCGTAATGAAGATGTAATTTCCTCATGCCATCAGCGCGAAATGTTACCAAAGTAGAAATCAAAGCACCAAAAAATAGGTAGCAACGAGGCAAAGCATTGCCCGAGCAAAAAATTACAATAGATGTTTGGGTCTATAACAGCGCTCGGCAAACTTTTGAGATAAAAGTTAAGACTAATTTTTAATTAAGATAAGGCCTAATTTTCTAAATGATCGACCCAATGCAGCACTTCGCGGGCGGGAGAATGCAGTTTTTATAAAATAACTGGTTAATGATATTAAGCAATGTGATTGTTTAAACTTTTTCATAAAATGTTTTATCATCCAAGCAAGGTTATTATTTCATATTATTAAATATTACTCATATTATTCGCATTTCATATTATTGAATTAAACGCGCGGACGTTGTGCCAAATAGATGATGATTATTGAATTAAAATTATTAAAATTCATTGTAAAGCTTCCTCAGTAAATGGTCGGCAACATAGTGTGCAAAAATGGTTAAACGTTCCAAACATCAAAGCAAGAGCAATATCGCTCCCCAATAAACCCCTTCTTCCAAGCTGCAAAACTTATTCAGGAAATTCAGGGGATGGTTCAAAAACCTTAACGGCTGAAACAATATCGAGACGTACATTCAGTAGCTATTATAAAGCTTTACGGACAAGTAATGCCATGTCACACAAATTGATAGGGCATTTCTTTTTTTAAAATCAAAGCTTCTAGAAAATCGTTGTACTCTTAAAAAGCAATAGTGTGTAAACGTTGTACTCTTAAAAACAACAATCAGGGTTTTTTTTATAATGGTCGTTCTTATTTTCAAATGGAGATGAGCATTGTCATGCAGAAGCACTTAATTAGTAATTCATACGGGAAAATTGTCCTCGAGTTTGACCATATTGATGAATCCGCCAATCCATGTTACGATAATCAAATATGGAAGAGAGGTATAAAATGTCATATTAAAATTTGTTCAGTAATTGTTATACGAATAGGTTCTTGCTATACTTGCGGGCCTGATTGAATGTTGCGGCGGACCGCATTTGGCCCGCGGGCCGGACTTTGCCGATCGCTGGTCTTCAAAATTGGTATACAAGTCATTTTTGTTGTTTTGTTTGGTTCAACAAAAAATGAATGCGCTTGTGCAATGCAAAGGATAGTGATTTTGGGAAATTGTGATAACCCTACCCTGTATGTTTGGGTGCATGCGCAGAAAACGCCATTCAAAGGCGGACTTTAATTTAGCGTACAACGGGTTTTTGCATGTACAACACCACAACACAAATCTACCATAAACTCGAACAACCATGTTCTATCTACATTGCTGAGTTAGAAAAAGTGTAGTCTTATCTTATCTCCAAACAGCTTCAGTCACGAAGATTCAAGAAGGAAGGCAGGGTATCAATTAAATTTCTGGATTTGAATTAATTAAAATTTGTTTGTTGAATAAGTTGTTTCTCCTGGAATGAGAAGATGCTTATCTTTCACCTATCTTTTGAACGTTGAATTAAGGCTTTGAACGTAAAGGGTTGTTTACGTTTACTATATGTATAGGGTTCATCTAAGATTATATGGAATATAATGTATTTACTAACAATGGAACTGGTTACTAGGCTGTGAAGGATTTATTTATAAGAAACAAATATTCTTAATTTGCAAATAATGTACTGAACTTGATGGAGTTGTAAGCGCTATAATTTACAACTTTATAAAAATTTTAGTATATTTTTTAATCCAACAGTATAAAACAGTCTGCTTGGGAGTTCCTTATTATATTTGTCCTTCCTTTTTTAATAATTTACAACTTTATAAAAATTTTAGTATATTTTTTAATCCAACAGTATAAAACAGTCTGCTCGGGAGTTCCTTATTATATTTGTCCTTCCTTTTTATCACTCTAAACTTCTTAGCCACTTTGAATTCAAATTACTTGTATGAAAAAATATATTTGAAGTGCAAAGTTGCAAAAAGACCTTTGCTATAGATGACTTTCTGACAGAGGAAATATAAGAAATTTTCCAGGATAGAGAATCGACGAGCTCGAATAAAATACACTAATGAGGAAAGAAACTAAGATTACTTGAAGGCACTGGAATAACACTACCCAACAAAAAGCCAGGACAAGATGCAAATGGACCCCTGTAGAGGATAATAACGAATAACACCAGTCAACAAAAAAGTAATTTAGTCCGGTCATATTGGATTAAATCTCACACAACCGAGTATTCCCGCAATAACAAAAGGGAGGAAATATCATTCGTTTGAACAAATTGTACACTCGTCGGAAAAAAACCAGACAATACGACAGAGACATAATAATAACCTAAACAAAAAAACTCTTCCTTTTTGTCGTTTTACACTTATGTAAATTAAAAGTGACAACATTTTGTTGGTAAAATTGTTGCCATATGAGCATGTCGGAAATTGAGGAATGTTTGAACAATTATGGGTATTATGATAATTATAGTAATATTTTCAAGAATCGCTAGCGCTATTTGCAATGATTATTACCCTGCACGGCTACTATCCCCGAGGTGGACAATTCTGCGTTAATTGTCTCGCATCGTCTGCGCCAATTATTTAACTTGAGTCACAAGTTCAACGCGATCATAAATTTTCTAAGCTATAATTTAACACCTTGGTACCGGTCGATGATTTCCGTAATGTGCATATGAGCACGGTACTTGATATTACCGGGTAGTGTGTGGGTATAAATACATTTGAATTGTAGCTGGATTCCCTAGATAGCGGAACATTGGAAGTAAATGGATGGAAATGTGAATAAACGATACACTCATGCCATGTTTTGGAGATCTGAAATGACAGGAAATGATTGACGACACTCTGTAGAATTTTATGCCGGTTTAGCGAAAATTCATGTTAGTGGAACATATTTGACTACGCGCGATGAAAGTTACGGTTGATCATGCAAATTATAGAATGTGTTTGAAATATCTTTGGAGGGAAGGTTGGTTGTCAACTTTTTTTTTGTCAAGGCGAGAAAGCACGTTTTGTATGTTTTTTTTTTTAATTTGAGAACGGCGAGATATGTTTCTCAGTGCTACATTTCACTTACATCCCTTGCCTTGTTTTTCGCGCGGAAGGCCGTAAGATGCGGTTCTGAAGTAAGTCTGTACAGAGCAAGTTTAGTTTTGAGTTTTTCAGGCTTAAGGCTTATTCATTTGTATCAGACCCCTGCGAGATTCGAACGATTCCGACGTCAAGCTCGATACTCTCATCTTGCACTGCACCCCGTTCATGGTGGCCTCTAACAGCCGGATGAACTTCCTAGGGAAGTGGTACCGCTGATGTTCGATAGCTCATTCTGGTGTATGGTGTCGTAGACCACCTTGAAGTCGATGAACAGGTGGTGCGTTGGGATCTGGCGCTTTCTGCACTCCTGGAGGATCTGCCGCAGAGTGAAAATTTGGTTTGTGGTGGATTTGCCTCCAACAAACCCAGCTTGGTAGATGGCGACACAATTTGTAGCAAGGAGCGCAAGTCTTCGGAACTGGATCTGGGAGAGGATCTTGTAGGCGGCATTGAGGACTGTGGTGGGTCGAAAATTCGAGCATTCCAGCCAGTCGCCCTTTTTGTAGACTGTAAATAATTAAATCTTTTTAGACCGTCCACAAGGACAGAGGAGGCGTGGTAGGCCCAAATTGAGGTGGCAAGATGGCGTGGAGGCGTCCACCATTAAGGCCGGGATAACGGACTGGCAGAAGAAGGCGGGAGACCGTGAGCGATTTCGGACACTCCTGAGGCAGGCCAAGACCGCAAAGCGGTTGTAGCGCCGGATAAGTAAGTAAGTAAGTAAATAATTAAATAAAATTCATGCATTCCGTAACGTCCTACGCGGACCTGTCGGCATATACAGGCTTTTGAGACTCCATTCAATACCACACAACCGAATAGTCAATCCTTGCCACGGGAAGACATGTTATTGAGTCGTTTGAGGTGACCACTGTCTTTCGGTCCCGGTATTTTGAAATCGGTGAATACATCTCTCTAAAAAGGCACACAGTTCTCAACATTTTTATTTTTTAATTGTGGAAATTATACCCGAACTCTTTTAATTCTTCTTTTTGTATTTATTATTGTAACTAGCACTTTTGGACCGTTGTTGTTTAATGAAAGAAACGTGATTTCAACACATTGTATACATTAGGCTCATTGAATATGTATCTTGTAAGTTAAAGATCTTTTAAAGTATAAAACAACCATTATATGGCTTCAAATTATGGATAACTTCAAACTCCGGACACTTATCATTTTTTTATTGAGTTACTTCATATCCAGTCCTTGGCTATATCGATTTTTAAATTTACATAGTTGCTAAGATGTACTCAATTAAAACTGTAGGCCCTGATGCTACTCCTAGTAGGCCCTGCTGCCACGGCTTATAAATATATTCTGTCGGTCAGTACACAGCCGGCGGCATTGTTAGCAGCTAAAAACCGAAGCCTTGTGTAAATCTGGCCCCGATGCATTGAAGTACGTCCATGGAAACGTAGTACGTAGCAAGTCCATGGAAAAGGTTATCAACGTGATAACAACATTGTTTTAACATACTGCTCTAGGAATTTCGTTAAAACATGTATTTAATACTGTACAGAATTCGAGGCAAGATTTTTTATCTGGTTTTTTGGGCAGCCAAAGTGCATTGTGATTAATTGCATAAACATATGTTTTAGACAGTAATAATAACAAGAACAAACATTCAGCGATAACAACAAAACAATCGTATTTGAAGATAGATGTGCCCAATGTTTTGATGGTCGTACTGGGAAGATCGTCGAATCACGCTGCAGTACTTCGATGAAATGCATCTACGACTGCAACAGAAACAACATCCAAACCCCGTTGTCAGTAAGACCGTCGTACTGTCGGTCTATGAAGGCACTCAAAATTGAATGTTTGGATCTTAAAAGACGTTAAAAACTAACACAATTTAATATGTATGTGAATGTGAAGATTATAAACGTTTTGAGTTTGTCTGGAATATGAATAAAAACGTCCTAAATTTGAAACATCAGCTCGAAACTGATCAGAATATGAATCAAAATATGGTTGCTGTGTCGTGAGTTTCAAAATTTTTAGAATTTGCAAAATGATTGGAAATCTTTTTTTTTTTTCATTTCAATTTAAGACCGAATGACCGAATTTTTTGACTGAATGACCGAATCAGTAAGAAAATATTACATGCCAATAATTTCTTAATTGTCCGTAATTCAAAGGAAACGAAACATCATTCTTACTATGTGAAAGATATACATCCTATACCGAAGTTGTTAAATTTACAGATGTTAGTTCAAAACAAACTGTTTCTAATTTTGACTTAGTTTCATATTTCGTAATTGTTTGGTTCCGGAGGAAGAGTGGTAGGAACAACGTATTTGTCTTTTCTTCGACCCAACTCAATTTTTGGTATGTCCTTAGTTAAAATTCCAAAATAAACTCATTTTCTTTTTTGAATGGACTCTACAGCACAGCAATAGATGCTTTTATATCATTCATGTTTCTTCGCACACATTCACTCAATTAGTGATTGCTGACCCAATGCAAGCACCTTGTTGAAAAGATCCTGAAGCAGTAAGTCAATCGTTTCCAGCAAAGTTTCCGGACCTATTTCAATCATGTTATAATTTTCATCTTAGTTCATATCAATGGAATCAGCCCAATCGTGAATAGCCTGCAACAACGTCCCCATGATGTCATTCGATGCAGCGTTGTGTAATTCAGCTTCTCCGTAAGACTCGTTCTGGTGCATGACACCGAAACATGATGTCGACTGCATACCATTCCATGGTTGATCCATGTTGTTGTCGGTGTTTTGTTGTTCCGAACCTTTGCTATACGAGTGATCTGTGAAGGCAGAGTCACTCGAAAATGATTGTATATCATTCCATGCTTGATTTCCAGTGTTGTCATCAGGCTGTTGTTCGGAACTATTGATATACGAGTGCTCTGTGAAGACAGTGTTGCCCGATGCTGGTTGTATATCATTCCATGCTTGATTCATGGTGTTGTTATCGAACTGTCGTTCGGGACTTTTGATGGACGAGTATTCTGTGAAAACAGTGTTGCCTGATGATGGTTGCATATAGCTCCATGCTTGATTCCCGAAATCATCGGACTGTTGTTCCGGACGTTTGCTGTACGAGTTTTCTGAGTTATCCAATGATGATTGTATAAAATTCCATGCTTGATTCATGATGTTGTTATCGGAATGTTGTTCGGGACTTTTGAAGTACGAGTATTCTGTGAAGACAGTGTTACCCGATGATGGTTGTATACCATTCCATGCGTGATTCCCGGAGTTGTCATCAGGCTGGTGTTCTGGACGTATGCTGTACGAGTGTTCTGTGAAGATAGTGTTACCCGAGGACGATTGTATACCATTCCATGCTTGATTCTTGGTGTTATCATCGGGCTGATGTTCCGGACGTCTGCTGTACGAGTGTTCTGCGAAGATAGTGTTACATGATGATGATTGCATATAATTGCATGCTTGATACCCGAAGTTGTCATCGGGCTGTTGTTCCGGACTTTTGCTGTACGAGTGTTCTGTGAAGACATTGTAACTCGACGACGGTTGTATACCATTCCATGCTTGATTCTTGGTGTTGTCATCAGGTTGTTCTTTCGGACGTTTGCTGTATGAGTGATCTGTGAAGACAGTGTTACCCGATGATGGTTGTATACCATTCCATGCTTGATTTCCAGTGTTATCATCGGGCTGTTGTTCCTGATGTCTGCTGTACGAGGGTTCTGTGAAGACATTGTAACTCGACGACGGTTGTATACCATTCCATGCTTGATTCTTGGTGTTGTCATCAGGTTGTTCTTTCGGACGTTTGCTGTATGAGTGATCTGTGAAGACAGTGTTACCCGATGATGGTTGTATACCATTCCATGCTTGATTTCCAGTGTTATCATCGGGCTGTTGTTCCTGATGTCTGCTGTACGAGGGTTCTGTGAAGATAGTGTTACCCGATGACGGTTGCATATAATTGCATGCTTGATTTCCGGAGTTGTCATCGGGCTGTTGTTCCGGACGTTTGCTGTACGAGTGTTCTGCGAGGACAGCGTAACGCAATGACGGTTGTTTATCATTCCATGCCTGATCCATGTGCCCAAGGTTTCGTTGTTCCGGATATTTGCTGTGTTTGAATATGTTTAATGAGTTTGAGGTAAGTTGTCTATAAACATCAGAATCAGATTCATGAAAGGTTAAAACTTTCCACGGTGATTGATATTAGTGTACTATATGATAATTTAGGTTCTCATGAATATTTCAGCTGTATCTATTTTGATCATGATTTTTCATTTTATTATTTTTTGCTGGCTCAGTTTTTTTTTCTATTATTAGTATTGTTGAATATTGTTGAATTTTTGAATGTAAATATTCGTTTTATTCATATTATTACAAATTTAACTTTCAATAAAGTAATTTATTAATGAAAGTGAGTTTAATTATTATATACGAAAGTTTTATTTTGTTCCATAACATTTAAACGGATTGGACGGATTAGAAAATCTCACGATTGTTATTCCCTATCCATTATATGGGGCCGCCCAGTACATAGTAAGAGTGCGTGCGTGAAATATGAACGGTCATTGTCACACATATTGTGCCATTTGGGGAATGCTAGCACCGCCGTTTACCAGCTCGTTACCGTGAAGTAGGCATATAGAAAAGAAAAAACAGATATTTTTTATAGTCTTCCACGCAAACTGCAAACTGTTGTAGATGACGCCACTGCGGTGCTGACTGAGCGAATTTACACAATGAGCGCTGATGTTCTGAGTTGGCTTTTGCGGAGTACAAACGTCAAAATTGATCGATGCAGTACTCGTAGCGTAAAACTCGTTTATGAGTTCAAGCCTTGTTTAAATCAAGTTACGCAATACTATAAGGGCAAGGCTTCATACATTTTTTACGTAATGCTACACAAGGGCGAAAGCACTAAGGGGCTCAACTCGATTAATCCGCCACTGGTGCTACATAGGCTGTGCTAAATCTTTCGATAAATTATATAATAGGCATCCTTTCCCCGCATGGTTTACTTATTTGCACGAGATAAGAATTTCGATAACTTTCCGATCTCTCCAGGTTTTGCAATATAGTGAAATTTAAACGTTTAAGAAAATATGACAAAATAAAATAAAAATATTTACATTGCATAAAGTCGTACCGTATAGTAATCACATGCTCATCGATGATGATGATAACTTGATCCCCATTGCCATTTGTAACTCTTCTTGAAATGAGGCATTGTCTGAAACACCATTTATCTAACCATCCACCAGATTCTCCATAAATACGTTTACCTTATCACGTTTATTTATTGTTTTAGTTTTAGATGTCAAGTTATCTCAATCAAAGATGAGAAGCAAAATAAAATCCACATGTCAAAATGTATATAAATACTTATGACGAGTTGTACTGAATGGCAATACAAATAAAAAAACTAGCTCGTTAAAAATAAAAAGAAAATATTCATCAAGGACATTATGTACTGATAAGTGTAACGTCATTTCGTTTAGTCGTTCGCAGTCTCCAATAACTCACTCGTACGTCCTAAATTCTGTGCAAGTCAATCGTGTTTGTGTCGTAAAAGACCTCGGTGTCTGGCTTGACAGAGGCCTCACCTTCAGCCACCACATTGACACAGTGATTCACAACAGGCGCGGAAAACATTGGGTCTCGTAAAGAAAATTGCTTGCGATTTCTCCGACCCAATGTGCCTGAAGACTCTGTTCTGCTCTCTGGTCAGATCGATTTTGGAGTACTGCTCAGCAGTTTGGTCCCCTACATCTCGAATCCACATGGAACGTATCGAGCGGGTGCAGCGATTGTTCACCAGGTTTGCTATATGTAAAATCCTATGTGGATTGTCCTCCCCCATGCCTCCTTACGAGGGCAGGTGTCGGTAGCTTGGCCTAGAACTATTGGAAAAACGCCGTTCCCATGCCCAATCCACCTTTATTGCCGCATTACTCCTTGGTAATAGTGATTCTGTTTCCCTTCTTTCTTCTATCCCTTTCTACGCCCCTAACCGTGTTCTTCGTAACCGCCCTCCCCTAGTGATCCCTTTCCGCCGAAATGCAGTGGGCCGTAATGACCCCCTTCTTCGTGCAATTCGTCGATTTAACTGTGTATATCCTATGTTTGATTTCAACCTTCCCTTATCCTGTTTCCGATCCCGCATCAGAACCCTCCATAATCCCGAGCTGCCTTAATTTTTTAATTTCTTATTTTAATTTTTATTTCTAATATTCTTAATTTTTTTTCTAATTTATAATAATTTGTGTAAATTTTTGCTAGGTTAGGAACATAGGTAATAAGTATTATTTAAATATTTGTGTAACCAACAGGTAGACAAATAAATATGAATATGAATATGAATATGAATATGAATATGAATATGAATATGAATATGAATATGAATATGAATATGAATATGAATATGAATATGAATATGAATATGAATATGAATATGAATATGAATATGAATATGAATATGAATATGAATATGAATATGAATATGAATATGAATATGAATATGAATATGAATATGAATATGAATATGAATATGAATATGAATATGAATATGAATATGAATATGAATATGAATATGAATATGAATATGAATTTGAATATGAATATGAATATGAATATGAATATGAATATGAATATGAATATGAATATGAATATGAATATGAATATGAATATGAATATGAATATGAATATGAATATGAATATGAATATGAATATGAATATGAATATGAATATGAATATGAATATGAATATGAATATGAATATGAATATGAATATGAATATGAATATGAATATGAATATGAATATGAATATGAATATGAATATGAATATGAATATGAATATGAATATGAATATGAATATGAATATGAATATGAATATGAATATGAATATGAATATGAATATGAATATGAATATGAATATGAATATGAATATGAATATGAATATGAATATGAATATGAATATGAATCTGAATATGAATATGAATATGAATATGAATATGAATATGAATATGAATATGAATATGAATATGAATATGAATATGAATATGAATATGAATATGAATATGAATATGAAATTTATATTTATGAAACATTTGCTGTTTTTTTAAATATAACCAAATTGTTGCGTGCAACATAATCCGTGCAATTGCGTGCAAAATAATCCATAAGCAGATAGAACTACCTATGCAGAGAAGATCGATTTTTAATAAGAAAAAATATCCTTCATCTTAGAGTAAACCAGTTCCAGAGAACCAGAGTTCCAGTTCTTAGCACAACTGAAGCAGTGCAAATCACAGTAAAAACTAAGGATGATAATGACACTAGACTAAAGGATGGTATGACGATTCAAACTAAAAATACAAAGACCTCAGCAATGACATTGTCATCGAGATATCGAACCAATTTTAGATGTATGAGGAGACTTTAATGCCCTATATAATATATATAATATTATACATAATACATTTTGGAATTGCAACAAAACAAATTCCTCAGTAAACATCCTTTTCAATCTCATGCAAAAGTGTACCATTTCCGTGCATTACCCTGATTCACCGATGTTCTATACCTCCGAATCGAAATGACTGTCTTCTACTTTAGATATCGTGATCTCGAATAATCTCCAAGACATTTCGACTCCTAACACCTTGATTGATTTAACCTTTGTTCCCCCAAAAAAATGGCAAAGTGAAAATAATGCGCCACGTCTCCAGCCACCACATAGCGTTGACAAGTATGCTGCAGCAAAGTGGGTAACATATACAATTCATATCAATTATAACTCAAGTATAACTTGTATATATTATAATTCCATCGCTAATCGAATGCAATTAGACAACATGACTCATAATAAAAAAGAATGTTAAACTACTGCACACAATTTGGTTATTCCTACTAATATTCCGGGCCAATAAAACTTGATTACTCCTGAAGACATCCTAAAATCCATCACATATCGTATCAATTATCGTCGTAAATGGCACACTTAATGCATGTTTAGACGAATAAGGAAAAACAGCGTTAAAATAATTCAAATTAATGAATGCTCGCCCTGATATTTGATGTTGCGGCGTGGAAACGATGTGCATCCATGGGGTGTATGGCCCAAGGAGGGACTTCACTGTGTAACAATCGCATGTTAACGGGATGGCCCGTGTGTCAATGGGAGTCTAAGAAGATTCCTCCTCTTTGTACAACGTACACACACGCACGCACCCACACAAAAACACAGAACACACGATTCATTGTCACAATCGAAGGCAGACGGGCCATGCCTTCCACGAACGAGACAATGTTCAGAAAAAGAGAGAGAATAAATGATGATGGTTGTCCATGATCGTGATGCAAAATATAACCCCAAAACCCAAAACTCCCGTTGTGTTATGTTGTTTTTTGAAACACTTCACCACACAATTCTATTTTCTAACCACAAAGTACTGGAGCTGCACCGCTGAGGAACTTTAAACTGCACTCGTAGACAATTACCGATCGGTTCAAGCTATTGCGCATTTATGACGGGTGTGCGCTTTCTTGGTTTTTCGCTATGGTCGTGAAATTGGCCGTTCTAGTTGTGAGCGTACCCTTACGCACTAATACTGGAGCAGTCACACAGTTACGGAGAATTTGTGTGTGAGAGAGAGAGAGATGGAGAGAGACATAGAGAGAATGAAAGAGAGACAGACAGGCTGATATATACAAACAGAGAGACAAAGAGACAGTAATAGATAAATAGAGAGAGAGAGAGAAAGAGAGAGAGAGAGAGAGAGAGAGAGAGAGAGAGAGAGAGAGAGAGGGGGGGGGGGGTAGGTAAATTGAAGTTTAATATGTTCGTGACCGTAACTAAAGCATAATTCAATCTTAGAAAGTAAATTAATTTATTTATTTTAATGAGCTTGAGCTTCTATATAAAAAAATTTCTCCTCTATATAGGGTAAATGTACTTATAGTGGTGGTAGTACCAATAGTGGTGGTATTGCACTTAAATGCGGTTCATACGGCAAATTACAAGTAATTAAGTTATTTAAGTTAGTGTGAAATGTTCTTTAGCCTTTTACAAATGGTTTAAAAATTAAATGGGGTCATTCCGTTACTTAGTGACCAAAAACCCCATTATTTTGTGAAATGAGTCAACATTTTTAAAAAATCCTTAGGATTTCATGACGAAACTCATTTTTCTGTTAACATTCTAAATGACCATATAATCACGCAATTACTAATTTTTCAACATAACTGTTATGAAATGTAATTTTTTTTACTAAAATTATTTGCCTTTTTACCATATTTATGCAATTTTGAGTGTTTTTTACCATAGTGCCATTATAGGTACACAAAACAGGCATGTTCCTATAGTGGTTATAGTTATAAAATCAATAAAAACAGGTCGTTTTAGATTTTTTCGAGGATAATTTTGACATGTCGTACTGTTTTCACTAAAATAAGCAACAAAAATGAGTTTTATGTAGGTAATTTACCAAAAACAGGCCAAAATTCGCTTATATGGCTGAATGAAAAATTGACTTCAAATCAAGCACACTCTTCCGGGTGTAGGTTGATGACAGGTGTGATGCAGTACTTTAGTCAATAGTTTCATTGATCAAATTTATACATTTTTTTACGATCAAATTACGCAAGAAACCTATATTATGGCAGTAATCCTTGCTATTCATACGAAAACAGCTTCGAAACTAAGTTTCATTGATATTATACACCGTTTTTGATGCATCTTTGTTTACCACCACTATAGGAACACAATACGACGACTATAGGAACCATACCACCATTATAGGTACAATGAAGCAGTCACAAAAATATGTATGTTTTCGTAAATTTGATGTATTTCATGATAAAAATGGTTGTGATTGCGTAGATAAAACATATTCCAATTGCTATGTGTTAAAATATTCAGAAATTATCCTTCCCCACACTTTAAATCCATTAAAACACATCGGTACCACTACATATTGCACCACTATTGGTACATTTACCCTAGAACGTAAAAAGATTATCCGTCAACAAGATTATTTCTGACCTTCTGACCCTACACACAAAACTATATGTATTAAACAAAAAGTTACGCTTACTGTTCAACATTGCTAGCCTGCAAGCAACATTTAGCGGTAAAACTCCTATACTGCGAATGCTAGAAAAGAGTAGTAAACTAGTAGGTTTTAATTTCTAGCACAATAAAAAAGCATTACAAGTATAACTATCTAACCGTCCAACTATTCGTGTGTGCCGTGTTTTGACGCCCACGCTGTGTATTTCAAAACGCTTTGCTCCTCGTAATGCTATTTGACATGCTGTATTTTGATGCACTCGCCTACATTTGTGGCTTTTTTATTACCTTTAGTTTCCTCTTTATTACCTATGGTTGGAGTTTGATCAATCGGAACCGTAAGAGCACGCTTTCACCGCCTTCATGTGCACATTGTGTAACTGCAGCCCTGGGCGTACTCGTGTCCGTACTCGAATCACATGTAGATGCATGGAGATACATACCTGATGCTAAAACTAACTCTAAAGTGTTCAGCTGTTTTCCATTCACCGCGAATAATGCGTTCCGGAGACATTCGCGTTACTCGGACTTGTATAGTTGATGAATAGTTAGTGTTGGATAAATTTATTAATTAAATGCATTTCATTTCGTGTTGAATACAGTTTGAGCAGAAAGTCAGGTTATCTCTGTGTTTTTAGGGATTTCAAGAATATTGCTAAAAATAACTTATTTCGATGTATATTGAACATTGCGAATGGTTTTTGTACCGTATGCATAGGGGAAAACGCATTTATCTTCATCATAGAAGCACAGGTACAACCAACCTAGACAGGTTAGTTTCGGTTAACAGGATCCCAGAAAAATAATATTGATTTCAAGATTTTTACAGAATGACACAGTTTATGTAAACTTTTGCTTGTTTGATGTAATGGGTTTCCATGATATGACTAGGATGGGACATTATCCAAAAGAAATGTGAAGTGAAGACAATGCACGACGTTTAAGAGATCCCAGTAGAAGAAATCTTAAATGTCGAACATGGAAAACATCAGTGCTAAAACGTGTAACAGAAAGCACTTTAGCTTTTGTTGAGAGTGCGTCATCATATATTATTAAATCATAGGCTATAAGCGTCTGATGACATCGTATATAGACTCGTGGGACTCGCCAAGACGAAGTTATTGTTACAAATGAAACTTGCAGATCGGAGAGGTTGCTCATCCTTGTTCAAAGCCATTAACATTACGACTTGGCCGTTGTTCACGAAAAACACTTTAACCGTACATTTAGTATGTTTATTAGTTTAAGAATTTGATAATTTTGATGAACCATAATCGCTGGAATTATGTTGAAGCACTAGAGGCACTCATTTCCTAGTATAATTCAATGAATAAAATAAATAAAGTTGTTAAACCATAGATAGTCTGTAGTTAGTCTATTCAAGATCAATTGTTTCTTTTCGTTGAACATTTTAACGGTTCATTTTCCATCATTTAAATCTCCATACTGCAAATATTCCGCTAAGATGAATCCGCCATTTGGCAGTCTAAATTATTTTAGTTGTATGGAATAACAGTTCACAAAAACAAAATTCGATTGATGTTCGATTGATACATTACATTGTATAATTGCCAACAGTATGCTTGCATTATTCCACTAACACGTCCAGTTGAAATATTCCCCTTACCGAGTGAACTAATCTATCATATGATTCCATACCCTGTATTATTTTCTACACTTTTGATAGCGTTGAGCATAAGAGTAGAGCAATGCATATATGCTGCCTTATGGGTGCGTCTTCGCTCCTTTTCCCCCTTTATTTCTTCACAGCATTCGATCGTCTCATTTGTGTGTCTTATATGGTCGTAAAAACAAAACAAATAAACAGCTCTTAAACCTTGAACTTGATCTTCGTTCCGTTAAAACATTTCCATTCACATGTTTTTCCATTTTCCTTTTGCGTGGTGTTTATTCATTTTCTCCTGTTTGAGTTTCGTCGCGAGAGTGTGCAATAGCTGTGACATATTGGCATGACACATGTGCATGTACTTGCTATCTTGTTCTTCTTTGGCATAAAACCGATGTAAGTCAAGGTCTTTCTATGTTTGGTTTTCAGTGACTTGTTGATTAACCATAGCAGGATAGTCAGTTCTACGTAAGGGAGCACGGTGAATTTAAACCCACGACGGGCATCTTGTTAAGTTGTGCGAGTTGACGACTGTACCATGAGACCGGCCTAAACCACGAGACTTACTATCTGCCGTGTGAGAATTGTAACAAAACTGTTGATCATCAACTATTTTAATCTTATATGCAGTATAGTTTTATTTTACATTTAGATACAGGTACGCAAGATGTCCACAGCAGGACAACAGCAAAGGTGTGTGGGGCGTACACACCCGACTCAAACGTGAAGTAGCAAGAATTGGATTGTGAATCAATACGATGAAGACGAAGTACCTGCTTGCCAGTGACTCAGACTACCTGGGAAGCAGTGTATTAGTTGACGGCGACAGTGTCGGGCGACAGTAAAGGAGTTTTGCTATCTCGGGACGGTCGTTACTTCGGACAACGACATCAGCAGCGATATCCGGAGACGCATTGTTCAGGGGAATCGGGCATACTATGGGTTTCACCGACTGCTGAGATCCAGAAGACTTCAAGCCCGTACGAAATGTGAGATATATCGCACATTGATTCGCCCGGTGGTCCTCTATGGACACGAGTCCTGGAACATCCGAGCGGAGGATGCAAACGCTTTGGGCGTGTTTGAGCGACGCATCCTTTGGACCATCTTTGGCGGTGTGTTCGAGCATGGAGCGTGGAGGAGAAGGATGAACCACGAGCTTGCTGGTACAGCTCAGCAAACCGAGCATCCTGACGGTAGCGAAGGCTGACAGGATTCGATGGCTGGGGCATGTTATGAGGATACCGGTCTCATGCCCCTCCAAGAAGGTGTTCGACAGCGATCCCCAGTTTGGCATAAGGCGCAGGGGAGCACAGCGAACTCGATGGTTGGATCAGATGAAGCGAGACCTGTCGGAGATCGGGTATCTACATGGATGGGAGGCTGCAGTCAGTGACCGAGCATCTTGGAGAATCATTGTTTAATTGACCGGGCCATGTCACATCGACGTGCTCTATCGTGAGCAGGCCAACAAGAGAGAGAAAGTTATGTATTGAATTATTTATTGATCGATTTATTTATTCATAATTTTTTTCATGATTTTATTAATTTATTTATTTAAGGAAGAGCGGCAATGCTGCTTTTTATTTACATTAAAATTCGCTCTGTCTTACCCTAGAGTTGAACGTTTTGATTTTCGTAAAATGAACTTTAGTGCTATTGGGCAAATTATATCAAATTTGGAACTTAATTTTAATGAATAAACCCCCTCTATCGATGATGCTGTGAATCAACTTAATCATGTTATCCTTTCATCCTTCGCTTTTTGTGTCCCATCCTAAATCCTCCTCCTGCCTTACATTATTTATTTTATACATAAATGATTGTACTAATGATCTACTTGCTCATGGATACCTTCTATTAGCTGTCGACTTAAAGATATTTATTCCTATGGCCTCTTCTGACAATTGTGAATCACTTCAGACTTATTTAAATAATGTTTCTTCTTTGTGCTCGTCAAATGGATTAGTGCATTGTGCCCCCTAAATGTTGTGTTGTCTCTTTTGGTCGTCCTACCAGAAAAAAAACTACATGGAACTACTTTTTTGGTCAAACTCGTTTTGGTGTTTGGCTCGATGACACCCTTACATTCAATGACCAGATCACCCATGTCGTTGATAAAGCGAAAAAATCGCTGGGACTCATTATTCGTCTAGCCTCTGAGCTGAGCGATCCACTATGCTTGAAGGCACTGAACTGTTGCCGGGTTCGATCTGTGTTGGATTACGCTAGTGTTGTGTGCAGCCCGGCTGGAGGTGCTGCTATGTAAAGACTAGAGAAAGTGCGGAGGAAGTTTACGCGTATCGCAATACGCATATTTCTGCACGGATATAATGCACCTGTGCTCTCTTATTCTCTCCGCTGTCGTATGTTGGGCTTGATGGAAATTAAATCCCAACATTCAAAAGCGCAGTCATACTTGATCGCCAGTCTCCGGACCTCCAATATCGATGCTCCTTCGCTCCTCAGCTCTATTCCTTTTTACGTTCGTTCTCGTCGTCTCCGCGACAGACCTCCCACATTTATCCCCAACCAACTTTCAGCTTTTGCTCAGAAAGATCCATTTTTGTGAGCTTGCGTCGCATTTTATCAAGTTCATGATATGTTCGACTACCATGCTCCCTTGTCCAGTTTTCGCTTTCGTCTTTCTGAGTCCTTGTCTCTATCATCAATCTCCCATCCTTAACACTTCCTTCTTCCTTAGTTTGTAAGACATATTATTGTGAAACCCTAGGGGGCTAACAGTATGAAAAAAATAATACTAATCAAATAATGAAACAAAAATACTAATAATGTGTCCTGATTGGATGGTGGAGCTTGCGCGCTGTGAGAAAATACTCCATATGTTGTATGACATCATACTCTAGCAGTGCCTGTTTCGCTCATCTATTGTCAAGAAGAGCGACGGTAGCCATTATCATAATCATTATCAACAGCAAAATCATCATCAACAACAACATTAATATCATGAAATTTCCCTTTCGGCTTCAGATTCAAATAGCAGATTAGTATTCAGTTATTGAATGTTCACTGGGTTTTTAATGTTGTGATATGTTTTACTTCCATGCAACCTTCAGGCGGCTTGTTCCGGATTTATGTAATATGAAACTTTTGTTTGATTTTATTTCCCTCGATCCTCTTATGTTTTTTTGTGTTCTTCATTATGCAACATTGGTGGAAATAACGAACTCACAACAGTCTACGTGAAACATTATTTCTACTTATAAGAAATATCATTGTGAGACAAGATGTCGTTTGCAATTCGTTTGGGATACACTTCCGGTGGACATTTGTTGGTGACCCGGATAGTTTAACCAGCACACCACTGGCGTCAGTCAAGTGATGCAATATTGCACCTCAACGCGTGCAATTGTGTTCACATGTTTTATATTGCACTGCAAAACGAACGAGATAATAAAACCTGACTCATCCTAAAATAAGTACGGTGCCGGGCGGAACAGTGATCGTCCGCGGCACTAGTGTCGTTTCGGTTAGGCATGAAAGTATTCAATGCTGATGATTCGCTGTTGCTCATAAACTGGAATGAGTAATTGGCAATCGTAAAACATGTCAACACCTGAATGTCACAGATGATTCGTGAGCTGATGATGCTGTTTACGCGCATCCCGGATGTACCATCACGCAAGAGATCGCGCTCGATGCAAAGGTGTATGATATAGGGTTTACCAATCCCATTAACAACTTTCCACTGTAATGGAGCTATTTTCTGCATTTCACATAAAATCGCCCTAGCGCACATGTGTTGGCTTCGACAGTTTAAAATTGGCGCATAGAACAGACATACGAAAGGGGAACGCGCACACCCAAGTATGGAAACCTTTCGTGGCAAAGGTATAGGTTTGTTCTTGTTCCTAACAAAAATGTGTTTCAGGTGGGGAGATTCTAGTCAGTGAGTTTACAAGTGTGACGGTTAGTAGATGTTTCTGGAGCTAATTGTAATCATAAGGTCAGTCCATAAGAAATGTGTGTTCAGAGTGGAGTTAGTGAGTGAAGTGTATTTGAAATTTTAGATGCACATGGAAATAGAAGGTATAGGTAAATAGGAGATCATAATCCTCATCAACCAGTCCAAGGCTGGAAGGTGTGGGGTATGTAAGACCCAGTTCAAGTTATCCACAAGTGACTATGCAAGATAATAAGTCTCACTGCATAAGAACAAAAACTAAGTCTATAAATGTAGGACTAAATCAATCATGTGAGATAGTACAAGTCTCAAAATGCGAATAATGAAACTACGACAGTATTTCGAATAATTATCAATCATCAAAAATATCAGGTTTTCGAAAATAAAGTACATGTTTTTATCTAACACACTCTTAACAGAAGATAATTAGTATTCAGTTATTGAATTTTCATAGGCTTTTGTTGCTGATATTTTGGTGATATGCTTCACTTCCCTGCAACCTTGAGGTGGTTCGATCCGGATACATTATGTTCAAAACTTTTGTATGTTGTAATGTCCTTGTCCTTCCTAAACAACAACTACACCAGCGGATGTGGCACATTATTTCTATTGGTACAATCTACCCACCTGAGTTATGTCATATGTTACGTGTTACTCAATACTATTTCGGAATCAGTCGAGAGTGTACATCCATAAACGTCAATTGTTTCCAAATGGTGATGTTTTGAACATTAATATGTTATGCCTCTTTCACTTTTCTTCTGAGATATTAACTTGGCAGCTCAACGGCAAAAAAGTTTAAGAAAGTTCATGTATTTTCAAATTTCATTATTCTAGCTATATATCTAAACAAACAAACAGCTCAATGATTAATTACACCAAATCTCCCACGAAAGCTGATGATCCCAGTGTTGTAAGCTCACAGTTAAATCCGTACTTAATTGTGTGTTCGTTACCGCAGAATTGGTTACATATTGAATGCTGTTGTACACCTACTTTCTGCTCCTACAAAATCAATCACCCATTGTCAACGAAATTGAGAAATGCGTTTCATACGAAATACTTCTTTGTAGATAGTGTCGAATAATTTTACAAGGGTTTATTACGTAAGGAATGCGTTTCTTGACTAGCTGCAATCCAAACATAATCCCAAATGATAGTGCATGAAAGTGACTGATTGTTCGGCCGAAGGGTGATCTGAGATGGTTTTATACCGCACGTTGTATTGTCTTTAGATCCAAATATTGTACAATAAGTATGTAAGAGGCCGATTAATCAAATGGAAGCGATATAATGATCAAACGTAACAAAACGCAGTTACTTGCTACCATCCTTGGCTTCTCTATTAAAACTAGATCGTTACTATTAGCAATCCACTACAAGCGTAGACACCACGCGACACACGCAACATTTCAACAGCTGAAGAAAAACAACGATGTCTTACTAGCTGCCATTCTGTAAATGAAAACCATCCAGACGCATTTTCGAAGTTCTGATTATTTTAAACTTTTCATACAAGTTTACCATACAATTAACTCATATTAGTTCAACTTGTTAAGCCAAAATCATTCCAATAAAAAATTACTCATAATTTTCATTACAAATCCTGCATAACAGCTACTCATCAGGATGGATCGAAATCTAGCACAAGCTGAACGTTATAAACAATGCATAACCTTTAGCTTTAAGTGCAATTCAATCAAAAGCTTCATCATCGTTCCCTCAACCTGAATTAAAACAATCATGTATCTAAGCTACCGCCTTGTTTTGAAGTTCGGGAATGACAAGGGATTAAAACATTTCAACGACTACTTTCTACTCTATGATGTGATGGTAAGGATTGCAATTGCAGTATGTTTAACAGACCTTGCAATAATGAAGTAGTATTATAATCATGTTTCCCTTGCTTTGTCAAACAGGAACATCAAAACGTGACTCTACAAGCTCTGGCTATAAAAAGAACTACAAAAAGATGAAAGAACTGAGAGTACACAAACATATACTTATACACAAACTTACAACATAAATAGTACAGCTCAGTGGGGCCTGATGCCGTAAGAACAACATCAGACTTCTTTTCGGCTCGCTTTCTTCCTACTTTCGATTGTTACCGATGTTTCATCGATTTGTTAGTCAGAAGCGGTTTGGATGCATCAGTTTTACATACCCCTTAGTGGAACAGAAGACGATGATTAAAACACCTCTTTGATGAAGGTAAGTAATGCATTTTGTACACTTTACTGTAAATCTAATCCGTTTGTATTTTTTATTTTTGTAGGAAAATGAGACACATGAGCAAACACTCTATAAAACTCAACTTTGCTATTCCGATCGAACTATGAACTAATGCTAATGTATCTCTAGCGTAGTTTATGGATCAGGCGCTGAACCGACGACCAGAAAATATGTATTAATTTATTGTGACATCTTCTTCTTCTTCTTCTTCTTCTTATTCTTGTTCTTGTTCTTCTTCTTCTTCTTTTGGCTGCAACCGTTGTCGGTCAAGGCATGCCTGTACCACTTATGGGATTGGGGCTTTCAGTGAATAATTGATTTCCCCCCATAGCAGGATAGTCAGTCCTTTGTATGGCGCCATGGTTTATTCGGGGCTTGAACCCATGACGGGCATGTTATTAAGTCGTTCGAGTTGACGACTGTACCACGAGACCGGCCTCAAGAAATAATTGATTACAGGGTTTAAAAAATTCCAGGTTTAAATGTATCACAACCTAACGAAATAGGAACAGCAATCCATTGGTCAATTCTTAGTATTGAAATTCTCGCCTTGAGCAAGTAGATCAAGAATGTATGCACACCTATCAAAACATCTCACACTTGTGAAAGTCACGCTTCTTGGGGACATCTCCAAAACGAAACAATTACAAAAAATGTTTAGATTATCAATAGGCACTGGATCACTAAATTTTATATTTAGTCTGGAAGAATGGCTTGATCGGCTAGATTGCTAGGATTCGGCTCAAAATAACATCTTGCATCGATCATATGATCCAAGGTAACAAAAAGTTTCTTATTCAGTTAATACTATATCGAACGAGAACGAAAAAAATACAGAAGAACAATTAATTTGATACTTTTTTATCAGGGTGAGGAGTTCCATTGAAGTGTTCCATTGGATAAAAAATTCATACATTTATTGATATACAGTTGAATTACTTGATTATGCAACAAATACTTAACTGATGAATGAGGACAAGCAATGAAATGGAATAAACTACTACACACGTGTTATGTTGATGTTTTGGTCAACACTTTCACAACTAATCAAAAAAAAACGACGTCTAAAAGCGCAAGTTATGCTTTTTTCATTGAAAAAGGGTAACTAAGGCAATTTTCACAATACGCTTTAGTATCCTATTTCAATGAAAACCGCATTCAATTGAGGAATATTTAACATGACTATTGGTGAACAGTATACGAATGTTACGAATAAATTTTACTGTCACACAGTTTAGCGACGCAATGGAAGTGACGCATATTCCATTAACAATGAACAATATAGCAAATATTATGACACGCTATCGTTGTCTATTTTAATGAGATATGCATACCACTCAAACACTTTTACTTTAAATATACGTGAACATTAGGTGAATGTTGCGAATATATTAATTGTCACTCACATTAGCTACACATTTCATTCAATCGATTGATTCAAGCTGGTGTTGGTGATTTGAGTTGCTTAAACGATAGCCAACAGTCTGTAGAATTTTTGATCAACACTTTCACAATTAAACAAAAGAAAACGACGTATTAAAGCCCAACACATAGTAAAGACGACGCAATGGAAGTGACGCATATTTCATTAACCATGGACATTATAGCAAATATAATGACACGCTATCGTTGTCCATTTTAATGAGATATGCATTACACTCAAACACATTTACTTCAAATATACGTAAACACTAAGTGAATATTGCGAATATATTGATTGTCACACACTTTACCTTCACATTTCATTCAAATGATAGCCAACAGTCGGTAGAGCTCATGATCAACACTTTTACTATAAAACCTAAGCAAGTGCAAAAAAGCAACACGTAGCAAAGACGACGCAATGGAAGTTACGCATATTTGATTGAAAAAGCCGGTGATTGCCAATAAAACGACACGCTACCCCAGCCGATTTCAATGAAAGGTGCCACCCACTAAACAAATTATTGCCCTGTTGCGCTCGAATGCAGATGCAGCATGATGAAACGATGAACATATCGAATCAGTACTCAATAATAATGATGAATATACCTGATATCCATTATAAATCGTCGATTGAACAACAGCCACATCATCACCAAACCAGTGTGCTGTAGCGACAATCAGCCTTTCATAATGAACTTTTGTGTACATTGTTGTTTTACACTTAGAAAACCACCAATGTCGTATGATGAAATGAGCACTGGGGATCAGTTCGAGTTCACACACTTATAAGCTTTAGTTGATGTGGTAGATGATCTAGTATGAATAGTATAACCCTTCGATCAGGTATAAATAACACTCACAGCATTATACACACAAAGGACACAAATGTGTTCCTTTTCTTTTCGTACAGATAATCACACTTCAATTTTCTTCGTAGCATCCAATTGTAAATACTGTACTTTTACGGCTATTTTTTTTTTATTTGAAATATCCAGTGGGAATCACATGTACACATATTTTATATTAAGTTAGATTATTGGAAAGATCACATGAACGATTTCACCCAACGTATATGACCAGTTCTGCTCTCGAAGTATTCGTCTATTTGCGCCCGCTATGACATGATAAAGACTGACGGGCGATATGCTAGGGGTTGTTCAATTAATCCTCCAGCAATTGGCATACCGTTCGTAAGCTTGTATGTGTACAATGTTGTTCTCAAGTTTCTCCACGATGAGCTGTAGGAGAGATAGTTAGTCGCTCTCAATCTGGTGCTCACTCCCATATTGTCCATATAAAGCAAGTATCATTAACTAAAGCCTCATAAATATGGTGAGTGAACATGAACTCAGAGAGCGCTTTGAATGAGCTCCACTCCCAATCGGATGATTGTTCGAGAAGTATTCAGATTTCAGCAAAAGGCACCCTTTTGCTAGGGAGACAGGGAAGAGTTCCAAGCACAAAGATCACGTTTACGGCATTCGAACACAAAGCAAAAAGCTGACGCAATGCCCTGGATGATGTCATGGAGAGGAAGTGGAAGGCTTTGATGATTTGAATCATAGACGAATGCATTCGTGTTAAAAGCGGCAGATTGTGTCTTTGTTCATATTATTTCAACACATTATATAAGTAAGCTTTGTATTATACGAAATGTTCAGAGCTAGAGAACTTTCACATCGTTTAAATATATGGACAAAAACTAGATATCATGGGCAAAAACTTGCGATGCTCAAGAAAAGATCTCGTAACTACTTTGACATTCTTATCGTGTGTTAGAGCAAGATGTCGCAGATCAAATTCAGATGTTACAAGTTTGCTGCTGCGTGTTATGACTCACATTCTGGAGAATTATGTTTGGAGTTTGCAACAGTCTGATAACCATCTCGTCTGTCGCTCAACAGCATTGTTTCAATATGCGATTTTTATTTTTTGGCACGTCAGATCGTCATCAGATGGCAAGACGCTATTCATTTTTCCAAGTTACATGTTTCGTCTAATTCGTGTCGAGATTTTATTGATTTGGGTTGATAGCTTCGTATTGCTCAAGCGTTAGGAAGTTGCGGTTTCCTTATGCCATCTTCGAGAAATGTTACCAAAGTAGAAATCAAAGCACCAAGAAACAGGTAGCAACGATGCAAAGCAATGTCCGTGCAAACGAAACTCGCCCCTGATTTTTGGGGCTATAAAATTGGTATAGAAGTGACTTTTGATATTTTTTTCGGTTGAATAATGAAAATCGATGCGCTTGTGCAATGCGAAGGATAGTGATTTTAGAAATTGCACAAAACCCTACCCTTTCTGTTTCGGTGCATGCGCAGAAAACACCGTTCAAGGGCGGTCTTCAATTTAGCGTACAATCTTATCTTATATACATCAATCACAAAGACCGACAGGCAGCACGCAGATTTTGTTTAAATAACACTAGTTTACATCAGTCAGCATCTATTTTCAATCTCTACAAGCAAATTCAAGCAATGTACATGCAAATTGCTTATGGCGAGTAAAGAACAGTAAGAAGACGATAAATAAATCGTTACCTTTTCTTTAAAGCTAGAATTAGAATAAAGCTAGAATTAGATTCGAGTACATGCTCGAGGTTATGACAAAATAAGGTGGTGTTTGTATTTATCCCAAGGTGCATTAAAAAGTCTAGTATGGGACCCCATAACATATTGGTGAAAACGTTTGTTTAAACAAGCTTTCTGGAGGCTTCAAAACCTAAGATACACCTTGGGATAAGTCCACCTGTTTATTATACCCACTTAGATAGCTGCTCGAAAACTGCTTTACAGTGCAAATAGCTGACGGGCTTAAATTTCAGCCTACGAACTTAAAACGGAAAGGGCCCCAATGATGGACCCCAATAATGGGCCTCTTTAGTTCTTCTACTATCAAAACTCACAACATTCTGCTTAAATTGACTGAAATCGTTTTTGAACTATCAAAACACTTTCAATCAATCAACCGGTAGCTTTGCTCACAGACAACGTTATTGTTAGCACGTTTTGTATGTTTTTTCTTTGAGGACAGCGAGATATGTTTCTCAGTGCTATGTTTCGCTTACATCCGTTGCCCAGTCGTTCGCACGGATGTGAAAATGCGTGTTCCTGCTCGACAATCAAACACTAAGACGAACTAGAGTGCCAATGGTTTTCAACGAACTGATTGTTGTTTTTACCTCGCAGCTGAAGGCATCCGGTGGATGCGATAGAATCGAAATGGGTAGCTGGTTGCATCATTAAGAAAAGCGATGATGTTGGCTTCTTTTCCAGTATGGTCGAGTCAAGGTAGGTTCATTACCCGACCCGAACTCGCTGCACCAACGGGTCGGAGTGGCTTATGCTCTCTTGCACCTACTCATCATTCAGGACGACCCGAACTCGTTGCACCCGCGGGTCGGAATTGATTCCGACTCTCACTTGGCGCACCCGCTGCACCCACGGGTCGGAATCGATTCCGACTGGCTCGCACCCGACACTGGGTCGTGAAATGAATCGCCACTACTTCACACTCCACCATCAGTACTACACTACACACTCAGTGATACACTGTTTCGCACTCCACGCTTCACACTATATACATTATTCATATACTTATTATAGTTTAAGTTATTTTCTTTTTCGTTACAACTAAAACGTCGTCTAGTTAAGTTATTCTTTATCATAACACTTTTGCTCATAGCTTTCTTAAATGATGTGCATCTCATTTTAGAATTCTTATACTTAATATAGTAATTACTTTCATATTTATAAAGAAAATTGTAAATACTGTTTTAAATAACAGCACGAATGTATTTAAAAAATATAAAGTTTCCGACGGCGAAACGAAATGCACGGATGAGAATACAACAATATGGCTCTTCCCATTCCCTTTTATGGAGACGCCCAGTACCTCACATACGTGTGAGTGTGCTTGCGTCAAATCTTAATGTTTATAATACCATTTCGGAATGCTAACACCGCCTATTGAAGTCCGGTATTTCCATATCCAAAATAACCTTATTGTTAGTATTCTATCCAATGACCTCAATTTTCCTTACCTCCTATTCTCTATTCCGCTAAATGCTTCGTCCCATCACCTGCCCTCGGCTGCAACAATCCGTTTGTTATTATGTTTGTTAATCCCACGAGAAAATAGTATGAGTAAGTAAATAAATAAATATAACTCTATAATAAATTATAGAAAAGATATCCTACTCCGATATCCATAATTAACACTCTGTGCGCTGGCATTTTGCATTAGCTTTTAACGGAGAATACAGTACAAGATAAGAGAGCGTTTGATGTCGTTCACTCTCTTACGATCGTTCACTCTCTTTCCGATCCTCACGTACGATGCCGTTTTTGCAATATGCGCTCTCTCTTTCTTCCCGCTGCAATACGCTCTGCTGAGAGCTGCTGAGAGACCATTCACAGAGAAGGAGTGTGAAAAAACTGTGATTCCAAGCGGAGCCACACAGCGCCCAGAGTGTAAAAATTCATTTTCGTATTCATTTTATTTTATTTCAGTATCTGCCAGCAAGGCTAAGACCTTGTCTCCATACGTGGGACTGACTGACTGCTATGTGTAATCAAAGAGTCACAGATAGCAAATCCCATAAGTGGCCTATTCTTTGAAATAGCAAATGAGCTTGTCATTTAAGTACCACTCTTCGAAACTCTACCAGAAAACCAGATCTTCAAATGCACTACAGCAAAATGATAGGAAGCAAATGTATACTGAAATGCGAAACTCATTCGCAAATTCGTTGTGGTTGTTTGATTCAACCCCCTTTGAATCAAAGAACAAGCCACAGTTGTCTGGTTGAAATATTTGGTCATGTAGTTTACGGCTTTTTCGTGTAGTGAAAATCCATTGGAAGCCGATCGCAATACAAGCGGCTTGCTAATAACTTTTATCACAAGGTGAAATCTAATAAATGTACTGAGGAATAGCGCAGAGGGAGAGGTTGCAATTTTAAAAAGAAAAGATATCTCTCATCATGGAGTGGAGTTGAAGCAGTGCAAATCACAGTAAAAGCTGAGGATGGTAATGACACTAGACTAATGGATGGTGTGACGATTCAAACAAAAAAAATACAAACACCTCAGCAATAACATTGTCGGCTTGAATCTCCATGATATCTCGACGCCTAAAATCTTCACTAAAGTTAATAAAACTTCGTAACAATTATAGTCATAAATGGCGAAGACACAGAATAATTGACAGTAATTATAGCTTCAGCTATAGGCGAACCAAAAATTATAACTTCATTCATTCGTTTCAACAGCAAAAACGTAACTTACTGAAGTTTTATTGGAATAAGAATTTAATTTAAATCAATAGAGATAAAGATGAAAACTGACTGAGGAATTTTTATTTATTTAGATTCACATTGTTACGGCTTCGGCCGTATTTTCAACACATTAAGTATCGACCGATTTTGTTCTCAGGACACTTGCTTCCTGTATTTTTAGCCTTCTCCCGGGCACACTCGGTTGAACGTATTTAGAAAAGGTTTTGGACAGAGGAATTTTTGAATTAAAAAAGTACTATTCCACCAACAAATAGTAAACAAAAAAAATAAATGAATGCGTAGGAGTAATGTTCAGCTTTCAAAGAAAAATCAAAATGATTCTATGATGCTCATAGAATTAAACTCAGTTGGACAAGTCTAACAGAATGTATAGTACTTTCAGTAAATCGAGCCTTTTTCAAAACACACAGCATAGATAACCTGACTCTCAGACACCTTAGTAGAAAACATATTGACTTAAAGCGCATGCTAAAAACGCTCTAAACTGTAAAAAAATATCTTGATAATATCAATAATGGTACTTACCGTACAAAGCCATTGTTTATTTGACTATTACTTGCAACAGCTTTCTAAAGCTAGAATATTTTCCAAAAGTAACAAAATATCCAAAATAATAGTAATATCTTAACACGACAAAGATTCAACTACACAACAAAAAAAAACTGCTTATTATGTCGCACAGAAATGATTTATGTGAAAATAATATTATAAACCATATGCATCAGTAGCAAATTATCACCGCTACTTTTCAGCAAATACATCTCAGACATGCCATTATTGAGAAACATACTTTTGCGCTAATGATTTCAATTTTTCCAAAACAGTAATTCCAATCACAAATATTTTTTTTAATTTTTGTTAATATTGGGCTAGCTAATTTATCCAAGCTAGTTTAAAGCCGGTCTGGTGGTACAGTCGTCAATTCGAACGACTTCATAACATGCCCGTCATGGGTTTAAGCCTCGAATGGAACGTGCCCCCATACGTAGGACTGACTATCCTGATATGGTAACAATAAGTCATTGAAAGCCAAGCCCACTTCACTAGTGGGTACAAGCAGGCCTTGACCGACAGCGGTTGTTGTACTAAAGAAGAAGAAGAAGAAGTTTATTCAAACAATGAGAAAAGGAAAACTATTCTAACCCATAGCAAATTAACACGAAGGAATGATTCAAATGCATCCAATGTTCCATGAATAAAAGCTTGTATAATACTACTGCTACTCAGTAGTGGCATTAGAAGCAGACAGGTGCTAAGCAGACGTGGTTCGATGGAAAGGGTCGGCGTGAATGTTCAGTAGGTGCAACAAAGCATAAGCGACTTCGACCCGTTGGTGCAGCGAGTTCGGGTCGGGGTTTGAATCTTCTTTGACCCGACTCCAGCCGAACTCGCTGAAGCAACTTCGGATTCCTTAGTGGTTTTTTGCACCTACTGACCCTCAACCTGAACCCTACCTTTCGAGTCAACCTGAACGACTGAATGTATGTAGAACAAGAAGTAAATTTCACGCCTTTATTAAAATTTCAAATCAATATAAATGTCGTTCAGATAAGCCATAAACGAAGGAAACATATACAACCATTTTGTTTTATTTATGTACTTCTAATGCTAACATAAACTATGCTGATACAAATAATTGAACGAGTAGATGTATTTTTTCCCAAAATAAATTACTTTAAGTCGTTATTTATTGATCCTTAAATTTGGGCCACTTTCTCCAGTACGGGTACAAACAGGTACAAAACGGGTTCTGGCCATACGGTATCGTCGTCAGCTCGCCAGTCGACGTTTTGTGATGCAGCAAAAGCGATGTAAGTGTCGGCGGGGGTTCCTGGTGTTCCGGTGGCAGCTCTGGATCATATATGACGCAATCAGGGATACGCTCCATGATATCGCTTCCCAGTTGAGCGTACCAAACCGCGTACAGTGAACCGAACAAGCTCGCTCGACCGATTGGCTCAACTATTATTGAAGAGGCAACGGATGGTTGCTGGTCGGGCTGGCCCGTATTATCATGCGAGGCAGCAATCTGTGCAGCACCATTGAAGGCTGCCATATTCGCTTCCTTATTGATAAATTGTTGCAAAAATTTCGCCGCGTCTTGAGCAGTTGGACTTGCGGGAACCATCACGTCGTTTGATTCCGGCGGGTCTCGTTCGATTGGTTTGCCATTTGACCAGGTATCTTGTTTATACGGTTCCACTACCGCGTCGGGGCCATCAGCTCTCGGGCCCAGCATGGTGGGATTCGTACCGATTGAAGCCAATGGAACACCGCTGACACCGCTGACAATGGAAACCCGGAAAGTAGGAACAAATACCCAGGACGGTAAGTCGACATGCTGCTGCTGCTGCCACGGCTGTCCCGATGCCCCCTCATCACTGCTGACAGGTGAGCGTAGGAAGCTCAAATCGATCGGAACCGGCAAACCGTACAGCTGCTGTGCGGCGGGGAACCCACACAAGTCCGGAAACGTCATCGGACGCCAAGGGGTTGCGCTGGACTCGGCCACTCTACTGACCATCGGTGACGATTGTACACCGTTACCGGAACCACTCCCTTCAGCTGCTTGGCTCATCATGTTCTGGAGGGTATCGCAGGATTGCACGAGCAAACACACCACATAAAAAAGTGAAATAAAACAAACAAAACAATGATAATGTTGAACAAATTATAACTACAGCCCAGGACCATATGATATACATGATTTCCCGTGATTTTTTTATTGATTCTCGTAATTTTTGGGATTGGTTGACGTTTTTATTTATTTATTGGAATCTTCCCATTGCAATGCAATACCAATGGTCCAACATTTCTGTGTGAACTCAATAAATCGTTGAATCTATTAAAAAATGAGAAGTAACAAAAATAATTCGGGAGATTAGCAAAACCGATCCCGTAACAACTGTGTACGAGTACAGCGTTAGTATGAGACAGTTTCGTGATTTTGTAAAATTAGATAAAAAAATTGTCACCACCTTTTATGACAGATTTTGAAACATTATTTTCATTAACAAACAGCAAACATGACCAAATGAATTGATACCTGTTAATTATTTCTAAACAGGCTCATGTGTGTCGCAAGGTATACATTTGTTTCCTGGATGTGAAAAACAATCGTTAAAACCCTATCTAACAGCGACGCGCGGCGAAGAACGAATCAAAATAGAGAAAAAAACAACTTCCCCGAATGTACTATACCTCGGTGTCATCAACAACGACTGACACGACTATAACAAATATTAAATAACAATCAAGATAATACCAAACGTATCCTAATGGGCGCGGTTATTGCTTGCGCATCAATAGAGTGGCGGTCCGATTGAAATCGCTGATGTAAAAAAACGCTGAATGTTCGCACTAATATTTGATGTTGCGACGTGGGAACGATGGGGTGGAGTGCATCCATGGGGTGTATGGCCCATGGAGGGACTTCACTGTGTAAGAAACGCATGCTAACGGGATGGCCCGTGTGACAATGAATTCTAAGAAGATTCTCTTTTTACAACGTACACACACACGCACGCACCCACACAAAAACACAGAACATATGATCCATTGTCACAATCGAAGGCCCGTCTTCCACGAACGCAACAATGTTCAGTAAAAGAGAGGGAATGAATGATAATGGTTGTCCATGATCGTGATGCAAAATTCAACCCCAAACCCCTACCATTGTGTTACGTTGTATTTTGAGTCCCTTCACCTTTCAATGATTTTTGCTGATCACAAAGTACTGGAGCTGTGCCGCCGGGGAACTTTTAACTCCTATACAAACACCGTCCGCTTCAAGCTCTTGAGCATCTATGACGGGTGTGCGCTTTCTTGGGGTTTCGCTTTGATCTTGCGATTGAGTGTCCCAGTCGTGAGTAATGCAGTCACCATACCCGCACGAACCATACCCGCTAGTACCGACACCACCGACACCCCACGTGTTTGAGGATCACACTGCGAGAGAGCCTCACCACACCATGCGAGAAAGCGAGAGAGCGAGCGAACGAGTGAGCGTGTGTGCGAACAAGACGCGATTTTCGCACCATCCTTGAGAGAGCTTCTTGGAACATCACTTTTGTAGTGATTTCTGAGCTACCTGTACGGTGTACTGTGTGTGCTTGCCTCTAGTAGTAGTGTGTGTGAATATTTTTTAAGAGAATTGACTTAATCTCATACTACTATAATATAACAAAAAATATTTAGCGAACAAGTAACTAAAATAATGAGCAGATAATTAAAATATACATACTTGTGAAAAACATTGTTAACCCTACATAAACCAACTCGATGTATTAAACAAACGAGCCTGAAAGCAACATTGAGCGGTAAAACTCCTATACTGAGAATGCTAGAAAAGAGTAGTAGACTAGTAGGTTTTAATTTCTAGCACAATAAAAGCATTACTAGTATAACTATCGGGGGTGGGCCCGTGGTACAGTCGTCAACTCGAACGACTCAATAACATGCCCGTCATGGGTTCAAGCCCAGAATGGACCGTCCCCACGTAGCAAGGATTGACTATCAGGCTACGTGGTAATCAATTAAGCCTCTCGAAAGCCTGTAGAGGCCGGCATGTACGTGTAGGACGTTACGCCAAATAGAAGAAGAAGAAGTATAGCTATCTAACCATACAACCAGTATCATTATCTAATCCGTGTGTGCCGTGTTTTGACACCCACGCTGTGAATTTCATAACGCGTTGCTTCTCGTAATGTTATTTCACAAGTTCTATTTTGATGTACTTGCCAAACGCCAAAGTGATGTACTTCACATGTGGCATTTTTATTATTTTTGTAAATTGATTTTTATAGAGACTTTGAGCCATTTGGCTTCATTAGCGTCTATCGACTTTTTATTACCACTTTATTACCTTTAGTTTCCTCTTTATTGCCTATGGTTGGAGTTTGATCAATCGGAACCGTAAGAGCACACTTTCATCGCCTTCATGTGCACATTATGTAACTGCAGCCTTGGGCGTACTCGTGTCCGTACTCGAAACACATGTACATGCATTCATACAATTCATCGACGAGCTGATACCTGGTGCTAAAACTAACTCTAAAGTGTTCAGTTGTTTTCCATTCACCGCGAATAATGCGTTCCGGAGACATTCGCGTTACTCAGACTTGTATAGTTGATGAATAGTTAGTGTTGGTTAAATTTATTAATTAAATGCATTTCATTTCGTGTTGAATACAGTTTGGGCAGAAAGTCAGGTTATCTCTGTGTTTTTAGGGATTTCAAGAATATTGCTAAAAATAACTTATTTGGATGTGTATTGAACATTACAAAAGGTTTTTGTAACCTATGCATAGGGAAAAACGCATTTATCTTCATCATAGAAGCACAGGTACAACTAACCTAGACAGGTTAGTTTCGGTTAACAGGATCCCAGAAAAATAATATTGATTTCAAGATTTTTACAGAATGACACAGTTTATGTAAACTTTTGCTTGTTTGATGTAATGGGTTTCCATGATATGACTAGGATGTGACATTATCCAAAAGAAATGTGAAGTGAAGACAATGCACGACGTTTAAGAGATCCCAGTAGAAGAAATCTTAAATGTCGAACATGGAAAACATCAGTGCTAAAACGTGTAACAGAAAGCACTTTAGCTTTTGTTGAGAGTGCGTCATCATATATTATTAAATCATAGGCTATAAGCGTCTGATGACATCGTATATAGACTCGTGGGACTCGCCAAGACGAAGTTATTGTTACAAATGAAACTTGCAAATCGGAGAGGTTGCTCATCCTTGTTCAAAGCCATTAACATTACGACTTGGCCGTTGTTAACGAAAACCACTTTAACCGTACATTTAGTATGTTCATTAGTTTAAGAATTTGATAATTTTGATGAACCATAATCGCTGGAATTATGTTAAAACACTAGAGGAACTCATTTCCTAGTATAATTCAATGAATAAAATAAATAAAGTTGTTAAACCATAGATAGTCTGTAGTTAGTCTATTCAAGATCAATTGTTTCTTTTCGTTGAACATTTTAACGGTTCATTTTCCATCATTTAAATCTCCATACTGCGAATATTCCGCTAAGATGAATCCGCCATTTGGCAGTCTAAATTATTTTAGTTGTATGGAATAACAGTTCACAAAAACAAAATTCGATTGATGTTCGATTGATACATTCCATTACATGATTGCCAACAGTATGCATGCACTATTCCACTAACACGTCTAGTTGAAATATTCCCTTACCGAGTGAATCAGTCCCTCATATTATTCCATACTCTGAATATTATCTACACCTTCGACATCGTCGAGCATAAGAGTAGAGCAATGCATATAGAGATGCCTTATGGATGTGTTTTCACTCCTTTTCCCCTTTATTTCTTCCACATATTCGATCGTCTCATTTGTGTGTCTCATATGGTCGTAAAAACAAAACAAATAAACAGCTCTTAAACCTTGAACTTGATCTTCATTCCGTTAAAACATATTCATTCACATGTTTTTCCATTTTCCTTTTGCGTGGTGTTTATCCATCTTCTCTTGTTTGAGTTTCGTCGCGAGAGTGTGCAATAGCTGTGACATATTGACATGACACATGTGCATGTACTTGCTATCTTGTTCTTCTTTGGCATAAAACCGATGTAAGTCAAGGTCTTTCTATGTTTGGTTTTCAGTGACTTGTTGATTAACCATAGCAGGATAGTCAGTTCTACGTAAGAGAGCACATTTGCATTTGAACCCACGACGGGCATCTTGTTAAGTCGTGCGAGTTGACTGTACTGTACCATGAGACCGGCTTAAACCAGGAGACTTACTATCTACCGTGTAAGAAGCAGTTGTAATTGTAACAAAACTGTTGATCATCAATTGTTTTTAACTTACGCGCTTTATAGTTTTTTTCATACAGGAAAGCAAGATGTTGACCAAAATATAAATGTTTATGTATGTATTGATTTTTTAAAATAATTGATAGATTTATCGATTCATTCATTTATTTATTAGCTCTTTTTTTATTTATTACATATAAATAACAGAAAAAGCGGCAGTATTGAATTTTACTTCAATTGAAACAAAAATACCGAGAGTATAAAAGTGAGTGTTGGATGGTGTAGCTTGCACGCTGTGAGAAAATACTCTATACGTTGTATGACATCATTCTCTAGCAGTGCCTGTTTTTGCCCCATCTATTGTCTAGAAAAGCGGTCATAGTCATCATGATCATCATCATTATCAACAGCAAAATCATCATCAACAACAATATTTATATCATTAAATTTCTCTTCCGGCTTCAGATTCAAATAGCAGATTAGTATTCAGTTATTGAATGTTCACTGGGTTTTTAATGTTGTGATATGTTTTACTTCCATGCAACCTTTAGGCGGCTTGTTCCGGATCTATGTAACATGACACTTTTGTTTGATTTTATTCCCCTCGATCCTCTTATGTTTTTTTTTGTGTTCTTCACTATGCAACATTGGTGGAAATAACGAACTCACAACGGTCTACGTGAAACATTATTTCTACTTATAAGAAATATCATTGTGAGACAAGATGTCGTTTGCAATTCGTTTGGGATACACTTCCGGTGGTCATTTGTTGGTGACCCGGATAGTTTAACCAGCACACCACTGGCGTCTGTCAAGTGATGCAATATTGCACCTCGACGCTTGCAATTGTGTTCACATGGTTTATATTGCACTGCAAAACGAACGAGATAATAAAACCTGACTCATCCTAAAATAAGTACGGTGCCGGGCGGAACAGTGATCGTCCGCGGCACTAGTGTCGTTTCGGTTAGGCATGAAAGTATTCAATGCTGATGATTCGCTGTTGCTCATAAACTGGAATGAGTAATTGGCAATCGTAAAACATGTCAACACCTGAATGTCACAGATGATTCGTGAGCTGATGATGCTGTTTACGCGCATCCCGGATGTACCATCACGCAAGAGATCGCGCTCGATGCAAAGGTGTATGATATAGGGTTTACCAATCCCATTAACAACTTTCCACTGTAATGGAGCTATTTTCTGCATTTCACATAAAATCGCCCTAGCGCACATGTGTTGGCTTCGACAGTTTAAAATTGGCGCATACAACAGACATACGAAAGGGGAACGCGCACACCCAAGTATGGAAACCTTTCGTGGCAAAGGTATAGGTTTGTTCTTGTTCCTAACAAAAATGTGTTTCAGGTGGGGAGATTCTAGTCAGTGAGTTTACAAGTGTGACGGTTAGTAGATGTTTCTGGAGCTAATTGTAATCATAAGGTCAGTCCATAAGAAATGTGTGTTCAGAGTGGAGTTAGTGAGTGAAGTGTATTTGAAATTTTAGATGCACATGGAAATAGAAGGTATAGGTAAATAGGAGATCATAATCCTCATCAACCAGTCCAAGGCTGGAAGGTGTGGGGTATGTAAGACCCAGTTCAAGTTATCCAAAATTGACTATGCAAGATAATAAGTCTCACTGCATAAGAACAAAAACTAAGTCTATAAATGTAGGACTAAATCAATCATGTGAGATAGTACAAGTCTCAAAATGCGAATAATGAAACTACGACAGTATTTCGAATAATTATCAATCATCAAAAATATCAGGTTTTCGAAAATAAAGTACATGCCTTTTATCTAACACACTCTAAACAGAAGATAATTAGTATTCAGTTATTGAATTTTCATAGGCTTTTGTTGCTGATATTTTGGTGATATGCTTCACTTCCCTGCAACCTTGAGGTGGTTCGATCCGGATACATTATGTTCAAAACTTTTGTATGTTGTAATGTCCTTGTCCTTCCTAAACAACAACTACACCAGCGGATGTGGCACATTATTTCTATTGGTACAATCTACCCACCTGAGTTATGTCATATGTTACGTGTTACTCAATACTATTTCGGAATCAGTCGAGAGTGTACATCCATAAACGTCAATTGTTTCCAAATGGTGATGTTTTGAACATTAATATGTTATGCCTCTTTCACTTTTCTTCTGAGATATTAACTTGGCAGCTCAACGGCAAAAAAGTTTAAGAAAGTTCATGTATTTTAAAATTTCATTAATTTAGTTATATATCTAAACAAACAAACAGCTCAATGATTAATTACACCAAATCTCCCACCAAAGCCGATGACCCCAGTGTTGTAAGCCCACAGTTAAATCCGTTGTTAATTGTGTGTTCGTTACCGCAGAATAGGATACATATTGAATGCTGTTGTACACCTACTTTCTGCTCCTACAAAATCAATCACCCATTGTCAACGAAATTGAGAAATGCGTTGCTTACGAAATACTTCTTTGTAGATAGTGTCGAATAACTTTACAAGGGTTTATTACGTAAGGAATGCGTTTCTTGACTAGCTGCAATCCAAACATAATCCCAAATGATAGTGCATGAAAGTGACTGATTGTTCGGCCGAAGGGTGATCTGAGATGGTTTTATACCGCACGTTGTATTGTCTTTAGATCCAAATATTGTACAATAAGTATCGAAGAGGTCGATAAATCAAATGGAAGCGATATAATGATCAAACGTAACAAAACGCAGTTACTTGCTACCGTCCTTGGCTTCTCTATTAAAACTAGATCGTTGCTATTAGCAATCCACTACAAGCGTAGACACCACGCGACACACGCAACATTTCAACAGCTGAAGATAAACAACGATGTCTTACTAGCTGCCATTCAGTAAATGAAAGCCATCCAAACGCATTTTCGAAGTTCTGATTATTTTAAACTTTCCATACAAATTTACCATACAATTAACTCATATTAGTTCAACTTGTTAAGCCAAAATCATTCCAATAAAAAATTACTCATAATTTTCATTACAAATCCTGCATAACAGCTACTCATCAGGATGGATCGAAATCTAGCACAAGCTGAACGTTATAAACAATGCATAACCTTTAGCTTTAAGTGCAATTCAATCAAAAGCTTCATCATCGTTCCCTCAACCTGAATTAAAACAATCATGTATCTAAGCTACCGCCTTGTTTTGAAGTCCGGGAATGACAAGGGATTAAAACATTTCAACGACTACTTTCTACTCTATGATGTGATGGTAAGGATTGCAATTGCAGTATGTTTAACAGACCTTGCAATAATGAAGTAGTATTATAATCATACTTCCCTTGCTTTGTCAAACAGGAACATCAAAACGTGACTCTACAAGCACTGGCTATAAAAAGAACTACAAAAAGATGAATGAACTGAGAGTACACAAACATATACTTATATACAAACTTACAACATAAATAGTACAGCTCAGTGGGGCCTGATGCCGTAAGAACGACATCAGACTTCTTTTCGGCTCGCTTTCTTCCTACTTTCGATTGTTACCGATGTTTCATCGATTTATTAGTCAGAAGTGGTTTGGATGCATCAGTTTTACATACCCCTTAGTGGAACAGAAGACGATGATTAAAACACCTCTTTGATGAAGGTAAGTAATGCATTTTGTACACTGTACTGTAAATCTAATCCGTTTGTATTTTTAATTTTTGTAGGAAAATGAGACACATGAGCAAACACTCTATAAAACTCAACTTTGCTATTCCGATCAAACTATGAACTAATGCTAATGTGTCTCTAGCATAGTTTTACATTGAGATAAACAGATAAAAAAAGCAAAACAATCGCGCTTTGCTTGTTTCATAATACAGACGTATTGATTAAAATTCCGGATAGTCACAAAGCCCAACTTACCTCGGCTGTCCATAGTTTAAAGCTAAATAAAAAATCTTCATTTGTATCCCGGACAATATTTTACTATTTTTGTGACAGTCAAAGCTTAATACGAAAACTAACTGTTGTTTTATATGTCCTTGATGTCTACATTTACCATGGATTCCGATGTATTTGAATGCATCTCGATCAGATTAAGAGGAATTGAAACCTACTTTTCAAGTAAAATTGCTATAAATGGATCCAGTGGTGAACCGACGACCAGAAAATATTTATTAATTATTTGTGACTTCTTCTTCTTCTTCTTCTTTTGGCTCCAACTGTTGTCGATCGAGGCCTGCCTGTACCACTTGTTGGGTTGGCTTTCGGTGACTTATGGATTATCCCCCATAGCAGGATAGTCAGTCCTATGTATAGCAGTATGGTCCATTTGCGGCTTGAACCTACGACATATGAAGATATAGAAACATGATGAACGTCCGGAGTTTGAAGCTACATTTTTTACTTAATGGTACCTATTGAGAAATTCGAACGTTTTGTCTGTTGTTCAACGTTGTGTATTTGTATAAGTTAGAATATTGCATTAGAATTAATTCTTCTTTTTCTTCTTTGGGCTCAACAACCGGTATTTAGAACTATTAAATGTTTTTACAACTATTAGAACTAAGAATATGTATAAAATATTACACGAATTTTAAAGGAAAGCTCAACTAATATTTACAAAATATGAAGATATGCTGCGATCAGAACTAAATTATTTGACACAATGTTCTTCTTCTTCTTCTTTGGCTCAACAACCGTTGTCGGTCAAGGCCTGCCTGTACCACTTATGGGCTTTGGCTTTCAGTGACTAATTGATTTCCCCCCATAGCAGGATAGTCAATCCTACGTATGGCGGCACGGTCTATGTGGGAATCGAACCCTTGACGGGCATGTTGTTAAGTCTTACGAGTTGACGACTGTACTACGAGACCGGCTAAACCCCAAAGTAAAAAACTATTATTTACGTTCATTTAGTTCTGAATGAAAAAGAAAATATAAATATAGACTTAGACATTTTAAGTTACATTGTTTTATTTAAAAAAAAAAACTGTGCATCATTATCAAAAAATTCTTTGTAGTTTTGTTGCTATCCTAAACTCGATTGAATATAAAAAGTAGATGCAGTTGCCAGGATCCAATGATTGTTTCAATTTATCTCATGAGTGCCGTGCTGTGTAGAACTTCAATTTTACTTCATATTCAATTCAAACTTCAATTTTATGTCATATTGACAATCGCTGCGATCGTTCCCAAATTTGTTTGCTATTAATGCATGTTCACGTCATGTTGAGAAGCCATGCAAGTAGAAGAATAGAACAATGTTATGGAAAGCCAGATGAACTCAGTTCGCGGGCCGAATTGGACCCGTCCACTAGAACGGACTAAATAAAGTGTACCAAACTCTTGGAACAGTCTCAGTTAAATAATTATCAACTCACTACTACAGAAGCATTCCAAAATATAAAAATAGGTTAAAAACAACAATTCTATTATATTGACAACAGCTGAATTAGATTATCTTTCAAAGAAAATGTAGCGAACCGTGTACATTTTAGTGTACTTCCTGATAGGCTGCACACTCAGCAAATTACAAATTATATTTGCAACATGCATAACAAAAACGAAACTTATTGCAAAGCTGGTAAATATCTTTGTTTTTTTAAAGAAAATTCTTATTCGACAACCTATTTAATCTTCTTTTTTGGCACAACAACCGCTGTTGGTCAAGGCCTGCCTGTACCCACTAGTGAAGTGAGCTTGGCTTTCAGGTAGTCAGTTCTACGTATGGGGACGCGGTCGATTCGGGAACTTGAACTAGAACTTAAATATACGTATCGAACTAATTTTTTTGTTTTCATCAAAAACCTACCTCACATTTCGTATCGAACTAAGAATGCAGCAGCTTACATTCCAAATGACAAAAGCAATGACAAATACATTAAATAAAAATTACAGAAAATTTAGGACGGCAACAGTACCATGTGAAGCCTAATCGCCAATGTCTAAAATAACTATAAATTATGGTAGAAGTAGGCTTACCGTTCCAGAAGACGCTAGCTAGAGTTTTATAGTAGTGTGGCGGTTCTAATCGTTTGATATGAATGATCTATAATGCTTCAAAAAAGAAAATAATTGTATTATGTTTTGTGTTAAACTGGGAAAAATTAGCACTAAATTAAAAGTGATTGAAGATGACAATGCTTTTACAGCTTCATGAATTTGAAAACATGGGTTTACAATTGTTACATTTTTGTTTCTATGTTTTTAAATAAAAATAAAACAAACATGTACAATAACATGCATTTTTGCCGATTCATAGGAGAAAAGTTTCAAACTGTAAATAACTTAAATAAAGTCTTACTTAGAAAACGAATGATACGTGTGAGATTGTGTTGGCATGATGTGTCACTATTACTACGAACAAATAAAGTAAAGTTCTAACGCAACAATGGATGGAAAGTGAAGAAAATCAGAACAATCTTTAAACAAAAACAGTACAATAAATCAGAATAAACGCAAAAGGTCCAAAAGCAGTCGGGAGCTATACGAGTCTTATCTTATCTGATTGGAAGGCAAGCCTGTATGTAGAAATAGACACATACATGTGTGGCCGGGTGTGCACTGTAGCTTCGCAGCGAAACCGTGTCTTTCCGTGTGAATTTGCTTCGCTGTCACAATTGGATGGATTATGCGACCTCTATCAGTGGAGCGTTTCATACGATGATAAGATCGTCCAATCAGCTTAACACATTCATCACTCAATGACGACCGCTAGTGATACGCTAGTAGACGCGCAACTATTGTACCCTCGGCGGTATGCAGAACACCGATGGCGGTAGACATTGTACGGAAAAGTGTAAAATGACATCATATCGATACCAACTTTAGATAATAGGGTTTCTGTCTTCCCGTCTTGAATCGACACACGGAAAATTAATCAGTAATTAACTGAAAATAAATATATCATATTTCCCCTTTGTTTGTTATTTGTTTGTTTGTTTTAAATTAATCATACTAAACTCTAAACCTCAAAATCTGAATTCTTCCTTACGTGTTTTTATTCCATTCTATGTCAATATTTTCAAAAGGATGAAAAACTGTATCCAGTGGCCTACGACAGCATGAATACAAAGTTTTAACTCGAAGGAGAATTTCGTATAAAGTCTTGCGTGTTTCTTTCTATTTTCTAAGCTACCAATAATGACCAATCTTGTAACGACGATTTGCCAGAGAAGAAGAGGACAAAAATGCCTTTTCGTCATCTTTTTATTAAATCTAACGCGCTAGTGATGTCAGCGTAAACAAGTTCAAAAATAAACGGATTTGTTCTGCTCCGCTTCGAACTGCTCGACTCCAGCAGTTGCTCCGACACAAAGATACACAGATAACATAACGGAATCTTTGGATAACAGCTCATATTGGGGTTGCTCTCAGCGATGTGGATCATAACATTTTTATAATTATTAAAATGTGGATTGAGGGTCTACTTCGTTCATTTACAAACCCCTCGTTATTGTTTTTAAAAGTAAAAAAAATAAATTTGAAAGAAATAATCAAAATAATAACATTCTAATTTTATCTTTAACAAAGTCATTGTGGGTCTCATTATAGGCTCTCAAAGACCGTAGTTTAGAGACACTCATTATAAATTAATTGACTGATAGCGAGATATTCAAAAAATAACATTAAACTCGTCAACATCTCCTTCCGAACCTTGCAATATCTCACTAAAAGAGACAATTATATGCTCAAATGCTCCTCTCTACCTGATTCTTTCCCAAGTGCTCTTGACTACTTCTCCTGTAGGTGTACTACTATTTCTTTTTCTCTGAATAGATAAATGTAATATAATATTCTACACTACTTCCCGTTGCTTAGTTGTATATTGTTACGTTCTAGATCGGGTCCAGGTAAATTCCGTCTGGATGATATAGTTCTTAGGTGTGTTGCTTGACAGTAGCCTTATGATCATTATGATTACATTGTTAGCAGAACTTGGAAAAAGCTGCAATTGATTAAGCATGACTCTTCCGAATTTACCAATCCACGCTGTCTTTAGGCATTGTTCAGTTAGTTAGTAGATTTTTGCTGAAGATATTTGTGCTCCGGAATGTGTTGTTCACATTGATTACATCAAGCCAGCGTAGAATGCATTCAATGGATTTTCTGTTTGCAGAATCATAGTAAATCTATTCATGTATTTTCCTTACTATGTTTCCATGTGTTGATTACTACGGGAAAGCTCTTTCGAAATCCGCTGCACACACGCCTAATTTTTATTTGTCCCCTTGCGACATTTGTATTTGTATGCGAAATTTCTTACGTGCACTGTCCTTATTCCTTACGTAACCATTTTGATTTTCAGCTATCTTTGATTTTCAGCAAATCTCTACCCATTTTATTTTATTATTATTAGTCATATGTACGACCGGCTACCCGCGTAAGTTTCGCATCTTTAATCCAAAATAACTTTTGATTTAGAAATTGTATCGATTTCAAATTCTAAAAATGCCTCAGAAAAATGTTTTCTAACCATGTGCAAAAAATTAAAATCATCAAAAATGTTTAAATATTTTTTAAAATTATTTAAGTTTAAATACCCTTAACATGTACAATCGCCTACCCGTCCGTGTAGGCCATACATTTTGTATGGGAAAATGATGTTTTTCGTGGTTAAAAGCGTATATCTTTTGAATTAATTGTTAGATTTGAATAAAAACTGTCTTATAGGCTCATAATAATGTTTTGAAACACATCGTAGTAAAAGAAGAATTTAAAAAATCCTGTCAAGATTTTTTTTTCTATCAAAAATATGTTGTAACTCCAACACCCCAACCCCTGGCCGGTTTTGAGCAAGTTTTGAGAGGATGATTAAGTCTTTTTCTACGTTTTACTTACGTTTCTTTCAAATTTTATATACAATTTTCAAATGTTTTGCTTGTTGTATAAAAATACATGTTGAAGATCTATAAAATATGCTCATCATGTTTTATTAAAAACCGGCTCCGACCACGAAAAACATAATTTTTCCATAGAAAATGTATGGCCTACCTGGATAGGCGGTTGCACGGTAACGAAATTTTTTTTGGTCGTACACAAGACGGTTAAGAGCCTCTCTGAATTCATTTCTCTTATTTAGATCAAATAGTTCATTGATATAAATACTTTATAAAATGAAGTCCAATACATGTATCAGACATGTTACATTGCTTTTAACAACTTTGTATCTCATGGTTGTAGTGAAAAAAAACCAACACTTAAAATTCTGTTCTTCAAATCAATAACGATATTGGCAAAGAGTATATATATATATAGCATTAAAATTGCAGTTAATACATTTATTTTCTTCTTACTACAATTGAGGCTGTTTTCAACAGGAATTGTGTAGTTGTACTATGTACTATCTTCGCCACCGTTTAAAAATATCGTAGCTGCCTTCGGTGTGTATTTTTTTATTTTAAATTAGCGACAATACGGCATCGGCAGCATTTTTATTGAAAAAAAACTGTAAGTGGATAGCACTAATAAAGGTAATTTAGTCACAATTTCAGACTCATTTTAATTTATGTAAAAAATTTAACAACTAAAAATAACAGAATACAAGATTGTGTTATCATCATTGTCATTTGCACAAGTTTTGTTCGCTCACGAGCCCTACATGATGATGTGGTAACAGTTCATTGGTTTTTAATTATTTTGTTTTTATGCTTTAAATTAGCTTTTAATTGGTTGAATTTGTTTCTTGATACCATTGGAAATGTTTAAGCATTCAACTTTTCGTTAGTACTGTTCCCTTAGTCTTGAAATGTTGGCATCATTATACGTTTTTTGACATGTGTGTAGAACCATTGCAGTCGTTCAGTGAGCCGTTAAGCTTGCTTACTTGATTGTTATGTATAAATTTTTCATTTGCTTCTATTTCAATATCTAACATTCAATAGTCAACGTAGTGTGCTTATGTGCGCTTGGTCGCTGTCGAATGCCTTCTTAAAAGAGCATGAGTTTGACATCATAGTATGCCCCAGCCATCGTATCCTGTCGGTCTTCGTCACAATCGCCGAGCAGCTCAGCAAGCTCGTTGCGCGTCCTTCATCTTCTCTTTCTATGCTCGAACATACTGCCAAATATGATCTCAAGGATGCGTAACTCAAACACGCTAGAACGTCTGCATCCTTCGCTTGGATGGTTAAAGACACATGGCTCAATTGCTGCGATCTAACTGGAAGCTTTGAAGTCTTGGCTTACTGTGAAATATTAAAAACAAAAACAATAATTACAGGGTTTACCAGCATAATAAACAACTGTCCACTTGTTTATAACAATAGTCGTTTTGAATAGACACCGCTGTCTACCACTTGCTCACACGTCAGATGGTGTAAGCTACTCTGTCCTATTCAATAACACAATTTTCACCTTCGATTGCACAACGGTCGGATTCGGCACGGTTTCTTGTGGTTCTTTTATAATTAACAAAATTAATGTTTTGATTTATTGAAATGTATGGTTTATACTGCATATTGCTTGAATAAAAGAAACGTGTTTGAAAATGTTTGGTTTTTACAAAATTTGTCCCACCAAAACAAACTGTGCCGAATCTGACAGTTGCTAATCGAAGGCAAAAATTGTGTTATTCAATTGGACAGAGTAGCTTACACCATCTGACGTGTGAGCAAGTGGTAGACAGCGGTGTCTATTCAAAACGACTATTGTTATAAACAAGTGAACAGTTGTTTATTATGCTGGTAAACCCTGTATTTCAAAATACAATATTATTCAAGCAATATGGCTGGGCCGTCCCTATTGAAAAATAAATAAATAATCAAAATTATTTATTGATTTATTTAATTTTGAGTTTAATGGCTTTTAACACTGACTAAACCATACCAATAAGTCACCAAAAGCCAAGTCCAGTTGAGGTACAGGCAAGCCTAGACAGGCAGCGGTTGTTGTACCAAAAAGAAGAATATGTAATCCGGTCTTTGACCCAAAACGAGTTTGAAATCTCGCGCTCCAACATAGGTCATTACACTGCTCTTGACTGGTGCCATTTAAAAATGTTCCTCGCCGTGCTTTCGGGCACTTTCTTGGGGTATACGGTTCAGGAAACAACAAAAAGGAGTTGAATGAGAAAGAGAGAGAGAGAAAGGGAGACAAAGAGATCATTGCAGATTTTACGGTTGCTCGGCCTCGTCCCGAAACACTAATAACGTTGCGTTGTTATGCGTTTTACGACCTGCAGCGCATTTTTTCACACTCTTCGCTGACCTTATTTCAATACCTTGAGTTTTGCTTGGCTTTGTGGATGTGCTGGAAGCTGCATTCGAAGAAGCTATAAGTTAACAATATCTGACGATAGCTAGCAGAGATTCAATACATATGTTTGACTCATGTTGGTAGCTTTTAAGGCTTTTCTCAATAATTTAAACTGCTTCAAATGGAATAAATAAAAAATAGCAAAAGACTTAGAACTTGAAAACTACGACGTTAGAGTGATGTGTCGTGTATTTGTGTTCTACATTAGTGTAGTGAAGGAAGTAGGAGAGGAGGGGAGGGGGAGAGTGGTTTGTAGCTTTATGAGGAATCCACCAAAGGGCTCGCAAAAGCAAAACAATCAACTCAAACTCAAAGCATGTCTCGTCCGTTGCAACTCCACACGAGGTGAGATCACTTTTATTGCTGAATTGCTTGCGCATGTTTAAACTGATGTGATCAGTGAGGTTTAAGGCATCTTTCAACACGGCATCATGGGAATCGACAAGCTCGCATCAGCCTTGGTCGGGGAACATTTAATGGCGGTGTTAAAAAATATGTATTTTTTTAAAAAATTGTTCCCCATACTCCAAACAACTGTGATCTAAAGATTTATGGTACCTACTGTCTGATGCTGCGTTAAGCTTGGTGTTCGTTCACGAACGCATCGTTGCGGTAGTTGGCACCATTCTATGGTCCCTCTTGAGTGGGAAACAGAGGTACATCATTGCGGAAAGGGATTATGTCGGCTTCTTTTCTAGAACGCCCAAAAAGCTATGCTGCAAATAAGATCATTCAGATCAGCACTGGTGTTTCGAATTGGTGATAGTAGATAGGAACTGTACCAATCATTACATTAGCATCTTTCACATGAAATCTGCTGAATACTAATTCATTAACATTGCAGTCAAAATAAAGGGCAGCCGATACCAAAGTGAATGAGAAACTCGTTTTTGTTGCTATATTTTAATATTTGTCGGAGTGAGGCTCCGTTTCTTTTGACTTTTGTTCTCCGTTTCGATTCAATTGTTGATTGGGGGGAGAAGGAGCGAGATTTAACAATGATAATGACACATTTTGTACATCATCGTTTGTGTAAAGCAACGGTTTTGAGAAAAGGTCTTTATTTAGATGTAAGTCATCGTTTAATCATGGAGTTTTGCATTTTCTGAAAATCGTTTGACTATCAAAGGAGCTGTTTAAGTCTGAGCTGTCAAAAGATCATTTATTATTTGAGTTCTTCTGTTGGTTTTTGGTCGTAGTACTGAGAGGAAAGTATTTCGAATGCCATTGGTTTTGAACTTTCACCTCAAAACATCCTCACAAAAAGGGGAAACAGTCAGAATTGCTTACTAGAAAAATATGACTGAATAAAATGTATGTACTTGATTTCCACCCGTCAAGGAAACCAGTCCGGACGATTGTGTCAAGTGACAATTTCTTTACAAAACCTACAGAACCAAATATGGGTTATTTTTAATAGTTTAGAGGACTACAAAATAAATAAAAAACATTTAGCTTCCCTTTTGACACAGGTAATAAAAATTTATTTTTATTCGCAAAACCTTTATATCATCCAATTGTGCATCAGTAGATAAAATAAAATAAATTATCTTCAGCTTATACAGACGATGCAATGGAAGTGGCGCTTAATTAATTAAAAAAGAACCATTACAGCAAATAGTATGTCACGCTCTAGCAGCCCTTTTTAATGAAAACCGCATTCCTTTCAAACATATTTCTTTCGAATATTCGTGAATACATGGCAAATGTTAAGAATACATTTACTGTCACTCAGTTTAGCTACACATTTCATTTAATAATTAATTGAAATGCATATTGAAGAATTGATGCAGTAAAACAATAGCCTAATGTTTATAGATTCATGAGCAACCTTTCAAAATTAAACAAAACAAAACGACAACTAAAATCACAACGCGTAACACATACGAAGCAATGAAAATGAATGAAAGACTACTGGAAACGATGAAAGACGCATTTCACTCAGGTATATTTCAATCGAATTTGTGTGCACTAGAGGAATGTTGCGAACATAAACAATGTCACTCAGTTTAGCTACAAATTAAAAAAAAGAGTAAAGAAAAGATAGCCAACAGTCTGTACAATTAACGATAAACACTTTCTAAATAAAATAAAAGAAACGACGTCTAAAATTACAACAAAAACACAAACGACGCAATCGACGCAATCGAAGGTAAGCTTTTTACATTGAAAAATGCAACATAGGCAATTTTTACGACACGCTTCTGTTGCCTTTTTCAATGAAAACCGCTTTCAATTCAGGCATATTTAATTAGACTATTGATAAACGCTACGCGAATGTTGCAAATATATTTGCTGTCCCTCAGATTAGCTATACATTTAATTGAATTGATTGATTGAAGCTCGAATTGCAAGCTTGATGCACTGAAACGATTACATAAGTCGGTACAAATTATTATCAACACTTACACAATAAACCAAAAGAAAACGACGTCTAAAATAACAACAGGTTACATAGGTAAAATAACAACAGGTTACCTGTGATACGCGGAAGAATTTATTTTTGAAGAACTATACATATCGTGCAATTTTTTTTCCCAAAATCAGTATTCCATAAGATTCAGTATTCAAAAGGCATGTCTAGAATAAGATAACAACATATTTTTGATAAAGAACGTTGAACCAAATCTACAAAATGCATGCCTTCAATCGATGTGGGCCGCGGCAAATGTATTTTCAAACCCAAGTGGTCCGCGGACCTAAAAAGGTTGGAAAGCACTGACATAGACGACGCAAAGGAAGTGACGCATATTTCATTAAAAAGTGTCACTATTGCAAATATTATATTGTAGCCCCTTTTAATGAAAGACGCATTCCACTCAAGCTTTTTTACTTTAAATATACGTGAACACTAGGTGAATGTTGCGAATATATTAATTGTCACTCACATTAGCTACACATTTCATTCAATCGATTGATTCAAGCTGGTGTTGGCGATTTGAGTTGCTTAAACGGTAGCCAACAGTCTGTAGAATTTTTGATCAACACTTTCACAATTAAACAAAAGAAAACGACGTCTTAAAGCGCAACACATAGCAAAGACGACGCAATGGAAATGACGCATATTCCCTTAACAATGAACAATATAGCAAATATTATGACACGCTATCGTTGCCCATTTTAATGAGATACGCTTTCCACTCAAACACTTTTACTTTAAATATACGTGAACATTAGGTGAATGTTGCGAATATATTAATTGTCACTCACATTAGCTACACATTTCATTCAATCGATTGATTCAAGCTGGTGTTGGCGATTTGAGTTGCTTAAACGATAGCCAACAGTCTGTAGAATTTTTGATCAACACTTTCACAATTAAACAAAAGAAAACGACGTATTAAAGCGCAACACATAGCAAAGACGACGCAATGGAAGTGACGCATATTTCATTAACCATGGACATTATAGCAAATATAATGACACGCTATCGTTGTCCATTTTAATGAGATATGCATTACACTCAAACACATTTACTTCAAATATACGTAAACACTAAGTGAATATTGCGAATATATTGATTGTCACACACTTTACCTTCACATTTCATTCAAACGATAGCCAACAGTCGGTAGAGCTCATGATCAACACTTTTACTATAAAGCCTAAGCAAGTGCAAAAAAGCAACACGTAGCAAAGACGACGCAATGGAAGTTACGCATATTTGATTGAAAAAGCCGGTGATTGCCAATAAAACGACACGCTATCCCAGCCAATTTCAAAGAAAGGTGCCACCCACTAAACAAATTATTGCCCTGTTGCGCTCGAATGCATATGCAGCATGATGAAACGATGAACATATCGAATCAGTACTCAATAATAATGATGAATATACCTGATATCCATTATAAATCGTCGATTGAACAACAGCCACATCATCACCAAACCAGTGTGCTGTAGCGACAATCAGCCTTTCATAATGAACTTTTGTGTACATCGTTGTTTTACCCTTAGAAAACCACCAATGTCGTATGATGAAATGAGCACTGGGGATCAGTTGATGCTTTCACTTGAAATACGTTTAATGAAGATGTATCATCCAAAACTATGAAATAACATTTCTCCTGAAAAGTTAATGATAAACAACATAAAACTCCGACCATAATAATCCACTATGTTGATGATTGATTTTCGCTAACGCGGAGCTGTGAAACGCATTCCTTACAAAACAAGACTATGATTTTGTCTAACCCAACAATCAATAGTACCTCAAATTTGCAACCAACGCATCTAACAAGTGTGGTGAAGTATCAATATGTGTTTGAGTATAGATGAAATCAAGCGCACTGATATCGAATTTTGAAGATAATAAAACTTATAAAAGATAAACAAAAGGGTCGTGCTTCTTACCATTCATTTGTAAACACTTAACTTTTCGCCGTTAATTTTTTTTTTAATTTCAATTATCCAGTGGAAATCACATGCACACATATCATATATTAAGTTTGAAAACAAGGACGATAAAATAAATGGTTTCACACAATGTGTCTATAAAAAAAATAAATGACTAGCTCTACACACGTAGAATTCACAGAGTTGCGCCCACGGATACACGATAGAGACTGACGAGCGATACTCTCGAGTTATTCAATAAATCCACCAACTACCATCACACAATTGGTAAACGTGTATGTGTACGATGCTTTGCACAATTTTCTTCTCGTTGAGCTGCTGGGAGAGATAGTTAGCCACTCTCAGTCCAGTGCTCAGACTAATGCAGAGATGTCAAACTGGCGGTCCGCGAGGTCTTTCGGTGATGTCTACGACCGCTTCAGTCATAATTTATTTTACATTTCTGCTGCTACAGTACATGCCAGTCATATACAATAAAAAAGTGTATTTTAATGAAAACGAGCCTTTCATTCCCGACAGTGTGTAAGCCTTTAGAAACACGACTGCAAAAGTAATAAAAGATATTTTTAACCTAATGTAAACTCTTTCGTAAATCAGTAGGGAAGAAATGTTTATTAAACTTATTATTGAAACAACCGATGTGTTTGCTTCAAACTCAACTTAAAAAGTTACATTACTTTTTATTTTTTAAATATGTAAGCAAACAATCGGAAAATTCGGTGTCCAAAAGCGCAAATTCTAAGAGAAAAAGACTTGGAAATATTAACAAAATCGTTCAACCAGCTGCAATCCATAACGCAAGCTCCTATATTTTTTGGCATATTGTTTTGGGAAAGTAACAAATCGAACTCCGCTGGATTCTTTGAAAATTATTCTTCTGCAAAATGATTAGAAATCAGCTGAAATCAGATGCCAGCTTAACCATGTGTAATTTTCGATAAGATGTTAAACACTTTCAAGCTATCTATGAGGCAGCATCAATATGATTAGATAGACTACAGGTAGTTATATGGCTCTGATTTTGATAGACGAATGTGAATTTCTATAAAGAATGGCAGGCAAGGAGTAAAGGTTTTTTAAGGACATGTATGATACCTTGTGCTACTTGAATGTGAAATGAAAACTTCTGAGTACACTGAACGAATCGACTAGTAGTAATTTTTGGAAATTAAATTTTTGGACTGTTCACAATCAATACCAGCTCACATATATTGATCAACAAAATGATACCAAAATAAACATAACATTTGTTGCTCTGCCATGGATTAACCAACCTAGTTAGTCATTGCCAGTTATTGTCAGCAATTATTTTTACGTACTAAAACTTATTAATGCCAAAAAATATCCAAATTTTGAAATGAGTTTTAAAATCCAAAACAATCAGAGGCCTTTGGACGATTAAAACTAATCTGGTACAAATGTCCTGCACAAATAAGTTTCATAAATTAAAAATATTTGAATGAAAATAAGTTTGACATCGCTCGACTAATGATGTCCACATACGGCTCTCTTTGCATCCCTCTCAACAGCCACCAGCTAGGTAAGTACCAGTAACTGAAACCTCACAAATATGGTGAGCGAATATGAACTCAGAGAATTTTGGATGAGTTGTTTCCACTCCCAATCGGATGATTTTTCGAGAAGAATTGAAATGATGATGAAGATATTTGCTGAAACTAAAGGTTTTGTGTACCCTTTTTGCTGGAGAGACAGGAAAGAGTTTCAAGCACAAAGATCACGTTTACGACATTCGAACCCAAAGCAAAAATTTAACCCAATGCCCTGGATGATGTCACGGTGAGGAAGTTGAAACCTTGAAGTCTTGAATTGAAAACTTGAAACATCGACATAGGAATGCATTGATGTTACAGGCAGTAGTTTTTTTGTTTGTTCATATAATTTCAACATATTGTATAAAATAGCTTTGTATTGTATGTGTTTAGAGTTTGGGAACTTTTACTCCCATATAATCCCGATACTTGGGCAAAAACTTACGAAAAGAAAACAAAAGTTCTCGTAATGATGCACACAGATGATGCAAGTTTGCTGATGCGTGTTATGACTCACATACTGGGGAAATATAGTTTGACACTCTGCTAATCATCTCGTCGTTCGCTCCATTATTTCCATATGTGATTTTCATTTTTTAGCAAGTCAGAACGTCTTCAGATAGTAAAAGGCTGGTATGTCTTGAATTAAGCTATGTTAGATGTTTTGTCTAATTAGTGTCGAGATTTTATTGATTTGGCCTGAGAGCTCCGTTTTGCAATGTCACAAAAGTAGAAATCAAAGCACCAAGAAAAAGGCAGCAGCGATGTAAAGCATGTTCCAAGCAAAATAAAACCCTAGATTTCTGGAGAAACAATTTTAAAGAAGACATTTTTGTTGTTTTGTTCGGTTCAACAATAAAAAATCAATGTGCCTGTGCAATGCAGAGGATAGTAATTTTGTAAATTCGACCAACCCTGTCCTATCTATTTCGGTGCATGCGCAAACAAGTCGTTCAAAGGCGGTCTTTAATTTAGCATACAATCTTGTCTTATCTTCAAACATCGTCAGTCACGAATACTGACAGGCATGAAGGCAGGGCATTTCTTAAAATTTTTACCTTAATTTTTTTAATCAGAATTAATTTAGCCGTAATAATAAACTAAACAAATAAATGAATAAATATTTTTTAGACATATTACACTTTATAGACCCTTTGCTGCTTAGCGTCGGTATAACTGTTGCTTTAACAACTTGTCAGAAACTAAGGTATGTACGAAAAACTGTAAGATTCAAGAAAATTAATGTAAGATTTTTAAGACACTCTGGCGCTATTAGCCATGAAGCCATGCAGAGTTTTATAAGGCTTTCAATAATATTATTGACATGCTTAGCGAACTGTTGATTTGTTCCAGCATATAATTGACTCTCTAAGCGAAATATTGAACTGTTCGGGATACTCCGGCTATACCCCGAGGTGCATAATTCTAAGATAAAACTGCGCCAAGTGCAAATCACAATTTCAACACGAATGTTAATTTGTGAAACTATTTTTGTACCTGTCGATAATGGTGATGGTAGTTGGATACCACTTGTCATTACCGCACAAAGTGTGGGTGTACCTACATTTGAATTGTTGCTCAATTTTCTGGATGGTGTAACATTGGAAATAAAAAGGGATGGTTTGGCGGATGTCTGGAATGACAGGAAATGGTTTGACGACGCTGTGGTTTCGTTTACATCCGTTGCCCAGTCGTTCGCACGGATACCCATAAGATGCGTGTTCCTGCTCGGCAATCAAACACTCAGACGAAAGCAGAAAGTTTTGCAAAGAGCAGTATGCACCTATATGTTTTTATCTCGCTGCTGGAAACATCTAGTGGATGCAATCGAGCCAAAATGGGCGACTGGGTTAATACTGTTCTGCATATTGACACCTTTCGCCAAAGCAGGCGACTCAAAATGTAATCCGGTTTGGTTATATCGACCAGTAAATGAATCTACTCGAACCCGTGTCGCCTACGAATTTCACGTACCGCTCGCTAAAACTATAACGACCAATATAAAAACTGATCGAAATGCTTCGTCACCTGTCAAATTGGCTTTGTTTACTTGTGTTTCACACACGTTCTTTATTGAAGTCGCTTACTTTTGGCTATGAAAATGTAATGCTCGTCACATCGACGTGCATTGCGAGCATTATTCTCACCAACTCTTTCAAATGCACCTTACGCTCTAGATTGCGCTCTTCCATGGTTCTATTCGTTGCTAAAATGAACGTGTCTTCTTTCTCTATTAGTTTTATCTTTCTCTATCCATGATGTATTTTGCTTAATTAATATAAAAACATTAAAAACATTAATGTTTTTAATGTTTTTATATTGATTTTTCACAAATGAGCACACCAGTTGGCACGAAACAGTAGTTCAAAAATAAGTTCTACATTTTTTTAAAAACTATAATTGTTCTACTTTTTGTGGGCATTCCGCATTGCTCTACATCAGCGGTCGGCAAACTTTTGAGGCAAAGGGCCAACATTAGTAAATGATCGAGTGCCGCGGGCCAGGAGGATTCGTTTTTTTATTGCGCTTAAATTATTACATTTTAATCTTTTATAAACATTTTAGGAATTATTGTTGTTTTTCTGTAATGATATCATCCACGCATGGTTCAAAATTGAAGATACCTACTTTAAAGAATAATTGTAATCTTCAATCATGTGAGAATTGGCAATAGATGGCAAAAAAAGTGATCAGTCAAATAATAACAAAAAAGGATCAATATCGCTTCTTGAAGACCCATCCTCCCACGCCGCAAAAAAATATTGAGGATATTCTGGGGATGATACAAAAGTCTGAACGGCTGAAAAATTATCGAGGCAAACGTGGATTCAGTAATTATAAAAATGCTTTATGGACAAGTCATGCCATGTCAGATAAATTGATAACTGATTCCTTATGAAAAAGCAAGAATCGTAACGTTTCGACAATCGTTGTACTCGTAAACAGCAACAGTGTGGAATCGTCGTTCTCTTTAAAACAACAGGGATTTTTGAATATTCGTTTTGCTTTCAAATACAATCGAAAATATCCCTAAAATAGTTTAAAAGGAAACCAACTAATTTGTGTGAAATCATGAAGAACTAATAAAACAAAGTTAAAAAAAATAAAACTTTGTATTGCATGTTTTGCGATGGCGAAAGTCAAATGCTCTCCCATCAAATGTATCTCATCAATATAAAATTTCTTGTGCGATTTCCTTCATTCCGAAAGTATTATTGACGTGTTGAAACAACGTTAAAATTACATAACGGTTGCATTAACAAAATTGACAAATTCATGGGTTTATCATGGGATTATCTTCACCCGCTCTAACAAAACGTTAATTGCACTTTGAATAGTAGTATCCCATGAGACAACAGACAACCTCTATCAGTCACCTCACCTTGACACCTCTATCAGTCGAAATCTAACCATGATGACCATAAAAGTGAACCAACCAACTTAGAAGCGTGCGCGATCAACGAATGACACCCCGTAGCGTATTCAATGTACTGCGTACAGAAGTTTGTCGTCGCATAAAAACGTTTCTGCGTTTTGGTCGTCAACATATTGGCACTATTAGCCAACAATCAAAGCATCGCAAGAGAGCCCAGGTTCAGTTTTAAGGTTCCAAAAGAAGCTAAAAATGAAGACATAGGTACAAGTGGCTACATTACTGGGTTATCTGGGCCGGGAGATCGATGCAACCCGCCAATCAGTGAAATAGTAATGGGGAAACATGAACACACATATCATGAAGCAGAAATCGCGTCTACTGGCTTCGCAATGGCAAACAATGACGCCAAAACTCAATGCGTTCATATTAGGTGAATTTCAAATGACCTTTTAAATGGTGTACATGTACATAAATTATCTCTCCTAGTTTTTTTTTTCTACAGCCATTTTTTTGCATGTAAACGTTACGGGGATATCGATCACGACATCGAACATACCGAACGATCCGTCATACCATAGTACTTTAATTAAAGTTGAAAGAGTACGATGGTATAATATGTTATTCTAAAATATATTCAGTAATTTTTATACGAATAGTTTCTTCCCATTTTTCAAAATGTAAACAAATTCAAAACTTTTGCTAATCCGGCCCGCGGATTGAATGTTGCGGCGAGCCGGATTTTGTGACCGCTGCTCTACATCGCTATGACTTTCGTGTGTTCACAGTTTTAAATTTCGACTGCAGGAGCCGTGGCAGCCGGTTCGTTTGAATTGTCAATGCTGTAAGGGGCCGTTCTGTTCCGCCTTGAGTTATTTGAAGCCACTAGTCTGCAGCCAGAGTTTGTACCTGATGGCTCCGATGACTCCGGCGTTCCTAACAGGTCCGATGGCTCCGAAGACTTCGGCTACCGACTAGCGTAACTACCGGATGGTTCAGGACAGTTACGGATGGTTCCAGACGGCTCCAGTCGTACATTAAAATGCAACAATTATGATAATAGCCAAAATCACCTAAAAGTAAACTGGAGTACGATAAGCGTCGGACACGCAGGCTTGTGTGAGCATTTTGAAGATTGTAAATATGATCTTAAACTGGTTTCTTAAAACAATATGTGGACTAGCTATCTGTACTTCTTCTACTTGGCGTATTGTCCTACGCGGTTATGCCTATACAAGGCTTTCGAGACTTATTCACTGCCACGCAGACGGATACGCGGGGGGCTCCGGGTTCAGTCCATTCTAGGCTTGAACTCACGGCAGACATGTTTTGAAGTCGTGCAAGTGGAGGACTGTATAAAGGGACTGTACTAAAATGAAAAAAAATCTAATACCGAGGGAACATATGAGCAAAAATGCATAACCATTGCATAAGCAGATTAGGAGGAGTTTGAACAAAAATACCAAGACACGAGTTTAGTACGGAAGCATATAATTATAAGTGCCACAGTACAAAAATTAGACCTCAGAGATAAAACAACAGTTAGAATGGTAACACACAGTTTCATTAAAAATAATTATCACAACTATTTTTCGCTGTATTTTAATTAATCAGAACACCCCTGCCACGCGCTGAGGTCCTAACATCTACCAAAATTATGTTGAATCTTATAATGCATTAGATTTATCGTTCTAATAACACCCTATAGGATAAATCGTTTTTTTATTAATCAAGCAACAAAATATAAAAAGGTGCAGGCATTTTTCTTTGTTGGATACAACTTATTCTTTTCTGGCATCTATCAAAGCAACAAAACCAACAGGCTTTCTCGCTCTGTCTGGTTTGACGGTCTGTTGGGTAGAACAAGAAAGCATGTTCGTTGGGCTAAATGTTTTCTGTAGAATTTAACTGGCCTACTAATACAGATACAACCAGCAAGTCACCCTACGCCACAGACACAGCGCTCTATTCGCTTCGTTTCATAGTGCTAGCCTCACCTAGCGATGTTTATTTTCATGCAATAATCAATGTTCATGCTTAACAAGGAGAAGCTCTCATTTTGAAACGCAGTGTAGCGCCAAGAACATAAGGGCCTGTCACACCAATACCATGACCACAGTTGCGAATGCAGACGACTAGCACATGCGATAGCACCAGGAGTGTCTCATTCCATTGCAAGCGTTTGGCGAAAGTAGACCTTAGAACAGAACAGCAGTGAAGTGCAACAAGATGAGCTCAACGGGAAGCTATGAGGGTAATTATTATCTGCCGGCTCTCGCCTGTACACTTGTGCTAATCCAGTAGTTCTCCTGCTCCATCTACATCTACTTCATAGATCTTTATAAGACGGACATGCGGTGCGCTCTGTGCAACCGTCTACTGGCCCTTAAATGCTCTGATTGTGAACAGCGCAAACAATTGAACATGCCGGATCAACGTCTGTGCACCTGTGCGCATGACCCTGAAACCGTAAGTCGAAAAATCGCTTGCGCAAATGTGTGTGTGTGTGTGCTTCTTTTTTAAAATACATTACGGTATTTCCCCTTTCCTCACTTCCAGGGCACGTTTCATCACACGCACTGCATGGAGAAAGATAAAAAAGAAGATGAACAATAAAAAGTTCGTACTGACAGGGAGGCGTACGCAGAGGTAGAGAGAAAGAGAGTGCAGAAGGAAGAAAGAAGAGCAGCAACACTACTGCGTGAAGATGCAAATTCTGTAAAATCGACATTTCTTGCTGTGGCGAGCAGCATTTCCATTTTCGGTCAATGTTCAATTGTATAAATATGCAAATGCGTCTGTCCACCATCAAATTCCAAATAAATATATAAAACTTATATTGTCCATCATCAACAATACTTATATTGTCCTTTGATGTGTGAAAATATTGTTAACCACGCGTCATTCATGCGTCTCGAGCTGAGCGAAATTGCATTTTGCCGCAGACATTTCGCATTCCGTTTGCTCCCCCGCGTTTCTGTTCGCCATATTTCCGCCTCGCAAAAGCAGTGTTACCTTCCAGCTTCTTCTTTAACTCTTGGTCCTCTTCCCAACAGAGCAGCACGCAGCCGCAAAATGTGAAATGAAGTGAACGGCAGGGATATGGCCTCGCGACAAGCTGACGCCCGCGACGCAAAACACAACGACCTCAATGAGGAAAGTCATAAAATCGATGAGTTTCTCTTTTTGTTGGCGAAGAGGATAAGCACGAACAGAAACTTACGTCCCAGACAAAGGAGACTGCGACGCGCACACAAACACATACCCACACAGTCGCGCGTGTGCACGACAATTTCAGAGTACTTTGACCCCGCATGGATGCTTGGAGGGCGGCCAACATCTACAAAGAAACCAGTACCAACACAAACACAATTAACTTTTGAACAATTTGTTTGAACGTTTGAACACCGTTTTGAACAATTTTCAGTCAAGACATGTTTTATTTTTCAACCTTTTTTTCGGGCCATCAGCACTTCCTCGCAGGCATCGCTGTTTATCAGCGGGAACTGACGGGTAGCGTGTATTGTTGCTGTCAGCTATCTTGGGAATATTCTTCGGGCAGTACTTTGGAATATTCTTTCGTCTGTCGAGGTGCGCTGGTTGTAAACCATCACTGGCATTTCTTATTCTTCTCACGTTCAGCACAGTGGCTGTGGCAATACTTTTTCTATGGAAGAAAAATCGAAAAAAGTACACAGGAAGCAGATTAAATGCTATTCCACATATAACACACACACACACACACGCACACACACACACACACACACACACACACACACACACACACTACTTACAGCGTTCTTGGTCAAAAGCGTGGGGCACATGACGAATCTGTACCAGCGCATGCAATGGACGCAGGGTTTGCGCACCGTTTGACCACATACCGCGCACAGGAGTTTATCCGGGATGAAACAGCACTTCTTCTCCTTTTTGGCTTCCATCGTTTTTTTTTTCTCACCGGCTGGTATAGCTTTCCCTTTCGCAGCTGCCTTTCCTTTTCGGCACCGTGGGGGCGAGTCTGCGTCCGGCACGGTTGAGTGTTTGCTATGAAATGGGGATCAGCAGGCCGGTACAGCATAGAGTGTGTGTGTGTGAGAGAGATAGAGAGAGAGAGAGATAGAAAAGGGGTGCAGAACGTAGGACAATAATATTCTGCTGGTCAGGAAGTGATGAAGCTAGAAAGAGAGAGAGAGAGAGACAGATGATGTTAAGCGGGAATGTCAAACTCTCCGCCGGTCTCTCTCTAACCCGAAAATCCTTTCGCAAGCCGCCTCACTGTTCTAAGACCGCCTACACGGGTAGGACCATGCATTTTGTATGGGAAATTTCAGTTCTGCGGATTTTAGAATCCGCTTTATATCATTTGATCCGAAAGTTTATATCATTTGATCTGCTCGTCGTATTTGCATGTTTTTTTTTTAATCAATGTAGAGAATTCGATTATTTAACACGAAATAAAAACTTATGTTATTTAAATTTTTATTTTTTTGTTTATTTCTTGTTTGTTAAAAAATAATAATTTGTTTTTTTTTTACCACCACCTACCCAGGCAGGTTACAGTCTTTCCCCGAGTTACGCAACGCTCGAGCTACGCGAATTCGAATTTTAAATTCGCGTAACTCGAGGAAATACTGTATAGGGTAAACGTACCTATAATGCTGATAGTACCAATAGTGGTGGTATTGCACTGAAATGCGGTCTATATGGCAAATTAAAAATAAGTCATTTAGCCTTTTACAAAGGGTTAAAAGGATAAATGGGTCTATTCCGTTACTTAGCGACCGAAAAATCCATTATTTTGTGAAATGTGTCAAAACTTTCCAAAATCCTTAGGATTTCATAACGAAACTCAAATCTTTGCTAACGTTCTAAATGACCACATAACAACGCAATTGTTAGTTTTTTTTTAACATAATTGTTATCAAATGATATTGTTTAATTAAAATGTATTGCCTTTTGACCATGTTTACGCATTTTTAAGTGTTTTTTTAACAACATGCCCGTCATGGGTTCAATCCCCAAATAGACCGCGCCGCCATACGTAGGATTGACTATCCTGCTATGGGGGGGAATCAATTAGTCACTGAAAGCCAAGCCCACAAGTGGGTACAGGCAGGCCTTGACCGACATCGGTTGTTGAGCCAAAGAAGAAGAAGAAGAAGAAGTGTTTTTTTACGATAGTGCCATTATAGGTACGAAAAATAGGCATGTTCCTATAGTGATCTTAGTTATAACATCAATAAAATATGACATTTTAGATTTTTTTTCACAATATTTTTGACAATTCGTACTATTTTCATAAAAATAAGCAACAAAACTGAGTTTTCTGTAAGTAATTTACAAAACGAAGACCAAAATTCGCTTATCTGGCTGGGTGAAAAATCGACTTCAAATCAAGCAAACTCTTCGGGGTGTGGGTTGACGACAGGTTTTATTTAGTACTTTAGTCGATATTTTCATCAACCAAATTCATATATTTTTTACGATCAAAATATCAAATTGACTATCCGGGATCCTTGCTTAGGGTGACGGCCCATGGGATGGGCATCCGAGTTGACGATAGTACCGCTGGATCCCCCGATGCTACAAGAAAAACAAACACAATAGGAAAACAATTGGACTGGATAGTTGCATGAGTGAGTCAGATTCAGCAATTAGTTTCAAATACATTTGATGCGGCCCGCATCAATACATACATTGGCTTTGAAAATACGTTGAGGGCATACATTTGATTGACATAGTCCAAAGATTTCAAACAAAACGATGTTAAAATTTTATTGTAGACGTGCCTGCTGAAAATTTTATCTTTATTACGGGAAAAAATACGAATCATGTTTTTGCGGACCACTTCTGTTACTTCCGTCCACTCCGGACCTCTGAGTCAAAAGACCGGTAAGGGTTTAGGATTAGTTCCAGCGTCAAGTTCGTGACTAAATCTAACACCTACATGGGATTGAAATCAGTTTTAGCACCATATTGAGTTTTATAAAATTGGCAGTTTAATATGGGTTCGGTATTAGTCCCAGGGCCGGTATGAATTTTGAACTATGTTTTCTTAATGCATCACTTGGATTAAAAAAAACACACAGAATTTGCATTGTATTTAAAAAAAATCCGTTACATGCATCCCTAGGTTATTAAATACCCCAGAAATTATCTTCTATAACCTTGTAACCGGGCCAAATAAACTAGTAACTTTAAAATGAAACAAGTCATAAACTTGCGTTATCTTGTTAGCTAACGAATTTAATGAAATTAAAAAAAAACCTGTTTATATTTTAGTTTGTTTCAAAAGCTGCCTTTTGCTCTTTGGCGTTACGTTCCGGGCGCTACGCCGACTTTGCCGGTCTGTATAGAGTTACGAGACTTATTCAGTCCCAACGGAGCAAGTTATTCAGTCCTAGAAAGAGCAACCGGGTTCCGATGGGAATCCTGAAATGATGTCCCATTCAGAATTCCCACCTCTGTATGAGAGTTGATGTTTATGATAGCACCTGAGAACCTGCCGCTTGCGGCGATACAGCAAAATCTAAATCATTTGTTGCAATCATCGTCCTTATTGCTAATGTCAAATGTTATGCGTTGGTCGTTAAATGCGTTGGTCGTTAAATTAAAATCAAATTGATGGGACCATGTATTGAATTACCTTGTCATAGCTAGTAACGGTTCGTTGTATCCATATAAGGTAGCCTGTTCTCGTCGACAACTAAGTTACGAGAGTGAAGTGGTGTCAATGGCGCGTAGATATTGATCTAAAATTTAAACTACAGTCTAGTATAACACCTAGATCACAGACTTCCTGGCGACGATCTAACACATTGCCTAACAATGAATAATTATTCTTTTTTATAGTCTATGAAACTCGTGTTTTTAGTCTATGAAACATCATCATCATAGCAAATGCTGATTATCCTTATCTAACATTAACAATATTTCGGCGTACGCCTCAGAGTAAAAAGGGGATCATTAAAATGTCGTTTCGTAGCCCTATCACAGGGCCAAATCAAGCAGTAACTGTAAAGACATTTCGATTTTTTTTGCGCTAAATAATACATTTGAATATCATCCAAAAATACAAGCGACATTATTTTAGGAGGGTTTTACCGCAATAAATTGCTAATGATTAAAAAAATGTGTAGCTTTGTTTAAAGTGTTACAGAGGTCTTTAAGGATAGTTATGCACCTGTTAAAAAAAATTGTAAAAGAAGTTCAAATATTATTTTTGACTTGACATGAATTTCCTACCAATCTAGTGAATAATGGTTCAAAGCAGATCCGATCAGACAAAAGTGAGAAAAAAACCTCAACAACGATATTTTAACACGGACCAAATATTTGCTATTGGCCGGTCCCGTGACACAGTCATCAACTCGTATCAACTCGACTTATCAACATGCCCATCATGGGCTCAAGTCCCGTATGGACCGTACCCTTCATACGTACGATTGACTATCCTGATCAGGCTAGTCGATAATACACTGATGGTCGAGCCCGCTACTAGTGGTACTGGGCAGGCCTTAACCGACAACGGTTGTTATAATGAACATGTACCGCTTACCGTAATTATATGGAAAGTAGTTTTTCCCAATTTGCAGAAAATCCGGAAGAGGCATGGATGAATAGTTTAAAAAAAATATAAAAAAATAGACTAGATAGAATATATGAAAAAGAATAAATGTGAAATAGTATGTTCCACAAATTATACATTTACTGAATTTATTAATCTTCTCCGAATGTTATGTAAATCGGTGACTGTCCATAAAGCTACCGAAGATTGCTTTAAAAACTATAAAAAAATCACAACGATTTGAAATAGTGGTAGGTGCTGTATGTAGGTGCGAAATAAAGATAGGAATAGATTGCGTTTTCTCCGATAATCATCAGCAAAGGTTGTGTGTGTGTGTGTGTGTGTGTGTGAAAGAGAGAGAGAGAGAAAGATAGAGAGAGAGAGAGAGAGAGAGAGAGAGAGAGAGAGAGTTTTTAAGAGCGACTACACGCTCAATGAGTTCCGACGAACGTTTACCGGCACTGTGACGAGTGCACAATATAAACCCTTCTCCAAAGGGTTTGAGTGTGTAGTACGTTCCAAAACACAACGGTTACAGACGGAGGTATAATGGCACTCCACGTGTCGTTGATTGACTTTCTGTCCGTAATTCCACGACTATACCGTAAGTAGCACTGCGTATACTTTTTTTCTGTGAGTGTATGGTAAGACTAACTAACCAAAACTTTTCTCCAAACCGAACTCCAGCTAATGATCCGGATTACTTCTGCTCGCTCTGTTTGTTGTCAACTAGCAGTTTGTGTCCCGAGTGTCAGCACACACATTCAACGCACAGTTGCCCGATAGGAGGACTTTGCGATACGGTAGACATCTGACTTGCCACGACTTTCTTCTACGTGCCATTTTCCGTTTAATATATTTTTCCTTTTTTTTCTCAACATTTAACACAGCATCGCTTTCACATCCACTGCCTGTTTAATCTGTATGTGATGTTAAACATGCCATAAGCTTTACAGTTTGATGTAACTTTCAAAGGCCGGAGCAGTGAATCATGGTTTAAGCTGTGTGAATAACAACTTGTATAAAATCCATGTACTTGTGAGAAACAACATCATACCACTAAGGCAGTAAATAGCAAGTGTAGCAAGTGTATTTGTTTGTCAGTGTTGTGCTCCTCATAGCTCGTGTGCCTAGGATGTTGCCTCGGGTAACGCTAGAGGCGGAATTAGGTGGCAGTGGGTAGAGCAGCCCCGTACTCGAGTGTGGCTTCGTACGGAAAATAGGGACACCGTGCGCAACACCCTCGCTGGTGCCTATAGGGTTTATGCTACAGTCGTTATACATCGCTGTAGTCAATAATTTCATGAATCAAAATGATACAATTCTTACAATTAAATTACGCTAAAATTTAATATTATGGCCGTAATCTTCGCAATTTATTTATCGCACAGCTGCAAAGCTCAGTTCTATTGATATCTTACACAGTTTTTCAGATTTTTTATGCCTACAAGCTCTATATAAACACAACACAATGACTATATGAACCAAGTCACCATTATGTGAACAACGATTAGATAAAAAATATATTAACTTTTTCATACATGTGTTGTGTTTCATGTTAGTTTGTTGTGTTCGTGGAAGAAAAACGTATGTCAATTACTTAATGTCAAAATTTTCATACACTTAGCTCATCGACAAAACACTTAAATGCATTAACACAAATTGGTACCACTATTAATTGCACAACTATTAGCATATTTACAATTTATAGGATCTTAATCGTTGAAAAGGGCCGCATAAAATATACTTTATGGCGCATGACCTTTAGCTCCTATCTTCATCCACCACTGGGCGCAAAGGCATGTAATTTGATTTTAATTTTTTCCTTGCCATGACTCACTCATCGCAGCATCAATTCGAACAATCCGAAAGCATTCGACCAGAGTTGCAGCAGGTGGGAAGATGACGGAGGGGCCAGTCTCCTGGCGATACGATGCAAACAGCATCCATCTGGGGCGTCTTGAGGCACAGGGAGCAGGGCAGGAAAGCTATATAATGCGTCACCTCCTTTGTTCAGTTTTCGTAAGAAAAGCTTGCCTTGGCGGTACGATCCGAGGGACAGCCATCTGAGGTGACTGGATGCTGAGGGTACAGTTTTTACATTTTTTCTACCATAAGCTTTGTACGGTTTACGTCAGGCGACACGTCAATGATATTTATGGAGATTGGATGTAAGCGTTTGTTTGTGTGTGTATGATTTTTCTTTGTACTTTATCGGGGTGAAGGCAATTTAGCGCATTGCGGCCAAGGCAATAAATATAGTTGCTAATAAAAACGCGTGTGATTGTAAAATCATTTATTTCGCGTGAAAGAAAGAGTCATGTTGATAACGTCTAAAAATATAAAAAAATGTCCAATACGAGAAGACTACAGATACAATTCAAATAATATAAACATGGCCTGCAATCAAAGTGTGTCCCTCGATGATTATTCTGTACTTGAGTATTTGTAGTCTCATCGTCTTTGCCAACGAAACCATCGACAATTTTGTTAATTTTAATTTACACGTCCCAAGAGTAAATGCTTCATAAAGCATGAGTCATGAAAGGTTTTATAGCTAATTAGTAAGAATGAGAAAGTATGTCGAGTATGTCTAGGTCTTCAACAATTTTATCTTCACCAGCACTAACGAAACGTTAATAGGACTTACAATAAAAGTATTCCATGAGTCAGCAGACAAAATTTGACACCTCTCGAACTTTTAAAAACTAGTCGAACTCAAACCGTGATGGCCAAGTGAAAATTAGAGCAGCTTTGTTCTGAAGCGTGCGCGATCAACGAACGGCACCCTGTAGCATCTGAAACGGACTCCGTGTGGCAGGTTGTGAACGTCGTGTAATTTTGTCCCGGCATCTATAAGGCAACTACCAGGTCATCGGAAGAAAGCCAAGTTCAGAATGACCGACGACCCAGTGAGAAAACAAGCTGCAAAAGATGCTGAAAATAAAGACCGAGGGAAATATCGATATATCACTGCGCTCGTGTCGCAACCAACCAAACAGTGAAATAGTACGTGGGGCACATGAAAAAACATATCAGGATGCAGAAATTGTATCCACTGGCAGAAATTGTATCCAGAATTGTATCACAGCGGCAAACAATGATGTTAAAACTCAATTTCGAAATTAGATATGACTCTCTAGCCAACGAACCGGCCAACCCACCTGTATCCCATCGATGTTTTCTGGACCAACAAGATGCAAAAGCTTGAACAATTTTACACACATTTTAAGATACATTTTAAAAACATGTCTACACGCATGTCTTCATCCGCCATGGCAAAAAATCCTTATAACAATAGGCAGCTCGAAAAGACGTAGATGTTTGCAAGAAAACATGCATAATTAATTTCAAACGTCCTCAATTCCAAAGTTCTAGAAATAAAATTTACATCGGCAATGTCAATCAGAATCACCATATGTTTGTTTTGTGTACATTTTGACAATGAACAGGATTATGATCAATTAAGATCGATTCAAACATTCTAAACAATTAATATGAATAAGTTGTACTATTTTTTTCTTTTAAAGTGTTATCAATGTCGACTAAAACGGTGATGTGTCATTCTTACCCACAGTGTCGAACCAACGCTGACTTCCTCTTCTACTTATGAAAATGTGTAGCAAAAGGCATTCTTGTTTTACATTAGCAATACGGGTTGGCTGTTGTAGAGGAAACCAGTACAAACGTATCTTTAGCAAGAGTTTAGTATATATCTACATAATCTTTCGAACCATCATCGAAACAAACGTTAGGAGCATATATGTCCTTGCTTAAACCGTATTTGTACGATAAATACGTTAATACCCCAGCTCGATCAATGGATATGTTGTTAAGCGTTTTGTTGGAAAAATTGCTGAAATATTTATATTATAAAAGATTGCTTTTTACAAAGGATTTAAAAGTTAAATGGGGCCATTCCGTTTTTTAGTGACCGAAAAATCCATTATTTTGTGAAAGATATCAACATTTTTCCAAAATCCTTTGGTTCTCATTACGAAGCTCATGTCTTTGTTAAAGTTCTAAATGACCACATAACAACGCAATTATTAGTTTTTGTAACATAATTGTTGTCAAATAATTTTTTTTTAATGAAAATTTATTGGCTTCTGACCATATTTACGTATTTATAAGTGTGTTTTACGACAGTGCCATTATAGGTACGCAAAATAGGTATGTTCCTATAGTGGTCTTAGTTATAAAATCAATGAAAACATGACATTCTGGATTTTTTTTCGACAACATTTTTGACATTTCGTCCTGTTTTCATTAAAATAAGCAACATAAATGAGTTTTACGCTTATTACGTTTTGCTGTAAGTAATTTACGAAACGAAGACCAAAACTCGCTTATCTGGCTGAGTGAAAACTCGACTTCAAATCAAGCAAACTCTTTTGGGCGTGGGTTGACGACAGTTTTTATTCAGTACTTTAGTCAATATTCTGATCAACCATATGCATACAGTTTTTTACAATCAAATTTCGAAAAGAAATCAATCTAATGGCAATAATCATTGCTTTTCACACGAAGGCAGCTTCAAAACTAAGTTCCATTGATATTATACACTGTTTTGCGGCAACTTTGTGTACCACCACTATAGGAACAATTTTTTTTTTTTGTATTTTTTTGTGTACTCTTATATATCTTAACTAGGTCATATGGCCAGTAGAAGATTAAACAATAAATAATAATAATAATAATAATAATAATAATAATAATAATAATACGACGAGTATCGGAACCATACCACCATTATAGGTACAACGCAGCAGTCACAAAAATATGTATTTTTTCGTAGAATTCAGTTTCTTTGTTTCCGAATTAATTTTACAGTAAATTCTGTTTTTCTTTCAAATCATATAAAGAAACCAAAAACTAGTCTCAAAATAAAGGCTTCGTTAGTTGGGAAAAGTAAACGGAAGATTATATCTACTTTACGAAAAAATGTGCATATTTGGAACGAATGCCTTTGACGTTGATTTTTGTGTTTTAAATTATTATTTAAAAATTGCTAAAATTCATATATCTTAGTTTCATATTTAGGTATTGTAGAAGAATTATGTAAACAGCAAGAGACTTATTTTTATTTTTCTGGTCCCATTCCAGCAAACAGCTATTGTGCATTTGCGATTACGTCACGTGTATCCGTGAATTACGCGTATTACGCCACGTGGCTTTTAAAAACATATAAAAGTAAAAAAAATCCAATCCTAGAAAAAGCCAGCTTTCCGGGCCAGTTTTCAAACACCAGGGAGAAGAACGTGACGGTTCGTGCAAATCAAACTTGTTCTAATTCCTAAAAGTTCGTTTAGTACCAACTTTAGATTTTTTAATGTATATTTTTAGCTGTTTACGAGACACCATTGGGCCGTATTTCCACAGGGGGTATGGCATAAGTAATCTCCATAAATAGCATTGACGTGTCGCCTGATGTAAACCGTTCAAAGCTTATGGTAGAAAAAATGCAGTTTTAGTGCACTGTACCCTCAGCACCAAGCC